>NC_134037.1:153005903-154205903 GCF_965140245.1 Athene noctua
CACCCCTAGGTCCCTCTCTGACTGGCAGCTCTCCAGCCACTCCTCCCCAAGCCTGTAGCGCTGCTGGGGGTTGTTGTGGCCCAAGGGCAGCCCCCGGCATTTGCCCTTATTGAAACTGCCCCAGTTGGCCTCAGCCCATGGCTCCAGCCTGTCCAGGTCTCTCTGCAGAGCCTCCCTACCCTCGAGCAGATCAACACTCCCGCCCATCTTGGTGTCATCTGCAAACTGACTGAGGGTGCACTCAATCCCCTCGTCCAGATCATCCATAAAGATGTTAAACAGGAGTGCCCTAAAACCGAGCCCTGGGGGACACCACTCGTGACCGGCCGCCAACTGGATTTAACTCTGTTCACCACAACTCTTTGGGCCCGGTCATCCAGCCAGTTTTTTACCCAGCAAAGTGTGTGCCCATCCAAGCCACAAGCAGCAAGTTTCACCAGGAGAATGCTGTGGGAAACAGCATCAAAGATCTTACTAAAGTCAAGGTAGACAACATCCACAGCCTTTTCCTCATCCAATAGGCAGGTCGCCCTGTCATAGAAGGAGATCAGGTTTGTCAAGCAGGACAAGGTTTATGCCTTTCATAAACCCATGCTGACTGGGCCTGAGCATCTGGTTGCCCCGCACATGCCGTGTGATGGTACTCAGGATGAGCTGCTCAATTAGTTTCCTGGAGACCGAAGTCAAGCTGACAGGCCTGTCATTGCCCAGATCATCCTTCCGACCCTTCTTATAGATGGGCATCACACTGCTGATTTCCAATCTCCCCGGTCAGCCAGGACTGCTGGTAAATAATGGAAAGTGGCTTGGCGAGCACCCAGTCAGCTCCTTCAGCACCCTCAGGTGTATCCCGTCTGGTCCCATAGACTTGTGTGTGTCTGTGTGATGCAGCAGATCACTGTTTCCTCCTGGATTGCAGAGAGTCTCTGGCTTCCCAGTCTGTGTCTTCTGGATAAAGACAGTGGCTTCCTTCCGTACAACTAGTCTTGTTATTAAAGACTGAGACAAAGAAGGCATTAAGAACCTCAGCCTCTTCCTCATCACTCGTTGCCATGTTTCCTCCTGCATCTAGCAGGGGATGGAGGCTCTCCCTGGTTTTTCTTTTTCTGTTGATGTACTTACGAAACATTTCTTGTTATCTTTGACTGCTGAAGCCAGATTAATTTCTAGTCGGGCTTTAGACCTCCTGATTTCCGCCCTGCATAGCCCCACAGCCTCTTTGTAATCATTGTGAGTCACTGGCTGCTTCTTCCAAAGGCTGAATACTCTCATTTTCTCCCTGGGTTGCAGTCAAAGCTCCCGGTTCAGCCAGGGTGGTCTTCTCTGCTGCTGGGTTCTCTTACAGCACCTGGGGACAGCCAGCTCCTGTGCCATTAAGATTTCTGTCTTCAAGAGTGTCCAGCCCTCCATGATCCCTATACCCTTCAGGACCATTTTCCAAGGGACTCTGTCAAGCAGGTGCCTAAACAAGACAAAGTCAGTCCTTTGGAAGTCCAGGATGTCAGTTCTGCTGCCCCCTCTCTTGGCCTCTGTAAGAATAGAGAACTCTATTATTTCATGATCACTGTGCCCTAGTTGTCCTTCAGCTGCCACATCATCCCCCAGTCCTCCTCTGTTCACAAAGAGGAGATCCAGCAGGGCACCTTCTCTGGTTGGTCCACTCACCAGCTGTGTCAGGAAGTTATCTTCCACACATTGAAGGAATCTCCAGGACTGGTCCCGCTCTGCTGTGTTGTATTTCCAGCAGATGTCTGGGAAGTTAAGGTCTCCCACAAGAACAAGGGCAAGTGATCATGAGATTTCTCCTAAGTGCCTGTAGAATATTTCATCCACCTCTCTGTCCTGGGTGGGTGGCCTATAGTGGATTCCCACTATAACATCTGTCCCATTGGCCTGCTCCCTGACTCTAATGCAAAGCCACTCCACCCTGTCTTCACTACACTTGTACTCAAAGCAATCATAACAGTCCCTGACATACAGTGCCATCCCCCTGCCTCTCCTTCTTTGTCTATCCCTCTTATAGAGCTTGATGTAGCCATCAGCTGGTGCACTCCAGCCATGGGAGACATCCCACCATGGTTCTGTGATAGCCACTACATCATAATTTTCCTGTTACATCACGGCTTCAAGCTCCTCCTGTTTGTTACCCATGCTGTGTGCTTTGGTAAAGATGCACTTCAGATGGGCTGATGTCCCCAGCATCTTTACGCATTTAGAGGTCCTAATTCCATCCTGACCTTTCACAGGTGTTACCACAGTTACCAATCCATCAATATCGCTTGTATCTTTGTTGTGCTGCATGTCTCCATCTCTTGCCTCCACTGAGATGGCAGAGTGAGGGTCGTTGCTGGCACACCAGCCCACAAACTCTGGTAACCCTCTCTGAGGCTTATATCTAGGAGTTCCAGTTTTGTCCCCTTCCCCCTTCAAATCTAGTTTAAAGCTCTGTCAATGAGACCAGCTAACTCCTGCCTCAAGATACTTCTCCCCCCTCTGGGACAGGTGCATCCCATCTGATGCCAAGAGGTTTGACATCCTGTATACTAACCCATGATTTAAAAATCCAAAGCTCTGCCGGTAACACCAGTCTCAGAGCCGTAAGTTCATCTGTTGAGTTCTCTTGTAATATTCCTCATCCATCCTTGCAAATGAAGGGATGGAGGAGAACACTTAACCAGTTTCCCAAGGCCCTGAAATCTCTCTTCATTGATTTTGGACTTCTGGTAATATCGTCGCTACCTACCTGAAAAAACAAGAGAGGGTAGTAGTCCTTAGGTCTCACTAGAGTGGGAAGTTTTATCATGAGATCCTTTATCCAGCCCCAGGGAGGCAGCAGACTTCCCTATGAAGCAGGTCCAGTCTGCATATTGGGCCTTTGACACCTCTCAGAATGGAGTCACCCACTACAATGACCCTTCTGGGGTTCTTTTTAGAATTGGTTTTAATATATGATCTAGGGTGACCCAGCCTTGGTAGACTTTCATCTTCCTCCTTATTTGGCTCATTTTCTTTGTTCTTCTCTGCTTCATTCACAAGTTCCAGGGCCCCATATCTGTTGTGAAGGGACACCATGGAAGGTGAGGACATTTTCCTGCCTCCCTGAGCAGGGACCTGTTTCCAGTCTCCCTCATCTCTTAGGTCCCCTCGTTCTGCATGGTAGCAAGAGGGTGAGGGGTCGCCTGCCTCGTTTGGAGCCTCCATTAGCTCCTGTTGCTTCAGGGGTGCTAGGGTGTTACTCCACCAGTCAATTTCCTGTTCACACTCCCTAATACTTCTTAATGTCTCAACCTCTTTTTGAGTTCTGTCACCGGGCTGAGCAGGTCACCCAGGTGATCGCAGCGCACACAGGTGCTGTCCCTGCTGCCCTCCGGCAGGACTGACAGGCTCAGGCACTCCCTGCAGCCCGAGATCTGAACCCCTGCATGTTTGCGTGGCAGCTCTGTCTGGGCCGTCACATTCTTTCTGGCGGTGGTTTTGATGTGAGTGGAGACCATAGCTCAGTCTTTATATTTATATTGAATAAATCTATATCTTTTATATAATCTATATATAAAATTTAAATGTATATAAAAACATATATTCATATTACATAAATATAATTTTATTTTATTAGATATATATTAGATTTCTATTTCAGGTTTTACTTTGCAGTATATCCTCCCAATCTTGCTGCAAATTAGTCCTTTTTTTGTCCTCATAATTCTTTGCTCATAAACACTGCTAATCTATTTTCCTTAATACATTTCTGATTGTATTAAATTGAACCATTTACATGTTAATACACCTGTATTTGTATCCAAAGTCTATCTCTAATGATCATGGTACTTACCATATCCATTTTACTTAATAAAATTCAGTCTGAAGTTTTTCCTTGCTGAGTTGCCTGTAACACATAGTGATATAAAAATGAGTTCTACATAAAACTCTAGTCCTCCTTATTAATGACTGAATAAATTATACAAATTAAAATTCCCTAGATATCACTGCAGTCACTAATCTAATGCTCTCAGCTATCTCTGAGTGTGATTCCCTACCCTGAACCACAGGTGGTAAACACTTTTTCCTTCCCCCTCAATACTTCAATTTAAACTAGCTCCATATTTCTACATTCCACTTCATTTTTAATAATCCTCATCACAAGTTGAAAAGAGTTATTAAGTCACAGTGGCACCTTTCCTTACTTCCCCTTACCAAATATTCTGATGAAGAGAGGACTCTCCAGATTCCTTATCTAATCACAGACACCACACACTACACAAATAAGAATTGATCTGAGTTTACCCAAAGTTTTGTAAATAGTACTAATAAAATAAAACTAAAGTCTTATAACCAATAGACAATGGAAAGACTGTCGAGACCTTGTATAAACTTTATGTGTCAGTCTGTTGTTATTTGTAGAGCCTAGGAACATCAGTAATCAACATGTAGCTAATAGTGTTAAGCACTTCAGAAAATGTTGTTTAACTTGCTCACCCAGCAACTGTTCATAGCTGTTGCAACAGCATTATTAACACTGTGTTTCAATATTTACTTCTTGTTTTCTGTGAAAAGTCATATATCTGCCTCATATCATTCAGTTGCAGGCCTAGATAAATGTTTAAATTAAAATTTTAACAAAAAAAATAGGTTTTCTCTGAATTCTATATTCTGATTTTTATAAAGGAAAAAGTAACCCCTCGATATCTTTCTATGAACTGATTTAAGATCAACATTTTAAAGTTGTTTTAATAAAGAACAGGATGACCAGCCTTGTCTTTCTCCCAGAATATCACTAAACAGCCTTTCCAGAACCAACAGAGCAAAGACTTTGGGCTTCAGAAGAGGAGCTTTTCTTTCTTCTAAGACTCCATTTAAAATTCCCAATCTATGTAGCAGATTTATTGCTATATGCATAATAAAGGGAATAGAAAACTGAATAAAAATATCAGCAAGCTGCAGCAGTGTTGGAGATTGATTTCCTGTCATCAAAATTGCTTTTGCTGCTTCCCCTGTCTCTGCCACATAGCTGTATTGCCCGACTGCTTTTCCTTATGTCCTTGGCAGGATGGACTTGGTGAATGTGGTGCAAGCCATTGCCAATTAGTTGTTCATACATAGCTATGGACAGGCAGGCAAGTTATTCAGACTTTTCCTCAGCTAGAAGTACTAATTTGCGTATATCTCCTCCAACAGCTGTCAGTTGTTATGAAACTTGTATAATTGAAATAATCTTGGAAAACCTCTCTCTTTCTATCCTATTTAGTTAAAACTGATCCATGGGTTCAAATGTTAACAGAAAACAGAAAGAGAGCTGACACAGGGGGCAGCATGCAAAAACATACTTCTTTTTCAGGAGACCAGGCTAAAAACTAGGAAAGTGAATTATCCCTGACCAATCTATACTTCATTGTGTGCCTCAGAGGGAACACCATGCCCATGAAGTCAATTTTTCATACTCCTGCTCTAAATTTAGTAGTGCCAAAGAACACTACTACACAAAGAGCATGGGCATGTTCTGATTACTTGCCTGCCAGTACTTCCCTACTGCTTCCCTCATATGTGATATATCAGAAATTACTATTTCTTAGTACTAAAGACTTAACTACATGACCAATCCTCATGCACCTGACCAATACTAATGCACCTTAAACTATGAATAATGAAAAATAAGTATCAAAATCAGGCATTGCTTTTCCTCATTCATAGAAAATGTATTTCCTTTTTCTGCCAAATACCAGAACAGTATTCTGGACCATGAACTTTAAAAAGAAGCTAGATTTCTGTGTTTCTGAGGATGACTTGAAACCAGGATGCACAAATGAAAAAAATTAGTATCTGAAGAGCACTTCTTAGGCTTATGCCTGCACATGGTCTAGTTTGAAGTAACACAATTTGCCCAGCTGCACTACAGGACTATACTAGAAATATAGAGGGCTATCCTACAAATAATTGTACAGATAAGAGCATGTATAGAATAACCCATAGTCTGTTACAGAGGCTGCTTTCTCCCCCAAGCTGTAATATAATATACAATAATATTCTATTTTAAATCTATACATTGATGAAATTTATCCATAAGGTATATGTGCTCGGCTACGTAACTCAGCAGCAGGTAATGAATCAAGAACACCAGATAAATTAATGTGACAAAATGCTTTTTCTCATCTATTTTGCCAGTCCTCTAGTATTCAGCAGGTCAGACATATGTACAGCAATAAAACAGTGTTTATCCAAAAGTCAGCACTCCCTCTTCACACAGGTTTCTCAAACTCACCTCAACAGCTGCCATGCTATCCACTGAGCCACATGAACAGTTCACAGAGCAAGTGGTCTCATAGCATAGCTTGTTTGCCTTGATTTATCAGCAGGAGACAGAAGAGCTGTGCATCTTGCTGTAGGTGAATATACACAAGTTTACATTTCATATCAGTAAGAAAGGCATTTGAAAGCCTATAAAAAAAAAAAAAAAGAAGTTTGCCTCAGTCTAATATTGCACTGACTGGCAAAAGAGTGTGATTATTCGTCTCAGTCTATCCTCTCTTAAACTATTAAAGGGAAAAATTCACATAGTAAAGATACCTTGTATTTTTTCCAGAACAATTTAAAAGCTTTTTTTTTTTTTTTTTCCTCTTTACTGGAGGCAAACTACATAACTGACAAAAAGCTCAACTATCATTTCTCCCTTTCCCTCATACTACATCATTTCTTTCAAGGCTCTACTTGGGAAGATAGAAAATCTTTGGGGTTTTATTTATTTTAAGGATAGTAAAGTCTAGAAATATGAACACAGTAATGGACTGGGACAAGAATACAAACCCACTTCCTGTACCTTATATTCATTATCAATCCCTGGCTGCCATTCATTTCTTCCATGCACTCACCTCCTCTTTAGTATTTTTTCTGATTTTTTTCTTATAGCTCTTCCCATCTTTCTGCAGATGTAAAATACACCAGTGTTTTAAAATGATAAATCAAATCCCCCTTTATTATCTTTTCCCCTCTAAAATTCATCTGACTGATGTACACTTGTGTCTTTATAATAATTTCTGAACTACATTTTCCTCACTCTGATCCATTTTAAAGCCAGAAGGATCTTATTTTCAATTGCTTTTTGCAGCCACAAGACTTAGAAACTTTTGTTTCTCCCTAAAACAAATGCTGAAATTTTATCACAGTCATAGGCCTTTCACTCATTAGAACTTTAAAAGAAACAAAACTGTTAGAAAAGTCGTGGTAAAATAGAGTTAACAGAACAACTGTTGGTTCTACGCATCTTCAATGTGCTAAAAGGGAGAAGAGAAAAAAAGGGAAACAACCACAACAGAAAATCACAGCTCAAAGCAGTGAGTCCCATTCTCTTGTACTGATGTGTTAGAAGAATCCCTTCTGTGAAACAACTGTCTAGAATGCACATGGTCCTTGGCTGACAGAACATTTTCCTTCTAGAAAACAACTGATTTGGATTAATATACTCATTGTATATTTTGTGTCTGTACTCAGAACAAATGTACACCCACATATTTATGTACTATCATTGTTTCATTGTGCGAAAAACATATTGTTTGAACTTACCCATATTACCAGTATTAATAAATCATATCCTGAAATACATTTGATACGTCACTTCTGTCAGTAAGCCATGGGGGAAAAGGAAAAAAATCTTCATGCATATGCTTTAGGGACATTTTATTCTTCCTCCTCATTGTCTCACTTTTCCTGACTCCAGTCAGAAAGTCAGCAAATGAGGGCTGACTTGTTTAGCACCCTCCAAATGTGCTGAAATGAGTTTAGTCACAGCCCACACAGAATGCTATTTCTATTTACTGCAGTCCAAAACTTATCTACAAGTGAGGATTGTGGATCAAAGATCAGCCAGAAGCAGCAGATATTTTATCTCCAAATCTTGCTGTGGAAGACAACAAAAAATTTGTCACTTAGCAGGTTTTACGTGAAATACACGTAAGCATCAAGCAAGTGGGTTTTACATGAAATATGTAAAGATAATAAAATGTTTTCAATCAAACAGCAAGTTATATTAATTATAAAAGTGTGACCATGAATTTTGACCGCAATATGATTGTCCAGCTGTTATAAGGCTTATTTTGTAGAATACTGTTTCGATTCAAGCCCATATTAAAAGTTTGCTTTTAGATTATACTACTAAAAATACTATTTCCCTTAAACAGGCATCTAAAGTGCTTTTAAGACATGTTTATGGCATATCTGATGATATAATAAAGTTTTTATTATATCATCAGATATAATAAAAGTTTTAGTTTCTAGAAATATTCTTAAAGGGGTGTTTTCTGTAGGTTTTTCTTTTTCCACACCAGGTCACATACTGATATATGATGCCATTGGTAGGACATCTTTAACCCAGTTTCTCCACCAGATGCATATATTTTTAATGTTTCTTTCCTTGTCAGAATGAGTGAGATTTTACTGGTTCCTATACTGAAAATGGCAGGCAGTTGATAAAGTGGTCCATGGATCTGTCCTTCCATTCATCTGTTTCCTGCAGGTGTAGTTTTGTTTTTAAACACTATAGTTCTATGTCAGATGAGATGTATATATGCTTAGGGGGTCTATTCAGTAAGCCATGAATTCTGTAGGTGGCTCTTCATATTACTATAAAATTGGGGTGCCTTCTCTCTTTTCAGCTCAACGTACTCATTTTTTTCACATTCATCTAGAAGCTCCTGGTCATAATTAGGAAAGAAAAACAAAACAAAAGCAGAAGGGCAGACTCTTTTTTCTCTGCAATAAAATTTGTATTCTTCAATCCTACACATGCACACTGTGCAACCCTTACTTAAGGTTGCAGCCTTTGTGTCCTTCTTGCTTTCTCTCTCTTTATCCTAATTGGGTCAGAGTAAATGTTATATTCCCCTGTGACCACCAGAGAGGAAAGCATTTTTGAGGAAAATAATAAAAAGAGGACAGAAAGGGAGGATGAAGAAAGAGTAGAGACCAGATGGAGTTTTCTGGATCCTAGGGGACTTGCCACTTTAGAAACAGCCTTAAAATTCTAAAAGAAGGTGCAAGCTCACATCGAGTACTAGTTAAGATCTTTTTGTAACAGACATATATATATACTTATTCTTCTATGCGTCTGATATTATAAGGACATGATTATCTGAAAGGTGTTACAGGTTATTAGTTTGGACTAGTAAAAATTTACACACCCATTTTAACTTCAGCTCCCTATCTTGACAGGAACATCTTGCTCATCGCTTCTGTCTTCAGGCTGAATTCTCTCTCAAACATGTGACTATGGATCGCAACTAATTGTGTTAATGGGCTGGATCCATTTCTGTACTGCCCAAAACACTTGGAAACAAGCTGTCACAGAAGCATTATAGCTATGTTAATGCAGAGCTCTGCTAAGGTGAATGACTTTAAGCCAAATATTTTATTAGGGACTAACATAAAGACATCAGAGATGGAAAATCTAACACTTATGCACATGGTTTATGATGCTTGTTAATCACCTTTGTATCAAAATTCTGTTATTTCTCCTGTGAATTCATGCAGCTATAGTTTGCACATACTGGCTCTGGCTTTTGTCCATTATATTACAGAGCAGTTAGTACCTAGACATTTTACCACAGGGGGGAATTATCAATATAATCAAAGTAATCTAACCTGCTTTTGCAGAATGAAACTAGTCATGTTCTATATGTCTCTCTTAAAATACATGGCATTTTTCACTCAGTGTTTAGCTTTATTTTCTCTATATATATCTTCTCTATCTTTTTAATGTCTTGCTCTTGTTGGACCGAACCTGTGGTAAATAGAGTCAAGCTAATATTCTTCAGCTATGGAGGTAAAACTCAGTGCTTTCCCATGCCTGTAGTTCCTTGTGCAGCTGATACCACCTTAACCACTTCTTGCCACCACGTAGTTCTGGGAGCTCATCTTCAGCTTCATTGGAAATCCTGTCCCTTCTGAATTCCTGGCCACTAAGAAGCAGTTTTGAAATGAAGAGTGTATACTTCAACTCAATATTTTAGCACTGTCAAACACCTCTCAAAAAACTTCTGGGTGAAATAAAAATATTTTTGTTTCATCTAATCCACTGACTTATCTTACATAAATTTCCTATGTCAGTAAAACATGTTAATACAAATAATGGACATTTAAAGTGGCAAGACAAATTTAAAAAAAGAATGGACTAGAAGCTCTGTACAGACTGAGCTATTTATAGGTCCATATATTTTTCAGTAATGTCACCACTAAAATTTTTTTAGGATAAAATAGAAATATATTGGATAAAACATTAATTCAATGAAAATTTATTGTAGGAACTCGATTTTACACTAGCCCAGATTCAGGAAGTGTATCTTCCTATATTAAACTAAAGTGTCTAAACCAGGAGTGCCCTTGTTCTGTTCATGAAGAAACAGGCTGCTCAGAAATCCAGCTCACCTTAAATCTCAGTTCATACCCGGCATCTCTTACGGTTAAACTGATATAATTGAAAGCATCTACTGAACTGTAAAATTCTTGGTTCCTGTGTACAGTGGTAGAGAGAGATCCATGCCTGCCCCATGATGGACCATGTCTATCTCAGCTAAAATATCCATGTCCACACTGAATAGGATTATTATTCCTTATAGAGTTTAATTAAAATGTTTGGGTGCAGCATGAGGCTACAAAGGAGTAGGTAAGGATGCAGGATTTGCGTTGGAGGTGTGCAGAGAACTGAGGGAGTCCAACCTGCTGCAGTTGCGTCCATATGGTACAGAGGTGGCTCTAGGACCATTTCCCAGAGATGCATAATGTTTTCTTCTCAAAAGGAATTAGCCAATTTGCTGTGAAAGACAGCTCAGGAGTGAACTTACACTGGGCATAATAAGGAGATGAGGAACCAGGATTGAATCAGGGCCTAACTTATTTGATAATATAGATTCAAAGGATTCATATTCTAGGCATCCTAGGGAATACCTACTGTGCTTTAAAAAAAAAAAAAAAATCAAATCTGAACAGTGGTCCCCTGATGTTTACTTGCTTAATCATTATCTCGTTCCCTTAACTTGCTTTGGCCCTCACCAACAAACTGTCCAGATCAAGCCTGACATATTCTTGAGGGCTTTAGACTTTCAGTTCCTCTTTCAGACATAGGAATAGATCTCTGGTCCTTTTTCAGACTTAGTAGGATAAGTATATGTCATTCAGTTTGGGTTAATTCAAGCCTATGGATTTTATAGTTAATAAAATTACCTCAGTTCTTACAGTGATATTTATTGTGGACCATACCTACATGAAAATCATTTTTTTGATGTACAGGTTTTTGCAGTGAAGCAGAAATTAATGAAAAAACAATAAACTTACTCTCTTAAATTATTTGGTAAAACAAATTATTGCTTTTACAGTCACAGTATAAGATCATATTATTTCTAAACTTTCTCAGTGGATGTCACATCTCAGAAGAAACGTGAAACTTTATAGGCCCATCATTAGCTCATCACATGGGCAAAAGTATAAATACAACTTTTTTTTGGCATAATGAGTCAAAAATGTTATCTTGCTGCCAACAAAGACCAGTTTATTACTGTATGTAGGCAAACATATTTTATTCAAATTTTTATTAGTGAAGATCTTGCCTTCTCTTAGCTAAGTCCTAATATGTCAGATGTCATACTGGCAGAGAGAGGTGAAATATAACCTGTGCATATTTTAACTCATCTAAAATATCTCTGCTTGTTTTTTGCCTTGGAAAAAGTGGATAACCACTACTGACTATGGCAGTAACATGAAATCTGTATAGACTAATCTCTCCATCATCTTTCAAAAATCAATTAAATTAGAACAGTATGTAGTTAAACAGAACAGAAAGATTTTTCAGACAGACAACTAAGTTTCAGTGTAAACCATTGAGGTTCAGACTTCTAAGAGTCTAAGTCGCTTTTAAAAAATTACCTTCTTAAAAATCACCTAGATATTTTTGGAAATTTCAAACAAAAGAAATATTCTCACGTTCTAGAATGATTCTTCATAAACTACAGTGAGAGAAACAGCATACTTTTTTTCTGATATATTATAAAATATGAAGAATTAGCAAAATAAAGAAACAAGCCATAGGCATATATGTTGCAATGCACATAAAATGTGAAACATCTGTACAATACAGTGAGATACTTGGATTATCTATAAATGTTTAACACAGAGATATTAAATGCACCCATTAAATACAAAAATTGTGAAATAATAATCCAGTAGGGAGAGCTAGAGCGTAATACTTTTGCCAAGCACTTAATGGCAAAGATTCAAACTCCATAATCAATTAGAGAAGACATTGCTATTATGACATGCATTTCTGAAGGACCTCTCCAAAATGCCTAAGCTCTGTTATTTCCATTTTGGTTTGCACTGGTTGCCTCAAGGAAAGAAACTAAACTTTCCTCCCTTCAATATGATTCTGTTAACTTGCAAGGCACTTTGCATCTGCCTTCAGAGACACACAACCATGCCCTTACACAGCTGTTTGTTCACCCTGTGCCGGCATCATCTTGCATAACAGCTCAAGGACTGTGGCCCTCTGGATTCAATATGATCTCCAGAACAGTGACCACAAGCTGCCATCTAAGTCAGTACCCTTTGGTACATAGTACTGGTCCCAATTTTCTAACTTTGAACTTTGCAATAAAATTTGAATTTGGTCCAACCGCTGTGCATCCATCGCTTGGATATAGTTGTAAATCAGCCTTAATCATTATGTTCCAACATGGTTTGATGTCAGCAGAGTGTATAGATTTGCAGCTTCCAATAAACAGAATGTTGTTTGAAATTTGATGAAACCAAGATATATTGTATAAAAATATTCTAGTTCATTATTTGCCCTTGGGTGGATTTTATATCCCTCTGCATTTTATACAGCTGTAATGATCACAACTCTATAAGAGATAGATATATGGAAAGATAGATACCTGTAGAATGGATAAGACTGTACAGGCCAGGATTCTTCAAGCCAGATCAGTGCCTCCAGGTGCTTGATGCTGGTATTCCCCTTCCTGCTTTCCTCCCTCCCCATGTGTTTGAAAATCATGTCTGCAATGTGTTAACAGATCTTCCAAATCTTTTCAGGTCTTTTTGCATAGACATCTAAGAAATACAGTCCAGTTATAGCTATAAGATTTGCTTCACGAGGAAATATATTTTCTCTGAGTTCTCACAAGTGCCAGTTGGAACCAGTTACGGTGTAGAGCAGAAATTCATGTGCAGAACTGCATTACAGAGCACTGAGAGGCAGAACACAACCACTACACAAAGGAACTCTCCGACAAACGCCTTGGCTCCAAGTGATTGCTGAGCAGCCTGTGCTAATAACAGCAGGAAAATTACTGAGTAGAGAATGAAGCAATTAAAAGCTGTACTGGGTTTGGCACATTCCTGAGACACAGAGGGCAACTGAAGAAATTTAATAATGCTGCACTCTACATTTGTCAACACTAAAAATATCCAGTCACAAAATTTATTTCTGTCTAATAATAACCAGTTCTAAGGCACCCAGATATTATCAGAGTTTTCTGCATAAAATGGTAGCATAGACATTTGGGCAGTAATGAACATCACATAATAGTTATCCAGAAGGCAGTGTGATGTTTATCCAAAAAAGTGTATTTATCTAGGGAGTTACCCAAAATGTAAAGAGAGAATACAGTGGTCTGATAACACTTGGAAAAAATGATCAAAGGTCAGAGATCCAGTCTTACAATGCTTAAGTTGTGTTTCACAAGTGTTGTAATGCGGCAGAAGCAAAATATTAAAGGGAAATTTGAGAAATGAGTATGTAATTAAACATGCCCTCTACCTGAATTATTCTGACAGTCATAAAAATTTCTCTGTTCACAGGTACCATCAGTTTTTCCACCATAATATTGTCTTTCTACAAAAAATATAACCAAATCCTCTGCTAATAAAAAAGTATATTGTACATGTCAAATAAAAACACAATTTCAAAATATCATTTGCATTAAAGACACAATTTTTCCAGGCAGAATTATTTCCAACGTACAGTGACATACAGCTGTATCTGAACACTATTACTGCTGATAGGAGGGTGGAAATAGTGTTCAAGTAACAAAGCATTTACAAAACAGGAACATGAAAGTGGATACTGACTCATATTTTTCACTATAAAAATAACAAAACAGAACCAGTATACAGGCACTGTCCCTTGTTAACCTTTCATACAGGAGAAAACCAAAAAAAGCAGATTTGCACCATTAGAAACTGATGTCGGAGTCATTTGGGGCTAAATAACAACAGAAGAGATGAAACTCTCGCTGTAATTTGTAATTGTGAGAGCTGCTATTGCTTTGGGAAGGCTGTGCTATCGTGTGCGATGGGGAGAGATGGCAACTGCAGCTGTGCTGTCATAACAAGGTTAACCCTGCAGTCACGGGAAGTTGTCAGTCTAAATGGAAACATACTGTGAAGGACCAGGCTGGACTTTCCCTGCCTTCCTGGGGGAGGGAAGCCAGGGGAGCTGAGTCACTCTTCTTGCCCAGGGAAGTCTTGGTGAGACAATTGCCACCACAGGCTGGCCAGGCTGTGGAGCTCGTGCCCGTTTGGGTTGACAAAATTGCAACTAACGGATTTGTCGTTTCGCAGCAGCAGCACTGCTAAAATTTTAGAGGATAATGACAGATTAACACAAGAGGATTATGCTTGTTAATTGATACTACTGGTACATTTGACTGGAAAATGAAAATGTCAGGATCTGGATGTTGAGCTGGCTCTGTAAAGAGACGGTTGAAGCTGGGGCTTGTGTTATGGCACAGGAGCTCATGGGTGAGAAGTTGCTCAGCATTATGTAAAACAGACTACTTGGGACTGAAGAACACCTAAACAGCCAAGGGTCCTTGGATCCCAGAGAGGGCTGAGGCTGTGATGGGGCTTGGCAGGCCTCCACCTGCCTCTTGCTCCTTCCTCCACATGTCAGTAACACACAAGTGCAAGTGAAGGTGATGAACATCCCTCTCTCTCTGATATTTGTCTTAGTACCTTTCATTCAAAATGAAAAATATACCTTTTCTGATGTTTCTTTAGAAATTATGCAGCTATAAGAGTTCACATAGGAAATCAGACCAGCTTTAACTTGTAATGAAAACTGGTTAAAATTTATGCTGTTCTTCATTTTTATTATTTATTACAGTCCCTGCCCCAGTATATTGAGTTTGTGTCAACCTCTGTTCTTGCCACAGTTTTTGTCACACAAATGAGGTTCCAGAAATGTAATGCCTATATTTTATGAAATACAGTCCTATGCCATTTCAGGATGACCTCTTCAGGATTCTGCATTCTGATGGGTTGAGGCAGGGGTCTACTTCCATCTATGCCTTATCCCCTCAACATTTTTTTTTTAAGTAATTTAAGCAGAGATTGATATATCAATTTCTTTTGTTTGTACTGGTGTGCAAAGTTTATAATCTTTCTGGAAAATCAGTGAACTCTGGACAGCTCACTCTTCACTGCATATGCCTCCATGAAGCCTCTGTGTAGGAATGAAGTTTTAATTACAGTATTAATTTTAGTATTAGATTATATTAAACTGATTGGACTGTTCTGCTTTCACTTCCAGCCATTCCAAATGTAGATTTGAAACAGCATTATGAAGCAAACTAATGAAACAAGTTTACCCAAACCAGTAGCCTTCAGCTATAAGTGTCTGAATAAGGTCAGAGACCACAAAACCAGACATACAGACTTACAGAGTCATCATAGCGTCACCACAGAGTGATTGAACATACACAAGATGCAGAGTGGAACCTAGGTCCTACAGTGGCAGGGTGAGTCCTCACAGTGTCTGCATGTCAGGCATCTTCTGTAGGCAGTATCGTGATTGCAGAATATGAGTACCATAAATAGAAATTTCTGGTAATGCCTTATTAACTTTTCCAGCAGCAGCATAAGAAAAAGGCACAGAGAAATTTTCTTTAAAAAGCATACCCGATTCTCAGGTTTTTCCCTTCATGGTCATCATGATGAGAGTCCCTTGCAGGCTTCATGAAGGCATCTGTTCTAGCCCATCACCCCCTATCACACAGATCACAGGAGCTGCTGACTCTTGATTTCTCTTATGACAACTTTGTATGTGGCATTTTGCAGAGTACACATTAATTTACTTTCGAACTGAATATTTTAGACTACACACCAAAAGACTGTGAAATTACATATCCTGACAAGACAATCCAATGGGTCAGATATTTAACAAGAATTCAGGAAACTGAGAATTTTTGTTGGTCCCTAGTATGGCTCTGGTAATCCTCTGAGCCCACACTCTGAATCTCTGCTCCCCTGGCGGCACTTTCCATCCATCTATTCAGACCAGTGGTTCCCAGAAGCACAAGCTCAGAGGGAGTTGACAGCTAGCCAGATCTCAACGCTGCAGTGCATGTGTACTGACTATGACTCATCTATGACAGATCATCTAGTTTTAGTGTGCACTGTGGAGACAATCTGTGTATGCACAGTAAATCCAGTACATCCAGAATATATCTGACTTGCTACACATGCTTTTGTCACCTGTGTAGCTTGTGCAGAAGCTCTGACACATCCGAACGCATCAGATTCATAGTGCATGTGCACATTTTGTGTGCTTTTATTTCTGCCTGGAAAATATACGAGCTATGAGAGTCTTAAGGATGTGCAATGGGAAAGCAATCCTGACAGATTTTTTCCAGCTGAAGTCCAGCAATTCTCTGCTACGTGTACACAGGGTAGGCAACTTGGCCATAGAATATTTATTGCTGCAAAACATAGAGACCCCTGAACTTTTCAAAAGAAACTTTTTATCTGGATGAAAGGGGCAGTGAGGAATAAAGCACTGGCTTCTTAACTAAGCAGTGCTAACTAATAGAGAGCAACTGTATCACTCACCAGCGAGTACAAATCAGCATAGCACTCCTCACTGCTCAGGTGGGTGGGTGCCCTTTGTGCAGCAGCGTGCCATGCCACTGCTGCTTGGTTCTGAACATTAGTATCCTGCTGCTTCTTCTGGGGAGTCTCTGCCTTGCACTCAGGTGGCATCAAGGCAAGCAGGGACACCACCTCCGGAAATCTTCCAGGCACTGCAAAGCAAGCCAGCTTGAGCTGACCCACACTATCTTGCTGGAACTGGAAGTTTCTGCTGAGCCTGAATTCAACCCACTGTACCTTTCTTTTACAGCACAGGATGTTACAGAATAACCTATTCATTGTTTACAGAAAAATTACTTTGGATAACATTACTTTGGGGATAAAATAGCAGACAGAACAGTCAGACCGAGGGGGCATTCACACACGTGCATTCTCGTGCTGAAATTATTAAACAGCCTAAACTGCAGTTCAGGCAGCGAAAAGGCCTTGCTTCCCTGCCTGCACTGCTTCTTGGAAGAATTAATTAAGTCAGAGGGAAAAAAAGCAATGTTCTCCAGCAAACAAGAAAAATTTTAAATAACATGTACTTTAGCCCCTGAGTATGTAGTTAGACCCCTGAGCAGCTAGTTATCTTCACACATTTCAAAGCTATTACTGTCAAAAGTGCAAGAAAACATGAGCAAAAAATGAAAGCTTAAATACATGTGAGGCAAAACCTTTCCTGCAGAGAACAGGAACACAGAAAAGCTTCTAGATTAGTTTAAGGATATACATTACCATTTTGGATTCATAAGGGTTTCCTTAGGAGGATTAACCACCTTCTTTAGAGAAAGTTCATTTTAAGTGCTGTCACTTGTCATCCATATTATCCTGGAGGTTTAGTGGACGTCCAGACAGTGTTGCAAGTCAGAATTTTATTGAACATTTCCAAGTCAGTCTCATAAAATTCGGGCAAATGTAAATGAACGTTTGGGAAAGACAGATTTGTTGAAAAACATTACTGAGCTGTATAAATAATGACAGCCAAACAGCAGAAGCAGGCTGTGGGAAGTGGAAAAGCTATAATAAATGCAAGCAAGAAACTTTGTGAGTAACAATGCAGTTATCCTGTTATCACCAACATGGGTACTAACAATGGCAAACATTTTCAGAAAAGGATATGTTGTAGCTAAGGTAAAACAGTAACACTTCACACCAATGCTGATCTGTTGCAGCTTAATATCTGGCTCTTGAGCCCTTTCCAGATCTGGCATTGTAGGGAAAGTAACAGTCAGACAGTGCTGGACATCATACCAGTCAAAAACAAATAGAAATTACTATCTGTAAATTGTACAACAGGCTTTAACTACGTAAGCCAATATGAATACTTACACTTTTCTGTGAGAACATCAAGCATGGACTTGTAAACCTAGAAACACGTGATCTGATCTCAGCTATAACAGTGCAGGGTCCCAGGGGCACCTGCCAATACACCCAAGTCCTGTTGACCTCTTCACCTTGGGAAATAGAAGCTGTGGTACCATCCAGAGAGTGGGAGAGGTCAGGCCAGGCAGAGCTCACCAAGGCTATGAAGGGGGTGTGTGAAAAAAAAGGTGCCACACAGCCAAGATTTCCAAACCTTGCCATGCAGTGAATTGGATGGTGGCACATTGTCTGAATTGTTGTTCTTATGCCCAGCTGCCAAATCACATTAAAAAGAGCTAAAACACATAAAACATCTCCTAATATAAAGTTGCCTTGAAACAATGGCTGGAGTTGTCCCAGAGATGCTGTATGAATATGGGAATTGTTCCATGTGATTCTGATGCATCCACAAAACAATTTCCCTTTTAAACTGTTCAATACAGCTGTGGGAAAGGCAAAATAGGCAGATGCCTAGGCCAGTAAAGCTACTCTCAAGAAGCATAATGGGTACTACCCTATCACCTAGAGCCAGGCAGGTAGCAGCAGCTGAAGGACAGAGGATCCATTAAAGCAGCTGGATCACTGCCTCCCAGGTTCCTCACTAGTCCCACAGCAGCAACGGTAGCAACAAGACTCAGTTTCTGAGCCCCTCTCTTTCCTACATGTTCCTGCCTTCATCTCTGATGAGCTTTTTCTCTACTCTTCTCCAGCAGGCCAGTGTCTTTGACCCACAGGAAAAATCAGTTTCTGTTCACACTTGAGAATTTTTGGAAGTTTTAAACTAGTGCTGAAATTATTCTCTACTTATTGAAAGCACTTTTTGGACGGAAAGAGGCAAAGCAAAGACATGTCCCCAAAATAATGTTGTTCATTTGTTCTGTTTGTACTAACGGTAAAATAATCTAACCTGGGATTCTTCCCTCCAGGCTGTTCTTTTTTTGTTCCTGGGAGTCAAGAATGTTAAAATATAACCTCAGCTACCCATATTTAAAATGGGAAAATAAGTGCCTACCTTGCTGGGGGAAGGAGAAATGAAATGGAGAGATTTGAAGATGGAAGCATTAAAGATTATGAGGCACCAGGAGCTATGTCAGTGGGGTTCCTATAAGTAGCAGAGATCAAAAGAAAGATTTGCATGCTCTAAACACACCTACATGTTTTGGAGAAAAAATGCCGTAAAACATTCTACTGTTATATTCTCCCTGTCTAGACATTAAATACAACAGAGAAGCGCAATATGTTGAGTTACCTAAACACTTCCTCATAAAAACAGTCCCACTCATTCATCACTTCTAGCTGAAGATTATCAGAGGGTGCTTTCCTACTTTGTATGACTTAAAATGTTGATTTTATAGTCTGGATTCTTCATAAAAGTGATGCAAACAGAAAATTTCAGTCAATACCTAAACACTTCTGTCACAAAGAAGTCTTGTCAGAATTTCATGTAAGTAAAATATGTAATTTTGAATCAATGGCAGATCTAAAATTAAAAAATAGAAGATTTTATATACTTTGAAAAATTTGGAGACGTAAAATGTTCCTCTTTTTTCTTTTTCCACACATTCACGAGATTGTTCCTTTACCTGGCATTCCATTGGCCCAGATTAAAGACAGGAGATGTGAAGAGTTACTCACCCTGTAAAAATCTCTTTTTAGATGTGAATAAAAAAATTATTTTCCTGAATACTTTCAGGAACTTCCACATGAGACAAGAGAAACTCATGCAAAAGAGTCCCTCAAATTCCCCAGACATCCTCTGTGCTTATGGCCACAACTGTAAACAGAAATAGGATAATAACCCTTTAGCTTTTGATACTGATGATGATGGTGACAGCTTCTACAGTTCAGCCATTTATGGAGGAAAGAAACATGCAGTAAAGATGCCAGGTTTTAAAAAATTTAAGATATTCAGAGAGTCACATAGAAAGAAAATAAATATAAACCAAAAATGTTTTAAGGGTTACTGAGTCAGAAATTAGCCTCCTAAATTATGGTTTGGGTTTAAAAAAAAATCATATTTAAAAAACTGAAAATATCGAGCTCTAGTACTGGGAGCATAAAACTTCACAATTTTAAAACTTTTTAGTACAACTTGGGAGAGCTGTATAAAGAAAAGAAAAGAAAAGAAAAGAAAAGAAAAGAAAAGAAAAGAAAAGAAAAGAAAAGAAAAGAAAAGAAAAGAAAAGAAAAGAAAAGAAAAGAAAAGAAAAGAAAAGAAAAGAAAAGAAAAGAAAAGAAGAAAAGAGGTTTGACTATTTAACACAATAACCTGGCTCCAGAAGCTAAGGTTTCAAGAGGAAAATGTGCATCACAGAACAACTTATGATAATGAACATAAGAACATAGAGAACATAAATCCAGTCCAGAGAGTTTAAAACTGAGTACTGAGTATGGAACTGGAACACTGAGGTAACAAAGATTAAAAATAAGTGTGAAGATAAAGATGTAAAGCTAAATATCTCTTCTTTCTTCCAGTCTTTTTTTCTCCCAAGAAAAGTGATTTCCAGAATAAAAATACTATGATGATGTTCCCTCTATTTTGAAAGTGATTATCCTATAGAGAACAGTATGTTAGTCTTCCTTATATTTTTTAAACTTTTTTCTTCTGCACATGGGTTTCAAATTAAGCACATTAGAATTGCTAATAACATGCCTTACTTAGCTAAGAACATGTCAGGTCAACTCAGCAACTGAATGAGTCCAAGAACAGCAGAACTGGAACAGAAATAGATGTAAGTATTCCGTTTTCAGTACAAAGTATATTTGCAAGATACTGCAAAGTAATGAATATTCAAAACAAACACGTTGTCAGGAAAAAAAAAAAAACCCAGCCTTATTAGGTAAAGAAAGGAAATAAAGTAAAACAACAGATTTCATTTATGACATCAAGGAACAGGGTGAGGAGATGGAAATACTTGCCTCTGAGAACTGAAGGGGAAATGTGGAGACCAGTGAATCCAATGAATGACATAAACTGTGTTTCATGGCAGCTTACACCACCTAAATCCAGTCCGGAATAGCAGTAAACCAGTCTTATGACTGTTCAGTGGGGTGTGTGAAATGGCTTTAGGGATTTCTGTCTCGAACTTATACCCATGAATTCATGTTACCAAAAATAAGTTCTAAACAATTTAGAGTAAATATTTTTAGCTCAAAGTCGTCTGATATAAATGAATTGATTGCATATAGTTTGGTCTACTATATGTAGATGTATAATAAACACATGTTGACGGCCACTGTGTGAAATTCTTGGTCATTTTACGTTATAACCCCACACATACTTGTCATCTCTCTGATGGTAGACGCCGCACTGCATCTAGCCAAGCACTTACACAGTGGGTGCCTCTCCTATCTCATTTTACCAGCTTTTCTTTCACTAATCAACAACAGACATAACATTCCTCACATAATTAGATGTACTTAGTTTTATTAAACATGGCAATACTTTATGCTTATACATGGCCTTGGAGCTATGGTCTTATTCAGTGGGTAACATTCCTTTACTAGAACAAATATGGCTCATTATGGCCTGATTCAACCAGGGTGAATTTGAGAAAAGGTGTGATATATCACAGCTGGTAAAAATGGATTTACTCACCTAAAGATTCTAGTCTTACAGTGGATTTCAGAAAAATTACATTATACAGGTAATTTTTACTCATACATTGCAAAAAAAGAAGTGAATGCCAATTTCATGGTACCGTTGATTTGATAAACTGTACAGAGCCCAGAGAATAGCACTTCCTTTGACAAAGAGCAAAGCAGACTTTCAGGTAAATATGCCAGCACTTAGCACTTAGTGTTAACAAGATGCACAAGTGATTCCTCACATGTTATGCAAAGCTTCAGTACAGAGGTGTGATTGCCTCATAGTCCACCAGGGACCAGTTCCTCAACTTCACCCCACAACAAAACAGACTTCAAGGGACAGAGGAGGTGATTTTTGGTAAAGCCTTTGCCAGGTGAATCTAAGCTTAAATCACTTCTGATGGGAGGGCAGCTGCTTGTAGTGTCTCTCCCAAAAGGGGCAGCTGTAAGTTGGTGGTCTTACAAAACAGTGCTGTGAGCATAATTTGAAATTGATAATCCAAATAAACTTACCAAATGTAGAACAAATTCATTTTAATTTGAAACACTAGAAAGGATATTTTATTGTTCTCTGATTCAATGGTGGCATTAAAACTTGTCAGTTAATTATCAAAGAGATTATATGAGCATCTTTGTTTCACTAACTATAACCACAAAGCTTGCTCAAATTTACTTTTACACACAATTTCCATGACAAGACTATGAAAAACAAGGCACTGTCATTAAACTGCAATTTCATTATTCCTTTGTTCAGTTATTTCAGATATGTCCTGAACAGCAAGAGGCAATCTGTAGCATAACTTGTATATCAAGCCTAGAGTGGCCATGCTAGAAGTAAAAATCCATACCTTAATACCCAAATCTTTCAGTGCTTTTTGTAGTTTAGCTCTTGGATCCTTATAAGCAACTTAATGCATATAAGCTTGAAGCTTAATTTAAACTGGAAAAATGCCTTTAAGACTTTGAAAAATTTTGAAGGGTAAAAAGTATTTTTCAAGTTTACTGTCAGAGAGATGAGGGAAGGGAGAGATGTGTGAAGCCTGTGAAGGTACCACAAAGTGCTTTTGCTAACTTAGGCCCTCACCTCAGCCTGCAGAATTGTCAGTTTATGGGTTCAGCAGAAGTCAGGAACATACTTATCTACTTGGTTTGCTCATAAAAGTTCCTGGGGTCAGCCTCAGAGAAATGGCCACTTGTAGCCCTCCCATACCCTACCACAGGTGGCCAAAAGTTTAAAGTGAAAGACCAGAGATATCATAAGGCTCCAGAAGGAAGAGATACTCAGCAATAGAGGAGAGAAAATTAGGCCTAATTGCCTCCTTTGTTTTCAGCTGTCCTAGCTGGACAGGATACACTGCTGAGATCTCGGGCTCTGGTATAGTTTATGAGTTAGATTTCAGACTTAATTTTAGGTGCCAAGATAGGACTTAGTTGGAGGACAAAGTTTCAGGTTTTAATAATTTGTAGTTTTAAAAATTAAAACCAGGAGCCTCACTTGGATCTTATTTTATCTGAATAGCAAGAGAGGCTTGCCTGTAACAGTAAATTGGACTCAACACTGTTTTATGCTTTACTGGACATTTATTTTAGTGAAGTCTGCATCTGCATCGTATTAAAGTTGAAAGGAAAGACACAAATGAAACTCAAACTCGGATCCAAGCAACAGTCAAGTCAGCTATGGAGTTGCTAACTACATTTGTATTGATTAAATTTACATTCTGGAAATAATGAAACTACTTCTGCTGCATTTACCTTATCATGATCCCAAGCAAGGCAGAAATATCATGCAAAAGGAAACAGTAATGTAAAATAGCAGGTTCAAGGAGGGAAAAAAACCCCACAACCTAAACACAAAAAACTCTCGATCTTTTCCTCCCTCACCCCCCAAAGCTACATAATTTACTCCCAGTCCATAAGGTCCTTAGTTCCAGTGATTGGGATGATGGATGGCTCTACTTCAGCTGCAGCAAGAGAAGATACAGCAATGTATCACTCTGCAGGAAAAAACAATAGAGCAAACGAAGCAGCGGGACAATGTGGTGGGCAGAAAAGCCAAGGGAATTCTCTGCTGGTGGAAAAATAGACCGTCCTACCCTGGAGTTGTGTAAAATGCGGCATTTTGGTTTTGTACTCATTGTGTCCATGATTATGTGAAACCTGATAAAGAGGGGGTGCCCAGCAACTGCAGAAGGGGGAAGATCTTTTCCGCTTGAGTTCTTGTGTTTTAACAGAAGTATAGGCTATAGTAGATATACTATAGCCTTATTTATGATGACGTACTTAATTGTAAACATTTGAAAGAGAGTTGGTTCAGTTCATGGTTAATCTCTGTGAAAGCTAGGTGACTCTATAATTTACCTGTGAAAACTACTGTTACCTGAATCGTTCTACAACAGTCGATTAAAACATTTATGTTTGATGTAAGTCAGTGTTCAGACTCAAATCCAATAAATCAACAATTCCTCTGCTAAAACTATCGCAGTTTCTAACATAAAAGTCAGTCACAAATGTAGTAAAAAAGGAATACTACCATTAAATATTACACTCTTTCCACAAGAAACAAAAGCATTGTTCCTTGTCAAAAACAAGTGATAGCCTGAGGAAATTCTGAAGGCTTAGGTGAAATGCTTAAAACAAAGAAGATACATCCGAATATATTAATCATTTATGTATGCTTTTGGCACAGACTGTAGTAATAGTGTATCAATTATAGCTTGTAATTTAGATGATTTAGACAGAATGTAAGGAAAGAAATATAACCACAAACAAATAAATTTATATAACTCACATCACAAAAGTTCAAGAGTACTGTCTAATGCTGACAGGGAGCAGAAAATTTTGAAGCTCTTTGTTTGGAATTAAATATTACAAAGGACAGGTTTTCCACTTTCTGCAGGAAAATGGGGTCATCGTTCAGAGAAAGTCATATGAAGCGCTAATGATTTGTCGTTGTTAAGCATGTTAATACTGCTTACTACTTGAGCTTTCTCTCACTTTCCATTGCAAAACCTATTTGCATAGCATGTAATTTTGCTGAACTTTAAAGAGTGAAGCTGAGAGGTTTTTTCCATTCTAGTTGAATTCTTTCAGAAAACATCTCTACTGTTTCTACAACAAGGCCAAGGAAATAGACAATATTTCACTCCCTTGAAAAACTCAGTAACCATTTTTTGAACAGCAATGATGCCTGCGTTCTTTTAGAGCAGTTGATGAAGTCTGGAAAGGGGGGCCACTGGTTATTTGATCTCTCTTTTGCTTTTCTTCTACAACTAAACAACGATGGACAAAAATCAAAAACTTTTGTAAATGTAAACAGAATTCCAGTTAACTAGAATATTTGGAAAGTTGAACCTTGTAGAGTAGGGATGAAACCCTTAGACTAGAGGACCACACCCTTTCTGGGAATGCACTAAAAGTCTTTCTAGAAACCCTTTGCAGGGGAGACAAAGGGAGTCTTGCATTCAAGGTGGAGAAGAATACCATGTCCAGGATGTAGATGCCCTTCCTGAACGTGCCTCCCAGTTCCTGTGTGTGCTAGGCAAACACTTGATTTGGATTAGCTGGACGTTTCTTCTTGGAGCTGGGGCTGATTGACAAAATGTTTGAGCCCTATGGTTGCAACTGAATCAGTGTTTTTGTTTAACATTCAAATAGCAGTAAGTGCTTTGAAAGAACAGCTGTATATCTGAAGTTGAGCCCCAAAGTTAGTGTACACTTTAAACTTTTATCTCTGTGAGCCAGCTCACAACATCCCTCAGTCACTGCACCAGCAAGGTACATTCTTTAATGTCTCTAAAGCACTAAAATACTAGAATGGTGATATGAGAGAAAAGACCACCAGGAATTAGTAATCTTGGCTTTGGAACAGAGTGTGGTTAAGTAAAGCCTATGATCTTGTATTGACCATAGAAGAAGAAACAAAATATTGAATCAGTCACCGAGTGTTGTTAATTCTGTACACTGAATAAAGGTTCCTATGGACATGCTCCACATGTTCATGTAAATAAAGATTAGTATATTACTAAATGCATAGAAGAGTGAACAAGACGCAATCATGATTTTTATGTTTCCTGACTTTGGAATGATGGATTTTACAAGTTTATTAATATTCTTCTTTCTTATCCTTTGTATATGTTCAAGATAAGTGTTCATATTCAATACAAATACTCAGAACTCCAGAGAAATTAATTTTCTGCAAAATTGAAATCTGTCTTCCTGTTGGAACCCACTCATATTGCATTTTCTTTAACCCCCAAATCACAGTATTTGCTATTGTTGAATTGATACAAAATAATGCTTTAAAAATCTGATTATAAAACCTTTTGTTACACTTCTCTTCCAGTGAATTGTCACATCTCTTGTAAAAGTGTCACAATCACCTCTGGTAAGTATGAAAATATATGTTAGAAAAATATTACTAAGGTTGTAATATCAAGCATTCAAAACAAAAATCTGAAGGATTTGCCTTCAATGGATGCCTCATCTCCTCTCCCTACCATCTATTTGCCATTCTTGAATTAGGATAATAGTCTGAGAAGTCATACTCTGCAATGGATTTGACTCCCTGTAAGACTACATATCTTCCAGCAAAGACTGTACCCATGTTTTGACTGTCATCTACAAACCTGGTCATGCCATTTCAAAGTTCACATTTTAGTATGAGACAAGGTACGAGGAAGAGTCAGAAAGGATGATCATGCTTTCTTTTCTATGGGGGAATTCAAATCAATGATAACTCTACAGTTTAGAAATGAGAGAAATGAAAGAGCATGCATAATATAATAAATTATAACATAAACTAAAATAAATATAGTACAATAACAAAATACAATTAAATAAAGGCTATAAAATCAAGAATGACATGGAGAAAGTAAAGAAGATATTCACTGTTCCTAATAGGAGATTGAGAGGGCACTCAGTGAAAGAAAGTACTACCACACTACAATTAAATGATGGAACTCATTGCAGTAGCATTTTTTGTTCTGTTCAGTGTATGAGTATGGAAAAGATGAGATAAAATCATGAAGAAAAGGTCCATGAATATCTATGAAATAATAGTGATGTACTTGAAACTTCTGCTTCATCAAAACACCAACTATAGTATACTTGCAGACTAATTGAAGATTACAGAATTTGGAGACTATACTGGAGAAAGATTACCCCACATTTTCCCTGTTTCTTAAGATCTTTCCCAAAGCACTCATAATTTTCTCCCATCAGAGGCCAGATACTGGGTTGGAGGTACCTTTAGTCTGCTCCTGACTGCTGTATTTACTATGCCATAATCCTGGAAAAAAAGCTTTAATTTTAATGTGTTATCAGCTGAGCTGGCTTCTGATTGAGACAAAGAATACATTCACTTGAACATTTCCTCTAACTGAGAAAAAAAATAACTGCTATATTCATGAACATGTCAGGTTGTTTTTGTTGGTTGCTTGGTTGGGTTTTTTTGCAATATGCAGTATTTCCATTTCATACATGAAAGACTAGATTTTTCTGCATTGCCAAAAATGTCACATTCCTTGTGATATGCAAGGGTTAGCAGCTACAGGGTTAAGGACTAAAACCTTTTGAACACAAGTCATGTATATTTTACTAGGTGATTGGAGTAGGTCAGCTTGGCTCCAGCCTGTCTTTCTTTTATTTTCCAACTTATATACGGGTTTTCATGAAATGGTTTTGAACAAATGTGTTGTGGAGCCAAGTGGGATCAGAGAGTCCTCTGAAGTGTTCTTGGAGTCAGAAGGCCCAGCTCCTACTCTCATTGCTGTCAGGCACCTGCCGTATCCGATGGCTGCATGCAGACACCTAGGTGGTAAAGCCCTCAGGAACAAACCGGTTAGGCTCTTGCTCTCTTTTTTCTGGTTTAATTTTTATTCCACCAAACAGTTAATATAAGAGTTTAATTCGAACAACCCCTCTTCTAAAGAGCTTTGACACTGGGCAGCACTCTACATGCTCTCAAATTCCACATTAGCCTTAATGCGCTCTGAGAGGTGGCGTGCATCTGACATGACTCCAGAGGAAGAGGGGGGAAGAAAAGAGCTGATCGAAGTCATTAGTGGGATTCTGAATCTAGCAGAAACTAATCTCACACACTCCAACTGTTCTCTGCTGTCACCGTGATTATTAACTTCATGATAACAATAAGGTTGTAAGCAAATTTGTAGCTCAGCTGGGGAAAAGTTTGGAGTAGACTACATTTTTCTCTCTCTCATTAAACATTTCAAATACAACTGAGAGGAATTTTAATATTTAAAGAGAGAGGTTCAAAAGCTATTCACTTCTGGGCAGCTTATTCTAACACCACCTCAGCTTATTTTCGCTCCCATGAATCTCTAGTAAGTAGATATATGCTCATGGTTAACTATAGAAATCTTTGCTATTTAATGAATATGGAATTAATTCAAGTTTTTAAAGCATTTCCCCTTAAAGCTTCTCTCCTCTCCTCCACCCTGGCCTCATTTTTCTTCTCATTCCAGAATTGCTAATATATACAGACAAAGTCCTTTATTGATATGCATCATAAAAATATAGGATTTCCCCCTTTTCAGAAGACATGCCACTATTTATTTGGCTGAAAACCATCACCATGTGTCAGGCTATTCGACTCAGCAGAAACCTATTGTGGCTGAAGGTCACGTGGTTGTTTTATTTTATGCCACTGTTGTTTAAACTGTACCGCAGAAATCCTCCATTTTTCCAGCATGAGCAGGCAGTTTTGTGAGCTGAGAGAGGATAAGATGGTAGAAAGCAGCTCTTCGAGAAGGGACCCATTCCCTGATCAGTGAGAGCACACTGAATAAGTGATACCAGTGAGACTAAAAGGTTGACGCAAGCAAGAAAGACTTGATTCAAGAGACCAGGGGTTGGAGGCTTATTAGAATTAACAAAGCCACGCATTATCTTGAGTCAATATATATAGTGAAGTGGCGAAAAGAAATAAATATGCAAAACCCACAAAATTATTAGTTTTAAATCTATTGCTATTTTTTGACAGAACAGCTTTGTTTCACTAATGAAATTATTTTATATATTAAGGTTAAAATTACTTCCAGTAAAGCTTCATTGAATTTACTAAGCATAAGAATAGTTTATTTTATTTTGCTTCTTTCAAAACAGTAACAAGTGAGAATAGAGAAGAAATATTCCCACTGCCTTTAATAAGGCCAAGATTATATTCAGAATAGTCCCTTAACTGTCCTTATATAATATGGTCATTATTTCAAAATCCCATACAGCAGTCTTACTAGAAGAGTATAACACCATTTTCAACCATATTTCTTCCTTGTATATTATACATATTTTCTCCAACATTTGGCTAGGCAGGTGGCCAGCAGGCACTGTCAAGATAATTTATGTCTCTTGTTTATTTGAATAATTAAAATAACAACAACACTGGAACCCTGCAATTTTTGCACACCCCCAGCTTCTACAACACTTTTCTATTCCTTCTACTCTTGTACTTTTCTCCCACAGAAGAAATTCCATGCAGAAGAAGGAGTTTCCTAATGAATCACTAAGGCTCAAGGAAGCAGATCCTTGTAAACGAAACAAATTTCTGTTCTGTTAACCAACGAGAGAAGAAAACTCCTGTAGCAGCTTATGAATACGCCTCTTGCCCTGTTTATCAAAAGCTCTCACACCCACCTTGGCACTGCCCCCTTCTCCAGGGAGCATAGTGGGTGCCCAGCTTTACCCAGCTCTGCTGCTCTCGTGCTGCAGGCAGCATTTGGTGACCGACAGTGGCTGCATACGTGGTATGTGTAAACAGCTTTAATTCTCCTGTTTCTGAAGGGCAGAGGATCCAGTCCAAAAGCTAACCTTGAATTTTAACGAAAAAAAGGAAAACAATTGAAATTCATGGGTTCTGAATCTCACTTCAACTCTTACTCTGTAATGGCTTCTCTGTGGCTGCATTTGCCCATGTGTGATTGCCTCTGATGTCCTCAAGATCCCACCTGAAAAAGAAGTAGCTAAACCACAGCAATTAAATTGTAGCAACTGACTGTGATCTGGATTGATTCCTGTGACCAGTTAAATCCAAAGCACTCTACTTATTTTGGGCAAAATACTCAGTCAGGCTAAGCCACATAACATCACTGACCATAGGGCAGTCAGAGTAATTTACAACAGGACTAGCTCTTGACTTGTCTCTACATATTTCCTTAGTTGCTACCTTTCTTTTCTAGACAAGTTGTTTTTTCTCCATGTTTCAGGAGACTTTTCCGAGATGCATGTCGTGCGGGCCTTGTGATGCAACACAGCTGCATTTTATGGGTGTTTTTTATATCTCTCCTGTGCCTTTTCAAAAATTGTCAGGTGATCTTGAAAGATGAGAAAATAAAGTGATCTAACTCAAAGCCTTTTTTTTTTTTTTTTTTTAATGTCTGTAAAATAATTAGGAGCCCACATTCCTGCACTCACAAGACAGGCAAAGTCTGAAGCAATATAAATTGCTTTGCTGACGAGCACATTAGCTAAAAGAGGTCTGTTTTCCTGCTAGGTAGAATTAGTTTGTGGCAGTATGGGGGAACCAAACCATTGCTATATTAATCCTCAGCACTGGTGTGTGGCATATTAGTCCTGGTATTGTTATTTATGTTCTCAGCTGAGTGATGTCCAGGACTCTGAGTTATAAGGCAGCAAGTTCTTTTAGTTAGTAAACAATTTTTGATTATCATGTTCACAGAGTTGGTATTTTTTTCCTCAACATACCTGTCATGCTATGAATAAAAAAAGTAAAATATAATCAATATATAGGAGTTAATGTGATATTTGTAACATGCGAGCTTGTTCCTTTCCTCCAATAAAAACTAAAGTGCATGCAGAGCAGGATTAGAATTTATGGAGTACTACCAGTCACTCAATTTCAAGAATCAGAATATTCTGTCTATGTTATCTGCTGACTCATCACATAACTGAGTGTTTTTCTCTTTTAAAAAGACAATATTTTGAAATTATACATATATTTATTTGGGAAGGTCCAGAGCAAAATCAGATGTCAGACATACATAAATGAGATGCTAAAATATGGTAAACATATCTGACAGTTCAAAATACATTATTTCTTTGTTGTCTGTCTCAGTGAACTTCTGAAAGAGAAAATAATATTACCTGCCTTATTTTAAATTGTATTGTGAAAAAAAGATTATTGTTCTATAGCCCTGGTAGTCTTGTATTTCTACTCCTAGAAACATTGTCTTTAGTCTGGGATGTTTCTTGACTTGAATTCTCCTTCTTTTAACATATCAATCCAGCAACAAAAAGCTATGATTTTGGGAGACTTCTCTGCTTTCAGAAGAACCTGTGCCTTCATGTTGGAAACCCAGACACCATCTCTCTAAGTTTACAGCTGAGTGTAACAGTCTTGATGCTAACCTGACCTTTGCTTTAGGAAAATATCTTTATTAAACTTCTCAGCTAGATTTGTTTTCTGGAAAAAAGCCAAAACAAAACAAAAAAATGGAATTGAGGATTGAGAAGCACTCAGTTCAGACAAATGGAATGACATTTCTGTAAGTATTTCTACTTTTGGTATTTTGCCTATAGCTCTTAAAAACTTATCCTTTTCAAAGTGCTATTCATTATTAACTGTTACAGCTATTATTTAAAAATTATTGCAAGCCCACTTATTCACTTACAAAGCTGCTACAATTCAGTTATTACATACATATGAATGTATGTATTTTTATCTATCGATATATGTAAATTCTTAAAGCAAAAATGCCTCTAATTTCAGTATAAATACACTTGAAAATGTACAAGAGGAATTTAAAAATACATATGATTACAAAAAAAAAACCCTTAAAAATTAACATTTCAAGGAAATTAATGATTTTAAAACTGAGATGCTGCTACAGTAATCTGTTTGATTCAAATAAAGAATTTATCACAAACACAAGCAACCTTATAGTTTTGCTAGAGTTAGCTCAGGCCCTCTATGTCCATTCAGGACCCTGTTTGGTTATTTCCTTTTACTAAGGCAACAATTACAAGAATTTGAGGTTAAGGCTCAGCTCATTGGAGATGATAGGTATTTAGCCATTTCCCTGGCATTGCTTTAGGGCACGCAGACAGGTTCCCATGGGCCCCAAGCCATGGAGCTTTTTCCAGTGGCAGACACCAGAGCAGGTATGTTTTGCTGATGCTGCAGCTCCAGATGGAGCATACCACAGGTGATGCTCATTACGGAAGCTATGGGAATATAAAGGAGAGCACGGGTTATTGCTGATGGTGGAGTGCCAAAGGTTAGTGAAAAGCTGGATTGTCTGCTGGACCAGGGTAGATAAGAACACAAAAGGGCACAGAAACAGATTTGAATACAGCCACTTATCAGTGTGCCTTTTAAACTACATTATGCTGCGTATAATGGTGTGCTGTTAGCACTAAAACTGGGAGTATCCTTTTATGAGTGTACTAATTTATTAACATCAATTTGTGTCACCGTTTTAGCAGATCCTCTACTTCCCTGAGCCAAGAAGTAAGAGACCAAGTCAGCTAAATTCAGATTGAATTCAAGTGGCTCTAGTTCTTTTCAAACCACTATTGCAATCTGCTGATGTAGCTCTCCGTTGGCCACTGTATTGTTTTCTCCACAATAAAAACAAAGAAGCACACATAAAACAAAGATGTTTATGATTTCGAATAAATTGTATCTTTACTATTCTTTATTACAGGAAAACAGCCAATTATTATTCAAAAGCATAAAAAAGGATCATTTATATACCATACTGTTAAATTTTATATCGAGTGATATGATAAAATAGCCAACTGGGAGAGTGGGTGGGGAATGGAAGAAATGCTAGGTTTTATTTATGTCATGTTTATAGTTAGCTATGTTTATCCTTTTTTGTCAGTTAAAGGAACATTAAATAGAATTATCTTGAATTTATGGTGAGTAATAAAGATTTTTTTTCCATGAATGCTCAATTAGATTAAAGCATACAGTCACAAGTGTAAAGTATGCACCTATTTATGATTTCTTTCCTGAGGCCACCTTTGTGTTCCTCTCTTGAGACTGCAAGAATTTGGAAGACTTTGGACAAAACAATGCATGTGTTTACTGTAACATATGTGCAAGCATAATGTAAGACTGGGAGAACTGAAACATGGAGTTCAAGGATTGTTAAAGAAAAGGAAAAGGCACAACAATTGTTAGCACCAGACCTAAAAAAACCCACCAAGTGGGGATTTCTGGCAAGAAGTAATGTAAATAGATATTATTTCAAAAGGGCACTAGCACTGCATGGTATTTGTGGAGGAAGACTCAAAAAGGCTTTGTTTAACCTTTGTGCTGCCATGATTCACTTGTGCCTAAAAGAAGGGGAAGCCTAGAAATCCTTGGTAGAATGCACCTGATGTCTGGCTGCATATCACTGGCATAGACTTTTGACATTTTGCTCAGATAGGGATCTGTCATCTAAAGCCAGGGGACAGATTTACATCTCTTTTCCTGGCACATGGTATCCCTCAAAACTCTTCTAAAATGTGAAGATACGATTTCAAACCACACCTGCTGTCCTTTTTCCTTACTTTACAGTTGTGTCATTTTTAAGAGAACACCCTTGTGAAGCAAGGGAAAGGCAAGCAGGATTAAGTTTTGTGTTTTTCAACAAGGTCATACCTGCAGTTCAGCATTTGGGGATTTAGTCTTTGCTGTTGTGTATGCTCATATACAAGATAAAAAACCAAAAAGACCAGAGGTTTGAATCAATTCATCTCAAAACATTCTGTAAGACTTACACACAAATACTGGCTCACTCTATTGGATGTCATTTTTGGAGTAGCTGATAAAATCTCTATCCAGTGTTGTCATGAAAAAAGCAAAGGTCCAGATTCACTAAAATCGTTTTGTGCTGCCTCTCATGCTGCTTTTAACATAGTTTTAGATGGCTTAACTTGTTGCACAGGGACTTCTCCACATGGCAGGTTTCTTAGGTAGCATAGTGATTCTTCTCAGCTCCAGCACAGAGATGCTGCCTGAAAGGAGTTCTAGCTTGGAAACTGCCAGGCCTCCCAGGACCAAAGCAAGTCAGGTAATTGATGATGCCATGGCTAGAAGCTCTGAAAAGCCTCTGTTTCTCCTCATTTCTCTTTAATCTACAGCCGAACATAATTCATGCTATATTAAAAGCAAGGATTATATTATTACAAACTATACTTGCAAACAGACTCTTCTTACTGACAGACAAGTGCAGACTTTGAGGATTCTGCTTTGGTTTTATGCCAGCAAATCGTAAAGGAACAAAGTTCTCTGCACTTATTCCTGAATTTTCCATACCTCTTTGTCCTTCATATGTGTCTTACAGGTAGATGCAATCAAGTAGCTATTGTTCAAAATTTTATCATTCAAACCCTAAATAACTGAAACAGTAAGGCAAGTTCTAAAAATCGTCTTGCTTGCTCACTTTGTGGAAAGTTCTCTGAAAATCCCAGTTGCTGCAGATTTTCCTAGTTCATATTTATTACAGAGAGTGAAATCTGTTCCCTTATTATGGCCTAAATGTAAGTCATTGCAAAAAAATCGTTTAAGGTCAATTTTATTTACCTAGTATGGAAAGGTAATATTTATTACATACACAGGTGCTACACATTTGTATCATTCATTAGCTATTAATTACTCAGTGGCCTAACCCTATGTGCTTTCATTTTTTATCAATACAGAAATTGTGAGACAATGAGGGTTGTGGTCTTCAAATATCACTCAGAGCTGAGGAGATTGACAGAAGTCTGCATAATATTGGCCAAGTGCAAACTCCTCAGACACATACAGCATCAGAAACTGCTCTGCACGTTACACAACAGTAATTTGTTCCAACAGCTTTTGCATAGCGAGGGTATATAATCCTCCACGGCATCTTTCTCCAACTGGACATAAAAACTGCTGAAAAAGAAATAGAGAATCCCAGAGAAAGTTAAAGCTGTAATTTACCAATATCCATATATACCTGAGGTACCTGCCCCTGCTCTGGGTGTCATCTCAGCAAGCAGCACCAGGGCTGTCAGCACCAGCAGGTGCTTTAGTTCTGTCTCCCTCCCTGCCAGGACGAGTTGCTGTGCCATTCAGGGGCAGAGCGCCTCATACTGAGGCAGCCAGCTTTGCTATAGAGCTTGTACATGGTACAGCACATGACTATTCCCAAGTGTCGGCGGGGTCCTCTGCTCTTTTCTGCTACTTCTGAACATTAGCAGTTATGATGCTGGGGAATGGTATTTGGGGATTGTGCCAGGCTGTATCATTTGGCTGAGACAAACACCTCTCTATATCGAAAACACAGAGGAAATACATAGGAAACCTATTTTGTTAACATTGATGATTCCTGTGAATTGTGTAAAGAACATGCCTCAAATAGCTTAATAGTCCTTGTGCAAAATGCACCCCTTCCCCAGGGTGATAATATCTGCTGACTTCCCAGATCTCAGTGGTTCTGCCATTGAGACAAGTTAGACATGAAAAAATGCAGAAAAGTTAGTCAGCAAGTGGCGTAATGGCCAGTCAATAAATAAATAAACCCTCTCTCCCTCAGCAGTGATTAGTCTGTCTGTTAGCAAAGACTTTCAGTAATGATGCATTTGCCAAAGAACAATAACCTGCATATAACTTATTTGTAGCTCAGGCAGTTAAACTAGAAATCTAAGCCATTGGCCTATCCTATTTTAAGTTTTATTTTCATTTATTCTTCTCCTCAGAATATGGAGTATGCACAGGAAGAAGTTGTTATATTTTTCCTGAGAGAGGAAAAAAATAGCAACATTTTTGGTGAGACTGTGGGGGACGTGAAGCAGTGCGGAGGCAGGGGCTATGGGGGAGCTTATAATACTGCAGATGCCTTCAGCTGAACCCTTGAGAGAAACTGACTTTTCGACTGATGGCACCAGAGATTGTGGATGGATGAAGACAGATCATGAAAGCCAGATATCAAAAGAGAGATCACAGCAAGCTATTAAAATGTACATTTATATTGCTAAATATTTTTAGGGTTGCTGAATTGAGACAGCTAGCAAACAGCACATCATGGAGAACATTGATTGAAAAGCTCACTGGGTTGAGAAAGAATTTTTCATTTCATAAGTCATTTGCTGTAACCATTCCAAAAAGTCAGCAGATTTTTAAAATTAATGAGAGTCATTCTGTGATGAAGTCTGGCTTGATGGCCACTTCCTTCTCTGGGTTTTCTCTGGAGAACTGAACCTCGTCCTTCTGTGCCGTTAGAATTTTTCGGTCAGTAATGCTAATTCATTTGGCATGTTTACAGCATGAGAAATTATCTTATGCTGTTTAAATAATCCCATCAGATAAAATGCTTTACTTCAACTCCAAAGAGCTTTTTCTAAGTGGATACTATGTACTGAATAAGCAGTGAAGCAGAAGTATTGTCATTAGAAGAGGCTACAATCAGCAACAGCTACATTTTTTTCACTTGTGGAGATCTGGAAGTTTACTATTTGTTAAAATAATCCAGTTTTATTATTACTGTTTATTTTTTTACTGCTGTCTGTTTAAGTCTTCAAAAAAAGGACAGAAATTCTTTGTCCCTATTCCACTTCTGGAGAGGAAAACAGGCACCAGAAAAAAAAAAAATCAACATGTCTATTACTCAAAATGGGCATTTTCATTGTTTTCCATTGGTCACTCTCCAGTAGCAGTTTCAATTTCACATTAAAATTCTTCAATATATATACAAGGGAAGCCAAAGCTACTTCAATAAATACCTGTCATGTCTTTAACCTGATATAAACAAAAATCTTCTTTTGTTAGTATACTGCCAAACATTAACTGATTTTAGCAAACTTTAGGAACCTAGACATGCTTTTTCTTATACATAATATGAACATTTGTTTCAAAGTGACAGTTAAAAGAACTTAATCTCAGTAGTGACTTGCTCATTGCAGATAAGAATTTTGTATGAGCTTAAGTCTTCTGCTTGTTAAAAGTTTTCCTCATAGTAAGATCCTGAAAAACCTCCAGGACATAACATATGAAGGTGTGAAAGTCTAACAAATAATAATGAACACCTAACATTTGTCAGGTTGTTGAATATCATCTAGTTACTAATATTCTACTGAGAACCAGCAAGGGCTGTAAGATCCAACCTGCCATCTGCAGCCTGAACTGTTGTCCTGTAAGACCTATTTTCTCTCTGTTGCCTGTAAGAGAAGTCCAGAAGACAACATCATAGATAATGTAAGTCAAATGGAATAACTGCCATTCCTGTTCTCTTGTGCCTCAGATGCAATCTCAGTTATACTGTATTGTCACTGAAATTACTGCTGTCCATAGCCTCACAAGTACTGAAAATTTCATTTTCCTCGTGCTCAGTAATATATTACATTAGCAATAATAATGTATATTCTGACATCTTGCTACTGTTGGGCTTGACTTTTCCTGCTTTTACTTAAAACACCAGGAAAAATAGTGTAGTGATTTGATCAACTAATCTGCATATGCATTTTGCTTTGCAAATTATCTCGCTATTCCAGAGCTTTAACCAGTCTGGACAACAATCCTATAACAGTCACAGCAACTGTTTTGTTTTGTCAAATGAATGAGCTTTTTTCAATTTCTATTTTTGTTTCTCTTACTGAAACAAATGTAATTATGAAGAAAATAAATTTCCATGACAATCATTCAGAGTTGTAGTTAAATTCTTAATGGCTTAATATAAGTTTTAATTTCTAAAATTTATTCTGAATTAAATTTAAATGTAAACAGAAATAGAAGCTTTTAAGACATTTTAATTCACAAAAAGTAATTGTCTCCAATCCTCTTTGTCAGCAGTCTCTTTCACGTTTATTGCACAATCAGTAAGCTGAATCTACAAGGTTTTCTTTAGAAAGAAAACTTACAAGAGGATATACCTGAAGGCAATTGACCTTGGCCAAAATCAGCAAGCCTTTTCTGTGTATTTCTATGTTTCTATTTACTTCTGCCTCACATGGTCTTCTTCTTGAAGAATCAGAAAAGAATAAATGCTGAGGAAAACCAGAAAAACATGATAATGGAAATCCAAGGATAGAAGGATGACAGAAGAATGGTGAAAGAGTATGGCCGTCCAAAGAAATTTGGTAAGCACAGAAATATAGAGAAAAATTGCAGAGTTCAGACAAACAGCATCTTCAAGGGGCTGTTCACAAGAAACAGTTGCATATAGCCTCTTGTAGATTTCCTGGCAGCTGTATTTTTCTGGTTCATCTCATTGCAGTGTAGGTACTCTTCTTACCTCAGTTCAGACTCCTCATTCATGCTTTCTCTGTGTGCTGCTTGAGTGCCTAAGCTGCTCTCATTCCTTAGCAGTGAACAAGATGGAGGACTGGCAAAGCTGTAGAGAAAGAAAAAATCTGCATAAAGGCAGGAAAAAGTGCTACTGCAATGTACAGATACAGGTATCAGCCTTTGCGTCCAGGACTGCTCTGCTCTCACAGCAACCCATGCTCCTTCCTCAAGTGTCTTCTTCAGGTGCCAGGCGCAGACCCTAACACTTTCTTCCCCTATGCTTTCTCACAGGCCTCTCTGCTACACCACGGTGCCTATGGCTCATGCTCACTCTCGGATGTTGCACCTTCCACTGCTGTTTCAATGCCTTTTACTCTTTTACTGCCACCTTTGACTTTAAGGGGGAAATTGCCCCCTCCTAAATGCCCACACAAGCGCTGATCATCACAAATCTCACCACAAATCCCACCACAAAATGGGTCAGAAGGGAATACATCATATTTCTGTAGGATTACAAATACATAAGCTGTTCTGAACAAGATCTAGTTCCTCCTCATTTCAGTTCCAGTTTCCTCTATTACACCTGGGACCCTGAGTGCACACAACCTGCCTCTGCTGCCTCTGCATCAGATTCTTTGGGAGCAACTGTCATCTTCTTAGGTGGTGGGAACTCACTCCCAATTAACATCACCTCATGCTGAAACCTGCTGTGCAAGGCACATCCATGCCAGTGCCCTGGTATTCCCCGATCCTTCTCTCCTTCTTGTGACCCCGTGTCAGCCTCTCCTTCCAAGCTGGCTACCTTATCCCCCTAGGTGCAAGTCTCTGTGCCAGGCCCCTCCCTCTGGACCATATCTCCCCTCTCTGGGCTGTGTTTTATATGTAAAGCAGCTTCCCACACGCTGCACCCTAAACTGCCACTCTCATTCTTTCCCCTAACAGGCTGTCTCCACCCTATCTCAGACAAAGTCTAATCCCCTATGCTTTGTTTGGGCATAGACTGTGAACTCTTCACATACAATGATGGTGCTGTCACGTATTTGCTCACTTCTATATGTCATTGCTTTATAAAGGACCAAAATCATTGCTTTGCCTTCAGAACTATTAGTCTATTCAGGTACCAATGTAGATGCTATTTAAATGACAATTGGTTTCACAGGATATGGCTTCCAAGTATTTAATTTGATTAGGAATCAATCCTTCCTAATTACTTTTACAAATAATTATTATTTTCCAGCTGGAAATAGAGATAAGGTTGTATTTATATATATATTGCTCTGTGATTGAAAAAAAAAAAAAAAAGGTTTCATGATTGTGTATCTGATAAATTGGACAAAAGAAAGATGACAAATTTTAAAGAATTTAAAAGCAGATCTGGTTCTGGTAATAATCCCTATATAAAAGCACTAATCACATTAGCAGAAAATAATCTATAAAGAGTAAAGTGAATAAAGTGCATGTCAGAGTAAGGGAGAAGTTTTATAGTTTGGGGGATAGATAAGTGATTAACCCAGTGAGATGACTGAGTTAAAAAAAAAAAACCAAAACAGAAAAAGCTCTAAATTCGCAGCAGGTGTCAAAAAACAAAGAGGATTCTTTTTACTATTTTACAATAAAGATATATACAGGATTAGTTTAAAGATAAGGTGAGATAGTCCATAATATGCTAAAACCAGGAAATTGAAATAAATTTTACTTTAAAATCTTTATACTATTTAAAAGCTGGTCATTTGAAAAATTATAAGAAACATTCTGAAGTATTATAGTGCATGTTCAAGTTCTTTTACCCTGTGTACTCCAAATGTGATATCAAAAAACTCTGTAGAGGAGCTATGTAAAGAATAACAGATACAAATGTATTAAATTTTAACCACCTGCAAAAACTAAGCCCACTATTGTTGTCTTTTCCAGGTCTATGGGGGAAATAGTGGGAGCAGCTATGGTGTCACACAAAGAGTAACTGTGGTGTGTGTAGCAGAAGAATGGGACAGGGAGTGGCTGCAACTCTATGTATCACAGAAAAATGCTAACTCTGAGGGTCTCTTTTCCTATTGATTAAAAAAAAAAAAATTAAAGGAATAACAACCTATAATAAATCTATATGTCTTATATTTCTTATGTTCAGTTTTCTTCACTCTGAAATATAAACAGACAAAATGTTAGATGTGCATAGACACATGGAGAGAAATTAAGGTGACTTGTGCTCATTTCTTGATGTTGATGAACAAATTTGTTGAAATTTCTCCTGAAATTACAGGAAAAATGTTCCTGTACATCACACACAACAACCTGTTATAGCTTGGAACAGAGATGATACCCAGTGTTCACCCAATGCTAAGGTGGAGATCCTTCTACATGGCTGACAAAGCACACAGGTAAATCATCTACATACGAAACTATGTCCCTGTTGCAATAGCTTGCTCAAAAGCAGCATAAATATAGCTCCAAAAATGAGACACCGGCTATGTCCTTCTGACTCCGGTGATAGTAAGAAGAAATGGTGCATGCCCCTTGGCTGCTTCCACACCTTCTATTCTCTACAAATCATTTAACAGCCAGTGTCTTCGCTGGCTTCCTGGAGGTAGTCAGAGTAGCCTAATGCAGTCCCAGTGCTTGACTGGCTAACACAGAGACAGAATTAAATAAGCCATGCTTGTGGAGAAGAGAGATGCAAGGTGCCGTATCCTATATTTGCACTGTGAGCTGAACAAGCAAGCACAGAGAACATCATCACAGAACTGCTATTATCTGTGGATCCCTTCCACGCTTACTGTTATGCCGAGTCAGACTTTTGAGATATTTGCTTCTCCTTTTACTTCTGATGTAATTAGAAATTGATGTAAAGTAACTTTTGCTAGAATTTAAATTAAATGCATCTATTTTAAATACAGTGTCAAATGAGGCAGCTACAGTAAGAAAAAATCAGAATAAATAAAAGTTAACATTTGTACTGCCAATGCAAATACACATTGTCTTTTTAACAGTTCAACCATACAGTCTATTCAGCAAAACACTTCCTAAACCTTGTTGAAAAGAACAGAACCTAAGGATGTATGCCTGAATTTGGGTATTTGTTGGCTAATATTTACCTAGGTTCGGATAAGTACTGGGGTTTTCTCAATAGCTCAGCATATAATATGCCCATGACATGAAATGAATCTTTAGCTCTCTAATAATTAGCATCTGGTCAGAGTAATTTCATTTATGTTAAAACTGTGGCTCTTTCCAGATGCATACACCAGCCGTTTTCAGAGGCAGTCACAATAAGACCCAGGTGCACATCAATACCTCTCTGCATACTAGCTTTGACTGGAGGTTGGTTAGGCACCCTGGAGAGAGCAGGAGGTGCATTCTGCAGTCAGGACAGCAAAACTGCAAGGCACACCTCATAGCCCAGCACACCGCAGAGCATCTGCCCCTCAAATTAGATTCGGCTGTAGACACCTATTGCACACACATGCCCCGTCTTTCTCCATTGGTGACAGATAACAACTTCAATCACGATGGTTGTGTATGAGGCATCTCATTCACTGTGTAGGAAAAGAGATTTTTAGTGCTGGTTTCAGGAATAAAAGATTTGGAAATCTTCTTATACAGTTCAGAAATAGATATACTCTCACTTTAAAACTGGAGAATACATTGTTTTGAACTATAACGTCTATGTCATTGCTATTTAGATGAAGGAACATAGGAGCCAAATTTGGACTGGTTTATTTTTGCTAAACAAGTCCTGCAAAAATTGAAGTTAAGACAAGTAACTATGCATATATATCTACATCTACAACATTTTGTATATAATGTATAAAGATATATACAGACAGATTTGCATTACAGTTATTTTACTATATGGTAGATATGTTTGCTTACAGATTCTGTACTATACAGTAAAGCAACAAAAGCAAAAAATAGTTCATCGAGTCTGTCACTGAATGAACGTGTGAGCATGTAATGTCATTTTTTTTCTTTTCTCCAGCTGGCTTCAGCACACTGAGATGGTGTCATATGTTCTTTGGCCTCCTAAAATGGCTTAAATATAACCTGACACAGACAATTTCAGTCTAACAATAAAGGAAATAAAAATCCATAATGCAGAATCATTCAGAACTACTGGGATTTTTAAAATCCCATGCCCTTTAAGGAACTTTCAAAATAAATGAAATGTTTTATTAATTCTAACAGCTTAATGTATAGAACTAATAGAGGTGTAGTCCATCCATCATAAAAATCTTTGTCTTCTCCCACAATGCATTAATTTCTTTATATAGACAGATTGTGTGGCTATGTTTGTATGACACTTTTTTCCCACTCAGATCAATTCTAAGACCTCTGAACTAAAGAAAATCATCTTTCTAAATGGAATACTAATTTTAGCTAAGCTGCTTTTGAAGACTATGCTCTTTTAAAAAAAGCCAAAGCTCCATACAAAAGGTAGGGAGAAGAGGGAGACTGTAGCTGATGAAATGCAAATGAGGCTTTTCTCAGACAGCTGGCTGCTTTGGGATGACATGTGTGATGAATGGCTCTTAAAACATGAGCAGGCATCAAGCTCCAATTCAGTGTCAGACTGGCAAAAACAGCAGCATTACTGGATGCTTCCTTTAATTAATGCAACACTTCTGCATTAGTCCGGACACTGCCGATAAATGGGAAAGAACTGATATCAGTGGTAATATCAGAAATCTTTCAACCCTGAAGCTGGGACGCATTAGCCAAAAGCTGCGGTATCGTAAAAGGTTTAATTGTATTTGTAATGTACCAGTGCACCATGACAAAAATGGGAGATAGTGTAGGCAGGACAGAGTAACCCAGTGATAAATGAGTGTGAGTGAGCGATTATAAAGCAAGGGAGGAGTGTGAAAACAGACAATAGACAGCAAAGAGGAAGGGGGAAGGGGTGGGGGGTTATGATAGCAACAGCTACTCTAATGTGAAAAGTAGGTAGTGAAAGAAACCTGGTTATAGTTTGGAGCAAGTCTACAAGCACAAAGCAGTTTAACATAAATCTTTCCTCCTAAATAAGTTTCATTGACGACAGTGAGATTTACCACTGCACCTACTCCTGGCAGGACTTCATGGGGAAGACTTTGCTAGCCAGTTATCTACTACAAAGCATTACAACTCACTAAATCAAACACACAGCACAAGGTTTTCTATTAATTGCATACCAAAGTAATAGGATACACACTGTTCCTCCATTGTGCTTAGAATTATGTTTTCTGCCACAACATAACATAAAACTCCCATGCAATTTCCAGGCTGTCACATAGTCACCAAGTACTAGTATGTAATAGCAATAACAGATTTCTTGATATTATTTGAAAATAAAGACTAATCTTCCACTGAAAGTATAAGAGCCTATCACACCGAAAAGCTACAAAGCATTCGCGTACAAAGCATTCATGTTTTGTGATTGCCATCAGTTGCAAACATTTCTAAAGAATCCATCTTCTTAGCATGTAAGGTAAGGCACATAATTAAGATTAACAACAAGTTCTGGTGAAGTTCTTGAAAATGGCCTATGCTTAGTGTTTCTGAGAAAGGTGAAGTATTCCCGTAATGTACTCAAAGTGATTTGCTGTTTCTTGATGACACCTTTAGTCATACTGTGGCCTTTTGAAATCATTCCAGTTGTTCTTTCCCTTTTCCGTGCACACATAAAAAGTATTTACTGTGTGCATCGAGTATTGACTGTGTAGTTTCAAAACTGTTTTTTCTCTCCTTTTAATTAAACTTTGTTTTATGAAGTAAAAAAAAAAAAAAAAAAATCTGTTGCTTTTTAAGATCAACACCAAGATGAATTATTGTCAATGCTTATTTTCATACTTGGGAAGCAGGGGAAGAGAGAGACATTGGAGAAAGACTAACGCATTTTCAAGCATCAAAACCAGATGCTGGAAATATATATTATGATATACACAGCACTTTATTGACCACAACATAGGAAAAAAAGAAAGTCAATTTTTAGTACTTGTATATATGCTTTTCTTATTGTATTAGAACACAGGTGACAGATAATTTATCAGTTAGGAAAGTACCCACAGTTAAGAACATATATATGTGTATTTGCTTCCCTGAACTAAGTCTAAAGACATTAAAAGATCCTTTAAAACATTTTTTTCAAGTATAGCATACTTTCTTAAACATAAAGGACTGTAGAAAAAAAATTAAAATATATTTAACTGGTTCTTTTTAGTACATTTCTAAATTGTTTTCCTTATTAAAATATTTCTGTATTAAAATTAGTATGCAGAGATATGTTTTGATAGTCATAGAAATGTCTGAACGAAGGAAAGTTGGCCAGTGTTATAGCATAAAAGGTTTGCCCAGGAGAAAAGGGAAATAGCACGTTAATGTTTGATTTCTTGCTTGATACACTGTTTTTGTTAATCCTTTTAAGCCTGGTTTTAAATTCCATGTCTTTGGGTAAAACCATGCCTACCATGGTTGCAAAATACCTGTGTAGCTCCAGAAACCTGATTGCAAATCAATACCAGGTTGGTATTGATTAGCAGAGCAGCTGAACAGGGAAGAGAGTCAAAGACATTGGGATCAAAATATTTTTTTTGCTAAGAAATCCCAAAGCAAGTGAAAAATAAAACCAAAACCAACCAATCAAACCAAAAAAAGGCAGACCCACAGACTCATAAATTATGAGATTTTACAGAAATGCTCCCTACTAGCCATATCTTTAGACTAATAACTTGGCATAGAACTAACAAGGGTTCTAATGTTTGCCTTGTTCCTCTTTATGTCTAAGGCCTCGTAGCTATCCCAACAAGCTTATAAGCCTTGGTGCGAAGTGTCCTACCACACCAAGAGCTTTTCCAGTGAGGTATCCAAGGCATCAGTCTACCTGGCTTCAGAATTTTGCAGAAGAAAACTCTATTATAATACACTAAATGAATTCCACTGTTGCTGGAATTTTGACAGTAGTTGTGAAACAGGGGAAATATAAAGGCAGTCAAGGCCTAGCTTGTCTCAAAGTCACTAGTCAGTACTTACCATAATATACATCTGTTCAGATAGACCGTTTTCATTCTTAACTCCCCACATTCCTGTAACATAGTTTAGTTCCTATATTATTTACAAAGTGCTTTGCCACAGAATAAAGAGGCTATGATCCCACCATTCTCATCAGCCTCCATCAGGAAGACCATTTACTGCCCCTTTCCCTCTCTCACTCATCTAATATTTAATGTACAGGACAAAGCATTCATTTTCACTAAATGAGAGATGCCATCAGATGTGAAGGCTTTGTGCTCAGCCAGGATCGGATAATGATATGCTTACTCATGCTTACTACATTAGGAAGTTTTAATAGGGCTACGTGAGGATCAGGTGCTAATCATTGGAATAGCTTCAGATTACAGTCCATAACTTGGCTCACTCCTTCTGCAGAGCAGCTATTCAGTGCTGATGACCGAATTCTATCCACCTCTGAAAATTCAGGAAGACAAATTAAGAATGGGAACAGAATTTAAAAGGTCCCTAACTATATGGATACATGGCCAGAGGAGAGCCATCAGTTAATTGTCCCTGTACTCAGTGGTGGCTGGGACACTGGCTGTGTAGATAGCTCCTAACAATTCTCCATTGTGCTCCTATCTCATGGGATTTATCTTGGGGACCGTTCTCCACTAATGGATTCTGGTCATGAACAAACAGCTGTAAATCACTTTGGCCAAGTTAACCCAAAGACATGTGCCAAATTCTAGTGTCAAACCGTCTAACATGCATTTCTTAATAAATAGAAATATTTTTTAGCAGAAAACAACCAGCAACAGGGGTTATGATGAAATTATTCAACTACAAGGACAGATCCAGATGACCCTGGATCTCCTATTAGAGTCCAGAGCTTCAGTGATCTGCAGTAGTGAGCCCAGCCCCAAGGAGTACGAAGGGATACACGCCCTCACTCTTCTGCTAAGAAGACATAGGTGCATGATCAAGTACAAAAACTCCATGAAAGAGAAATATTCTAAAGGTAAAGTGTCTATAGCAAAGATTTTGATGTAACAATTCCATGCAAAAACAACATATAGATAAAAATGTTTTATGTAATAAATATTTCTAAGTGTGTTTTCATCATTGACCAATACCTCTAGTCCCCTGAGATCTTATGGTAAGATTTAAAGATGATCTTTATAAGCCAGTTATACGACCTACGATATTCAATACTGACAAGAGGCCAGGAGTTCAGCTTAAATAAGTTGCTAAGAATGCAGAATCTGATAATTGTGGGCTGATATAATCTTGGGGCAAGAGAAGTTTTGAAGAAAAGTTTCCATGATTATTATAACAGATGTTTGAAAACATAGGCTTTCCTGTGTTTTTAAGAATTATAAGCCAGGTGCCCAATCAAGGAGAGGACTCTCTTTTCCTTGCATCACTGACTAGCACAAAATAAAAAGAAAAAAGAATGTGGCGATTTTTTAGTTCACAACAGTTTTGGGGGGTTAGATATTTTATGTTTCAGACACAACAGACTTTGGAATCATTACAAATGTAGCCTGCATTTGCATGGGTGATGACACTTACAGCAAATGACATTTTGGTTGGAGCTTCATTATGAAAGATTTTCATGGAGTAACAGACAAACTAGGAACTTTTTCAGCAAAAAGGAGCAGAGGGAAGTATAACTAAATACCTAAAACTCCTTTAAGCAGGAATATAGTAATTGATAAACCCTTTGGAGCAGATGGTCTTCTAGCTGATTTAAGAGATATCAGGTCCCTGGGAGCAATTGCTCCTGGAACAATCACAACTAATTCCCATTTTTCACATGTTCCAAATTCTGCATTCTCTGGAATGTTGCTAATTATTTGTCTCTGTTCTCAAGAGAAACCTAAATAATTTTATTTCACTACCAAAGTTTATTCATAATCACTGGAACAAATGAATTTTGTATCAGAAACTACATTTTCTACATTCTACTTACTGACCATTTTATATGCTTGGGTAATCACATCAAATTTAGTTTGAAGGAAATCAGAGAAATATGCCATGGTTGAATCACTTGTGTAATGCACAGATGATTTCACGCTACCCCCTCTTCCCCAGATGAAATTAGTCAGAGCAGATATGAGGTGTGTGCTGCAAAAGGTGATGTGAGTCAGAGGACAGAAACGGAAACCAAAAAACCTGATGCTTGGCCTAAGGCTAGTCAATTCACTTCTGTATAGACATTTTTTTATTTAGATCATAAGCTCATTGTGGACAAAGTCTATCTTGTGGCATGTGTTCATACAGTGCTTTACACAGTGCTATCCTTAAATCAGATCTCTGGATGCTATTGAAATACAAATAAAAAAGATCATGAAACACAACAGCAGTGATAATGTTATCATAATTTATCTTCATTTTGTCTTTCTGCATGGGCTGAAAATGTCCTACATTAAGATTTGGGCATAAAATCCCTCCACACTTTTGTGAGAGTACAGCACACAAAAAATCAACTCTTTTTAATACAGGAATAGATTAATCAAACTCACAGAGCTATAGAAATCAAGATTCAAATAGATGTTTCTTTGTTTTTGAGCAGTTACCCTAATACCTCCTGAGCAAAGAAGAGGCATGAACCAACAGGCAATTAAATAGAATATGGATAGTTTACTTGGTTTAGTTAACAAGATATCTTTAGCCATCTAAGAGAATTCTTATTACCAAGATTGGTGTTGTTATTTTCCTTTCACAAGCTTATTTTGACAAGACATTATCTGACATGCAGCACTTGCAAAAAAAGAAAAAAAAAATTATAAATCATCTTTAACATGATAGTTTCACACCTTGCTTGGCATAAAAAACACTGTGTTGTCATAATACTACACCATCCATTTTAAGACTAATCCATCTGCATTGTACATCACTACATTATATGCATCATTACACTGTAACTGTAAAAAGGAAAATTAAGGTGTGATGAGACCTAAACATCTTCATAACAATTTCAAGTTTGTGGAAATGTAAGACGTAATTGTCAATTACATCACACATTCAGTTTAAATAATAGCTTGTGTTAGGAAAACAACAAACATTAATTGTGCCTGCTTTCTTGTTTTTCTTTTGTTTTTGACTGAGGTTTTGGCTAAGTTCCTATTCCAGTTACAGTTAATTGGAACTAAGTGAAAAAAAAAAAAAAATCAGCATTTTTTTGCATCTTCTTCTCCCAGGATTTTTGGCATCCCAAAATTTCAGGGTCAAAGAGATGCAAAAACTCAGAAGAGGAAACCAGTTGCTCAGTTGAGATGATCTTCCAATACACAATGACTTATCTAAAGAACAGAATGTTTAGACACTGGTCAACTTACAGCAAATGCCCTTATTCCTTGCAAGACTGAATTACATCTTTTTTTTTTCATCAATTAAGAGAGATGCACTGCTCATATTTATTTTGATTCCTTATCCAAATAATTAATAGTTCAGGAGAAGTCTGGCCTCTGATAATTTTCTATGGTACAATGTCTGACATTTGTCTTAGACTGAGAAAATCCTGGTGAAGAAGCTCACTTAGTCTTGCAGTAACCTTCAAGGGCTCCAAAACATTCAGTAGCCCTCAACTATTCTTCTATTTCCCTTCACTCAGGGGTGAAGCTGTAGTGATTGCAGTAGATGCACTGATGGGGTAGATCTACCTTAATTAACGCCTTAGTTCACTTATTATGAACATCTAGTAAGATGGATGAATGTTATACATCACCTCACCACCACCAATTGTTCACCCCATTAGAGCAGAGCAGAAGTATATAGACAAACGTTTTATCAAAAAAAACCCCATCCAGGTTCAGCTCACTTGAAAAATAGTCACAAAACTGGGTCAAATCCATCAAAAGGTTTCTACTGCATTTCTCTCTCTCTCACACACACACACACACACAGATTGCCTGTAAAAAACAGAAGGCCTGGGACTCACCTCTTGTTAGTAATGTGGTCGGGACAATCATGGAGGAAATGGGAGGGACCGAAGTTCATTTTGTTCTTCTGCTTGGACCCATATCTGCTGATCCTGGCAGGCTCGAGCCACTGGGCTTCATGATCTCTCACAATACCCCCTGCAACAACTGTCCTACATGGTGTGAGGCAATAACACTTACTGGAGCCCAGAGGAATGAGAATAACTCTCTCAACAATGATGAGTGACCCCAATAACAGAGTTGCTGAAATGTCAGTGCCCCAAGCCTGGAGTGAGTGAACTTGTGTCTCCCATTTCTTAACTACCTCAGCTCCAGGCTGACAAAGCTTCCTACTGCTTTGTCACAGTCCCTATATCCATCTGTTTACCTCTGTTGGTTAGCATTAATTAAAGATTCCCCAAAAAGGACTGAAATATTTGCTCTGAGCCAACAGAAAGGGTTTGTTTGATCTAGCAAATGTTCAGACAGAGAGCTGGAAGAGAAAAAGTTCACATTGATGAGAAAAAAACAATATCTTTTCAAAATCTTCACATTGCAAGTCAGCAGATGAAAGAGTACATTACTGGTACTCACCGGTTCCTTACCTGTTCTAGTTCCTTACTGTTCTAGTAAGTAAGAGACAGGTGGCCCCTTACAAAACAACACCAAAAGCACCTCCCATGCACCCTTATTCCCTTGAACACCAGGTAGATTGCATTCCGATTCAAATTAATTTGTTCATGGGTAATGAACTGTGATATCACCACCTAAATATAGAAATAAGTATTCAATGAAGATTTTAATAAATGCAGGGGTGGAAAAGTGTCTCTTACCTACCTGTAGCCCTTTTGAAAAACTAGAGACCCAATAATGGAAGTTGTTTCTTCTAGTGTTTCGAATGAGATAATATTAATAGCTTTCAATCAAATTAACTGCCTGATGCTGAATATCCACTAACTTGGATCCCACGCTCATTTTTATTCTTTTTTTTTTCACTAGGACATCTGGTGCGTCGACACTTTAAGGACTTTATTCCTGAAATAAGGCTAACAAATTCTATTTAGATTGTTAGCGCTAAAAAGCAGTCAATTCTCAGATGTTTTTCACAGGGAGAGAAAGGACTTCAGTTATCTTGACAAAGTATTAAAAGTCTGAAAAATGCTGTCCTACTGGAAGATCATAACAGATTCTGCCAGTCATTTTCCGAAAGTATGGAATTTGTTCTCTGTGTTATAAAAATAACCATAAATGTTCACTGTCTTTCTGTTCCTATGAACTTCTATGCAAAATGTTTCTAAGCTCTACAATATAATTTGGAAATAGTTATGAGTTTGGGCAGGTCTGACTGTGTAGGCTATAAAAGACTGGAAGTGAGACATGAGAAATTATGTTGATGGTGCTAGACTGTTGATGATGAAGAATGACAAAAGTAAAGATAATTGAATTGTGGTTCATGACTCACCTTTTTTCTTCAGCTGATTTCCAAATCACAAGTTCTTCCCATATTCACATATCACTAAAGGCCAGTATTTGAAGTATATGGGGTTCACAGCATTATGAACATGGCAAAAATTTTACCAGGTATTTATGTACTTTTCTAGTAAAAATTGGACACAAGCATGCAATCTATTTCAAAATGCTTTGTGAACCTGTTGTCTAAATCTTTAAACTAGCATGTCATTCTGTTTCTTGCAGTTCCACAACTTAATATCCTGGCAAAACAACTCATTTCTCTCTTTCATCTATCCGAAGAATTTTGCCCTATATACCTTCTAACATTTTTTAGTCACGCTTTCTCTCTTTCATTTTGATGTTATTTACTAACTTAACCAAGAACCATAAATTGGGTAATTTCCTACGTGCTTTTACTCAGAAGTTTTAAATCAGGATCAGTGTCTTACTATGGTAGTCAGTTATGAAAAGATGAACAGCTATAGGAACTGTTCTCCCAAAACTTCACTGATTTATGATATGTTTAAGAGAAAACAAGGAGAACAAAAGGAGTACAACTGTAACAGTAATGTTAACTCTGCAGTTGCCTCAGCCAGTTAGTCTCAGTTTGATGATTTTGGTTTCTCACCTTGTTATGCACCAGTTCCTATTCCCTTTAGTCTTCAAATATTTCAACACATTTCCTTCCTGATCTCTGTTTTACAAAAGGAAAACAAACAAACAATATCCCACCAAACATCTGGATAGTCTTCTATATAGATTTAAAAAGCTAGGTAATTTCTAATTCCCTAATAAAGCTTGAAAAGCCATACTCAGCAAAACTTGATTTTTACTGGGAACAATGGCTTCTTTCATCAAAATGAAAAGGCGGTAACAAAAAAACCTTATGGCTTTATATCACTTCCACTCAAGAAACTGAAGTCCAGAATGTATGAGTTTGAAAAATGATGGTATTCTTTTTTGCATGAACCCCTTATATTTATAATTTCAAGATAACATTATGTTTTTCATAATTGTTATAGCCTTAATTTTGTAAGTCAAATTCTGACATAATTGAGCTCATTTTGAAAGGAGAAAATTCGTCAGCAAGACTTCTTCCCTAATTTTTAGCTCACAATAAGACTTTTCCCTGGTTGGAGAGACTTTATATTGGGACAAAAAAAAGCTTTGCACAGTCTTCAAAGCATTCACACTGTCACCTAGACTGTGGCAACTGCTTTCTGTTCCTGCATTCCATGTGTATCAACAGACCCTGTTGTGTAATATTGCACAAGTTTGTATTTCCATATATATAGGCCCTGATTCTGCAATCGGATCCATTTGGACAAAGGCCCTTTGTCTGTGGAGAATACTTGTGATTTTGAAGTATGGCCATCTGTTCTGAGATTTTGAAACTAAGACTGCATGACAATAACAGTTTTTTCTCACAATAGAAATGCTATACAATGCTTATTGCATATTGTACATTGCTACTGTTGAGGTTGTGGCTGAGCTGCATTTTTATTTTGTACAGAAAAGTATGGGGCGAGAGACTTGTTACACTGTTAGTGTAAAAACATATGTTACAGATAGTTGAAGAGTACAAATATTCCATACCAAAAAACCACTGACCACAGCTGGTAGCTGGTTGTATTGTAGTTACCTAACCAGCAGAAGCTGACATAGATGTCAAAAGGTTGATGTTATTTCTTATTCAAAGAATTATCATTATTCCCCTCCTCCCTTCCATATACATACCCATATGCCCTGTTTCTGAGTTTGGTTTTCTTTTATTTTTTTGAACAGCTGCATGGCAAATTAACACACATCTAGTGTATGGACATCATGCAGCTCTAGTGTTGTATAATCTCCTTCTCCCAGGTGGTATTAATAATCATTAGTCTGTTGTATTGAATAACAAAAGAAAATCCATAAAGGATTAATCAGAGAAATTAAGTTTGGGGTTGATTTCTGAGTAAATTGTAATCTATGATGAAAATGTTTCATCCAAAGATAATTGGCTTTTTAAAAAAAAAAAAAATGAAGTGAGAAACTGAATGACTATGAACAATAAGAATATTCTCTAACTTCATCACCAAATGGTTCTTTTCTGGTCAAGATGAAGGTCTTTATCAGTCAAGCTCTCTGAAGCTCCAGTCTGCATCTGTCTGTACACCGTGCATAACGCTAAAAGGAAGGAGAAAGCTTGCACACGTAAGTGTGTTTCTCATTACCCTCCCAAGAGCATTTTAGCTTTATTTTGTAGCTGTGCTAAATGAGCAAGAGCTGCAAGCGGAACATAACTTACTGATTAAATCAAAAATATGTCCAATTTTGCATCTGCAAAACCAACCTAAAGAAGGATGTAGCTCATCTTTTGTAGAATCTCCTACTATAGTCAGAGATTCAGACTTACTGTAAGCAAACGAATGAGGTTTTTTTTTCCACATTACATTCAACTGACTGAGCAGCAGAATCTCTTGGTTCAGCACATGTAGAAAGAAATCATTCTGAAACATAACATGGGAATTTTCACAAAAAATGTAGGTCACATAGGCAAAGGTAGGAAGAATTATTCTGCTTTGGTTTTTAAGTGCTGCCATTCAGTAGAAAAGATCTTAGCAAATTATTACTAAAATGATGGAAAAAATAATTAATTATTTTTTCATATTTCAAAACATGTTAGAAAAGCAGGCATTGATTCACAAGGGTGTGTCAGTAGATTCAATTTTTATCATCCGATTTAGTCCGTTCTAATCAAAAAAGCACTTTAGCATATGGTTGTTTTGAAGGCTCTGCTCAACTCAGTTAGAATCAACAGAACGTACCTCATGTAAGGATATTAGTGAAGGGAGATGGACTTAAATATGCACTTAAATGGCCTTACTGAATCAGGGTGTAGATAATTTGATCTGCAGAGGCGGGCCTCTGTAAGCATGAAATCTCTCTAATATCAATGAGGTTTTCTATGAGTAGACAGCAAAATTAGAGCTCTGTTTAGTAAGTGGACAAAAATGTGTAGTTTTATGCAGCTTTTAGGTAACAAAGAAAAAAACAGCAAAGCACAACAGATATAAAAAATGCATGCTTTATGCAGTTATAAATATTTTTTTAAATATTGCATATAAACGCAAGCAGTGTTACATCTGCTTGCAGAAATGTGGCTATTAAAGCCACCCACCAATAGAACTTAAAGAAAGTTAGGTGATGAATTGCAAGCAGCTGCATCTTTACTGCTCAGTCAGGATTTTATAATAAGCCTGTAGGTAATGATTCTCTGCATAATTTTCTTACTCAGCTAAAAAAGGTCTTCTTGGGAAAACCTCAAGAATATGTACTAAAGATGAGGTCCTGTGGGGAATTAAAAGAGATTTAGGCATCTAAAGTATCAATTAGATGCCTAATTTAGATCCTTAAAAACCACAGCTAGCCCTAATAGCACTGCAATACCATGCAACCCAAAATTACCAACAGAAGTACCTCCTACGTGCCTTAATATGAGACAGCAGTCTGCCACCTTAACCATTTGGCCTCATGGTCAAGACGTGTACACACACTTAGACATAAATTCTGTAAACATAAAATCTGACAGACATCAGAGCAGCTCCAACAAAAGGTAATGAGCGTGTGAAACCTCAAACTAGACTGGCTAGCCTGCAGAGTGTTAATTAGGGCACTCTCCTGGGAGGTTCGGGTTCAAATCCTCTCAGATAAAGGATGCTGAACAGCATCCTGAGTACTTATAAGCCAGTGACCATACAAAAAGAGCACCCACACCAGTGTTTCACAATATAGTCTTAATCCTTCACTGTTGTTTTTTTTTTTTAAAAAAGACTTTCACCCAATCTCTAGGGAATGTTTTAAAGGTATGAAGGGGAAGAAAAGCCTGCATATTACTTATGTGTTATCCAAAACCAGTATTTCCTATTGACTTCTGTAGGTGACTCACTGACAGTCCTGCAATTTTACAGCACCCAAAGCTCCTCACAAACAATATATGGACCCTATGCACTGCTTTGATATTCTGCAAGACTCTTCCATATTTAACTATGATAACACTTTAATCTTCTTTGCATAGCTGAATTTTTCCCAAAATATTTCTAAATTGTTCTTTTGGCCATATTTCAGGCAAACTAAATAAGTCCAGAGAGTCATCAAAGTATCACAGTGTTTCAGCCTGTTTAAACATATTTAAATGTACATTACAAAATAATTGTTCAGGGCCACATGAACACTAAAATTATTATGTATACAGAGAGCTTTTATTTTCTAAGTGGTATTTATGTGAAAATGTTAAGTGTCAGAGAAAAATAAAAAGCAGATAGATTCAACAAATGAAACATATTAAGATACTCACTATCCCAGGTGCTCTTTTGGCAGGTCAATTTTTGCAGCTCCAAGAAAGGCACAAATGTTCTCTGTCCACACTGTGCCGTAGGTGTTGCTCCACGGTAAACCCTGCAGTCCTCATTCCTGGATAAGGATCAGATGGCCAGATCCTGGTTGCATGTCAGGAAGAAACATGATAGTGCAGCTGCCCCCTTCATGTCCAGATTTGTTTCAGAAGGAAACCTTTGTTTTTTCCAATAGCTAACATTGCCTGTTTATCAGAGAGCGAGGATAAAGACAGAGGCCAGATCTGCTCTTTTTTTTCTGGACATACAGCATCACTGAGTATCCTTTCATCATTCAGTTACGAATTTCATCTAGTTTTATATGTCTATTTGCAGATGTAGCTGTGCAGTCTCACCAAAATGGAGACTAGTTACAGAAAGCCATTTTCTCATTTTTCTATAGGGGAATCTGTTGCTATGCAAGCAGCATCCAGAGAAGTCCATTAGTCTTCGAGGTATACCTGAAACCCAGTTAAGGGTACAATGGGAATAGGTTGTTAAGATGGTGTTCCAGGAGGTTTCTGCAGTATTCCTCTATATGTTGGTGACAAAGTTTGCTTTCCTATTGGTCCTAAATGCTATAAGACTATTTTTAAAATACTCAATAAAGGAACTAAGTGTTTTTAAATTGTGCCTTGCTCAGGTGGTAAAGGATGCTGCCTTTGGTTTTGGACTTAAACTCTTTGGCTGGTAAAGTAAAGAAGATATGCAAGTATCACAGAGGTATGTAGGAACATTCACTACTGAGTTAATTGCTAATTAGTCACAGAAACCTGACAGCATTTGAGCTTTTCTTTCTGAAAGTGTCTCTGAACAGGAAGTCTTTTATTCCATTTATCAATGTTTCAGACAGATGCCGCATCCCACCACTCACTAAGAGAAGGGCTGCCTCTGCCTGCCTCTCTGATGTGCTCCTGGCCAGGACTTTTCAGCAGGCCTGCCGGTGGTCATGCCCTCGTAGAAATGAGGCACTCTATGGGCATTGTGCCCTAGCTGCCCTTAGTCCCTGCTTATCTCTTAAATATGAATCTCCCGTGAAAATACCTTTGGGTCTCAGGAAGGACACTGCTCTCTTAAGATAATTCTGCAGCTGCCTCTCTCGTGCTCAGTGACTGAAATCCCCTTCTAGAAGGAACAGACAGCACCGCTAGTGGCAGCACAGCGTGGAGGGATGCATTGCTGGGATGCTGAAGAAGATGCCCAAGGAAATATACCAGACTGCCTAGCAGCAGAGTGTACTTGGTTTGATAGTCAGCAATAGGTTTTGCAGGGGGACTATCCTTTCAGCAGAGACTGAGGTCTGAATTTAATACAAGAAATAACTCACTCAAACTTTTTTTTTTCTAGAGTTATCTGTTGATACGAATGACACCAATCCCCTCTGCCTCCTGCTATGCCACTGAATTTTAGCCTTGTGTGAACTCAGTTAAATATCATGTTCCTGATATGGTAGGCGCACCAGTTGCCTCCAGCTTCACCTTTCAGTACCCTCCTCCAGCATCGAGCAGCATGAGGACTCTACAGTGCAGCCACGACAAAGGAACATATGGTGTATGCTAAACCATGGGTATTGTTGGACTTACACAGCCATTCACTGCACTTACATTAATCAAGCTGTATAAGGGAAAATTCCAGTTCCCAGTAAGTCAACAAAAGTTAGATCAGATGCAAAAGACCACAAGAAATATGTTGCATATTTTCAGACTTTTAAGATAGCTGCATATTCTAAATTTTTCACTTTCATGTCATTCCTTATCTCTGCAGTCAAACTAAATAAGAGTATTTTGCTGACAAAATGGTTTCAAAGTCTGTGCTAATAGCCTAAGCTCTTCTCTCTTTCTCTTCCAGGTGGTTGCTTTGGTTTCATGTGGTGCAACATGCTGCTGTTGTATTTGTCTAACAGGGCAGCTTCAAATGCCTAATGTTTTCAGTGTGTTAGTTCCTTCTTTGTTTCACTATACACACAGATACATTGCCAAGGAAATGGAAATTTAAACAAGTCACAGAATTTCTGAAATATAGATGACATAAAAGCCACTTGCTAAAGTATATCATACCCTGGCAACTTAATGTCTTGCAGTAATGAGAAAATTCAGAGTTATTTCTAGTGGCAATTGATCATGCTACTACAGTCTCCAGGAGAAACACTAGATAAAATGGAAAAAAGTGTCATGTCCATCAGTAGAGAAAATACCTCTGAAAGCAAGTATATCAGAAGATACCCTAAGTAAATTAACTGAACCTTTTAATGGAATAAACCCTAGTCAGATTTGAACCTAAAATTAGATTGTTTATGGTACTTGGGATTTCTGAAAATATTTAGCTTAAAACCCAAAAGATCCTGTCTATTCCCCTCCTTTGCTTGCAGATTTGTTCTACTTGGATATGCCAACATGAAAGAAAAATGGTGTGGAAGGCAGCCACAAACAAAAGAAAAACTTCACACTCCACAGTGTTCTTGCTATTGAAGTCAAAAGAAAGGTGTCATGAATAAAGAAAGGAATTAGCAGCTGAATTATTTTCTGCATGTACTTTTCATGCAGCATATACTTTTCATCTGAAAGCTCCATGGTGTCTTTAATATGTTCTTAATTTCATTCTTTTAAATAAGATTTCCAGACTCACACTGCTCTTTCTTAAGGTGCAGCAACTAAAGCAGATAAGCAGCATGAAAGGAAGCAAAACTGAACTGCTTTGGGGTTCCACTAGTACCTACCGCTGAAGAAAAAGGAGTATAGAGAACTATTGCCTGTTTGATGCCAAACAAGCTACTTACTCCCTTGCTGAGTCTTTTGGTCTCTTGTGGCTGGATCAAGCGGCATCTGACCCCACTCTACTGGCAGGATGTCAGAGCACCAAAACAGGAAGGAATAGATTTGACCATGGGAAAAGGTTAAGTGCAGGTAGTGAATGATCGTGGTGTACAGATCATTCAGGTCCATGTCACATAACCCGCATCACATGTGGACAACATTATTTAATGTTTATATCTCTTCAAGGGTAGGATGGGGTAGGATAGGATAGGATAGGATAGGATAGGATAGGATAGGATAGGATAGGATAGGATAGGATAGGATAGGATAGGAAAGGAAAGAAGGCAGACAAAATGATGGGCAGATATACTTGAAAAAAAAATCTCTCATCTATAGCTAAATCGCACCCTGGCCATTTTGTGGAAATCAGTGAATATCATACTTACTGTCGCAGGGCACATGTGAAGAAGATAAAAACATGTGGGTCAGTTAGTGAGTCAGAAGTAGGTCTTTGTTAGGAGTAACTGCAAACCACTCCTCAGCAGCAACCAAACTCCATGGAGGCAACACCACTGACAGCCACCTGTATCTCTCACCCTAGCTACAGTCCACTGTCACTGCTGTTCTCTGGCTATTTCAAAAACTTTAGTTTCTACTCCTCCCAGCAGCTCTGTCTCTTGAATTCCCATGGCAGTGCTACAGCAGGGATAGAGATTAACGAAAGGTTTCATGGGGAATTAAATGTATAACTGACATTTATTACTGTTATCATATTTTCCTATGGCAGTCACCAGTCAGGGCCTGGGGCCACTGTGGTATAATCTGAATAGGCATAAAGGAAAAGTTGGCCAGGGACCTTCTATTAAAAATACGGTTTTGATTAAGACTATTTACCACTTAAATCTTATTTAGATGCAGGAGAAATAGGCTTAAACCAGAAAGTCTTGAACATGCTCAAACAAAGTTAAAAACAGAGAGTTCCCAGTGCAAAATTGAAATCTCCTCATGTGACATGAAGGTCACACCACAAGACAGCAGAGCAAGAAAACATACATACATTTAAAATAATTTTGTGAAAAGACTTTTCATGAAAGAGATTATATAAAGAGCAAACCCGAAGACCTGCAATGATTTCTTTTGTCTGTAGGACTCTTAGACCCCTGGCAGTGTTCAAGGCCAGGCTGGACGGGGCTTTGAGCAACCTGGTCTAGTGGAAGGTGTCCCTGCCCATGGCAGGGGGACTGGAACCAGATGATCTTTAAGGTCCCTTCCAACCCAAACCATTCCATGATTCTCTGATTCAGTAAATCATATATATATATATAAAAAAACCCCTCTTTCAGTGTTCTCCTGAATTTTATTTACATTCATTACATATATATGTGCTTTGTTCTTCACAATCTATGTCTCTTTTACTGAAATTACAGGAATATGAAGTTTCAATCTTGTGCATTGTGGCACTCACTCTGTTAAGTATAAAAATGTCTGTGTCATAAGAAATTTATCGGTATTATGATTTCATTAAGAGAGAAAACACTGTAATGAGAAAGTCTTTCATCTACAACTGCCTTGAAACTGCAAAGTCTGTATCACAATTTTGAACTGAAACTTAATTTCTGTAAACATTAAGACTGACTAGGTCAGGCATCATTTCCAACACATTATGATCTGGAGATAGTTCATGAGATGCAATAGTGGCAACTATGGACCACACTTTGTGTGTGTGAGGTATGTATGTTGTGTGTTTGTGTTGGTGGGGTTTATGTTGGTGGGGTGGAGCTACTCAAAACACTCTTCACTGAGTCATGGTGTATGCATCATGGTGACATTCCACACCAGATATAGAGCAGTTAAGTTTTAGGAGCAAAAGAAGCCAGGTTGCTCCTATGGGCCTCAGCATGCACTGTAAACATTCAGCAGGGTCATTTCATTGTGCTTGGATGGTTAGACCAAGCTGAAAGCCATCCTGCTTTTTCATCGCTAGCAAGCCTGCCCTTCTGATTACAGACGTTACAGTAACCCTTCTATCTGGTAAATCACAAAAATAGAATCTGGTTTTCCAAGCCCTGATTCACTGGAGCAATTTTCACTCTTGCAGTTCTTTCTAATGAAACCATCAGATCTATTCCCATGACTGGAGGTCACAGTGAAAGATGGAGGCAACTGGATTCTTTTAATATCTGACATTTTAGAAGCCACTCAGAACACTGTAAGATCACTGCTTAAATAATGGTTGCAAGGGAGCTACTGTGTGTAGCAGGAGTAAGAAAACCAGTGAAGGAGATAAACATACAGAAGGGAAGACAAAAGTCAGTGTCTCCTAAGGCACAATTAGAACTACACAAAGCAGACGACAGTGCCTTGAACTTGCGTCCTTGCTAATCAAGTGCATTCTAAGTGATATAATTGGCTGGATGCAAATCAGAAAATAGTAGATGGTAGCTGCCAAGGTTTGTTGCTTTAATGAAAAAACACTGTAAAGAGATTTTAAATGGTGGCACACTGTACAGTCTCCTTTTGTACAGAGCTGCTTTGTGAACATCTTGAAAAAGATAACAACACATTCCAGCTTTGAGTCAGAACATTGGGAGAAACGCCAGGCTAGCCCAAACTGATTTGGTTACCTACATCACTTCCAGCAGATGTCTTAACAGTGTAGATGCTGCTGAGATGCATATAAAGAATGGAACTTGATTAGAATGCACATTACTGAATAGGAAAATGGCCCATTCCATACATATAAAACTACATTAAAAGAATTGTTCAGAGGACATTACTAGGATTGCTAACTGTATCACTAAACTGACAGCAGTCTTCTTTAAATTGAGTTCGGTTCCCTTTCCAAACATCTCCAGTGCATCATCTGCTTTGTCTCTCCACTCTCCCTTGGTGGCTTTCAAAACCTGGAGCTGATTCCAGCATTCATTACTTAACCACAGTTCCTGTAAACCCTTTCTTCTGGTGCTTGCCCCACTCTCTGCCTTCCTCCTCTCAACTCTCTGCCCACTCATGGACATCTCAGCTCCAGGTTCCTTTATTCTCACACTGTTGAAGGCATAGGTGGCCAGATTACATTATTTGTAGTAGAGAGCAACCCTTTTTCTGTGCCGTCTTGTCTTGAAATAGCACGACAATTTTGTTATACTCCCCATCATCCATTGTCACTTGCATTGAACTACGAACCAGCATAGATTAATATAACCTGTACCACAGGATCAAGCACCTTAGCTGGCAAAGTAGCTGTCACTCTGGCCCCTAAGAGAGGCGTACATGAATTGCTGAGAATAACTGTGAGGACCCAGATGCAGTTAAATTCAGCTGTAGTTATTCCTCACCTCCAATAGACTGTGTCACTTCAAGAAAACACCATTGAGGAGCCATAGGGAAGCTCTGCAGTGGGAAAGATGCTCTCCCTACCCACTGCCCTTATGGTGGCTTTGGTACCTCCCAGGGGTAAGCCAGGCTGCTGCAGGTCTCCTGGAGAGGGAGCAGGACTGGCTCTATAGTTGGCTCCTTCTCAGTTATTTGACAGGTTGCCGAAATTTCCCTAAGGAATCCAAGCAAAGTAAGTTGCAATGAAAAGTTATAAATGTATAACAGCATAGAGATTTACCAGGTAGAGACAGGGCATTTTGTCTAGCCAAGGGGCTTTCTTCCTCACAGATTTCAAAGGTCTCCTGTGAACAAAAGCAGTAGCGAGCTGTTTAAAGAAAGGTTATACACATTCAAAATGTAGGCTTAGGCAACTTCACTATAGGATTCATTCTTGGATCCCACTAAGAATCTAAATATACTGTTCTTCATGTGAGAATTTCACATATGTTTTTGTTAAAAGAAAGGTCACACTGTGAGTTTATTGGATTTTTACATTTCTGGATGTAGTGGATTCCAGAGATGTAAATTCTTCTTTCAAAATACTATCAACTATCACAATTTTTTTGCCTGAAGGATCAGCATCTGTGGCTGTTTCCAGCTGATAGCTACAGATCAGTGCTGTCTGAACATCATTTGATCTACTGAGATGGTACTAAGTGAACACAGTTGATGGTTTTGTGGAGTTCTAGTTGTCTGCTTCAGTTGAAAGCTAGTTGTCTGCTTCACTGGAGATATAAGCTGAAACAGCTGATCAAGAATGAGATCTTATTTGAATAGTTAAACACTGTCTTCATCTGAGCATTAACTAATTTGCATGGCAAAATTCCAATTTACCATCTATCACTTAAATGACAGCTTGTGAAATGGTAGTTCGGTATTCTTCACTTGCAGTGTTAAATTTCTATTCAAATCAGGAGAGGAAACATATGTGGAGTGTGTGTGTTGGGGGCAGGCATTGTAAAACACACACAGAATGCATACTTAACACCAAAAGCATTAGATATAAAATATAGAATATAAACATGGAAATTACTCTGTTCCATTAAAAAACAACCACCAAAAAACAACTAACTGTTTGACCTGATCAGAAACAATAAATGATATGTTAAAATCTTCTGTTAATCCATAGTACCAGAGGCATGTGGTAAATCTAAATTTGTTTCCTTGAGCATAATGGCAGCATCCCACTGATTTGTTCCTTAGAAACTACAAATGTGCCACAAAAAAAGAGGTCTACCCATTTTCCTCAAATGCAGAAAGAATTGTGCTTGCTTCTTGGTTTGGGGTACCTTAAGCATCTAGTAACAAAAAAGCTATTCCTAGGTAAAACCCAGATTTAGAGCTAATCCAAAATCTGTCATTATACATTGGCCTGTGGATGTTATCCAGGTATATAGGGCCCAGAAACTTGATGAGATCTTCTATCTGAAAACATTATCTGTTTGGGGAGTATCTGTATCCATTACAAAGTCAGCGTGTTTTAAGTCTGTAAATTGATGGCTTAAAATAGGAGCAATTTCAGGAAGCAGGAGGAACTGCAAGCGAAGCACTGTTGCATTCAGTTTATTAATGCAGAGCTGCTGGACACCCCTTTGAGGCCCACTCACAGCCAGAAGGGTAATGCAGCCTCCTGTCTGTCAACACAAGTTTAGAAAAAGACATATTTTGACTTCAGGGAGGTTTTAAATTATTATTTTTGCTGTATGGATAATCTAAACATATTGCCACTACATTCCATTTCAAGGTTAAGCAATACAAGCAAAATTCCCTCTGAAACAAACACACGTCCTCATCACTGTCCCAAGAGCTTCTGCTCCCTCATCCATCCCCATGGCTCCCATGACATACCTCGATTTCATGCAATAAAGATGTTCCTGGTACAGCACTGGTTTCACTTTATTTCACACATTTTAAACTCAAGAAGAAACCTGCAGGAAATAAGTAGTTTTCAGCACTGCGAGGATACCCAGGAAGCCAAGCAGACCGGCCGGCAGGCTCTACAGGAGGCTGGTGTGGAGCACTGCAGACACAGCCACTCTGCATCACTTGACCCCAAGGACAGGGAATTGCTGGTCCTGGATGAAGTTACCAGTGACGATGTGCTGAATCCAGATCCCTAGTACAAGCCTCCAACACACTTTGTACACCAAGGTAGCATATCCCCTCTTTTGTATGCAAGTCACAAGCATAAGCCTTCCAAGAGCTTTTTTTTTTTTTTTGTAGAAATAAATTCAGCCTTTCCCCAAACCAGATCCTAAGCATTAAAGCAAGACCTCTTTAGTTACTCTTGTAGGTGAGTCTTCAGCACTAGCAGGTGCTCAGCATCCTGCAGGAGGTGGAAACAAACCCACTTTTTTTTTGGAAAAGCCAAACAAATTTGAAAATTCTGGCTCACATTTCCACATAAGAAACCAGACAGCTCACTTATATATCCCAGTTCGTGCTCGGAGAAGAACCACAGATTTCTGCCAACACCTCCTGTGTGGCAGCCCCACCATGTGCTGCTGTGGTCATGGGGGTCCTTCCCCCTGAGTCTCACTCCTGACCTAAGCACAATGACCCAGTGGTTCTTGCCTCAGGATGATGGCTTAGCCGTGCAATGCTAAGCCAGTTCCTCCTGCCTCACAGCCCTCAGAGGTGGTGAAGCAAGCTCCTCTTCCTGCTGCTTCTAGTTCAGTCTGGCCCAGTGTTCTAGCATGGCACACTACCCATGGCTGCCAAAAACATATGTGCAGCCAGCTCCCTCAGGCTCTCGGAGGCCTGGGGCAGGCAACAGGAACTACAGGGCAGGTTGGCTCGTTCCTCTGGTCTTCAGCTCCTAGAGGGAGCCTGGACCTGGTCTTTAAACTCTGAGACATATTTTTCTTTTAAACAGTACCAGGTATAAATAACAGAGGATGGGTGCAACCAATGCCTTTAATTACATGGGTTTTAAATGCCAGTGACATGTCCTGGTGAAACAAGGCTGTATGTACTGCCATATGGGAAAACTCTAGAAATCTTTTGCATGTTTACACATGAAACAGTGCCACCAATCTTTTAAAAGGGGGGATAAAATGTCCTTTTAGTCGTTTTCATAAAGAATTAAATACATGGTTTTCTAAAACTCACCTCTGCACAAAAACCTCACCTGGAACTATGGACGCAAGTCACAGTCCAAGTTATATTTGCCAAACAAAGGATGATCAACTGTTGCCCATTTTGTACGTGAAATGCTGAACTTGGCCTTGTATTTATTTCAATGGTTGAAACCTGCCTACTCTATTCACACAGGTAGATCAATATGAGGAACTGTGCAAATATCTCATGCCAGAACTACTGCAGTAAGAAAATTCTGCTGTGTGTGCATGCATGCTGGCATGTGTCTGCTTCCAGTAAGACTTAAAAAAAATTAAAGACGTGTGAGAAAAATCAGTTCTTAAAGTCTGTGGTCATATTTCAGTCTTTTCATTCTTGTGAGACACATTTGGAGAGGAAATTAAAAAACCAAAACTGCTTACACACAGATGAGGGAAAAATGAGTTTAGATGTAAACATATGACTCTCAAAGAGTAGATGGAAAAAACCATACCATCCCTGTATTTGCCTCTGTGAATTTAACCATTACTTACGATTAAACAAGTAATCACAAAAACACACAAGAAGCGTGCCCTGTTGAGATGATTTTAATGCATTGGGAAGATGCTTGTGTTCTGTAGGCTGTTTGCTTACAAAGAGAAACTGCTGGCTCTTCGGGCTTTTCCCAGAGGAGATGGCATTTTGCCAGTGTTTCATTTTCAAGTGCTATTGTTCACCTAGGGTTTTAGCAAAAAAGCTTTTGCTTATTTATTACTAATCCTAGTCTAAGTAACGATCATTTTTAATCCTTTTACATTTTAAAACAAATTTATCAGACAATGAAACCAAACACAATGTCCCCCAAAGATCTGGCATTTATTTTTTCATTTAATAGGTAATTCTATAATTCACACGTCCATGGATTGCTTTATTGGTTCATGAAACCTGCTTCTATGAGCATTCCTTTTGACAAAATATAAATCTTACTCGTTGTGAAGACTCTTTTCAACATGTTTTCACTAGTTACAGTCTTGAAAACACAGTAACAGGAAGAGTGTTTATTGCATACTTTAACCATCTGCCTGTGAATCTTTGTAAAATGCTGGTGTATTCATATATTATGTTATTCAGATGTGATATGTATTAGACAAAATTAGGTTTTTTAAATAAGTAATAGAGTTTTTTTTAGTAATGTAATGTCACATCTACCTTTATCTTCATGATTTGTTAAAAACTCATGCGTAATCTTGACTGAAATCAGTTTGAGAGACCCAGTGTAATCCTTGTTCTCAACACCAGTGTAATTTGGTGTAATTGTGCTTGGTCATGAGATGCTCAAAATCAAACAAGCATGGATGCCAGATGTCATTTTATACATTATAAAAAAAGCTCTGATCCCTCCATTTTTATGATTAATGTTCTATTATTAGTAAGCGATGCTGTGAATATCAGCTGGCTACTTCTGCAACTTTGCTAGCCTTGCATATGATGCTGCCAGTCTGTAATGATGAAATGTATGAAATAATTTACTTGTCATTTCACTAGTTTGGTGTCAATAGAAAACACTTGCCAAGCAATTTGCAGTACACACATATGAAGAGTTATTTGGACTTTTTAGAAGGATTGGAATGAGAGAATTGGTGTAACAACTAATACCAGCACTAAATCCATCCACTCTTCAGCTCATGCAGCTCTCTATAAAACAAACAGACAAAGAATTCCTCTACCTACTTATACATAATTTTTTAGCAGATTATTTAAATTCTTCGTGAAAATTGAGATTTGTGAAATCCCTACATTCCTAGCTAGCAGTGCCAGAGGACAAGAGTACCCCAGAGACTGTTGGTGCAATTTTGTGGTTCCAGTCTAAGTAGAAAACATAATCTCATGCTGGAAATAGGAAAATGACAATATGGCAACTCCATACCAAGATTTATTTTGTTAATCTTTGCACCAGGAAGGAGGTTTACCTTTCAGCATCCAAGCAGCAAAAATCAAAAGATGAAACATTTCCATAATTTACAGAAATCAACATAAAACCCACTGAATCAGGAAGGGGAGAGAGGGGGGGTAAGAAAGAAAGATCTGGCACATGGGACAAAGAGAAGGGATCCAGTGTCCTTATTTCCAAACCCCTGACTGCCTCTCAGACCCCCAGAGAAGACCGTACCTTCTTCCCCTCCTCATTCTACAGGCTTAGGCCAGCTGCCTCTCTGAAAGCAGTGTGAGGGAAGGGAGAAGATTTGAGGTATTTCCACCATATCCAGACTTACAGGTAGAGGTGAAAGTCACCACAGAAGTTGACAGGGATCTGCTGGATCTGCTTTTGTCCAGGCAAACCACAGAAACTCTCCAAATCCTCAGTGGGGTATAGGTTTAAATCAAAAAACCCCAAAAACCCAAAAAACCCAAAACCTGGTATTTGCTGCCTTGGTGTCACACAGGACATGCAGAAGCTCAAGCTGGCTTCTCCCCTACACAAGAGAGGCAAGTGAGCAGTCAGTATATAGGAGCACCCCCAAAGCCCTGTAGGTTGTCCCCATAACACTTCTGCTCCTTGCATGGCCCTGCTCATGGTCATGGTACTCTCAGGGACCTGACTGTCACGTGATCACCAGCCAGAATAAAAGTTGTGCCTCAAAACAGGGACAGCTTGCCTGCTGATTCTCAAAGAAGTGTCAGGAGGTGAGAACAACACATTCAGCTGCACTTGAAATCACCTGGATTAAAATATGATCCCAATCCGCTCTCCTTTACACGTAAACCAGTAGACTAAACCATACGGTAAGGTATATTATCTTTGCAAAAATTCACTTCTTTTTCAATTACCTTTAATTTCCACTTCATCTTTCCCTTATATTTATTCCACAAACCATTGTGTTACTAATGATTCAGAGTTCCCCAAATCCATATGTTTTATGGATTTTGTGTCAAAGTGGAATGATAATACTTTAATATGGAAAAAGAATACTATTTTACTGTACTCACATCTTACACTACCCAGCCAGCAGGCTTGTAAGCAATTCTAAACCTTTCTGTAACAGCACCATGGAGAGTACAAAAAAGAAATAGGCATCACCAGCTTCCTCTGCCCGCTCCCCCGAGACAAAAAGGATTGATGTTTTCCAGCAAGACCTTCTTAAAGAGCTAGTATATTTGTGGCAAATTGTTAATTCCTCTCTGATTGTTATAAACCTACATACAGGTGTAGAAAATCCTTTAATGTTTTGTAACAAGCAGAAATCAGGTAGATGATAAAACAGGACTATCAGTCACTTTAGCAATCAAGTAAATTTGATTCTACTCATTTTTCTGTAGACATCTAGTTTGTCATGTTCAGAGATTTAGCTATTCACGTATTAGAATGACATATTTAAAGTAGTGAATTTCACATTAGCAATGCAGATGGAGGAACGAATGATCCTGGAAAATTAGACAGTGGAAAGACTGGTGTTGGAGAGGAGCATAAGAATTGGAAATCCTAGTCAAAGCACAGAAAAAAGGTATTAGAGAAGAGGCAGAATGGGAAAAGCAGAAAGACTTAAGTTAGAAAAAGAAGGAAAAACTAAGATAGAAGAAAACTGGACTGAAGAAAATGGATTAAAGACTGAAAGATGGCGTAAAGGATCTAGTTAATAAGAAATGTATTAGTGTATATAAAGTTGATGCCATTTTTTCCCAGAATTACTTCCTTGAGGCCACTGCCCTCCCACTCTTCCAGTTGTGCCAATCACTTCCTGGTAGATTAAGATACTGAAATGCCTGTTTACATCATTCAGTTTAAACTCTATTATACACACATAGGCACATGTACAGAAAAGTGCTTCAATGACTGCTTTATCTTATAAGGAATTTGTACAAAGGAGAGGGTAAGATTAGGGAGGGGGAGATGAAGGATAAAGTGAAAATCTTTGAGCAGAAAGGAGTCATATTCAAGAGACATCAGTCTTTAAATTAGAAGATCATTAATTCTCATCTTATTTTCAGTTTCTGTGGAAATTTACCATGTGACAGCTATTCAGCCTTGGAGTCTGGTTAGAACTCTTTTCCAACTACTAGCCTACAATAATTACCAACAGAAAGCGTCATAATTTTCAACAAAGTTTGATGAACTGGTTACCCTTTAACAGTGATGTTTTGTGCACTAAATTGCAACTGGTCTGCTATTTTTCTCATATCACTGCTGACAGATGAGCTTGATTATCATCCTAGATCCACCTTGCTCATGTTCATTTGGACAATAAAGATAGCAACTGAACTGAAAGAAAATTCCAGGAAAAGTAATTCAAGACAAATTAAAAATTTCAATAGATTTTCCTGGAAATTTGCCAACAAAGCATATTGTTTACATATCCACCTCCATTCAGAAGTTTGAAGGCATATCCCAGGATGCCTGCTGTTAATGTTTTAGCCCTACCCTGGCCAGGTTTCTCACAAAGCTCCTGGATGCTCTAATCCAGCACCAATTTGTCAATGTCAGGTTGTATGATGATTTATGACTATAGCCAAGTGAGGATGCTGGTTACATTCTGTCTCTCCCTAACTAGCTGTGTTGAAGCCATTCCAAATCACTAGCTGTCCATGTGGATGCACACTTAGAGAGGCTGAAATTGTTTATTGAATTTCCAGGTACAATCAGCATCAATAAGTTTTGTAGTTGAAGGAAAATTTTGGAAGAGAAAATATGAAACTGTATAAAGCTGCATTGCACTTTAGTAATTATAACACGTCACAGAGAAAGCCAGGCTTGCCTAGGAGATGTGAAAAGGCTTTTCAAAGTTAAAATTTCATTTGGACCAGTTTTTCATGTCACACAAGGTACCAACAGAAGGAACATCTGAACAAATACCCAAGATACACTTGTAAAAGTGGCAACAGCTCTCTTAACATGTACATAAGCATGGGCAACCTGTAAATGATTCTGTTGACACAGGATGAACACTTAGGCTCTGGTTTTCCTTATCCAAACAGTAAAGAAGTTATGTGTGACCTGTAGAAGTGGCTCAAAGGAAAAAAAAAAAAAAAAAAGTAAGTATCTTTAAGAAAAAAAATGAAGGAAAACTGAGGATAAGAAAATTAAGAATAGTGAAGGTAGTACAAGGATATAGTCCAGACTGTAAGACAAGAAATTTAGGACTAGCAGTGTGAAAAAATGAATTACATGAATAAAGAAGGTCCAAGTGACTTGTATGAGCAGCATGAGATAGATGTTATACTCTGATTAACACCCTTTCTTGTTTGGGACTGCAGTAGGTAATATGGCACTTCATGTGTATGAAAGGGCAAGGATCAGGTCCTGTCTGGCAGTGAGTTAATGCCTCTATCAAACTGTTTCTCTGAAGGAAAACTTAATTTGTTTTTTTGAATAAGATATTTCTTTCTGGAGAGCTGTGAAGATTGACAGAAGTTCTATAAAGCGAAAAAGGAAATACAGTTTCTTTTAGCAGTGTTGGCCAATTGTTTGTTTGTTTGTTTGTTTTTCCAGTGTAGCCATCCAGGAATGCTTTATCAGCAGGGTTATGCTGGTATTTGGCTAAACCTCAAGTAAGATAAACCCGAGTTTATTGCAGGGTGGGGTAGAAGACAAAAAAGAGAAGAGGAACAGAGACAAAAAGATATGTTATTAGCATTTCCTCAATATCACAGAAACCACTAGCAGGTCAAAATTGTAATAATTTTATTTCAGAATAATAAAATCAATGCTGAAGAATTATGAAACAACAGCTACCATGACTGCTTCAGGTGTCATGGTACCATTATAACACAACAGCCTTATTAGTTCTGCCTAGCATGTCTTGACCACCTGTGACAAGTGTTTCTGAATCTGCGCACAGTCAGAACCTCAAATTAAATCTGACAAACACAGAAAGTGTTTTGAGCTAACTTGTCCTCCCTTCTCAGTTGCTCATTATGGAGTGACCTACTCTTTCTGTGTCCTACATGGCTCACATCCTTGTAGATTGTGTTTATTGAAAGCTGATAGTTACAAGTGCTGACATTCGCCAGGTTTTATATACCAGGGAATTAAAATAAGAAGAATCTGACGAAGACATTGTAAATAACATGAGAGACCCTCACTATACACTCACACTGTATGAATGCAGAGGAAAATTAAGTTATCCTACTTTCAGAAGCCCTTTGTAGTGCTCAATTCCCATTGTATGAGTGCTATTAGAAGTGCAAGCACATAACTGCAGATATAATGTCAAAGTCATCCACGTTATAACAAGGTTTCACATGCTCCATAATGAAGACTTCATCAGAGAGTGAAAATTATTGGCTCCCCTGTTGATGACTTTTACGAAAATCTTAAAAGTAGAAAGTTTGCCAGCTGGATTAATCTTCCTGTGCACAGTCATTTATGAAGCTTTGAAATTTTAACCATTGGCAACAATGTTTTAGTTGAAAAAACTCCAAGAATATCAGCTCGATGACAAACAATGGTCTGCTAAATAGAGACATGCTGTCCTGACAGCTCTGCTTCAGCTATATGGTATGATATGTGCCAGCAAAAGCAGAGAAGACATTTTGTAGCATCATAAAATTGCTTCCAAAAATGAGCACCCTGCAGCTATTAAAAACTGCGTGAGAATCACCAAATGTCAGCTTCATGCTCAACAACATTCAATTTAATAAATGGATTTAAGAAAGTGAACAGCATAAGATGCTTCAGAACACCCTTAATACTACCATGATAATATTGAGTGCTTGAGAAAAAAAGGAACTCTTCACGGTAAAAAGGGGGAGAATTTTGTGTCTCACTTTTGTTCCCTGGGACCAATTAAGAGCATTCTGTCATTATTATTGTCAACACTAGGAACAGTGTACGAACGACAATCAATTTACTGACACATCCTAATATTGATGGTCAAAGGGCTGCACTGAGGACATCCTCACATTGTTTTGGCAGTTAATTTTTTTTCTGAAATTTTATTTTCTGTGACAGGTATTTACGTTTCTCCAAATCTAAAGGAAAGAAAATGGACAGTGGGCAAAAGGGGCATTTCTGTGTACCAGATCCACTATGCGCTACAGAACTGGATGGAGAAAATAGAATTAGTTTTTGTCCTGAAAACTGTTGTTGAAATACTCTATGTCCTTTATTCTCCCCTCCTTTTCCTTTTTTTTCTCCTTGCTCTCCACTCCTGTGGCTGCTCCAGCTCTGAGTGCGACACATTTCCTGGTTTATGCCAAACAGAGACCAAAGTAAAGGAAACCTCAAGTACTCAGTAAAAGATGCTGAGTTTCTGAGTTTACCTGGCTTTTACTAACCTTTTTGTTTGTTTGCTTGTTTGTTTGTTTGTTTGCAACAGTGCTGTTACTGCTAGAAAGGTATGTAAGATTTACTTGTCCCACAAAAGTCCATATATTGGTCCAAGCGGAAGTTTCTGATCAGAGCAACTTGATTTCAAAGTGAAGTTTCTTCACCCAGACAGCTCTACTGAGAATATTAAAAAATGCTGTAATGCTGTTATCCTATGATGTAATTAATTAAAGAAAAAGTAGCTGAACAGGTACTGAAAGGCTCTACCCTCAGCTAAACTACAAGGGTACTTATTGGATCTCAGAGGTCTAGTATTTTTACCATTAGTTTCCAATCAACTAAGTGACATCAGTTTCTATGAAAATCATGACTCCTAAATCCCTCAATGAAATCACAAGTATAACATATCAGCAATCAAAGGCTGAAGTTGGTATCTGTTCTCTTTCATGGGCCTGCATGAGACTGTAAATAATATTAAAATATGGAAAGGGTTGTTCTTTGAATATTCTTAGCAATAAATGCTTATGAAAACACTTGGGATTGGGTAACCCCCAAAAGATTGAAAACCACATATGGACTATGATAGAAGGGAATTCAAAGCCCTATGTTTGGAGATGGGTTTTTATGTACACAAACATTAATGTACAGAAAGTCAGAATATGTTTGAATGTCCCAGGGCTGTAAAGTACACAGAATAGAAAGGCAGTCCTTTGATGGGCAAAAATCTCTTACTACACTACAGAGATTACTTGGAAACTCATACTTCATCTTGACTAAAGAACAGGCTAAAATTTTACCACATATTTCACCAGACCCAAGATTCACTCACAGGTTGTCACTATTCAGAGTTACTATTTCAGATGGTTTAAGGTACGTTCTTGTGCTGCTATTAATACATGCACATTGACGCAGAACATCACATATGGCATAGTAGACATGGATTGTGACACATGGCAGTAATCCTTCTGCAACTGTGATCATTCACCCTGAGTTTCTCAGGCTTTGTGTTCAGGGCTGAAACACTCAAATCAAGACTCAATGGTTCTCCCTCATTCAGAAATGCTCTAAAGGCACCCAATGACCTAGTTTAAACTTGAACCTCATATTCCACATAGATCAAACATAAAAGTGAACTTGCATAAATCTCTAAGTGTGACATGTCTAAGAGAGCTTTCCGAGCAAAGAAGGACAAAAATAGAAAAGCCTCATTATATGCCTAACAACAAGGTAGAAAATATGCAGATGAAATTTATGCCTGATGGGAAAAAAGAGAAAGACGGCGGCGCTGGATAGGCTGAGACTAGTTCGAAGCCTGTGACACCAGAGTAAATGCAAAAGGTTTGTTTATCAGAATCTGCAATTCACTGGGAGTTCTGGGGAAGGAACAGCAGAGAGAGATTTATTTTAAATACAAACTGGATCAGATGTCTGTCCTTTTAAGATTGGCAGTGAGGGACACAAGTCTGCAGTAGCTCAGGAAAAGAAAATGTTTCAGGCAATGGTTATTAATTGTGCTCTGCTATGCCACATCTCTTTCTATTAAATCCTAGATAGCCAAATCTGTTTCCTAATTGTTTTTGTGTTTCTCAGTCTTCCTTTTGTCTTGCATAGGAGTAGGCAATTTCTATGCCATCAATATCTCATTAGGGTCCTGGGATGTGAAATGCCTTATTTTGTTTTTAATTTTGTTCTCTAGGCTTTTTGCTACATTTTATGACATAGCATTTTTTGTTTGCTTGTTGCGGCCCATTTATTCTCTGGCATTCCCTTTCCCCAGGTTATAGCTTTATTTGTTTCTTTGCCTGTTGGCACTCAAGCTGTATGTAAATTATTGTGACATGCTTCACCATCACTACCCATTGCTCTTCATTTCCCCTAATGACGTTCTCATCTGAATGCTAGTGTCTGCTCAGGTTGTACATGTGTAGAAAACAACTTAAACTCATCTGCGAGGTCTTTTTTTCCGTCTTTCTTTTTTTTTTTTTTCCTCTCTCCTATTGTGGTTTGCCTCAGACTCGTATTCATGAGCTACGGAATACAGCTGCATGTTTTCTGCCTAGGGCAAAAACCTGCTGCCACTAGTGCAAGTAGCAGCTTAGAGGAAAAAGGAAGGGCATTCACACAAATAGCTAATCAAAGGGTTTTTAATGATACTCATTAGGAAAGAAATTCATTAACAAGCCAGCATACGAACATTCCCTGAAGGGATAGTGATGTTATTGGTCACATCAAAGGCCCCACCTGACTAACACCTTTATTGCTGTTCATAGTAAGGCCAAGTTAGCAGCAAAATCAGTGGCATTCAGTTCCTGCTAAGAAAAAAGTCAGGAAAGCATGGTCATTGAAACTGAATCAAGAGTCAGGAAAGCATGGTCATTGGAACTGCATCAATCCAGTCTTTACTAATAAGAATGGCTTTTCAGCTTTTCACAGGGATGTGTAGTTTAGCATCCACCACTGACGCTTTTGAATTCACACAATTTTACATTTCCTACCCTTCATTCTTTCCCCTGTTCTCTCTCTCTCCCTCTCCTTTTTTTTGGATACCTCTGACTAGGTGCAAACTGGTGCCCATGGTAGTGGTGCAGCCCCATGGCACCACAAACCTCAGGTGGATGGATACTAGACCCCTTTTCGAACAGAAGTCTGCAGAACGCAACCTTCTTTCAAAGTGCAGCGGGGAGCCATGCTAAACTGTAGGCAGATCGTTCACCTGGACAAGGCACCGATCCAGGCACACCACAGCTTACACCTACTACTCAGAAGGGACACGGCCTCCGAGCATCAAAGCCATTTCCAACTTGCAAGCATATAACTGCCTCTTTTTTTATGCTCACGCTATTACTTACCTATAAAAGGGACTCTATTTTTTCTGCCAACTCATTCTAAGAGATTAGTATTGGTATCTTGGGATGCTCATTTGCTCAGTAAAAATTAGGTTTTTAAACAGACTGAACCAGAAATCTCACTTTTATTGCACTGCCCTGATACAGTAGAGCTCAGTTATTAGAACAAATTGGAGCAAGCCACTTTCTGGTTGTTATACCCACATAATTACCACAGGCTGATACATGAAACCATGCTTCACTCTTATGCTTAGAGGGGAGATCTCCATTTTGCAAGGACAGAGCAAGTTCTATTATGCATTTTACTGCCAAAGGAGGTCAATTAAGTTTAATTGGTTCTAATTAGCACTTGCTCAAGCTGTTATATTCTTTACCTGCATCCGAGTGGCTCTCCAAGTGCTGCACAATGGATTCCTGCTTTTGAACACAAAGGAGAATTACTAATGGCATCCTTGAAGGCAAAAAGATGCACTGATCAGCATAAATGGGGAACAAATATCAGCACAAATAGTAGCAGGCCTTTTTAGAAAAAAAACCCACAAACATTTCATCCCCATCCGGCTTTGATCAACTGAACTGAATGCAATTGTGCACCTTGTTTAAAGTTATAACACAGAAAGTACACAAATGTAATTATTCTCTACCATAACTTCTTTACCGATGAAAGATAAGTACTGGAGAATGGGTGGGGCAGAGGAAGAGTGCAGCAGCTCTGAAAAAATAAATAGAACTTTTCAATGGTAGCTAAAACAAAATGTGGGGGAAAAAAAAAAAAGGAAAATAAGATCCTCAAACATGTTAATCCGAAATGCTTTGTTTTCTAGGATTTTTTGAGGACTGTTTAAGAGGTTTGTGTTTAAGTAACAGATTTGGTTTTTTTAGTGGTGTGTTTTGGATTTTTTTTTCCATTTTGCTGCAGAGAGAGGACCAACATCACTTGCCTAAACGTCAGCATAAGTCATTTCAGTCCTCTGGTGAGAAGCTAGCATCAAATTCAGAATGGTCTACGACAGACTGACTGAGATGTCACATGTCAGAAGAGACACTGAAATGCTGAGGTGCACTCTAGGAACTTGTTTTCTGCTGGGATCTTCCTGGATGTAGCTACACAATTAAAGCAGACTAGAGCGCAATCTAGTCCTTATGCCAGCACTAGAGCTCAGAGCTAGCTTTCCCCCAAAGCCCAGTCCACATTCATAGCATGCAGACATGGCCCTCTGGGTCCAATGAGATGTCCCTTAAATTGTACCTGTTATTTTGGGTGGAGGAATGGTTGGTAGGGCAAGAAGTCAGTTTGAAACAGAAGCAGGGAATGAGCTGGAAACAGCAGAGTGGATGTTTGGAACCACTGCTCTACTGTGTTCCCTGGTCTCCCCTCCTCACTAATAGGGTACATTCCCAGCCACTCAATCCACCCCCCAGCACTACCACACCGCTTTTCTTGCACCCTGCCATGCCAGGCTCTCCAAATCCAGGGAACAGCCACAGCACTGAGGACACAGACCATAGCAGGACAGCACTGAGACAAGGGCTGGGGAGAGTGGTCCCAAAACATGAGACTTGACTAAGTGGTCCAAATGTGAACCACTGCAACGGCTAACCCATCGGAGACCCTCCCTTTCTTGAAAAACTCTGTCCTCAGTGAAGTACCTTGCCTCTACATACGGGGCGCCTGACAAGGTGCCTAGCAAAGGGATCCACTGAAACCTGCTGAGCCTGAAGCCATGTGCGCTTCCCAGCTGAATACTGCTGGGCTGCGAGCAGCCAGGGCTGGGAGCTCATAGGCCCTGAGTATACTTTAGTCCTACTGGCTTGGCTTAACCACCCATTTAAAATAAAGTACCAGATTTAGTGTCCCAAGGATCTATGGATTTTGGATCATTTATTTTGCTAGGGAAACCAAAAGCAGTGAAGCTTATACATATTATCAAGAGTTCAGAATCACATGTGAAACTGTAGGGGACTTGGCTGATTCTAAGGCAGTGTATGTTGCTTTTTTTAGTATTACTCTTTACCATCTTTCCTGCTATTTGAATGTACCTCCTAAATGAATTGTCCATTGCCCACATGGTTTTCAAAAATAATTTATTTTTAGCTAATGTGTTCCAGATAGATGGAACACAAAACACGTTAAAAAAATAAAAATGAAATTAAAAAATCCTCCCCTCAGCAAACAAATTCCCCACAATCTTTACAAAAGAAGGCCAACTTTTTCCCTTCTAGTTTCCCTGCTAAATTTCTACAAGGCCATTAATCATAAAAAAACCAAACTGCATAAATCGTAGAAAAGCCAAAGGAGCTGCCTGTGTTTATTTTTTTTTTAAAAAAAGTTCCTGCCAGAATCTCCCCCAACCCAATTACCTTTCCTCTGTCAGTTGTGAGGACTCTTTCTCACTTTAGTACACACCTTTTCTCCTGGCTGGCAATGCATGGGCTGAGGCAAGCATAAACCAGCATATCATTATTTCAAACAGTCATGTCTTCCTTTTGAACTCTGTATAGTTAAATCCATATACTTGAAACACTCCATGCTCCTTTTCTTTTGAACTTTTCCCAGGAACAGCATTTCTGTTGTATTTCAGGTGACAACCGAAAGTTATTCAAAAGGGTTACTGACTTGGATAAGGACTTGAGAAATAATAAATAACAAAAAAGAAATGCCTGTTGTTTGCATCACTGAAATGGCTGACCATACAGCAATACACCACTGAAGCACATGTAACAATTTATTATTTGGTCCTTCAGCCCTCCTGCATTTATAATTGAGCATATATTCAATGCAAAGATTGAGAAAAATTGACCTAGCATCTATCTGTATGTTCTGGGGATATTCTGTACTGGGTTGGCAGTAGCTCCACCGGTACAAAACCCCAAGTCCAAGGGTTCAGACCCACTGAACACAGGTTTTACACGTCCACTACCTGACAGGCTTTAAGCAAAGTAAGCTGTGCACTTGCAGTCCTTACTGTACATCGAGATAGTCTGTCTACAAATGGAGGACGTATCACTAGAATAGCTGTATCAGTGTAATTACATTGGTACAACTATTCCCAATATAGACAGGACCTTAAACAGAAATCCCTGTGACAGGCAATGTTTACCACTGGCCTATTTAAAAGACAGCTCTTAGCTCAGTTCAAAAACCAGCATATAAAATGTTCCTTGTTACCTGTAAGTGGACAGTGATGATTATAGCTCAGTCTATGTTATTATTGCCTGATTTTCCCAGTTTGGGTTTCCACATATTGACTCCTTACTCAAGGTCTTTTAACATAGATTTGAAATGTGAATATGTTTTATTTTTTTCCCCAGTAAATATACAATACACACTTCAACAGTACTATTAACCAACTTTTTATGCCAATTAAACTTTGCTGCACTAACACCAATGAAACACATTAAGAGGTCATACTTTTTCGTGAACAAACTGTAGCCAATAAACAGTTTTTTAAAAAAACAAATTAAAAAGCAATTCTAAGTGCTGCCACAACATCCCTTTTCTTTAAACACATTATTCACAATAAATGTTTTCAATTTTTTTAAAAAAAGAAGAATACTTCTTTTAAAATAGTAAATTAAATGGCATTTTAAAAAATATGTACTGTGGTTCATTGGAAGTACACTGTATAGAAAAGAGAGAGAGAAAACAAAAGAAGAGACATCACCTGTAGGATAATGGAGACACTTTGCGATACACAACAACACCTTATGTAATATTGTAAGCAAATTATTAATGAACAAAAATGTACAGAAGCAGATGATCAAGTTAGTGAATATCATGGTACTGCACAGCTTTAATACTGACACACATTTACTTTCCAGTGGAAGAGATAAAACACGTATTTGAAAGTAATTGGGATGATTTTGTCAACACCTAATGATACTGAATTTTCAATAGAATATAGTGAGTAAGGTGTTCCACCAAAGCTCAGCACAAGCTTTGAATTAAAAGGAAAACAAATCTACCAGCGACTGAGTTAAACATTTTCCAGAGAATTAAATTTGAATTGTACCCTGAATAGTCTTCTCTTCATATGATAATACCAAAATAAAAACCATACATATGTAAATATGATGCCTTTATCTTGCTTGAACATTTCTGCACATTTTAAAGTAATGGTTTTAACTATAATGGCTTAACAAGCAGGAAAATTACATATATTTGTTGGTCACATATATAAATAAATGCATACATTTTTTTTCTCAACTTTTTTGGTTTTTAACCTGCTAAATAACAGTCTTGACCTTAAGGAAGTTAACTAGCATTTTTTTAATATTCAATAGTGCTGAGTTATAGTTGATGGCTGTAGTGTTTTATCTTATCATGGAACAAGTTAATGAAATGAAAAGCAACACATATTTAGCATTGTAATTTAATTTTCTAAAATTCTGCCATTACTAAGAGTGTTCTTAATACTGGTGAGCTCCAAGGCAATATATAAAACAACATAGACTGGTTATACGAAAAGGGTATTCAAATGGAAAGTTGTATTCATGGTCAGATAACTAACAGAAACAAGCTGTAGGATGCAATATTTAAATTAAGCACCAAATGCATGGGCTATACACATACAATATTCTAAGAAAAGTTTGACAATTTACTCTGAGATTTGAGAGGTACGGAAGATTTGGACAAAGTCATGAAAATTAATGAAGAGACAGGATGCTGTCATTAATGTCCACTTACAGAGTCTGGTTTATTCAAAAAGTGTATAAACATGCGTTATTTCCTCATCATAGCAGGGCTTGAAGCCACCCACTAAAACATAGGTCAAAGATTTTCTTTGCTTATATCCAACTTTTTGGATGTATTGTATTGCCAGAAATGTACCTAATGCAAGCCGAAAATAATTTGACCATTGCTTTCCTTCCAAACACTAAACATTTTACTACAAATTTAGTGGATCCAGCTTCAGCTCTCACACACTTCAGGTAACAGAACACAAAGGTTTGTTTAGACTGCATCAAAACAATTAATGTCATGAATTTCAGTGGTGCAGCTCTATCCTCTATTATACTGTACACGTATTGGAAAAATGAAATAAGATACTCTGACATTTCAATTTTTTGGAAGCAGCCTGAATATGCCTTAATAATAAATTGCATCCTTGACTACTTACTAGGTATTCCTTGAGTTTATATTATTAGTTTCTCCTGGGAAATCTCTGTCTTATATTTTGGGTCGGAGAAATTAATGATAATAATTCTTTTAAAACTGCAATATAAAAACAGCTTTAGTGAAACACCTTAAATTCTTTTGTTTGTAGCAAGGTTTGTTTTTCTTACCCTTTACTTAAGTGGCATGGGATGGCTAAAAACAGATACTAAGGGCATCATTCTAGTGAAAGGGTCTAGGCCATCTCATGCTACCTTCAATTTTCATATTCACTCTTTAATTTCACACTTCCAACTTCTGACCCCTTCTTAAATAGGAAGAGCAACTATGTTGCTTGCCTTTAAAAGATTTAAATCTGTCTCTAATGTCTTCACTGACATCAGTTTTGCCTGTCACTTTCTTATTTCTACACCCCAATGGAAAACCACCTAACATACTCCTTTACATCCAGCATTACCCAAAGTAGCTTACAGTACGTAAACCTTCTTCACACATTCAGTCTCTTTTTTCTTCATGTCATGAGGAGTAGAGTTTTGTGCTTATCACCAAATAAAATTGCAGTGCAAACTTTAAACATAAAAGTTACACAATTAAAAGTTAATATATGGCACCACAGCCTATTAATTCACATATAGTACAACAGACCAATAAAAACAGACATGAATATGAACATAGCTAAAAAGAAGGTGAGCTTGCATAGCAATGCAACAAAAGAAATTATATACACAAGGAAATCCTTTTCATCCTGGAGGGTGGTGTTGTTTTTTTTTTTTTCTTTCTTTTTTATATACTCCTGACAAGGAATAGTTTAAGGTGGATGGTGTATTAAAGAGAAGAACACAAGTAAAGTATCTGTGGGATATGTGTGGCTGTGTGTCTTTACATTGCATTTACAGTTCTTTTAATAGTACATAAATAAAGAAAATGTTCATTGCACTGTTTAGTGTCATCACTTCCATGAGTTCAGACCTGATGATCCATCAGAGCAGCTTGCAATGTGTCTTCTCAACTACTCTATAGAGAGAAACAAAGAGAGAGAAAGAGGTTGTAATAAGGAGGAAAAAAACACAAAACAAAGCCTATGGCAATATTACTGCAGCATGGGATGAATATTCAATAGGTTGGGAGAAGAGAGTTAATTGCTTCCAAGATGAAAAGCAATGAATGCTAAAATTCAGCACTTACCAACACCATATCTGAGACAGCACATTTCAGGGTTTGTGGATCACCATTAGTTCTCTTACAAACTACTGGGTGGTAACTGTCAGGAGATGCTGAGGGTTTGACTGCAGCAAATAGGAGGCAGACATGCCAGTAGCTACATTGCTTTTTACTAGTAAACTTTCCGGTATGCCTGAGCTGCAGTGTTGGTGTACTACTTCAGACAATAGAGTCAAACCTTTTGGCATCTGATATTACCATCATGTACACAGCATTAACCTGGTTTTATACAAGGTTTAAGAGATATTGAGGGGTAATACAAAAAGTCTGGAAAATAATTCCCCTGGCCTGTGAAGTTGAGTAAAGAGTTGAGTGAAAAACTGTGCTACACCGTCAAAAAAAGAGAACCTCCATCTAAGGTCAAAAAGAGCAGAATACTGCTCATCAAGAAACAGAAAGTTAAGGAAAAGGCATCACAAGATTGCCAACACGCCCAAAAAATTCAGCACCCTTTTCATCCACTCCTTAGAGAAAAACTGCCAAGAGCATTTCCAAGACAAACACACTACACTTTGCCAAGAAAATTCTAAATTAGTAGAATTTATTTTCAATTTCCACAGTGTTTCACTAGCATTACACATTGAAAGATGTACTACGTAGATACTCTTGGCATGGCTTACAGAGATATGAACTGGTCCAAACCAAAGAACAGAGGAACTTAATTTGTTTGTCGTTACATTGGCAAAAAGATCTGGGTAAAATTTAATCTGATTATCACATTCTCTCTGATATTCTTCCTCTATTCAAAACAGATTCATAATTTTTCTCTGTCTATTTGAGAGTTTGAACTGTAGCTAGAGATAAACTTACATAATTCACCAGTAAACTGTCCTTGACTGTTTGATCCCACATAGCCTACATCGAGAAGGTCACTGGCATTGCGTTGGTGACCTCCCCGCAAGACTTCACCTTTTCTAGGTCCGGTCGATCCTTTAGAAGAAGCTGTTCCTGAAGAGCTGTGGCCGCCAGGGGATGGGAAGTTGGGTTTACTATATGGTACGAGTGCCTCTTCTAGAAAAGCAAAACAAAACAAAACCCAAGTAAATTCCTATAAATACGACTAAACAAGCTATTCTTACATGGACATCATATTCATTCCTGCCCTCAGATATCTGTCTTTTGTCTTTCTTTATAGCATGGCAATTTTACTTAAGAAAATGCACAGCTCAGTGTTGTATCCCACAGACAAAGAACCCGGCATGAATTTAATCTTGCTTTCATGTAAACTCAGCAGTTAGTTTATATTAATTATAAAAGTCTAGATTTTTTATGAATAGATCATGAATCAAAGATACTTTAATAAAAATAGATGCACATAAAATTTCCAAAACAATGCAGCTATGATTAGATTTCTGTTTCAAGTCTACATGAATGCGCTTTTTCCTTTTCTTTAGCTTAAATTATGGTAACATTACCTCAATCAATTTAGATAAAGAACTACAATATCAGCTAATTTAATTAGCTTCCAGCAGCTCAGTAATTTCTAACGATGCAAAGTACACTGAAGATTTTTTTAACTGGTTGTGAATTACCTTGGAAAATATTACATGCTACATAGTATTAGTAGTTGTAATATTTGGGGTGAGTAAATCTTCCTGCATCTTGTTTCATGTTTCATTATGAGCAAAAGGCTTACTTTTGCTCACTTGGCTTCTTCCTCTCTGAACTGCTTGCAAGAGCAGGATTAATACCAATAAAGCATAGGGCTGTATGTCTTCATATAGCATGAAGTAAAACAAGACATCATATCTGATAAGAGTTTCCAGGAGATATTGTTGTAATAATCCTAACCTAAGAAGCAAAACAGTAGTACTGATTTAACACTAATAGAAGCACTATTTTATTTCTTTGCTGTGTATGATCCACTTTTGCCATCTCAGAACCCTGCTAAATATAGTTTGATTCAAGAAAGTATATGAGTATATATGCTTAACCTCAAACACAGGAATTGCCCCTTCTGAAATCAGTGGGATATCTCGTGCTTGAATCTTACATTTTTTAAAGTGAATCTGAGATGAAAGGCATTTCTTTATTTAGTTTTCCCTATTGTCTTCACTCTTAAACAACCTCAAGAGGAGAAACAGACTTTCTTTGACAGAGGGCAGGAACACAGAAGGAAAAGTAGGTGGGGATGGTTGGAAAGGAGATAAAAATGCTTTTATTCACAATCCCGAAGTCTGTGCAAAGGCTGCAGCAGAGACACAATTAACTTAGGGAAATGCTAAATGAGAACAAATTTGTGGAAGAAACCCAGGATTTCATTCTTTGTGCCTACTGCCACAAGTGAGTAGGACATGGGAATTCCCCCTGTGATCTGCTATCGAACAGAACCCATTTGTAAGGTAAATCTGTTGCAGAAGAGGGCAGGCAGAGGCAGATGACTTTTTTCTCTGTCAAAGTATCTCCCTCTGGCCCTGCCCAAGGGACCAGAATATTTGCGCCGCAGGACATAAGGGCATTATCAGTGTTTTGTGCCATAACCGTGTGCTGTCCTTACTGAAATATAAAGAAATGCTTAAAAGACATAGTAAAATGGCATTTATTAGCCATAGCTTCCTAAATTATGTTACTTGTTCTTTATATATCAAGCCCTAACAATAGAATCAGATGCAAACCTGGTTTCTGAAGGCTGGCTAAAATATGGAACAGCTTGCATTAAGGCAGCAATAAAGTAAGCAGCATAAATCAGTTCAGCATAAAGCTGGATACATTTTTAAAGGATGGATAGAAAAGTCACTAGCATTGCAAAAGAGTTTGAAGATGACATATATGGTCAATTGATTTGTTTTTCTAGTTTGCGGACTCAGGATAAGGCCTCCTTCGGGTTCAATGAAATATTGAGAAAAAACGACCATGAATAAATATAAAGTGCATTATCATTATAGAGCATATGGTGTGTTAAATTATCTGTTGTGCCCTCAGAAATAAATACAATCCATAAAATAAGCAATCGTGACATAAAATACAGGCTAAGTTTTTTCACAACATTCTAGCACATGAAAGGTAGTTGTCTCAAGTCCTCAGGATGGGTTCACATTTATCAAAACACTACCTCATGCCCCATGTGTGCAAAGAATATGGGGAGGCTTTACCAATGACTTTCTCTTTGAAATACTGAGCCTTTAATTTGAAGATATAATTCTAGCCCCTGTGAAGTCAAGATATATGTGTGTAATGATGATTCTATACCCTGTAAGATAACCAAAAGACTGTTAATATTATCAAAACTATTGTAACTTGATCTAGCACTACTTTCTTTAGAGGCATAGCTGAGAATGTCCTATTTGATAGGCTGTAACTGCAGTTCTGCAACAAAGTCATTGGCGGGAACTCAGTGATCTTGTTTATACTGAAAGCAGCCAGTGGAAACACGGTTCCAAGAATTAGGTATTTCTATTGTATTCAACTTCAAACCAAAGCTCCTGCTTTCAAAATTTCACTCACAGCTTCATAATATCTGAATGAAGTCCCCTAAGCTGCAAAATAGCTATTTTCTGGAAGCTGATAGCTAATAATAACTCCTTTTGGAAATATATTGAAAACTGGGACATGATAGCTTTCCAGAGATCTTCGTCATTAATAAAGGAAAAGGGAAGAAGCACAATTAATATTATTAAAACCCCAAAGTTTAGTAACAAACAAGCATCACACATAAGAGTAGCCTTTTTAAAATCTACCAGAGAAAAGAATACAGAGCAAGAAAGCTGTAGTGCAAGAAGCTGGGATAAGAAGACTGACGGACAGATAGGAAGCTCTGGGCCACCTTGTGCACAAACTTTATGAACCCCTCCCACAGGAATCCTCTGTCATGCATAAAGGATATAAAATTGCCCTGGTCATCCTGAATTTGATAAGAACAAGACACCTGTAATCATTCCAGCCTTAAATTCAGTGTTCATGTAGGACACTAGAAGTGTCAAGATCAAGTTCTTTTTCTTTAAGGACAGATAAATACAAGTCCTGCAGGATGAGAATTTTAGTACTATATACCCTTTATATCACAGAATAACTTGATAACTTCTATTTGTACATTTACAAATCAGAGGAAAAGTAGGAGAGTTCTGAAAACCAGGTCAGAGAAGCATCTTTAATAATAATTTACAAAGAAATTAGATGTTTCAAGTATATTTGGGCTATTTTCTGTGTGTTTGTACATCTTGTACATTGTAAGCAAAGCTGCCATTTCACCAAGTAGTATGATTTTTGCACATTATTTTTAAACTGCAACTTCACATCACCATCTTACAACATAAACACTCCCTTGTTTATGCAGCTGAAAGATTAGGGGGTTTAACGGTACCAGTATTGTTATATTTTAAAATATGGATTGTATTTGAAATATTTACATTTTAAATAGGAGTAGCATTATTCCTAGGATGACTTTATTGAATAAATCCTGCCTCCAAGACACATTTGCCTGCATTTTTTTTTTTTTTTTTTTAAATGTCATTGGTATTAGTGTGCTAGATTAACAAGGAGCATTAATAGTAGAATAAAATCAAGAAAAAGATGGGTAATAGTAGTACCTCTAGTGTTACTGTGGGAGCTACATACATACATGAAGAAGTAATGTAGCCCTACAGAAAGCTCCAGGTACAGTATAATATTTTTTTGAATCTTCTTAATTGTCCTCTTGTACCACTTTAATCAGCACTGGGATAACATGTGATTAGTGGGTTAAAGAAAATACCCTGGTATGAGGGGAAAAGCTGAAACAGCAGCTTTTACTTGAGGTCAGGCTGACATAAGGAATCTCTGAATACTGTAGAACTACAACTCCAGCTCAGCAATGCCTCCTGCACACATTTTTACAGACTTGAAACCCATTTAGGAGATAAAGTCAGCACTCGGCAATGAGCAGATGATGCACAAAGGTGAAAACCTGCACTGTCATCTTGCTGGGCCTAAGAGATGAATGCTACTTTGTCATATCCTTGAATAAGGAGAAGACTGTTTTAAATACAGCTGGAAGGAATGTCAGTAGCTCAGAAGGATCAGCCTTCTTGCAGAGAGGCAAAACCAACTGCTGACAATGTAGAAGCAGGTTGAAAGAACTAGAAAATATGGCCCTTTATGTATAAATAAATACATACGAATAGGAAGTACTCTAAAAATCTGTCTCTCCTCCCCTGACTGCCTGAAACTGTTCCTGTTTGTCCACTGCTATGCTTGACAACATTATTAATTGCCAAAAACACTGTAAAGAATGCACGGAGTCAGGTGTTAATGAGATTTCATTGTTGCAGGAGGGAAAATACTTGGATCACAAGCTCTCACTTCACTTTGCCTTTTCTGATTTTCCAGCCAGAGCCTCATCAGTACTGGCACAGAGGGCCGTAAGGTGATCCTAGGCTCCTGCCAGATACAGAAACCCTCAGCTGAGAAGTGTCAAGAAGCCGTCTGCATTGCCTCGGCTGGTGCAGCACACACACACCTGATCCGAAGGCTTGTTTGTGTTGGACTTTCCTGAAATCCTCTTGGCGGTCTGTCGAGCTTATCCACTCCTGGGTTTGCCGCTGCCACTCTAGTGATGTTCTAGCTTGCCGGTCCAGGGAGCTCTTTGTTTCATCTACGTTGGGTGCATGCTGCCTCTCAAGAGAGCTTCCTTTCCTCTCTGCTGAGCCTCCGCGCTGGCCGGGGACTATTTGCTGCCTTAAACCCTGACCAGGGGGCGGGTCGGGTGGTGGTGGAAGATCTAAAAAATGTGAATAAGATTTAGATGAACTAATTTTTTAATTGAAACAGAAGGTCTATTTGATGCTGAAAAGAAAAGTCCCTTGCAAATGGCACGAATCACTTCACTTGCTGATTTTAAAAGGACGAAATTTTAGTTAATCAGAAAAGTCTTTTTAACTTCCGTTAGCTCGTTAGCTTTTTATTCAGGTTACTGTGTTGCTAGCTCTTTCTAACTTCCATAAAAATCAATAGACTCTGAGTCCTGACTTACATTTTTAAGGATGGGATTTATTTTCTGTGGAATATACTTCAGCTGGCCCTTTCAGTAACAGCAAGCAATTAAGAAAGGCTATGAAATACTGATCTGTGTCAGCAGACAATTTCCCCCCATCATACTGGAGCTTGCTTCACCATGCCCATTTTTGGACTTCACTTTCAGCTTGAGGTTTAAACTCTAAATATAAACATACAACTTTATCAAAACTAATAAATTCCACAAAAATTTTGGGAAAAATTATTCACAAAACCTACTGTGATTGAAAAAGCGTCAACACATCTGTGAAAAATGCACATTTAAATGGAATCACCAAACAACAGGTGAGCATTTTATTCAAGCACTATTTGAAAGTTCAGACAAGAGCTATAGTCTTCACAGACAAGAGGATTGCCACTCTAAAGTTTAGCAGTCTAGCAAATATAACTAATCAAAATACAATTTCAGCTGAACACTGAAAGACGCTTGCCTGGTCTCTAACAACTTCTATCGTTTTCAAGTTTATCACTTGGACTACTAAAATGCTTGTAGAATTGAAGAACAAGCTTGTGATCACATTTGTGGAGGCAAAAGTACATTTTGTTTGTCTTTGACCAAAGGTAATTACAGAATCTGAATAGTTACAATTCTAAATGCAAGATTTTCACGTAAATGATATGATAGACGTATAATAGTCCAGAAAAGTCCTCAGTTTATTTAAAAAAAAAAAAAAAATCAGAATCCGGAAGCACCTTTACTATTGTAATGAAAACTTTCCCATATTGGGTATCCATTTTATATGTAAAACACTTGTTGATAATTCTGGTTTTAGGCAACACATAACCCAAATAAATCTGTGCAGCCCCACTAACTTCACTAAACCTATGTTAGTTTACACTAAATATGGATCTGTCCTGCATTCTAGTCTTTCCTATCTTACAGTGTTGTGAAGGTTTATCAAGGAAGAGAACTTGGCTCAATAAGAGGCATGGAAAAGTAAATCTTTGTTTCGTCTGCAGGAAAGTCTGATGTCTATAACTCTAGTGAAATTGAAATTCATGTTATAAATTGCTGAGGAGGCCTTTGGAGGGAATTTATTTTGAAGTCTGTAATCCAGCCTTATATAATGCTACACAGACTTTTCTTCATGTTCTTGCTGTATAGAGGTGATATTCATACCTCATATATGGGGTAGAAGCTTCCAAATTTACCAAGATGTCATTCCAGTCAACACTGTCTCTTACAGATAAATTAGGACATGTGGTTTATTTGTGTCTAAAAGGGAATGAAGTTTTGTCTGATGTTGCTCCCGTACCTTTGTCCACAGCTGAAGTGCTGTACTGCAGATTAAGTTATCTATTTTCTGGCTAGAACAGCCTTATAATAATCTGTCAGTGATCTTGGTGTGTGCTTTATGTTCAGCACTAGTTTATTTGAGAAATTTGTAGTTATGAATATAGATGTGACCTTTCATGACAATGACTATACTTGAGTTACTGTAGGTGGAAACAGGAGGGTATGGGAGCTTGCCAATGTTAAAATTGCTTTATAGTGTTGGCTTCCAAAATGGCATTTCTTATAATTGATTTTATTGCAATCATAACCAGTTAATGTACAGAACCACAACACTGGCATCTGCTTATACAATCTGAAATGGAGATCACTGAAATTGTGATTTATAAGCACTTTATGGAAATGCATTGAATCCAATAAACACAGTCATAACACGACATCTGACAATACAATTTTCCAAGATAAAATATTTATTGTTCAACTTAAACAAAATTTTTAAGTATCATAGAAAAATAAAAGTTTAAATTATTGGAGTATTCTTAACATATACTACCCTTCTTCAGAAATTGCTGTCTAATAGTTGTTATTAATTAGATACTGAGACAGAAAGATGCGTACTTAAACCATACTGCATGTTCTAGAGCTAGCTGCAACACCTGGAATTACTGTAGACTCATGCTGCTAATCTACAATTATTCTTGCTTTTATCCATCCACAAAATAGGCATAATGACTGTCTTATGCATAGAAGTGAAATGAAAAACCACGTTTGCAAAGTTCTTTAGGTGTCTTAGACCTGTGGGTGAGTTGAAATTAAAAATAAAATTTATCTTCTAATGAAGCTTCACACAATTCTACAAGAATTACAGGTAGTACGTAATTAATGTAGGCTGGCTCCAGCCTGAGTACAGACTTACTGAACTGTGTTGGACATGTCTGAGAAGATCTGCAAGAATGGCTACTAATTCTAGCCAACCATCTCCTGACTAAACCGTTCGCTTTTTCACCTTCTTATGCACGTTGATTGTCACACTAACACTTTCCTTTCTAATAAAAGAAGCTAGGAGAGCGCTCCATTTGTAAATGTGACTTTTTATTTGTTCTACAACTTAAATCCTGCAGTGTAAATCTTCTGCCTTAGGTAAATTAGTAGATATGCTCTGTTATCTTGCCTGAGCATATATAAAGAACCCTTGTATGTGGAGTCCTGAGTTTCTTCCTCCAGTGCCACAGAGGAGCTCCTCCCCTCCCCTCCCCTCCCCTCCCCTCCCCTCCCCTCCCCTCCCCTCCCCTCCCCTCCCCTCCCCTCCCCTCCCCTCCCCTCTCCTCCTCTCCCCTCCTCTCCTCTCCCCTCCTCTCCTCTCCTCTCCTCTCCTCTCCTCTCCTCTCCTCTCCTCTCCTCTCCTCTCCTCTCCTCTCCTCTCCTCTCCTCTCCTCTCCTCTCCTCTCCTCTCCTCTCCTCTCCTCTCCTCTCCTCTCCTCTCCTCTCCTCTCCTCTCCTCTCCTCTCCTCTCCTCTCCTCTCCTCTCCTCTCCTCTCCTCTCCCTTCCCAGCCAAACATGTCCATATGTGACTGTTCACATGTCTCCACACACACTTGCTAGTATGCACATACATGATGGTTAATGGTTGGCATTCTGACTGCTAGTAAAGGGGTAACAGACTTCATATGAGTTAGTAGTCTCAGGCCCTAGCAGGCAGACATTACCACATAGAGGCAAGATAACTCATTCCACCATGTCAATAACTTCAGAGAAGTTTTGAATATAGAAATTTAAGGATTTCAGAAGGATTTTCAGTGAGGATACCCAGAGTGGTATCACTGATTGTCACTGTACTTCCATCTAAATTACATTTATCATAGAATCATCTAGGTTGGAAAGGACGTTGAAGATCACCTAGTGCAACCATTAACCTAACATTGACAGTTCTCAACTACACCAGATCCCTCAGCGCTATGTCAACCCAACTCTTGAACATCTCCAGGGATGAGGACTCTACCACCTCCCTGGGCAGCCCATTCCAATGCCTAACAACCCATTCTGGAAAGAAATGCTTCCCAATATCTAGTCTAAACCTTCCCTCATGCAACTTGAGGCCATTACCTCTTGTCCTATCGCTTGTTACTTGGTTAAAGAGACTCATTCCCAGTTCTCTGCAACCTCTTTTCAGGTAGTTGTAGATGGCAATGAGGCCTCCCCTCAGCCTCCTTCTTCCAGGTCTTTCAGGTTACACTGAGCTATTAACTTACTAGGCCAGTGGGATGTCATCCAGACTACTACTTGCAGCCTCTATGGCAGGACTATCAAACTTGCAAGGCAATTTCTAAGTGCACTGTTGGTCAGGTCATCTTATTGATTTAGTAATAGAGAGATTGTGATTGAGAAGCTGTAGGATATTAGAGTGACTGATAAGAAGCAGATGAATGTTCGGCCTGGGATTACTCCAGCCCTCCTTTAGAAGGCAGAGAATTGGCCAAATGATTCAGGCACCAGTCAAGGTTTGGCACAGCCTCTCATTAACTGGAAAAAGCAGCAAGTTACAGAAGCTACAAGTATACAGACATCCCTTTCTACCTGTGCCAGTGATTTGTTTTCCTACGGGTGATAATTACTGTGACATTTAATAAGACTGAACTACTTTCTATCATCAGAAAGTAAGTATTTTCTCCACAGTGATCTACCTTAGCAAAAATTGATTTGCAATACATGATAGGAAGTCAGTGGCAAAGATAATATAAGTCTTAAGTCCCAATTCTCCTTTTTAACCCCTAATCATATTTCCCTTTTGCCTCCTCTTTGTTTTTATTAAACATCATGCTCAGCTAAGGAAGGGCTTTTAACTTCAGTCATGCAGTTACCATGCCACCACCCATATGACAGATTCCACTGTTTTACAATTCACAAATACACTGTTTCTAGGAAAATAAATTATTTCTTGAACACTAGAACTAAAAACATCTGATTTGTTTTTTATGGTGGAATGTGAGCTCAGAATGAAGATTTTCATCATCTAAAGTATTCTTTCTCTGCAGATTTGCTGTTGTCTCTGTGGTCTTTTAGGATGCGAAAGTTAAAACCCAAGTTGTACAGAAAGACAAATATGAAGACTCAATCTAGAGTCAATCTCTAGAGGATTCTGACCTGCGACCAAAGAAAATGAAGAAGCAGGCTTTTAGGGGATTTGTGTGGCTTGCTGTCAAAAGCAAGCATGAAGTTGTACCCTCAGATGTTTACAGAGTCTGGGACCTGTGTGCTTTGTATTAAGTATTATAGTTTCTTAGATCTTTTTCACTGTCCCACATGGTTACAGTTAACAAGGAGGAAGTGCTCAGAATGTGTATGGGAAAGGGCAGGGAATGAACATGGCTGGAGCTTACTTGATCAACGAAAATTTAAAATGACAGATATCCAGTATGTGATGAGACTTAAAAACAGGATGCTAGGACTCATGAAGCCTGGGAATTTTAAGACGACTGACAAACCAAGTATGTTTTCATATGACAAATCCAAGAGGAAGCAGTTGTAAGGGAATAGACTGGAGACATCTCAAAACCAGGAGAAAATGTATAGTGATGCTTCCCACCAAAATCAGGACAGCTCAGGGGCTTAGAATTGCTGGATCTGTCCCAGGTTCTCCTACTTGCTTCTTCTATCTGTAGCTTAAGCATAGTGGTATTGCCTCTCTTTTTAAAGTTCATTGCAATATTCAACACAAAGCATCCAGCTATCATTTTTAATTTCTGTATACCAGAGGTTCCTAAATTCAGTGTGTTTACATACACACAGGTGCAGCAGCAATCTTTAGCTTGTTTAATTGACAAATGTTCTCTTGCAAATTTAGCTATGACTCAGACTTGCTGCTACGCTTTAATGACTTGTATTCAGTAAGAGTTGAAGTGGAAAAACTGTACAAGTTGTTCCTGTGGTAAGACAGGATGGGAAAAGATCCTGTATTACTCCAGGACATTATAAATTTTTGGAACATATAGTAAGCACTTTAACTCGGTTTATAACAGAAAAATGTTAAGCTTATGTTGTCTGAAAGCTGTTATGGTTACTGTCTGTGTCTGAGAAGTGGATTGCTGAAGGAAATAGTATATCATTGATATTCTGACTCAAATATAGGAAAAAACCACCAATAAGATTAGTATTTTATAAAGAATAAATAAAAGACAAGAGGTGATTGCTGTTTTTAAATAAATCTTAAAATCTGTTCTCTTTCACTAATCTAGAACAATGCCAGGTTTTATGATGGTCACTCCCAAGGAGTCACACTTCCATCTGTCTCATGACCTGAAGTGGATTCCCATTAATTTTCTGGTACCCACATTATTGTTCAACATTTCTGTAGGGATAGTACTTAAAAGCAGAAAGATTACTGAGTGCACTAGAAACTCCCCTGTACACAAAGTCTGTGACCCAAAAGGCTCATGGGTTCAGGCTGACAGGATATGAAACGTAGAAGGATTGACTTAACATATGCACAGAAAGAGTATTGCCAGCACCACAAGCGACACCCATGATTTCCAGTTACTATCCTCACAGACACATGCATTTAATGGATCTGCATAGCAGGGAGGCCTCCGGAATGTATCCAGAAGGGGAGAGCATTAATGTTTAAACCAATTCAGGTCCATGAGTGGAGTCCAAGCTACTTTAAGCTGTTTCCCCAAATAATATGGTAGTGAGGGTGAGCCATAGAGCATGAGATGTAATGGTAACCCATTTGGTGAAGACTTTCACTTCTGGAATCTGTTCTCCACCTTTGTGGTCTGACAAACAAGGAATCTGTCAGGGCATACTGCAAAATTGTATCTGTACACCTGATAACATGACTGAGATGAGAGCTCTGGTGGTTTTACTGGCCACAGTCCACCTTGCAAGCTATTAATATATTTTATACATGTACCTAGAGTAATAAATAGCACTTTATAAATAAACCAAATTAAATATACTGTCTATCAAATCTGTTTATTACGTTACCTGTCCAAAGAATATAATGAAAAGAGTCGGACTTGATGATCTTTATGGATCCTTTACAACCTGAGATATTCTATGATTCTCAAGTAATTTTTACTAGAACAAGGAGGATGTTTATACTAAAATCTAAAGTAATTTTTATTTTTACATCTTCCCACCTTCCCCATACACTGCAAGATTTGTCAAGGTGTACATAAGATTAGGCATCACACCCTCTCCTGTGGTCCAAATAGTGTTATGAGAGCCCCTGAGGCAGGAGGAACATTCTAGCTCTCAGAATTGCCCCGCTTTGAACACTAAAAGAGAGGTCAGCATGAGGAAAGTGATCACGTCTCCATCTGCATGGCATTACGAATACCCTTAGTGGTTCCTTTAATGCTGTTTTTCTATTTGCCGCCTGCTCCCCTCAGATCATTTCAACACCTACAAGGGCCAGGCTGGAGATCAGAAGAAATAAGGGGGAGGTAGCTACCTGGCCACCTTCCTATCCAGTCCTCCTCAAAGAGGAGGCAGCAATTATGTCTTTCGCCAAACTCAAGAGGGGGTAGACAAAGCTAATGGAAGAATGAGCTGATCTTAGTCATCAGAAGAGCAGAACAGACATGCCTGATATTCCCAGATGGGAAGCAGTTGTCAGAGAGAAGTGGAGATGTCAAAGAGGGAAACAAAGCCACTGAGGTCAGTGGACGTCAGGAATGAAGCAGCATGGACAAGATGTGAGGCAGAATCATGAGAAAAGCATGGCACATGTTGCTGTAGCTGTTGGGTGGCCAACAAAACCAGCACAAAGAAAACAGAACATTCTGGGACTGGCTCTATGCTTCTCCTTAGGAATCCATGGCATACTGCTACTGCTGGTGGTAGTTACTTTCATTTAATGTAAAATTACCCACAGGCCATTTCTTAATGTCAACTTACATGCAACACAGTCATTTTTGGGTAAGATTTATACTGGGATCTGAGAAAACCCAAGAGATGCTAACATGTTCAGAGCTGAAACAAAGATAAGTCTCCTTGAAAACATACTTAACCAAGCTCCACACTGCTAGCATTCCAATACTGCTCATGGGATCCCACTTCAGCAAAAAAATAATTCACCATAACATATAACCCTTAAAAGGTTGTTCCATGCTCTCCTGCTCTGCACACCTGCTTGTTGCAGGTTATCATCTGGGACTTCACCACAACACTTACCATCTGTTATTCCCTCCCTACGATGAGGCAAGGGGGGTTGGTCCAACCGTCCTCCCTTGTGTTTTTTAGTGGGCCTCGGCCTCTGACTCTGATTGACAGCTGCACTGGTGTTGCTGTCAGTAGAAAAAGGACTGCTCGGCCGAGGTCTCTGAGAGGAAGGATATGCTTTCCCTAAAAAGAAAGAGAAACCAGATGAAAAAATGTTATTGCCTTAAAATGGGCTGTTCTATTAATGTCTATTAATGTTCCAAAACATTAAATCTGGTCTAATTCTGGGAGGCAAGCAAGTGTCCCCTCGAGGTACCCACTGATGACAACTGCTTTAAGATACACCATAAGCGAAGTGAGAAACTTGGCATTCTTTTGTCTTTAACTTTTATAATTAAAATCATTCCATCTGTTGTGATAAAACTACTGTATGCCATGTATCTCCTACCTGCTCTGTGTGCTGAACAGATGTGTCACAACAACTCCTCAGCCTTGAGCAGGGAAGGAAAACAGTTCTGCAATCATATCAAATTTATCTCCTCCTGCCTTCCACCTTCACGTTTCTCGACCCAGATTCTCATTTTAGGGGCTCCCATATGCGCTGCATATCTGGAGTAACTCCAGTGAGATAAACATAACCGATTTTGCAAACTATGTAGCAGTATTGGTTTGTATACTTAAGGGCTCTCTTTCCTCAAATAAAAATAGGGGTATATTTAAATGCTAAAATTTTCCTGTTAATTTTTGGTATTTTTGAGCTAAAAAACCAGTGTATCCGGACTGAATTTATTCCTCAGTTTTTTTTATATATATATATATAGAGAGAGAGAGAGAGAGAGACTAATCAAGCTACGTGATTTCTCTTAAAAAAAATAATCTTGGATGCTCTTTTAAGGAGCAGATCATTAAAAGTATCATGCAGAAACCGTAGGAGCACAGTTCATTTACTACATTAATTTCCTCTTATTTTGGTATTTTTATTCAGTTAACTTAACTGGGCTTATTGTTTAATAATAACTGATGGAAACTAAAGAACACCATCTTTTTACTTTCTTTTTCTCATCTGTATGTCATTCTTGACAAGTATATTGGGGATGTTAACATTTTAATTCAATTAGAAGTGGTACTTAAAATTATTACTTGTTTAAATCCTATCTGCAGTGGAAAATGTATAAGCCAGTCAGAGCTTCTGCTCTTTCAGTGCTACTGTAGCCTCAAATGGTGTAACAGTTGATGGAAAGTGGCAAAATGGCTGTTTGTTATTTTTCTGGTCAACTGACCCAAAGCTAGTAAGGAGCTATTTTATCTTGTGGTTAACTTAGACAAGGCTCTATTCTTCTATGAGTTATGTTTTCTAGTAAAACCTTTCAACAGATGCACTTACTTCTGACATGCCATCACATACAACCTGCTCTAGATAGGCCTGATCAGGAGTAATATGCTACCCACTACACTATTCAAAATATTCTCAGTGCAAAGAGGGCAGTGAAAAAAGTAGCCATAATCTATCATGGTGTTTCACATTAATACATTCATGTTAGAATAACATCTCAGTATTTGACTTCAGAGATTTCCTGACTGTCTCAGGCTTGACCTTCTGCCTTCTGACTGATGTACACCCTGAAGAGGACACTGCTCTTAGGCCAGCTTGTCTCCCAGCGGCATGACACTGCCTGCTATTGGAGGTTACCACGTTTGAACCCCTCATGTGGACATCCCCTAATTCTTCTCTACCAAAATAAGCCCAGCTAAACTTAAACAGTATATGAAAAGTATGCCTTTGTTAACCTGGCTCATTTTAACTGAAATGGGTTACAGAATGCCCACCCAAGCAGCTAATTCTGGAGCTGAGAGAAAGCAGTATTAAGCATTGGGGGAAGGCTGGAAACATTAACCTCTATAGCTGGCACAGCTGCAGCCAGACAAAGACTAGTGATCAAGCCCTTGTTTCATAGATAAGGATAAACCAGCAGATGAACACAGGCAAAAATATTAAAATTTCATTTAAAAATAAAGACCACTAATGCAAATAAATTCAGATATGAGCCTGAAATTCCATCCTAGCTCACAGCACATTGCACAGATGTTTGGCAAAAATAATCTCACAACATGCAAGTGCAACTAGTGAGTGCAGGATGAAGATTCTTCACACTTATTCTTTTGACTAGAAAAATGAGATTATTCATTCAAAATGTCGGTTTGAAAAAGAAATAGACACCAAACATTCTTTCTTTTACCCCTCCATGAAAATGAGGAAAAAATAAATAGCACTGACCTAAATCAGACATGGGGCAAACAGAAATGACGTGCACGCTCCCAAAATACATTTTTTAGTGCAGCTAATAACTGATTACAGCAGCTTGTATTTGTATGCAGCCCTTCCGGTAAGAACTGCTTAGCAGTGTCAGACTCTCTGTAGTAGATTTAGTGTATGTAAATGGAGACAAGGATGGATCCACTAATTCTTGATTTAATTCCCCAAGAGCGTTAAAAAGAAAAACTGTTTGAACTTCATGCAAATCACACCATGCCTTCCAGAAACTGGAATTAAAGCGTCTGTCAGGAAAGACACCTTGCACCTGGATTTACCAGTGCCTCTTACTCTTGGCAATCAAACACACCCACGTGAGGCTATCAAGTTGGACTTCTCTTTTAATATCAGTGAGAATATTTCACAGATGTTCTGAATGGGTGAAAATAACTGTCCCAGACTGCAAAGGAGTAAAGAGGCAGGACCTTCAGACTCCCTCCAGAGCAATCCAGAGCAATTAACAGAAATAATAATACTGCTGCTAGTATTATTACTACTACAAGTATACTCACTACATGACAACGTTTTATACAATGTGGAGTTTGCTGTGGTACAGCAGGTCCATAATAGTAATTTGTGATTGATACACACTGCCCTGGGAGGTATCATATCGTAATGAAACTGCAGTAAGCACTGGAAGAGTTATTTTGAGGACAAGAGAGGAGGGCTGTTTGCCTACATGTGGGCTTTGTTTCCATTTTGCCTGCTGGATCATTAAGAGAGTAAGAAGGTAATAATCATAACATATCTACCACAGCCATTGGATACTTTGTTGTACCCTAAACTAATAGTCTGTCCAAGGAACTACATACAAGTACTCAGTTTAAGTGCATTATGACCTCATTAAGTGAGGAAAATATAACTGACAAGAGGGCTCACATAATTTCATTGTACTTTCATTTTACACAGCTACGAAAAGAAATTATATTTATTTAAAACTGTCTATGTGTTTGTGTGCCCATTTACTTTTGTTATGTGTGTGTTTGTGGTGGAAACTTCTTCTCAATGGCCTGATACAAGTGACATTAACTTTGGGTGAATCTTTGCAGTAGCTTTTACTGAGGCCAAGAACACCGGAAAAAATGTTGGGAAGGATTTGCTTCTTCAATTCAAGACTATTTAGGAGACTCCAAGCAAAACAGTGCATCTTAGTCTGGCCAAATGTGTCCATAGCAGATGCTTGAAGGTTCACATCAGTTTTTGTTTTGTCTTTTTTTTTTTTTTTCAAATGATGAGACAGATTTACTCAGTCAATTTTCCACTAGTGTAAGAAGCAAGTGAGGGGTTTTAAACTACTTTTAACAGCGAAATAACTATCTTCTGGTCTGATGGTTATGTCTGATGAATGTCAATAGCAAAAGTCCCAGTGATCTGAGAAAAGCTGTATCTGTTCACCCTGTAGCTTGTTGGTGACATGGGTCTTTGCCATTGATTCTCTTCTTTATTCCTAACATTCCTAAAAGGCAATGTTTGCCATGAAGTCAGTGCATGTGGAAAGCCTGCAGTTTTCAGCCCTAACATGTGAAGACATTTCTCACAAATGCACACATTTTACTGAAGGGTAGACACCATACCAGACTAATAGTGAAAAAAATTTTAAATGATAGGAACATTATGGGACCTGTGGGCAGGAATTGGCTGAGAAAGCACACCAAAAATATGACCCAAGTTCATACTTTGCTATTAGATTTGTGGATTTAAATAATGAGTTATTTTTGTATTTTGATAAGACTAAGCAAATGAAAATACATTATTTTTTCCGGAATATTTAAAAATAATTTTTAGTTATCTTTTTTTTTTTTTTTTTTCCTAGAAATAAAACATATGGAGCTTTAAAAATATGAACTAAATTATGTTTACTTTTCATGAATTCAATTTAGAAGATTAGCTGTTTTCAAAACCAGTATATCATGTTACCTTTGTTACATTTAACTTGGCAGATTCAGCTGGTAGAATTAAAATTAAATTTTATCAAAATATATTAACTTATTGAATTAGGTACTTTTTAAACCAGCTATTAATAACACTTTTAAACAGTTTGTATTGTTAACAATAAAGGCACACTAATTCACCCCATGCTTAGAAAGACTTCACAGGAAAAACTTCACACTTTTGCAAGAAGAGACGAAACAGAAGAGCAGGGATGGAGATAATAGTTTAAGCATGATGTTCATCATTGGAAATGTGAATTATTGTGAGGAGATTTTGCAAAAAATGAAATCATCAAAGACCATGGCAGAATTAGTGATCTCTTTACTGAAATATTAAACGGAGTGTATGTCAGTAAATCTACAGCAGAGTCAGCACAGAGGGAAACTGCAGAAGACTGAAGGTTCAGATTAAAAGCTTGTGCTAGTTGCAACTTCAAATCACTAAAAATGAAACATAACGCAAGATTACATTTAAAATATACTGATAAAAATATCTCCATCCACCTTATTCCATGCATGTTAGACGAGTGTGAGATGCAGGTTCACTGAAGAAAAGAATAGGCAGAGACACCTTTCATGCAGAAAGCATCAACTTCGAGTCTACAAACCTGTTCTTGTCAGGCTGGTTCCATCCAGCCTAAAACCAGCTTTATCTGCTGCTGCAACCAGTGCTTGTGCAAAACTGCCGCTGGTAAAGATCGAGTCATCTGAGGAGCTACCTACACTAGATCTATGACTAGAAAAGTTACGGTCCTCATCAGACGCAGAACCCCATCCATTTACCATTGAACCTAAAAACAAATGTAGGGGTCTAGTGAGTTGTGCACATTTGATATTTTTTGATCATCTATAGCTTAAAGACCCACTTAATACGTCCTGTCTCAACAGGAAACCCAAAATTCATTTGACAGAGCTTGGTACAGAAGAGCAGTATTCATCTAAAGCTTAAAGGCTCACTTAATACATTCTTTTATAACAAGAAAATCAAAGTTTATCTGAAAGAGACTGGCATAAAAAAGTACTATCAAAGCTAAGTGGGATCTCAGTCATAGCTTGTTCCACGTTGCTTTGGTCCTGTAAACAAAATGATACATATTCTCAACAAATGTGAAGGCTCCAAAATAAAAATTCTTTTGAAAGTTAATAGATTGTTCCAGGGATTGGAAGGAATGTGATTTTTTAAACTTGATTTATTATAACTCAGTATCAAATTTGGTATTTGCAAAACAAAGTCTTAATTTAGGATAGCAAAAGTGTAAGTCTCGGTAGATGTGGCTGAAGTCACACATGGGCTTCAAGAGCTATCCTGAACAAGACTGGCATTTTTGTAATTTTCTCAAACAAAACCTCAATATAGCTGAGCAATTTTAATGGCCTGAAGAAAGGTGACCTAAAGTAGTTCATTATAGTGCATTAAAGTTCCTTTTTTAAAACATTAGAAATAATTAACATTCAAGAGTAAAGCAAATATTGCTCAAATTTAATACTGAATCAGTCACTAAGCCAATGCTGGCCTCATGGTACCTTCTAGCTATTGATTACCACCAGTACAGGAGAGGACAGTGATAATAACATCATAAAAATGCTGTCAGAAAACCAGATACCAGAAAAAGCACATGAAAAAAAATACAGAAATCTTGACATAACTAAAATGTAAAGAGCAAAATAGTGAAGGAAGGATTCATCTTATTTGCTCTTCATTTATATTTTCTTTTATTTTTCCAATGAATGAAACATCAATCAGCTACCCAACATGGCAGTACAAAATATTTTCAAAAGCTATCACTCAATTTGGATTTTTTTCAAAGTGGAGAAATTCTGTTTCTTCTGTGGCTTCAGATAGAGTTGATGGTGTTCTGTACTTCTAAAAATCATGGGTAAATGTCACAGAGTAATTCTACACTGTGCAGTGGAGCTGGAGGCAAAGAAAACTCAGCTAGCACCAAGTATTCAGCTTTGCTCCAGGAACAGGGCAGCCATGCTAATTAGTCTATAGCTGATGTGCAGAGCTACCAGACTCTTCTGGGACCTGAGCTGTTACATGGCATTGAATGGTGCTGTGTAGACATAGCGTATTCTTCTGAGAGGCACCTATCTCAAAATACCTGAAATCTGCTTTTTGAAAACAGTGGCATGCATATGTTGAAAAAAAGCCCAGTGAATCCATGAGAATCTGCAGAGAACTGGTTTTTAAAGATATGACACACATGGAGAGATACATCATGGTCCTGAGAGTACTATTCAGTTAGCACAGCTGAATTTATGTAAATGTACGTAAGATGTGTAGCAGTGTATGTCATGTTCTTCAAAGCCTTTCTTTCATCCATGTCCAAGAAAATATTGTGTTCAAAATTGGTAACTAGTAAATCAATAATAACCTGCTTATTAATACCAAATTGATACGCTAATTAACTAATGGTGTCAAATATTAAAAACATTGTGCAAAAATAAATCATGAGTACAATAAATGAATACTGGAATTTAGTCAGTAACACGCACCACAAAGCCCAAGAACAATGGATCATTTTGTGATGCTGCAGTGACCAAACGTTTTAATGTCAGCAAAGTGGCAGGCTATAATAACAGAAGTCCATGCATTCCTAAGATACAGAAAAAGAAACTGAAGAGGTCTATGGAGGTCTGACAGGCAGAAAGTGTGTTAAGTGCAACAGAGAGTGACAGAGTTTGATTCAGCTTGCCAAGAGCACACATAAAATTGTTATTTTCCAGACTTGAACTGATGCAGACAGATGTAAGGAAGTCTAGATAACAGCAAGGGAAAGCTAAAACTGAATTTCCTCTGAGTTTCTGAACTAATAATCAAAGTGCGATAGGACATTATAGAGACTGGAGAGTAAAAAGGCTTAGCAACAGTTATTGATGATGTATGAAAAAAGATTCTACAGATAAAACACTTCATGAAGATGTCAGAAAATGAAATGCTATAGCTGAGAACATTTTCAATCGCTTATTGACATATTCTGCAAAATATGTAAGCACAAGCTGAAACATAAAAATATAACTAGACCTACAGATATCAAAGGACAATACTCAGGCGCTAAAAATTTAGCATGTATCTCGTTAGTTTCAGGGCCCAAAGGTTTTGTATGATACATTCTACTCTTTGCATAGAGACATATAAAAACATGTACTGTACAGAATAGGTATGGTTTACAGTATCATAGGCACAGGACTATGGAAGTTTTAAAGGCACCTAGGTTTGAATTTCCATTTGCTCACATCGCTCTGTCCATCTGCTGACCAGTCACTCAGCTATTACACATACATAATACATACAATAATTTGGATGGGATGCTTTCAGGGTATGTCTAGGAACAGTTGCTATTTTCCATCCAGTCTTTGAAGGGCTAGACTGAAGTTCATCCAGTCCAAAACAAGATCTATATTTTAAGTATGAAATACACTAAACATCTGCAAAAGCCCATAATGTTCTCTCTAATGTGTGTGCATGCACCTATCATTCTACATGCTCATAGACATATCAAGTTTTCCTAAAAATAGCTACATTTTAACAGGAAAGTGCTGTTATTAGGCTGCCAGTGTTTCAGGTTAACTCTATAGGAAAGCCCTCTTCCTGAACTCCTCTGCATTTCTATGGACAGTAAGCATTAGCAAGGCTAGAAACAGTGCACTCTGCTCATGGATCACTCCCCACCCCACCACCACCACACCCCCCTCCTCCAGCAGCTGTGTTAGGAGGGACCGCCTGTCAGGCTGTAAGCGTAGCTCAATTCTCACAGGGATGTGAGCTTTACTGGGATGTCAACGTAGTTGACAAGAAAAGCAAACAATGACCCCAACTGGAGTACTGCATCTAGTTCAGGGGTCCTCAGCACAAGAAAAGACATAGACCTGTTAAAGCAGGTTCAGATGAGGGCCACAGAAATGGTCAGAGGGCTGGAAAACCTCTCCTGTGAAGAAAGGCTGAGAGAGTTGGGGTTGTTCAGCCTGGAGAAGAGAAGGCTCTGGGGAGACCTGACTGCGGGCTTTCAATGTATAAAGGGGGCTTATAAGAAAGACGGAGAAAGACTTTTTACCAAGGCCTGTAGTGACCGGACAAGGGGCAATGGTTTTAAACTGAAAGAGGATAGGTTTGTATACAAGGAAGAAATTTTTTACAATGAGGGTGGTGAGGCACTGGAACAGGTTTACCAGAGAAGTTGTGCATATTCCATTATTGGAAGTGTTCAAAGTGAGGTTGGATGGGGCTTTTAACAACCTGGTCTAGTGGAAGGTGTCCCTGAATGTGGCAGAGGGGTTGGAACTAGATGATCTTTAAAGATCCCTTCCAACTCAAACCATTCTATGATTCTGTGACACTCCTGGTTGCTGGAAGCAGAGGCAAAACTCTTTATAACTGCTGGTCAGCAAGCTATCGTGAGACATATACAGTGCCCACAGCTGTATGTAACCAGGTAGCTAAAGGTGAAATCTCTACATCATTTCTACTGCTTCCTGAGCTATCCAGTTTCCCTGCATAAACATTTTTTTTCCCACCAAAACTTGCAGCTGTAAAACTCCAGCTTGCTTTGCCCTCCAGAAGTGCAGACATTGCCCAGAAGGCACGGGAGTGCTGGAGCTCAGCCCGGGCATCTCAGGTCACCATGTAGCTCTGTTAACATAGCACACATGGTGACTTCTTGTTTAAAGGCATCGACTGGCCTCTTCTTTTCCAAATCAGATGCACATTTGTTTCTCTCTGAATAAAAACAGAATAAGAGATGCTGACATCCCTTTCAGATCAGCTGTGCATTTTGAAATGGAATGAAACAGGCTTTTAGTGTCTCCTTTACATGCAGCTCACTATGCGTTTTCCAAAAGCACATTTGAGTTTTTACGCTTTCTGGCAACTGTAAATTTTACTCTTGCTGACAGCAGCAGTAAATGCTTTATGCAGAACAAAATCAACTCTGTGAAAAGTTGAACTCTGTTTTCTTGCTCTATAAAATATCTCTTGGTGCTAATGCAAACAGAAAGCTTCTTTGCTCTCAGGGAGAGGTGAGGGGAAAAGAGGTGCTAGCTTCTTGTAGACTGCATGCTACTGCTTTTAGTGGCATTTTGCAGGCAATAAAAATGCTATTTTTCTTTGAAAAATGTACTTTTGCTTTACTTTTAAAAAAATCTAATGCACTTGTGAAGTAAAAGCTGCTCACAACAAATCTAACACTTTTGAAAACTCCATTAGATACTTTTCTGTACGTACCAAACTCTCTGTGCGTGCTTAAAGTTAACAAATGATGTCACTGGGACTTGTATGTGTATGGTTATGTGCTTTCCCTCGCAAGACCATTAAGCACATGCTAATATTAAGCCCCTGCTCCTCTGCAGGTTTTTTTTTATGAAACAGGGCTAAACTGCTGAGGTTTGTGAAGTACAGATTAAGTCCTTGGGGACTGATGTACAGGAGAAAAACAGTCCTCTTTTGGATATATTTGACTACTGTCAGGATTACAAAGAAAGAACGTTCACTGATTTTGGTGGAAGTGTGGAATGAAAGGGGCAATAGTAATCTTACCATTAAAATAAGAGAGAATAATAGAATCACAGAATCATCTAGATTGGAAAAGACCTTGAAGATCATCCAGTCCAACCATTAACCTAACACTGACAGTTCCCAACTACACCATATCCCTCAGTGCTATGTCGACCCGACTCTTAAACACCTCCAGGGGTGGGGACTCCACCACCCCCCTGGGCAGCCCATTCCAACACCCAACAACCCCTTCTGTGAAGAAATGCTTCCTAATATCCAGGCTAAACCTTCCCTGGTGCAACTTGAGGACATTCCCTCTTGTCCTGTCGCTTATTATTTGGTTAAAGAGGCTCATCCCCAGCTCTCTGCAACCTCCTTTCAGGTAGCTGTAGAGGGCGATGAGGTCTCCCCTCAGCCTCCTCTTCTCCAGACTAAACACCCCCAGTTCCCTCAGCCGCTTCCTGTACGACCTGTGCTCCAGACCCTGCACCAGCTTCGTTGCCCTTCTCTGGACATGTTCGAGTCATTCAATGTCCTTTTTGGAGTGAGGGGCCCAAAACTGAACACAGGAATCACCAGTGCCGAGTCCAGGGGTCAGATCCCTTCCCTGTCCCTGCTGGCCACGCTAGTGCTGACACAAGCCAGGATGCCATTGGCCTTCTTGGCCACCTGGGCACACTGCTGGCTCCTGTTCAGCCGGCTGTCAATCAACACCCCCAGGTCCCTCTCTGACTGGCAGCTCTCCAGCCACTCCTCCCCAAGCCTGTAGCGCTGCTGGGTGTTGTTGTGGCCCAAGGGCAGCCCCCGGCATTTGCCCTTATTGAAACTCCTCCAGTTGGCCTCAGCCCATGGCTCCAGCCTGTCCAGGTCTCTCTGCAGAGCCTCCCTACCCTCGAGCAGATCAACACTCCTGCCCAACTGGGTGTCATCTGCAAACTGACTGAGGGTGCACTCGATCCCCTTGTCCAGATCATCAATAAAGATGTTAAACAGGAGTGGCCCCAAAACTGAGCCCTGGGGGACACCACCCATGACCGGGTTTGAAGGGGCTCAATGCAGAATACAAACATGATCACACTTCAAAAACTAGACCTGGTCTTACACTTTACATTATACTTGGCCATAAATGCCCAAATATTTAAATGTATAAACTCTTAAGTTTTAAAATTTTTATTTTGGGGTGGGAAACACTAAACAAAAAGAGGTAAAAATCATACATACATATTTGGCACGTTACGGGTTCAACCATAATTAATGCCCTTCATAAACGTTTAATGAAAAATGAATTTATGTCACTTAGCAAAATTTATTTGTGTTTGCATTTTCAATCTTTCTAGATTTTTTGGTTTCCATATTGCTGAAAGGCATAAAAATTTCTCAAATTTATTCAAGCTGCTGGAAAAGAAATGCACACAGAACATTAAGTAGTTGCTCAAATGTTGCTGAGCAGTAAAATACTATGATAAAGTGGCATCTTGCTGTGTCTCTATTACTTCTTCAGCACTAAAATTAATTTATGATCAGTCATCAATTCATTTACATGTCGTTTTATGCTAAATCCATCGGTGCTGATGAATGCATATCCCTAGATCCATTAAGCTAGAGTAAAGTCTGTGCTTTATAATATGACCCTGCTAATTGTTGCATTACCATTTTTATGAGATACAAAAAGTAGCAGTTTCCTATTTTCTGAACACATATTTAATCCATGAAACACATTCTTCCTATTAAATTCAACCTGTCTAACTGCTTATAAAATAGAATCTTTTGCTATAGGTATCCCTAAGCAAATCAATATAAACATTGAACTCTGCCATGGTAAAATATGGCTTATGAAAATGATTTTGTGTAATTTTCAGGATTTATTCCATTTGTGCTCAGATACAATGAACGAGCAACTTTTACCATACAGACAGTGATCAGTGATTCTTTTAATCAAGACCAAAACATGCCAAATAAGAGATTTTCTGTCTTGCCAAGCTATACCACCTAAGGAGATGGTTATAATTTCAGATCTGTATAATACTATTGAGTAAAAAAAAAATGTTATCCATTTGCACTGGTTCTGTTTACAAGAGTATCTCTCCACTTACACCAGTTCATATCAGTTAGGTAGAAAAGGGCTTATTCTATTTTCCATGCTAGTTAATGGTGTATCTCTTATCTCTCCCCTCAGTCAAAATGCACCAGGACTGAAGATGTAACAGCTCTCAGTACCAGCTTCACCGGTGGTGCTGAGGGAGGAGAAGATAAGGAGAGGGCAAAGAAAACCGTCAAACCATAATACTTTGATCTGACAAAACCTAGTGTTTTTCTCAGTGATTTCAGTGAGAAGCAAATTAATTTCTTATACAGTAATCATATGCAATTAATTAAGTCTATTAAAGTAGAATAATATAAGATTCTTCCTGACCATTCTTGCCATAACTCTGCATGGCAATTCATTATAAAGGCAAACATAAGCAGAAGAAAAAACATATTTCATTGTGCCTCTGAAAGCAAAAATAACCCTAAATAATTGTGAATTGAAAGTCAAGTGAGCAGAAATTTTACATCTGCTCTTCAGTTCTTTTTTTTTTTTTCCTAAATCAGAATCAGTAACTCAGTATCCTAACAAACCATGCCGTGAATGAAGCAAAACTTTGCCTTTAATTTCATATTTCATCTCACAAACATTCAAATATAAACCTCCCTCACTGAGTTTTCTTTGCAATATCTGGAAAATGTTAAGATATAGTTACTGTACACTCCTCCTTTCTTTCACTTTATTATACATGTCAACATTATGTCTCTGCCACCTGCAAAGAGGAAAGCTTAATAGTGCAGATTAAACCCTTGTCTGAATCTTCAGTTAGCTGTAACTAAAACTCAAGGGCCTGGAAGACAACCTGACTTTTAAACTGTTTAAAGGAGCAACACTGTGGTTTCAGAAGAATTTAGCAGTTTGAGCTCGGCTCACACAGTGCCAGTGTTTCCCCTCAGAGAATTCCACATTTGGCATTGCATGAAAACCTCGGCCTCAACTCAGCCACAAAGAATAAAGTACCATTTCACTCTGAGAGTGGATATTTTCAAGTCATTGCTGAGGCACACAAATAGTACAGGGTGAGGAAACTCGCCCTGCTCACTGTACAGCAATTCTGTTTGGACGAAATCTGGACCAAGGGATATCAATTTAGATTTCTCACATACACTAAACTCATAGGGCATGGTTCAAAATTAACAGAGATATTGCTTGGTCTGAATGAGATGTACTCATGTGCCTCCAGTTTTTAATATCATGTTTAAAGAAGTGGAAACGTGGTATATATATTCCTAGGAAAATGCTGGTTTAAGTCACCAAAAGCCCTGTGAAAGAAGTAGCTTATGTATCCTCAGAGTAAAAATGAACAATTTAGTTGTTCTACAATATTCTAAAAGCAATTTAATTCAAGAATGAGAAACATCTTAAAACAATGAATGAAATTTGTTATATACCCTTCTTAACACCAGCAAATGCAGTCTGGAAGAGTTAACAGAAAGATCCATAAAAATTAAAGTTGTCTTTTGAAACAATTTGCCCAAGCATAATAAGCAATTTCCTTCCACCCCTAGGAAAAAAGCCCCAAAAAATCCCTCAGAAAATCAAGGTTTTACCCAGTAACTGACAAAAACAAAAGTAGCTTTTTTTTTATTCAGAGAGTTTGCCATTTTACAGATCATTTAGGCTCCCACTGTTGACTGTATTTTTGTAAGGTTATAGTTGCATAGTTGTTCTAAGTCAATCTAAGTGTTGGCTATACGCTATAGGGGCAGTTTGCTTCCCTTCCAGCTGCACATTCCCTTCCTGCAGCACTGGCAAACACCTTGCCATGCAGTGAATTAGATCCAGACAGTAATTAAACAAGAAAAAGCAAAAGAAAAACCTTAATTTTCAGCTGGAGGAGGCCACATCAAGATAGTAGTGAAAACGAGTAGGAGTGTATTTGGATCACCTTAAGTGCACTCCCAGTCTACATTACCAAGATCTGACCAATTTCTTCCAGAAAAATACACCAGGAATTTTTTAACACTCCAATAATTAAATATTTAACACTCCAATAATTAAACAATATTTATAACTATTAGAACAAGCTTGAATGCTATTCATAAAAGGATAAATTGTAATAAGCACAGAAGTCTATGAACTGGAACAGAAATGCAGCTATTCCTTACTTTGCGCTAGGCAGGGTGGCCCAAAATATTAGGTGAAAATGCAAATGGGGAAAACATTAATTTTCTGATTTACAGATATATCAACATTGACATATTAATACACACCAAATGGAAAATATATAGCCACCTGATATTTTTTTATTTATTTCCGTATTACCAGTGCAAAACCCTTACTGCTTTCCTAATGGAAAGGCTTCTGAGCCATTAGTGAGATATGCGGAAATATGCAGAATTATAGCCTGAAGGAGATTACACTAGAAATTCAACCAAAGTGACTTAACATACTCATGCACTAATAGGTTAACCTTCTCAATTCAAGGATTTAAACTTTAACTCTATAGCCTTCAGTTGGATCTGGATTTAAAAATCACAGCAGCTGAGATACAATTCTTAAATCTTAATTAGATTGGCAAGCAGTCTGGCCCTAGGGTGAAGGAAAACCTGGGAAGTAGGATTAAGCTACAAACTATTTAATTCAACAAGGGAAAAGGAAGAAAATTATAGGTATTGATGCTCCATCACTGTTCCTGCAGTGTCTTCAGAACAGCAATGTTTAAGTAAGGGTGCAAAATCCTTGGAATTTCAAAGGTAGCTCCAGAACAATGAGATGAAATTCAGTGGCACTATGGTAGTAAATTGTACTGAACAAGTCTCCAAATTGTCCCTTAAGGTACAACTAACAATCACTGTTTTTCCGCTGAGACCAAAGACTGAAGAAGCACCCACTAGTTTTTATGAGCTCTGGGAACCATGTACATTTGGGTCTCCAGTATAGCTGTACAATATGGATACAGTACACCATATAGAGGTCCAAGTTCAACCTAAAGGGAAATACATTGACATTTACAAAATATAGATTATGTCCATATAAAATCTGTACTTTTCAAAAAGTGTCTTTTGCTGCCTACTTTTCATCAAAAGCAATTTTATTCCTTCAGACTTTGTGCATTAGTCTAGCATGCCTTTCTAGGTCCCTTTTGATGATTCCTGTTGTGCCTTTCCAAGGCAATGCAAAGGGCAAGAAGCAGTGAAGGAAGGAGTGTCAGAATAATTAAATATCTTCACTGAAAGGGAACAATTACTAAATTCAGCAATACAAAGTAGGTTCAAAATATACATTTTCCTACATAAATGTTGTATTTATTCTACAAATAAATGTTGTGCTGATCTAACTACACTTATTCTGAAGTCTTTTAACTTCCCTGTGTTCATCTGTGAAAGCATTTACCCAGCAAAATATCTAAAAGTGCTTTAAGATAACATTTTTATGCTGCTCCTGATTTATGAAATATATATTCCTAAGCCTAGGTCTTCCCCCTCCTTTTTATGTAACTGGCTTGCTTCTTCAGTAGAGTGAACTTTTCATGAAAGCTAGGATATAATTGAGTTTTCTTTCAAGTCTTTAAAGCTTTTTAAAATTCATGAAATTTCTTATCATTTTGCAGCAAAGCAAAGTATTTTCAAATCCTTCTTTAACTTTAGTGTTCAATATTAACACATTTTAAATGTTACAGAAATAGAGTGGAATAAATTTTCACTTAGAAAGTGTTTGACTGATGATGTATTTTACTGTTAGGAACAAGTTGGTGTCTCTGTTAACTGTGTTTGGTTACCTGTCACAGAGCTGTCCAGATTGTCCATACTGGAGCCTGGAGTATGCTCTAGACCTCTTAGCGGCCTACTGATTTCTACAGTTTCTTCTTCAATATCATCCTCATCATCATCATCATCTGGAACATCTGTTTCCAAATCTGAAATAAGGTTTCCAGATACATATCCTAGGGGTGGAACTGGAGCCTGAGGAGGTTGTGTATTGCTTTGGATGTGCCTACAGGAACAAAGAGGAAAACGTCTTCAGAATGGTTGAGACTTTGTACCCCATGGTCAATAGAAGATAATTCTTTCAATAAGTCCTGAAATAGATTTACAAAATCTGCTTGTTAGGTCAAATTCAAGAAAAGTCAGTTCAGTTATTCACCATAGCTTCTAGTACCAGAGTACCCACACACTTTCAGTCTTAAATACACTTCTCCTACTGTAAGATGGGGAAGGTCAAGATTGTCCTTTTACAGGTGAGGAACGATGCACCCTGAGGCTATATATATCAAGTAGGAAGCCCATGGAAAAGCACAATTCTGAATCCCAACCTAACATATGTGTCTCACCCCATATTTCACCTTACAAATCACATGTTGAGCCTAAGTTAAATTTCACTCCTGCTTAAACAGACTCAGTATCCTCAAGGAGAATTCACCCAAAGAGAAGGAAATGACCAGTAGGACAGAGAAATTTTAGAGTTCAATGAATCCATTATCAGCGAGCCCTTTTTATTTTGCTTTATTCCCAGTAGTTAGTTGAGTTAATTGCAGCAGTATTAGGGAATGCATGTGTGAAATTACTGCATGCAGCAATCAGAATTAAAAAAAAAGAAAAACAAAGATAAATAACACTGCCAGGATAGTTAAATGGCCAAAGGCAAGCACAGGACTCAGAATTTAATCTGTGTGGCCTCTTAGAGGCTAGAGAGGAAAAGAACAACCATCAGGTTTCAATGCAATGCTCTCTACAGCACTACAGGTACACAGCAAGCTGTGCCAGGGGATGCAGGCATGACTGGCTTCAGCATAAGAGCATGTACCATGCATGAAACTGCTGACTTAGGCATGTGGGAATCCTTGGGTGGCTGTACATGAGGTGCTGTGACCTGATTCAAACTGGCAGCACTCTGGATGGGATCCAGGATTCTGCTGGTCTCTTGCTTGGACAGCATAACAGAAAAAATTACAACTGTCACCTGTGGTTTCCTAGCTCTAATGTATTTTTGATGAAAACTTTGTGCTATATTATTGCCTACACTTGATAAGTGCAGTAATTCTCTTTATTCAAACAGCTTTTTCTTTTCCATAATGTAATTCTATTGGATCTGAGAATGTCACGGTAAATGTTATGTACCACTGGAATCTCTCTCCACCTTGGTGTAGGTTTTAAATTATTGCTTATTCTGAAGATTATTTGCAGAGCAAATGCTTCCCTTCTGATATACAACCTCCTTTTGATTAGTAGTTCTTGAGTACTTTCCTGTCTGGACATCAGGTTCTTAGCTATGCAGTGTTCAAAACACTGTGCTAAAGGGCACTACCATCTAACTAACCCTCAATAAACAGTGTGATTAGCTCCCAATCAAGCAAAATACTTGAGTATATGCTTAATGTTAAGCATGTCATAGAACAATTGAAGTCAATTTTTCGTGTACTTGTAGTTAGTTAAGCATATACTTAAGTGATTTGCTGGATCTAGGCCATAATGCTTATGTACTTTTCCAGTAATCTCTAATGTGCTCTTTCTTAAATTTCCAGTTGTCTGGTCTCTATATTTCTCTTCTATTACTCCTACAGTAACCTACATGACAGGTTTCACCTTGTTTTGTTTGCCCTTGCCCCTACATTGGACAGGTTAACTTTGTGAAAAGAAAACTAAGAACTCTTCCTTCCCACTTAAGACAATGAAGGACTTTCCAGTGACTTTGAACAGCATTTGCTGAACAGCATGACATGTATCTAGGCAAGCATTATCAAAGCATTAAACAATTCCATGTCACAACTACTGCAAAAATAATTTGTACTTGCAACCCTCAATACCTACCCCAATACTTGCTCTTAAGTCCTAGTATGAAAATAGTTTATCTCCTCTATATTTTTTTTCAGAGTTTCATGATCAGCTACTGTGACCTAACACAACAGTGACGTGAAAATCTGCGTATTCCTAAGCACATTATGAAAGTTCCCAATCAACTTTAATTTTTCAAAAAGGGAGCAAGACCTTTCCTGTCAGCTGTGTGAAGCTTTGCTACAGACTCCTACTATGATACCTGCTCCCAGACTGGCACCCATGGTTTGTAGGCATAGAAAGGGTAACAGCTGCAAAATGCAGCAGCAACTGACTGTGCAGACAGGGTATGCATCTGTGTGCTGGCTCAGAAATCAGCTACCTTAAACAGGCCAGGTCTAGCTGCTGCCTGGGATTTGGGTCTGTCCCATGGGCAGGCCGAGGTCGGTGCTTGGCAGCATGGCACTGCAACAGGACCAAAGTACCCTGTTGATTGCGTGCAGATTGCAGACAAGCCTCGAGGCTTTGACAGTGTCCAGGGAAAACAGCTGGCTTTGATTTGGCACCGCCTGCCTACCTGCCTGATCTATTTATGGTAGCTCGAGCTGAATAACTTTGTGGCTTTATTTACCAGGGAAGAAAGGCTGCTCCTCCGCTGGCAGCACGCCATTCAGTAACTAGCTCTGCTCCTCTCCTCCGAGACTTGCAGGCTTTGTCTGGATAGAAAAGTTGTAAAAGGACAACTGCCACTTAGGGACCATCCAGAAAGCAACTGACCTTCACTGCTCCCCCAACCTGGTGCAGTTGACAAGTTCTTTTTCAGTCTCTGAAGAGATTGCTTCTGTTTGTTTTGCAGGGGAAATGTTACTGTGGTATTTGCTTGCTCTCCCTTTAAATAGGCATAAAGCACTCTAAAACGCTAGATCCATTTTGTAAATACTAACAACTTCCTTCCTGCCATTTCTGTGTTTTTCCCTATGAATCAGAAATCTTCATGGTATTTCAAACTATGGTCAGAGATGCAAATGCTTCATTCTCATGTGACATAAGGTAAAAGCTGCTATATTCTATTTCAAGTGACTAGCATTATTTTTAATCAGTAATTTAGAACCTCAATACTTTTGAAAATCCTAAAAAATCTTTTGCTAGCCTGAACAGAGAGTACTCTGAGCTGCATAAAAGTTGTCAGTAGGTGGGTGTTAACAATTTAGTTGAATATATGTAAAACTCCAGAAGAATATTTTTACATTTCTTTAGCCAAGATTTCACATAGTACCAAGCATTATGGTTTAAAAAGCAGCTACTAATGTTTAAGACTTTCACACTGTAGATACAGTTTTGCTATTTCTTCTTCTATTTTACTGCTTTGGAAACATTACTGAAATGTTGTTGAACAGAGTTGATATTTATGTCATCAAGGAATAAATTATTATCATGCTTTCATTTCCCAGACCACAGGTGCCCCCTTCAAACATTACCATGTCTGCTTTGCTATATCAAACTGGTAAGCCCTTGTTAATTCATCAAGGTGGGCTTGAAGCATTGGCTGCATCTCCTCTCGTGGAGAAGGCGTGAGGGTTGCAGTTGACTGTTGTCCAAAGGAGATCGCAGGTGATGAAGCTACTCCTCGGACAGGAGGTGTGGGAACACGATCATCGTCTTCTTCAAGCTCATCCTCCATGCCCTGATGTAGGTAGGTCTGAACCGGCAAAGGCGGACACCAACCATCACTGTCATATCTAAAATAAAAAAATTTTTTAAAAGTGTATATTGAATCTCATCTCTGCCATGCAGTAGAGGGTATACAGGATTTCTGCTACAGTCTGAACCCTCAAAAGCAGTGTGAGCTTTAACATTTATTGAAAATAGGGTCATAATTGCTGAAATTCTCCTTACTGAGTCTTTACTTTTTCCCACAACAGCTAAGTAACTTGAACAAGATGTGCAACCAAAAAATTACTGATCCATTATCATATTTGTTAATGGTTTTTAGATAATGTTACACCATAATCAACACCAAAAATGAACTAACTCACTTACTGGATCATTAACCTAGGAGACCGCATGAAGATTGACTCAGAAATGAAAACAGCAACATTCTTAAAAAGGCAGAGTGAGATTAACGTAGTTGCACTTATGTCCTTCCTTACTTCCATTCTCCCCTTTATTTGTCTATAAATTTACTATTTGTTTTTATTTTGTAGCCTAAACAAAAAGCTACACTTTCCACATAAATTCTGGTCTCTTCACACTGCATATAGGTATCTGCTATGATGTGTAATACATTCATGTCACAGCAGCACTGACCCTAAACATATGCTATGTCACAGCACCAGCTGATAAGAGACATTAGCATACATGTTGACAGCTCTGCCAGCACCCCACCTCCTACCCAATTTTTACTGGGGCTTACCTAGACAGTGCTAAATTTCTGAACAGTTTCCATGTACCTCCCCAAAGTAAATTAAAAGATTAATAACTACCAGTATTCTTCAATACCAAATTCCCTCTCTTTACATATAAGAGATGTTCTGATATGTTTCTGTGGTTCAATTTTTAGTCTTATCAAACCAAAGGTGTAAGGGGTGATGCTACATCTGATCAGGACTAAAAGTTTTATATTCTATTACCACTGCTTATGCAAGCTTTGCTAGCAATTCAATCTTTTTCTGTCTCTGTCCTCATCACAGAACCTTTCAATTCAGTGTTGTATTACAGTATCACCCCAGGACACTGTCCCTGAGAGACACCAGCATCACTCAAGACAAATAAGCCCTAGTGACTGTGGTCATTCCCTGTACATGCTTTTCCCCGACTAATTCCCTAATCTGAACACAACTTCAGTTGTGCACAGCTCTGCTGACAATCACACTACTCAAATCTCAACACTGTCTACTCTACCCATCTTCAAAACATCCAGTCAGCCTGCAGTCCCTTGAGCATCTGAACACATTTATTCTTAACTCCCAGTGTATTCTAAAATACCTCAGAATAGACAGCTCTTTTCAAAAGGCAACCAGAAAACCAAAAGCTCTCACAGCTCCTTCACTGTCAAACCATCTCACATTCTAAAGGCCATTCCCCAAGCATCATCTAAGTCACTTTATCTTCTTTCTGCCTTCAGGAACTGCTGACAAGGTACACCTCTCTTTTCTGCAATGCATTGCGTTACACAGTTAATTTCTCAAACCAGTTTAAAAATACTCCTTCAAGGCTTCTGATTTGGAAGGAAGGAATTACCAGTTTCCAAGAGAAAAATGAATCACTGACAATTTTCTCAAGTGTGAAGCTGGGTTACAAAAAGGCTGGAAACACTGAGACAGAGAAGTTTCAAAACCTGTATTATGAACAGAACATTTACTTTAAGCAAAACCCAAAGATTTCTAAAATTAACTAAACTACTTTTTCCTTATTCAAAAGTCTGTAGTCTTTATTTAAAAGATCCAGGATAGCTAAAATAACCTGATTTAATAATCCAAAAGTCTGCAGAAGACCTATCTTGTAATTAAGGCTGGTATCACTTTAAATCTATATCTAGATAAAACCACATATAGATACACAAACATACATACGTGTACAGAGGAACAAGTAAATGCTGCATCTTAACGCTTGGCATTTACGTGCTTTTGAGTGAATTACCATTTTCATAACACAGAGGTTTAAGAAAATGTTATTTGATACATATTCAATTCCTTAGGAGACAAATTAAGCTATGACTAGCTCTATTTGTCTTTCATTGCAATATTCACTCATGACATTGCCACCCAAGATTGAAGGGACCATCCTAACTCATGCTGCTAAAAATGTACAGTGCAGCAGCTCTGCCACTTACTTTTACTCTCTCAACCTCATGCTTTGGTGTAATGGCTTCTTCTTTAAAAGGGACAGGGCAGAAGGATACTCCCTAGTGACTTTTCAGTAATGTATAAATGAGCTTTGGATGTCCTCACCTTTTGACCTTACTTGCTTCAAATCCCAAAATGTTCAGTTTGATAGTAAAAAGATTTCTTAGTAAAAAGATTCTGCACAAGTACTGTATCTTTACCTAGATTTTGTTTGAAATGGAAAGGAGCCTAAGCCTGAAGTTTGGGACATTGAGATTCAAGATTTCAGGTACAAGAACCTTTGTCTTTGTAATGAAAGATGTCTGAAAAAGCCATCAGTTCTAGCCTGCATTTTACCAAAAAAAAATCTGCAAGAAAAAGCTAGCAAACCTAACAGACTGCATAGTAACTACATTGCATACAAATGATACTTATTGAAACTTCTGGAGCCAGCATAGTGAATATTGGTTGCATCCATGTTCTTTTAGGTTTTCTGAGTAAATACAACTTGGTGAAAATGCAACCTTTTTCAAGTACTTCTTAGCACCTTAACTTCATTAGGGACCTCTGATTGTAATTTCCTGATAATTAAGTCCCTAATAAGTTCTGGTTAACAACCATGACTCTCTATTTTTCTAATAATTTTTATCCTATTCTCAGCACTTTTATGCTATAGTAATTTTTTGCTATTAAAAAGTTTGGTTCATTACATTGATAAATTTTTTTCTTCAACATAAAAAATAGAGGTGCTAGATAAGGGCCACATTCTATAACAATTCTCTTTCATTACACACATTATTGCAACAAAGAAAGCTTCCCACTCTAGGCCTTGACAGAAAGGAATTTTTGATGTAAGAGGTATTATCTTCCTTAATTTATCTAGAGACAAAAAATGAATATCAAATATATTGACATCCAGCAGCTAATATTCCAATTTAAGGTGTAATCAATAATAAGAAATAAAAATAAGCAATGATAACAATATGAAGATTGCCTTTGTTGGGGTTGGCTCAAGACAGGGCATATTATTGGTGAAAAATATAAATAGATGATAATAAATAAGTAAAAGGCATATCCTTATTGTCAAGATAATTAGATAAAACCAAGCAAAAGCATGTTCTCTGAAAAGAGAAGGAAAGGGGAACATGCTTGATTGGAAAAGACAGACTTCCAAAACTGCAGTATATACAAAAATTAAGGAATACAACAAGGAACAAACACAGAGCCTGTAGAAGACCACAAAAAATGGGGAAAGTTTCACAGGAGACAGCTTGCTAGGAAAACAACAGTATAAACAGACTTTCTGCAAATGTTAAAAAGGAATTTAAGACATCCCAAAACCTGCTACATTTTATAAAATGGATGCTTGGATTAACATGTTCACCTTTCCTTATGTGTGTTGCAGTTCATGGAAAAATGGAGGTGAATGCAACCTCACTTCTTCTTGGGAGAAGATGGTAGAGAGAACTAATAGTATTTTCTTTTTCTTCCTTACCTATGATTAAGATAGGCGATTTTTTGTTTCATTTGCTGTTATTGTGGATTTTCTTTTAAAATTTATAAGCCAATAGGCCACTAGTGTTAATTTATAGTAAGCAACATAAGGTGTCAAAACTTTTAGTTTATTTGAGATACTCATACCAATGAGTGAATTTAAGAGTTATAGGAAGACATGCACAGAAAATAAGTTTCTGTTGGATGCCAACTTCCTGGTTTTATTGCTCTAAACATTCACCTTTCATATCACGTTGTAAGAACTTTAAAAAAGTCTTCATTTTTTCTGACTGGAAGTTCATTTTTCAGTTGTAATTCACAATATAATTACATCTGCATGTAATTAATTCTAAAATTAAAAAACATTGAACTTGTCATACATTGTATACATCAAAGCAAATCAAGAAAAACAAAACAGTTTAAAAAAATTGCTTGGGATTTTTTTTACTCCATATGTGAATATTAAAGGCAACATAAGGAATATGGTCTATGATTCATTTCATTTTAGCATGTTGAAAACCATGGAAACAAGATCAACTCCTGAATACAGAACAACCATTAGTATTGGATACATACTCAGGAAGTATGGGCACTGCAGATTCATTGGGTTCAGTGAAGTTGATTGCAAATTACTGTAGCTCAAGACTGATCCTGTAAGTCTTCAGATTTTTTTTCCGTTTGGTAAAATGTGCTTAGAAGGTATTGTTACATTGTTAATGAGATATTACAAAAAACAGACAAGAGTCATTCAAAAGACAGAGGAAAAACTAAGTCTGAATTGTTGAGAACCTGGAAAGCTGGTGATTACCTTATCCTTAAATAACCAGTGTTGTGACCAACATCATTCCTTCCAGCTAAATAAGAGATACTTTATGTGACTGAGGAGTCAAGCCCTGTGTCACAATGGGTTTCTCTAGAAGGTATTTCCATTTACCTTTTATGCTATTTCACTGTCCTGAAAGAAAAACCAAGCTCTTTACCTTCTATAGCATAATTATTATAGTGAAATGGCTGCACATGTGTTTTAAGAATATAAACTGATAGACGAAAATTATATGGCAGAATAATCTTAAATTTATTTTAGATTTTTATGACAGAATACAGGACATAATAATTATATGAACTTTTTGCCTTGAGATTTAAACAACACTTATAATCAGTAAGGTTATTCATTTTCCCTTACATTTGCTTTGAAATTCTAACTCTAATACAGCTTGAATGGACCTTCATTTTAAACGGAACTCAACTGACTTACACAACTAATTATTATTAATTTTAAAAGAGAAAGGACTTGGTATAAACTGTAATATTAATATTTAATTCTTCTAATTTTTATTATAAAAGTAATGATGAACATTTCACACTTACAAGATAACATTTTAATTTTTATATTCAGTAAATCTATTACAATGATTTTTAAAACATATGTTTCATCCTTAGGAAATATTGATTAATCCATGTATTTAAACAGGCAGAAGTTCGTCCCTGATGGAGCAATGATTCTCAAAGGCTCCAACAGCTGACCACAGTAAACTATTTTTCTATATACTCGATTTTCCTCCAGAGTTTGATAACCTGGTACTTCATATAACTTCACTTTATAAAAAGTGTTCCATAATTGTTCTCTGTGCAGGAAATGTCACTTTCCTCTCATTTAGTGCTTTTTGTGTGATTCTGTGTCCTTGAGAACAAGTTTAAGCTATCCAAAAATAAGTGTAAGGTTCCAGAAACTCAAGAGTTGTTTAAATAATCAAAAAGAAGTCCTATAAATAGCATGACTTCCTCAACTGTGAAATTTCTTCTAAAAGCCAATAAGAAGATTATTATCCACTGGTTGATCTTCTAAAATTAATCCGATTTAGTGTGGAGTATTTTGTTCTTTTGGCTCTAACATTTTTAAACATCAAAGCAGTGAAAAAATACAAGAAGCCAGATTATGTCATCCTTACTCACTTCACAGTCATCTGCAAGCAGTCCCAAAAGAATTCAATTAAGCTACATGCGAAGCAAGACACTTCCCAGCATGAGTAAGCAGAGAAGCCCTACATGATGACGAAACAAGGTCACTTTTATTTCCATCTTCAGTCACCATCAAGAGAAGCTATTCAAACATTCTTCTTCCACAGCCCTGAATATGTCTATAGGATAAGTTGTACTCTTTTTTTTTTTTTTTTTTTTAAATAAAGGAATAATATTGCCACAGTAAATTTTTTTTAAAATGCCTCATATCTATAAACTACAGATTTTTCTTCAAAAGAAAAAATAAAAATTTACCCTGCTTCTTGCTGATCCACCCCATAGTGTTCCAGCTCTGTTCCTGGAAGAGGTTGCACAGGAGGGGGTGGGAGGGGAACACTAGCCCAGTTTGACCCATTATTTTTCTGGGGCTTGGCAGTATTTTTGTTTTTCTTCTTTTTCCCTCCTTTGCCACCTGGAAATCCAAAAAGAAAAATGAAATGTTAGAGATATAATGTGGGGAAAAAAAGCTAGCTATTTATGTTTCTTTGAAAGAATTCTGATTCCAGATGGCATGTCCCAAAAAAGAAGATGTATTTATGTCCCTGCAGAATCAGCATCAATGTGGTAATGCTGTTACAAGGTTATAAATAATAATATAGTGGAACAGAAAAATATTTTGAATAATTGTTGAAAATAAGTTCTTTTTAAAACTCCATACATTTGCACCACAGTAGTAGACAACCAAGGAAAGACACGTTTTGCCGTATCAGAAATACATATACTGATTTATTCGTGTCTGCTTTATGACATCTTGAATTCACTGTTAGATAAATATAATAGACTATAGCAAATGTTAGAATCCAATGTGCTTATAACACTGCTTTGCATAATCTTTTTCTGTGGAAAACACAGAGGTTAAGGACAGAATCTAAAAAAATTGTCATTAGACTCAATATCTTTCAGACAGAATGACAACTGTAAGTTGTCGAAACAAAAAGAAACAGGGTTTTGCTCATAGGAATTTACTAAGTTTCATTTTTTAAAACATCAGGAAGTCACCTGCAATGCTTTAGGACTGTGTTTCACAGGATTGAAATATCTTGTGCCCCTATGGAGAAGAGGTTCTATTTCTGATGTACAACTCTAATGGAGGAGGCTGGTAGAAACGAAGGGAGACATACATTTTGCTTAAGCCCTCTTCTCCTCTGTTATTGTCTTTGCACCCGCTTCTCCAGTTGAGACACTTCCACTTGTGGGAAAGCAGTCTTACAGAGAAAGTTCTCATCCCACTTGTTTAATTCCTTTTATTTTTGTCCTGACTCCTTTTTTTTTTTTTTTTTTGTCAGGAATTCATCAAGAGAAATAATGGCACAAGAATTTGAATCCTTTGTCTTCTTGGACACCCATCTATTTATTACATTTTGTTGTGGATTTCAAAGTCTCTGGATTTTTGGGTGGAAGAATAGTTTGTCATGTTTTTTTCGGTAGGGTACCCTGCTGGCAGTCACTCATCCCTTGCCTGTTGCAGAAAACACAGTCTAATTCATCTTTTCCACTGACATCTCTTGCTGATTTATAAGAATCAGCCAAAAAAACCCCATGTAAAAAGTTCTCAACAGCAATGAATCAAAAAAGCCACAACTGACTTTTCAGGCAGGGTGGCACAGTGTGCACTGGCAGGCACCACCCTCTTTGCCCTGGCTCTAGCTTTAGGCATCGAGACATCAAGAAGGAGGTGCAATTCTAGCAATAGAGACAAGTACGTGTCACGGGACTTTTCATCTGAGAGACAGTGGCTTTGTTCTGTTAGCTCTGAACATCAGCTAGACAAAAACAGGAACGAATAGAGAAGGAATAAAAAGGTGAAGAGAAGGAATAAAAAGGTGATTCTGTGATTCTCTTTTCATCTCCTGTTGCAGTGGCTAGAGACAGGCAACAGGTCCAGCAAGGTTTTTAATCAGCCTGGCCGGCAACACATTGCAAACAAGACTTTGCTTTCCACTACTCAATTCCAGACCAGAGCCCTTCCTTCCATGTCTTGGAGTATTTATAGTAAGTCCAGGCAAGATCCTGTCATTCACTCTGTTCAAACTGAACTGATATCCCATCTAATAGTATGCAAGACAGGCTTTTCCCCCATTTTGTAGCCTGGCAGAGAGGGAAGTTTTCTTGAAAAGGGAAAGAACATTTTGATCAACAGAAAAGAAACCCCAGTGATGGTGGCAATAGAAGAACAAATACATGAACCTTCTGGAGGGAAAATTAATCTTTCAAAGCACAGGTATGGAAGAAAGAGGAGTTAGAAATAGGGTCACAGAACAGTGCAAAGAAGTACATTAATTGTAATTTGTAGACATGAAGGAATTTTTGAAAAGTCAATAGGAGCCAAAAAAAGCTAAGGAAGGGCAGGCTGCTTTGGGAGGAAAGCACATGCATGAGAGACTGCGTGTGTGTGTGTGTGTGTGTGTAAAGGAAGATTTTGACATTGTAGCATCTTGGTAACCTTAGGAGACGTAAAAAGAGGTTGGATGTGTGGGGTGCTATTATGGAGTCACTTTGATTTGGAGGGGTTTGGAGAGAAAGGTCAAGGACAACAGAACTATTAGAAAGAGTGAAGCAGAGAGCTGAGGAACTGTTCAGATGAAGAAATAAAAGAAAGGAATTCCAAGGTCATTACTGGTAAGGAAAGCAGCCTACATCATACAGTTGGGCAGGAGATTTCTCTGTCCCCATGGGCAGAATTACTCCCCTGTCTGACTAGTAGACAGACACCTAATACATAATGCGGGATGTGTGTTTGAAAACTGTTGCACCGAAGCCTTGTTTCCCCATAGCAATGTTGCTTGATGTTTCAATGTCTCCTCACACTGAAATTCAATTATATTGTTTAAATCTCTAGTTGAATCAAGTCCTGGAAAAAGAATTTGCCAGTCAGGCTGATGAAGATCATAGCACTGACATAGGCCGGGAGCTGTGCAAAGTACAGTCACAAAATTTCCCTGCCTCACAAAGCAGTTGAGTTTTTAACTGTTTTCCATTCCACAGTGAGATAGGATTTCTTACAATATTCATTTTAGAGAGACAGAAACTTTGTCAGAATAATAAGTAGTACTTAAAGTACTAACCAAGAAAGGGAGAGAACAAGTCCCTGCTCACCCTTATGGGGATTATGCAATCAAAGCTGGTCTCTGACTCCAGTGATGCTCTAATTATTGGACTACTTGAAGGTCTCCCCCAGTTTCTCATTTATTATAGATATAATTAGCCTGTATTAAAGACACAATTAGTGGGCAAGGGAGAGCAAAACACTGACTATGCAGTCCAATAGTCTGACACTCATCTGAGAACTGGGGCATCCAGGTGTGAGCTGCTTTGATCACAACAGGAGTGCCCTGGCCATAGAAGACTGGCTAACCTGAAGTTTCCATGTGCTGTCAGAAAATTTACTTCAAACTGAGAAACACTACACAAAATACGTTTCACTTGAAATATTTGTTCAAAGTCCAGCTTTTGATCAACTGGCATTTTCCAGTGAAACTTTGCATTTTCTGAGAAAATTTTCAGGCAACTGTAGCTGTCAACACGTCTAAAGTGTAATACTGCCCTCTGATAACCAGCACATATGTATCACAGCATATAAATTTCTGCATTTTCATTCAGCCAGAGGAGCAAGCCAATTTCCTAAACTATTTGCCAATACATCTCACATACAGGGAACAAGAACTTTTCTTGAAGCACTGTATGAACTTAGTTCCCAGATACCTCTCTGTCAATGCCATAAGCCTGTTTTTCGATCTCACTCAAATCAGCTAATACTTCCCATGAGAACACAAGACTTTCAAACACATTTGTTTCAGTTATGGGCCAATGATTATAGGTTTCTAATCTCAATAATCAATTTGAATAGTCATTTAAATAGACATAAAGAAGCCTTTTCTAGGCCTAATCTGTTACTGTTACTATCCAACTTACTGTGTAAATTCAAAAGACTTTGGATATAGTACGAATTTGAAATACAAGTGAGCTGCTTCACTGAAAAGCAGCGTTTAGAACCAGCTTGTGGGAGTGGGGAATCTGTTAACAACTCAACAAAAATAATAATCTCATGAATTTCAGTGTGGGGAGACCTATAAACTGAGGATTGATGCAGAGATACATTAGTTCCATGAACTGTGCTGTCAGAGAAAGGATGTGACAAGGTAAGGTTTGCAATTGTGCCAACAAGCACTGGTTGGGAGGATTCTCTAATTATCTCTAAATAGGTTTTGCAAAAGGCTTTTTTTTTTTTTTTTTTTTAGTACAGGCCAATGTGATGCTGTTTGCTGACATTCCAGTGGGCAGGCACCCTCATACCTATCTGCAAAGTGCACCTAGAGGTTTTCCGCCTCCCTGGTGAGCTGCTCACCATCACCCCTCCGTCCCTCGCCCACCCACGGCGGTGGAACCAACCTGAGAGGCTGCCACTCCTTTCGGAGCTGTTGTGGGAGCTGGTGGTGCTGAAATCCTGTGACTGGTTGTGTGGCAATCTATTAGCCAATCCCTCAGCCACGCGGTAGTCAGGGATGTAAAGCAAGGCTAAGGGTTAAAGGGCAAAGGTCACAGTGGCATCGTGTGATTAGTTAACAGCACAAGCACATGCAACACATGCAATTAGCAAGTCAACGGCAGATGTGGTGGGGCAGCAAGTTTTCATTTATTTTATTTTTAATGTATACCTATCCTAGCCTAATGGAAGGCAGATGGATTGGTGATTAGCACAGGACAAAGAGGATTAAAAGAACAGAACAATATATTTTATGATTGTCTGAGGTTCAGCACTCATGCAAGGTATGCAAGCATTAGTTATGGTAAATATAAACAGTGTCTCACATACTAAAAAGATTTTTCTAATTCATGCATAGATGATACAGTATAAAGTCAAGGTCTCTGGAAAATAAGAGCTGTAATTACCATTGTTGCCTTTGCCTTGGTCTGGGAGAGAGTAACCGAATCCCATCAGGTCATTTTTTTGCTGAATTGAGCTTTTCCACTGAGGATCAGGTAAGTCGACAGCCAGCTCATGGATGCTGTTGGAATGCAGTATCTGGGTGGTGGCATATGGCGTAGCTTGTGTTATTTGGCTGGAACTGTTGTAACTAGTTTTCGTGGTGAAGTCAATGCTGCTGTAAATGGCTCCATCAGAAAGCATAGTAGCAGTTTTATCCCCCTGCCCTGGCACTGGTGGCAGCACATCTGTGGTGAACATAGGGGAATGAAACAAATCATTGATGCACAGGAAGCCTGAAAGTATCAAGGTTTAAGATGAAAAATAAATGTGTCATTTTGCACGTTTGCATTTCAGCTGAGACAGGTCCATGAGCCAATGAAGGGAAGATGATGTACAACCATCGCCAAGCTATCAGCATCTGTGACAGGCCTACCACTTGTCCTTCACGTCTCACTGCCTAAAACCATCTCTTTTTTTTCTTTTTTTTCCATACCTTCAACTGTGAAAGTGAAGTTTGGAATATTTCTCTACTGAAGAATGTTTTCAATTGTTCACTCTATGTCAGAACCGATGAAACTGTCTGGGCTTCAGGGAAATGATGAAAGGAGTGAATGTACAAATCACAGAGGAAACTTTCCCAGCAAATATGTAGCAAAACTCTTAAATGGATGCCAAAGCTCTCAAAGTAGTTTTTTAAGGGCATCACCTTGAGTTCCCTGAAGTTTTATGCATCAGCTTATCTAATTTTCTTTTTGACATTAGCTAGTACATTTCTCCTTTTCAACAAAAGAAAAACCTGACAAAAACAAGTTGTTCCAGATATGTGAAAGAAAATTTGTTATTCTGAAGGGATGTATGTGATCAGTCTCTTAAAACGGCAAAGCAGTGTTGATAATGGAGAACAGCTTGTTCAAATACTCCAGTATGTTACCTGAAAAACAGTACAGCATATTTAACTAAATATCTGTTGACTTTTCTACATCTTTTGAATTCTATCACACTGCAATTTGTAGCTTTAATCGGTTAGATTGGCAATCTCTCTCCTTACTAAACATTCTAGTGACCTTTGCTGGTGGAATACTAGATTTAGAAGCTGAGACTACTGAAGTGTGAAGAATCTAATGATGACTGGCATGTTGTCCCGAGGAGAACCACAGCTCCGTAGATAACCCTCTTCCTGCTCTTTCAGAGGTCAATATATCAAATGGTACTATTTTTACCATTTATTCAGTTTTAATAAAGTTGAACAGTTGAATAAAATTGAAAAGTTAAATCCATCCTGGAATTTATTTGTTATTAAAATGCATCATTTATATGACATTTGCTTTACATAGCCGGAGAGCAGATATGGATTTCAACTGTTAGATTGTATTTGAGACAATGCATACTCCTATAGTGAGGATGTTTGGATCCCATCCTCAATATCACAGACATTTTAATATACCTTAAGTCCCAGAGAGAAAAGATTATTTTTGCACCTAGACAAGGGTTTAGGCACAGTTCCAGACTCAGACATAGGTTTTGTGCGACCTCAGGGAATACGGTTGTTCTCTCACTGTCTCAAGACTTTTTCAGCAATATGATACCATGGCCTCCTCCCACTGTTCTGGTTTTTGTTTGTATTTTTTTTTTCCCTGGGATGAACATTTAGACCACAGAACTATTTTCTACTGCATTCATGTGTGCACCAGTGAACATTTTAATATGGACCCTGATAACATCTGCAGTCTCAGGGCAACAATGTCATATTAAAAATAAATACATAATAACAAGTGCTCAGTAGAAAGACTGCAGAAACAGGTTAAATTTGGGTCTATCACTATGGTCTGTTTTTGCAGACAACAATAACAGGGAAATGGGTGCAATTAAGTATTTAAAATGCCTTAATTGTATTAACTTATATCTGCAGATAAATTGTAAGTGAAAAAAAAGATTACAATTAATGCAAACTACAGGTCATGTTTCAAAATCAGGTTATTTCTATCTATCTGCATATATCCAATGTGCTTTCTAGAGGCAGTACACAATCATAAAAGCATCTATGTACACATACAGCACGAGATGTTAGAGACAAACGCAGTCCTATCTTTCTTGCATTTCATCCACTATATGAAGATTTTTCCTTTCCACAGCTGGTTGCATCAAAGTATAATGGACTGAAGTTTAGTAAATAAATTCTGTTGATGATGTATAAAATCAAGTAAGTCCATCTCAACCTGTCTGTGTTGGATTTGCAGACTCACAGAAGTAAAAACTAGCAAAATGCTCATCTCTCAAGTACTCAGACATACATCTGTCTTTCAGAGCACATTTCTGGCAACTGAAGAGGTATCATCTCTACACAGTCATTTTAGAATGGAGAACTAAACACTCAAAATGAAAGCTACATAGCTTCCTAGCAGCTAAGAATTTTTGGTCATTCTTACTAATAAGCTGAGTTTCTCCAGACATTCTGGGAATCTTGAGTACAGCTACAGATTACTTTTTTGACCTCCGTGAGATGTATACACTAAACACTCAAAGAGCTATTAAAGTGCGATTTTACAAAGTAACATAATCACCTAGTAAAAATCGAATGTGACTTTCCCACAAACTTGCCATAGTGAAAAACGCACACTGTACATTTCAGACCAAAGATGAACATACATTTTCCACTGGACACTTTCCCCAAAACTCCAAAATCCAACTTGTTTTCCAAAACAGTGCTGCAATACTTCCTGGGGGAAGCTCTTTTTTGCTGCCTGAGGAGATGCAGTACCATTTTCTAGCCTTACGTGACTCCAAACCTAACCTGTGCTTCCCACGCACAGCCTTGCTCCCAAATGTCTATCTAGGACATAATTTGGATATCACTCTTAAAGGCAATGTTAGAACTGCCTGCCTCAGTTTCTGAATTTCCAAAGTGGTTGTTTGCCACCTTACTGTTTTCAAAATTCTTACAGACCTTTTATATTACCACAGACCTTTTAACCAGTAAAAGAGGCCCAAGTTCCATCTATACAGTTAATTAATGGTGAAAGACATCTGACTTCTAACCCATCTTTAGTGCAGAAGCACACAAACTCAACTGCTGAAACAGACAGGGTTAAGTGGTCCCAAACCAGCCAGAAGAAAATTGTGAGCTCAACTGTAAAGATCACGGGTGGAATTAAGTTGCTGAATCTCAAAATATAACTGTTGCATTTCTTGGACAAATTTGGACCTATGCCTCATACACATTGAAGCCAAAAGCTTTAAAACATGCTTCCAATTTCAGTCGTATAGAGCCAAATGCTAAAACAAAATGGTAATTTTTCTGCATTATCTGAGCTTATGAAAAGATGGAAAAGCACTGAAGGATTTTATTTTCAAGATATTCACAACAAAGAAGCTGGCAGATGTTCAGTTGCCTTCTAAATATTATAAAAAGCTTTGCTTACTTTATAATATTTTTGTAAGACAAGATCTTTGCAACATTTTTATATGGAAAATAAATCTAGAATGTTTTGTTCTAATTTGAAATCACAGTAGTTAAACCACAGGCAAGAAGTTTTGCACAGGAACATATAACCGATGTGGGGGATGGTTTTCAGAATCAAATTCTGGTACAGTTCAAAACTAAATTATTTTCACATTTATCAGTTTGATGGTTTTATAGATTTTTTTTTGCATTTTAATGTATTTTTGATATATATAAAGTTGTCTTAATTGTTTTTTATGTATTTATGTCTTAAAACTATTTATATACTCATTTATGTTAGAAGTCCTATTCTGAACACCACTATGCAGAACTAGCTGCGTTATAATATCAAAGAAACCAAGGAAGTAACAGATGGATGTGAATAGTACTATGACTTTTAAAAATCCCAATCATACATCTTGAAATTCTCATTTGACTAAAATGTTTGGAAGAAAATAACCCCTCTAAAGCTTCATCACCATAATTATAAATCATTACCTCACCTCCCCAAAGGGCCTCCCTCAATTCAAAATGGAAATAAACCCCTAAAAAATCTAAATGGTTCCCTTTTATGTATTCTTTCTTTCAATAAGAAGTAAAATTTCTGAAGACTTTTGAGTCCTTCTTCACGGATTATGGTTGAGACTGAGAGCAGTCCCTCAGCAGGGAGGGGATGAGTAAGACGACAGCAACAATGTTCTTTAGTCCTCCTTCTGCTGAATGAACATCCCTCCTGCATCCCTGAAGTTCTTCTCTGCTCTTATGGACATCCTCCATCTCTGGCTACATTGCCCTGCACAGCAGATTGCTCATCTCCACACAAAAGAGAATGAGTTTGAGCAACAAATACCTTTCTCTTGAGATGATAAGCAGACCCTGTCTCATGACTGTGGGGTAAATTACAAACTAGACCTACATTTTAAAGAAGAGAAAAACCAAAATGAACATATTAAAGTAAATTTAAAATCAAATCTTGAGTCAAACGTAGGAAGAACTATAATAATAAAAATATTACACAATGTTTATCATAGATGAATGTGATAACAACAGAAGCCTATTGTATACTGTAATGTGACTTAATCAAATAAAACCTACCTGCACGACCGAAATTTCCAAGATCATTTGGTCCACTAGTGCTGTTGTTTACTGGCAGACTTGTGGCAGGCCAAGAGTCTGCAAGCCAAGGATAACTGGGGTCACTTGCATTCAACAGACCTGGTCGACTGAAGCAGAATAAGAAAAAAAGATATACATACATATATATATATATATATGTATTTACAAAATTAAAATATCTGTGAGACAACTGGTGGCTGAAGAGACCACATCACTGTTCTAACACCATAGGTAACAAACAGTTTGGAGGACTTTAATTTATTTCAAATTAAAATTGTGTAGCCTTTGATGATTTAAAGACCTTGAGCAGTTAATTAAGGTTATATACAAATCAACTCTGTCAGTAGAAGTGGGACTAGGCATCCGTCGTTATTCTGCCAGAATCTAAATGAACTCCGTTGTCTGTGTGAAACAGGGGTTAGGCAGCACCATCATGGGATCCTACACCAGGGCTGCATGATAAATTACCACCTCAAGGGAGCCATCACTCAAACTGATTGCTCCATATCAGCCATTTCCAGGACTTTGGGCTACTATTTCTTCCTTCCCTTGAATCTCAAATACACGCCTGTCATCTACAGGCTGGTAACTCTTTCTTTGAGCACTCTTGGATGGTTTAGAGGCAAACAGGTTTGAGTAGGATTAATGAAAAGTCCACAGCTATCTTTATGTGTCACTACCGCATGGCTTTTATATCCCTGTAATTCCCAGCTTTGAGAGCAGTATTAAATGATGGGTATGTTGAAAGAGAAGGTACACTCAGGCCATGAGGCACAGTGTCTCTCATCCCAGAGAAAATAGCCAGAAGTTTAGCAAGGCAGTCGGACTGTTTGTACTTGTATTTAACAGGGAAAACAAAACATTTCCTGCAGACACTTCCCTTCCCTCAAATGAAAACAAAAAACCATCCATGGTTCTATAGCTTTTCTTGGTTATTAATGTAGTCATGAAGTTGAAGCAACATCTCCAATCATTGTATGTTATAGACCCCCGCCTGGTACAATCCCTAAGAGAAACATCGGTTTCTATGGAAACGGCAATAAGAAGACCCTGCCGCTTTCTTGCCACATCTACTCACTCTCATTAGGCCTAATCTCTTTTTGCTAAAATATTGATTAAACGGGAGATTGGAAGTTATTACCAGGGCCTAATTACAATCTCCATATTGGCAAAGGGAAAATAGATGAGGATATATGGGCCCGTTATCAGCTTTTATCAATTTCAATTGAGTAGCCAAAGTTGTGGAATCTAGTCCTATCAATCTACAGCCTATTCATCATCTATGAATCATTTATTTCGTGATCGATTAAGTGTAATTGTTCACTCACAGCAATTTAGGGGGAGCCAATAAGGAGTCTTAAACAAGAGCAACTTCATTTGCTAATGTCTAATTAATGCAATAAACATCCCGGTAACAAATGAACACATTCCTTGTGATATTTACTACTCATTTCTTTCAGGGCATCTGGGAGATATGAAACATCTGGGCTTGATTCCTCCAAAGTGCACAACAGATAGGTCATTAAACCTTGTGGCAAGCCACTTAACTCCTCCTAGCGCTGCCAGTCTTCCCAATGATTGGCTATTACCCAAGTGTATTACCTGCAGCATTTTTCAGATCACTAATTTTAAAAATACATATGGATGGAAAGACCTTTATGCAAGGAAACATACCTTCCATTGCTCATTAGTCCTCCATCTCCTCTTTGGAAAGTGACTGTGTTTTGGTTGGAAAAACAAAACAAACAAACGTACACACACACACGCACACACATATAAGACAGGGAAAAATCAATTAGTAATAATTAAAAGTAACAATTCAAACTGTTCAGTGTCCAAGACTGGAGGCCTCTTGGCATCACCACATAACAAAGTACAGAAATGATAAGAAAAGGATCAAACACATTAGGCTTACAATTTGTTTAGAATTTCACTGCATATTATTGATTAACATCAGTTTGCTCTGTAGCTTGTAAGGCAAACCAGCCGCCTGGGCAAAACAGGCCCCTTCATATGACTTTGCATTGCAAGACTGAGCCATGTGATGAAATTGTTTTCTTGGCATGCTTTTGCTTCAGTACATAATGACATTGCACCAGTGAGTTAATAACATCATGTCGTAATGCAGCAATATAATGTCACCACACAAATATGCCATTTCCCAGGACAAATACAAAGAGGTGGCAGCTCTGTTAGAGCTGAGGGGGTGAAAAAAAGCATACAGCTGCACTGTTTCCATTAGAAGTACAAGAACTAGCACCCACACATAAATGCATACATGCCAGTATCACTGGGGAGAAAAAGGGCTTCCAGTGTTTCCATAGAGGATGCCAAGGACATATTCAGAAGGAGGCAATTGTTTTTATGGTTCCATTCATGGGTGTTTGACAAAAACCAGCCTATCCCTTATCTATCTTATTAACAGGATTACATGTCAGGGCAATATAGGTAAACCCACATTACTGGGGAGATGCTAACTGACAACATTTGATGTTCCTTTTTGAAGCACTGGCAAATATTTTGAATCAAGGCCAACAGACTACTCTGATTCTCAGTGGCAATACCCCATTATTTATTGTCAGGCATAGATAAGGCAGACTATTAAATTATATCCATGTCCTGGACACCTGCATCCCTTCAGGCCCCTGACAAGATGAGAATTTGAATTTCAGAGAGGAATGGAAGAGTCTGTGGCCAGTGTAATTTAAAATAGGCCTTGGTTTAGAAATACTATTTACCTTCGTAAGAAAGACAGACCTTCCCATCATTAAATTATAGCTCCTGGAGTATTTGCAAGATTTTCCAAATATTAGTCCAAACTACACTAGGCTTTCCATTATAATACATTCCGATCAGACAGAATTACTACACCAAACAGAAATTCTGTAATCATTAAAAACATTAGCGATGACATAAATCCACCATGAAAATACTTCCAAAACCTTACAGAATCTTTGTCGCTTTATTAAGTCTTAGGATAATTTCACAGTCTACATTCAGCAAAGGGGACAAAACTGGCCACTCTGGAAGCCCTACTGGAAGAGTGCTTGGGTAGGGTGATTAATTACCCTTCACTGCAGAACAGACTAATATCAATATCAGAAAATCACTGCAGTCATATGTCACATCAAAATGGTTAATAGCTGAATTTTGAAAGGATGTAATCAAACCAATTAATGAAAAGAAAATCAAAATGCAAGTATGGGAACTATTAAATAAAAGTCACTTTGAAAAACAAGACATGGTAAAACATTGCAGCTAATTAATTTCAGAGTTGATGTTACTTTCATTCACGTTGTTTCTAACATTGTGATTCTGTCATTCTGTCAAATGACTGTATCACTCTTTGTTTAAGAGTGAATAATCTGAAGTGCCGTGGATATCATGTGTGAATATGCAAAGAGATGGCTACTGCCCAGTTATGTTTCAAAGTATGTTGGTGAAAAGTACATTAGATGTTGTTTTCTTTCTCTTCCTCCCTTCTAATTTAATACTCTGTTTCTCCAACATTTGTTAAAGAAACAAGGAAAAAGGAAAATGAGAAACAGAGGCACATTCAGTAACAACCCTTATAAATAAAGTACAGATTTAAGGGAATTCCAGTAAAAGATATTTTCTAAAAACTTCTTGGGATTAATGCTCTTCTTTAGACTATTATCTACCAGAAATAATTGTAAAGTAATATTCTCAGCACTTGTATAGCACATACAGGTATGTGAGATTTTAACTATGCATCTCATATGGAAAAAACCCCAAACAATACTTGTGGTCTTCAAAATATTTATATCCCCTGTGTACCTTTATAAAACAAAGCTAAAATGGGAGGGTTAGTAGGAGATTGCAGCAATGTTTGCCAGAGACATTTTATTTTCCATGTAACGATGTACGGAAAAAACTCCAAGGCATGCTGTGAGAAACATATCAAGACGACATGCTATCGAAACCTCTTCGCTAGAGCCATAATTGCTGCAGATTGGCTGTGGCATATGAGCTTGTTGAGAAGAGACAGGTATCACAGCATTTACTCTTCTTTATTCTGTTTGTGTATCCTGCTGGCATTAACTGTTTCCTGTTTTTTTCCTAAATTAATTAATCTTGTACCCTCCCAATATAAACACTGGTCTTAGAAGAAAGTTTCAGCTTAGTTCATCAAAAAAAGAACTTGTCTTGCAGTGACATTGCTTTTGCTGGGGCAGACTGTGCCTGTCTTACGTGATGTGTATGGAACTGAGAAGGAATATAGGTTCTTCCATTTACCCTCCATGCTGTATACCAGTGAGTGGATGGTTATAATCTTAATGAGAAAATAAACAAGAAAGTATTTTAGTTACTATTCTGTGTGGAAAAGACTCCAGAATATCAATTTAGCTAGCTAAAATTCCTCTTGAAGTATGCACACATCATCAGGATTTTACAGAAAAAAAATCATATTCTTGATGTCATCCGTAAATGGCCTACCCGAGGACGGACAGAGAAGGTGCCTTTCTTTTAACATCAATATTGTGAAAAGAAAGACAGCTAACAACAGAAGATATGGTCAGGCTGCAAACACAAGCACTATGTTTATCATTCCTGCAGTACATTTTGTCAGCATTTTTGCCTGCAGTTTGATTTCTGCAATTACAAAACAAGTCTAAATGTCTGAATAGGAGCATACTTAATGCAATGCAGGCTTGTAGATGTCACTGTAAAAATAAAACACACAGACAGCTGGCTTTATTCATCCTGTCTCCACTTCAAAAGGAAGCAGAGCAATTTCAAGGGGCAATGTAAGAGGAGGAAGGGAAGGATGTCCCTATTACTGACCCACCCATCTCCCTTGCTTTTTATCACCAAGGAAGCAAAAAAGCTCTTTCAGCACTCTTTGCATCTGATATATGTTCTTAGAAAGGCTGAAGACCTGCAGGGATGAGATTGGTTTTCAAAAGAAGATAAAAAAATAACCTCTGCATAGAGAGATTTTGAAGGAATCCCCACCAGCTTATACTTCAAGGACTGTAAAAATGCAGAAATATAATCCAAAGTGCATTTTAAATGCATAATATTTAAGGAAATTATATTGTATATATTTGTATGAAGAACAGCATACGTTAAGGAGCTTTTCACACATTTTTTATTAAATATACAAGGAGGTACCCAAACCATTTACTAATATTATCTGACAAGGTTAAACTTAATCTTCATGCCTGCTAGAACTGGAAAAATACAAATGTATAGTGAACTGACATTCTGAGGCAAGAAAGCTTTAGAAAGCTTTAGAAAGCTTTCTGTACGCCTATCTCTAGTAGGCCACATTTTCCTACCACAAATGAAAACTTTAATGCTCCCAGCCAAGTCTCATTCCTTTTTCTGATAAGCTGTTCCTCAAATATGAATGTAGATTAATCCTCTTTTAATAAGCATTAACTCAGAACAGATAATCAGCATATAAAAATTCCATCAAATCTTCTGTCTACCTTTGGATGATTCTGTCAAATAATTTATCCTCATTTAACAGTTTCAAGAGTTGCGCATAAAATATGTAGCATTCCATAATTCTCTATTTAAATTTGTTTTTGTTTACTCAGTTTCATGAAATCCCAAGGAGCACTAGTCACTAAATAAGCTTACTTATAAGTGAAAAAACATATTTGCTTTCTTTGCATGACTGATGGTTGAGACACTTGAAAATACCTGAATATTCAAGTGAGTGGGTCCTGGCACAACACTGACTTTGAGGGCACAGGAAAGATAAGCAGATAAGTGAAATTTCTCTTATTTCTACAAATGGATTCCATGCCTTTTTTGTGTTAGTCCTTATAACAAAATGTGAAAAGAGAATTGCAACTTCCAGTACAAAACCAACAAATTCTGTTCTGTCACTGTAATATGAGAATGAAAAAAAAAAAATCTACTAAACAAGTGGTCAGATATCTCTTTTGTGCAATCTATCTTTTCTACATCTATCAAGTAGAAACCCATGGTGAGTGTTTATATCCAGGCAATCTGAGTAAAGGGTAATCTTAAAAACACAAAAACCCCAGTGCAGCTGTACAGAAACTCACGAAAGTAAGACCAATCCATCCTTCATGTCACAGAACAGATGTCTGAAAAGGGGTAACTTTTGGATTTAGTGTCTCTGTGCTAGATTTGGTTTTGCTGATTGTATGTCATGGTACCAAAAATGTATAGTTCTTGTACAGCTGCAGACGATGATACTACTACTTACCAGTAGTAATCTAACAAACACAGTTGAAAAATCATATGTTTTGTAATACTGATATTACCGAGAATCAATGCCTGGTGAGTCATGATGGGGAAAAGGGAAGTGGAGGAATAGTGATGTGCAGAACTGTGGCTCAATAACTACTGGAGTCAGTTCAACTGAAAATAGTAAAAAGATTTAGCCATGATTTTCAGTGTCACCTTATTTATGACAATCTGAGCAACTGATCAGTGCTTATGAACATGTTCACAAAGGCAGAAAGCTTAATGAATTTAATCAGTTATTCTTCTCTGGCACAGATCTTTACCAACTGTGTGATATTTGCTGTTTACTCTTCCTCTACACAGAGTGTTACAGTAGTTTAGTCACACAGCAGAAATTATAGCTCTTAGAAGCCTAATGACAGAATAGAAGTAACAAATAGTGCCAGTGAATGACCCATAATCTGAAAATGACCCAAAAGACCATTTTTAGCAAGTAATTATATAACTGCAGAATCCAGACTTTTAAACAACTATTTTTTGTGCTTTAAGTTCTACACATGCAAATACAACTGAAGAAAAACAAAACAAAAAACATTTATATCAGAAATAACTTTTTTTTTTTCATTTTGTGTCTGAAATACATTCAATTCTCTTTATTACACAGTCAAATCTGCATGTTGTGCAACATTCTGAGGGAAGAATTTTAAGCAAATGTCTGAAAGTGTACACCTTCTAAAATCTAAGTATATTAGGACAAATTCATCTTTACTAAAACTTTATTGACAGCTGTGTCTGATGAGATTCTGAAAGCTACATACCACTGTCTAAATATTTAGATCTGAAACCAAACTGTTTATGAATTGTAACTTTGAAGGGAACAACATAGAGTTCTGAGTGTCATCAAACCTCCCCACAAGCATAGATATGTTTGTCTAAATGACATTACCAATGGCAAATTCAAATATAAAGAGAACTAACATGTTTCTTAGGGAACTCTGGGTATAAAGATAAAAAACATAGACTATGTTCTTTCACAAGAACTTTTTTTTTTCTAAATTAATGATATTTTTTGGGGACTTGACTACTGGATGACTTAGGTTCTCAGTGCCTTTCAGAAATTATTATAGGCCAGGAAATAGAACTATGGGCTGTTAAAGTTCTATAAAGTCCATGAGATGTCAAAACTATTTTTAAAAAAGCAAATTTTTGGCCATGCCTCTGACATGCCCTAGCTGCCCAGCACATGTGGAACAAGTACACTGAATCATGCACAGTCACTGTGGCTCCAGCACAAACCTGTGTCATGCCAATGTATGCCACAAAGCCAATGGGAAAAACTCACCACAGTTACAGACAGCTGACATTGGCATAATCATAGAAACCAAATGCAAAGCTGCATTATTTCATTTTGGAAAAAATTCTATGCTGTGTCTCAAAGAAAAGCAAGTACAGTGTCTAGGGTAGGATGTGTTGTGTCACAACTTACACTAACTTGAACAAACCTCCCCGGAAGCCAGAGGAACAATTCCTGAGCCCCCAGAGCTTCTCCACAAGGACTCTTCTCCCTCATAATGTCACAGGCCCCTGGGGCAGACATCACCACCTTCACTCATCTGCCTTGACAGTCATCTGTTCTTTCCTGCTACGCTAAACACTCAAGCTGTGGCTGAAGATAAGAGAAAGAAAGCAGCTAGCTGAGCCTGAGGACCAGTTCAGCAGTACAGTAGGAAGACTGGCCTCTATCACATCGATGGCAGAGGGGACAGAAGAGGAGACAGCTTTGGCACGTGCAACTGAGGAGCCAAGCTACATGCAAAAAACTTTACAGACTTCTGACAGAAAATACTGAGATTTATCAGCCTTTTACTTTATAACACTGAGGCATAACTCTTTTTAAACTTTTGAATCTTGAGTTTATGAAAGCAGAAGCTAATTTTTTGTATTAATCACTACTATTATTGTATACTTTATTTTTCGTGGATATCCATATGTTGACTAAGCTTTTTGCAACCTGCTGTTTCAGCCACACTTAGTTTATTCTTCACATATCTTTAATCACACTTATGATGATGGTCTATGGTATGCTATGCTTATTAAAGATATGACAACTAGCATAACAGCTTTGAATTGGGTAGGCAGAAAACCAGTAAATGCTTCAATTTCAAAACCACTGTAAAGGCAATGCATGTACAGGTTAATCACTAGACTGCTTGAAGATCTTAATGCCTCATGGTAAGGCCAACATACAGCAACTAACAGCTAAAGAAATGGAAAGTTTCATTTCTTCAGTTAGATTTTAAAAAATGTTTGAGATAGAGTTTTCTTGAGCTTTAAAATCAAAATTCAGTTATATACAACTAATGCTTGTTTACATTGTTAGTTCAAGCATCTTGTCCTGCAAATAACTTTCAAAACTGCATTAGTTATATGAGTAAGATGTATGCAGAATTATAATGACAGAGACATTAATGGTAGTAGATTTTATGTTCCCCTGGAATAATTAGGAGAATGAATGTTACATTTTTATCACAGATACGCAGCAGAAGTATTTCTCCTTGCATTTGGTTTTAATTCTGCATCTCTCACATGTTCGTAAACACTTAAACAGCTAATGTTTGCAATGACGTGTTGGTAAGGTGACGTAAGAGACAGACTAATGGACAGTACCTGCAGGGGTGAAGGTGAAGGACTGAACTGCAAAACAAGAAAGCAAACACATTGTGAGTTACACACCCTGATAATAAGCACTAATTGCAGGGCACGAGTTTCCTCTGGAATTTACTCAGTTGTGGTTGAATATCATAAGCAGGACATAACAGTTGAGCTTAAAGCACTAACCAGCCAGCAGCCAATGAATAATGATGGTTGGAAAAGTGAACAGTGAATTTTGACAGTCACATTTTAAGACTTCCCGTGTGGACATGCTGTTCTCCAAACTGTAAACATTAGGATGAGTTTTGAAGCATGATCTGTTATAAACTTTCCTTGCTGAAAGCATACACTATTTCATAATTCTGATGATGGGAATTCTGTGTTATAATGCAATGTTCATATCACACTTAGATGCCGCAAACATCATGAGAAGGAATGAATTGCAGGAGACACACTGTTTATAATGAGTATTATAATTATTTACAGCTATGCATTTTAAGGTATAAAAGACTGCTCTCAAATCTCCCTCCCCACAACATGCCAACTCACATACAGGGCTAATAATTCTGCTTTAAAAAAAAAAGAGTAATCTTAGCTTAGTGTCCAAAATTTATGTATAGGACTGTTTCCTAAGAGGAATAACAGTACAGCTGTCTCTTAATACAAAAAATCTTGGGATCTAGACTAATATTTCATATAAAGACACATGTACAGGTGTGTGTGATATATATTAGTTTCTCAGTTAACACCATCCCAACTCTCAGAGAGTAAAAGTCATTGCTGTTAAAGGAAAGAAGAAAACACCTTGGCAAAAAGTATAACTTATGAATGATACAAGTCACATGGTGACTCAAGGTGAGGTTCCACAGAAACTGAGTCAGTCCAAGAGTCACAGAATGGGTCTCTCGTCCCTCTGCTTCCACTGCTTGTCTAATTTCTTCTTGGGCTGCCTTGCTTCACTGAGCCAGTGGAAAATTAATACAGCAGGAAGGATTGAAAACCAACATAGAATAGTTTCCTTCTGGTTGATGGCTAACACCAAGGTGAGGAGGCATAGGACTGCCTGGCTGTGAGCAGGGAATGCTGGGTTTTGGCAAGTTGTTAGAGATGCTCAGCGGCTTAGGGAACTGCGTCCTCAGGTTCTCATGTGGTAACTTGTAAATAGAAGAGTACTAGTGTAACTTTAGTGCGATATAACGTCAACATTAAATATGTTGTGTCCTCAACTGCGCAAATTTTTCTCAGAAAGGAAATGTTTTCTCTTTTTAGATGTTAACAAGCACTACAAGAGAATTAACCCAAATATTTGAAGAACAGCTTTTTTTGTTATAAATTAGGCTTCAGTGACCCACTTTATGGTAATTCACCTGACTTCCTAAAAACCCATAACAATCCTGAAGCACAGAACAATACACAAAACAAACAGGTCGGGGGAGGAAGCAAAAATTTTCATTTGGCAATTGTATTTATATTTCCAAATGTAATTTTCAAAACCTAATTTGTAACTGGAGCAACACATTTGGTGCAAGAGGGATCACACTGTGAGGGCATTCCAAGGTGTTCTACCTTCAAGACAAAACTTTTTATGGCTTCTGCCATAGGTAACTTTGGACAACACTTCTCTGTCTAACACATCACTCTCTTCTCCAGCTATAGGTATGGAGTTACTGATTAAGTCTCTCCATTCACTTCCCAGGCACATGGCTTCAAAAACATGGAAATGCATAGGAATGAAGAAGGAAAAGACCAAATTTTTCCTGTAAGGGTCTAGTCTAATTCATATTTGAGCACACAAATGGAGCTGGACTGCTAACAGAGTGCCTTCTGAGCAAGAAGCAAGAGGTACAGTTAATCCTCTTTGTACTTTTTTTAATGCTACATGTACTGAAGATGTAAAAATAAAGACTGTCTTATGATAATGATGAAATGTGGTACCAAGCAATGCATTTAAAGCTTCTCATACACCAGCATTTTCACAGCATACATTTAAAACAAGCATACAGAATTCACCCAGACCACCTTTGCTGTAAGTTCAACATGTTTTTTAAGGAGGTTTAACAGTACCTGTTCACTTCATGATAGAACCTGATGAGATAGTAATAAATAGTTACTGTTCTTACCAGCATAATTGCTGAGCCCCTTCCTCTTCTTTCTGCGCCAGTACAGCCAGATGCTGAAACCCATCAGAATTACCCAACATGCACCACCGATGCCAGCTATAAAGGCAGGCTGTTTGACAACATCAGTGATTTGCTCAGTTATGCTGTTGTTATTTTCAGTGATGACAACTTCGTTACGACCTCCTGCACAAAAGAAAATCGTCAGAACATTGTTATTATGTATTCTGCAATATAAACAGGAACCAAGTACTGCAAATGAAAATTAAAAAAATCAGTAATGCACTTTAAAAGAATTATCCACACTAGGAGAGCTTTAATGAGTACAAATGCACACCTGAAAACCAATGTTTCTAGTAAGCAAATCCATAATTCACTGCAATGCTGCAAACATATATTTGAAAAGGTAGCTCTATAGCACTCTCCCAAGTAATCTAACAGATGACAGTCCAGAGCTTTTTTTTTAACAATATATATGTTTGTTGGTCTGTTTTTATATAATTATAGACAGAATGCAATGACAACAAAATGGATCACAGGAAACCAATTAAAAAAAAAAAAAATCAAGCGAACAATAAATAGCTTTTTCCAAATGAGAAATACAAACACAAAATATGCTACAACACAAAAAGATAATTCCTTCTCTCACTGTTGCCAGCATGCCAAAAATACTTAACTCATTTATTTTTGCTGCATGCTAGTTTCCAAATGTAAAATAAAAACTAAAATATATGTATTTTCAACTGGGCCAAATATACATTTTTCAGTAATTATTTCATGGGGAAAACAAACTATACAAATTCTAAGTGCACCAGCTTTGACACAAAGCAGAAAATCACATGGTTAACTGTAAGTAAGCTCTAAACAATCACATCGCCACTTGCTAATTTTTTCACCTCGAATAGGCATGAACAATTCTTAACATCAACCTGTAAGAAATAATTATGACATGGAATACCAATTTAAGTGAGATGCATCAAAAATTACTATATCAGATCTTAAATTGTGTTTATTACATTAGAAAACTGTAAATTTCAGTAGATACTCCCACTGGCTTTTTTCTCTTTCTTTATCTAAAGGGGAACTTTTCTAAAAGAAAAGCTTGGTGTCTGGCCTGAAAACAAATGCTCATGGAAAATGTCAATGGAAATTCAGGAAATGCTAAAGCATGTAGTTCTAGGGACAGCAGTTTTCTACTTCAAAACTTCCCTTGTCAAAAATGGTTAGTTTTAAAATTAGAAAATGTGGAACATATTTTCCACCAAAAAAAAAAAAAAAGGATTATATGTATATTTGATATAAGCTGCCCACATCTGCAGTTTTGAAACTGGTGAAAGAATTACCCATAATTTCCAGTAAAAGTATTTATAGAGCTCAATCCTTGAAATGTTTATACAGTATTATCTGATGCCTGTATGTATGCTGAAAGAGCTGCAATAGTAGCTACTCTACTGAGACAAAAAAGATGCAAATACTATGATTCTCAATTATGAAAGACTATTGCGCAAACATCAAGGTAGTAGAATATGTCAATAAAACGCTGGTCATTCAGAGGAAATTCTTAAAATATTGTAGCATTATGCCTCGCTCTGAAAACATACGTATTTCTCTTCTATAATTCAGCAATGGTTAAATTTACCGCTCACTTCTTGCAACAGAACAGTCCCTGTGTCAGCACACTGGCTTCAGCCTAAAGCAAACAAACAAGGTCGCTGGCTAAAGCAGATGCGAGAAGTCTGACACTTGCAGTTTTATTTCCATCGACACCTCTTTGCAGGAGACCCAGAGCTGACACCAGCCACGTTGAGACTGAGGATCCCTCCCAGAAGGCCCATTGGCCCCAACCTGCCCTCCTGCCTGTGGAGCAGCTCTGCCCCAGCGCTGCCCCCACCAAGATGCAGCCACAGGCCCTGAGTTGTGTTCAGAGCTGGGCTGAGTTACTCAGGAAGAAATGCGATGCACTGCATTATATTGCTATCACACTGTTAATGATCTCGGTGATTTTATTAAGCTTTCTCTCTTTCAGCACCATGTCAATATTTAGTAACGATGACCATCTACTTTTGCAAACAGACTGCTGAAATTGTGCTAGATCTTGGCTTGCTTTCAGTAGTTCTGTGCAAGAAACAAAATAGGCTTCCCGCAAACAAAACAGGTCCCACAGAAGGAAGCTGACAGAGTACACCGGCTAATGTATAGCAAGGCAGTACACCAGTACTGGCTGGTATCATGTACCAGTCTATACTGGCCATGCTGGTAAGCTTTACAAGACTCAGGGCCTGGTAGCTGCAGCTGTCCTTTCCCATACTTTCCTATTTTGCTAAAGGCCTGATGGTTTCCTGTCCTGCTGCAGTAAAGTGAGAATAAAACTCAGTAAGCACCTGTGACAGGGAAAAGAAGGGAAGCAGCAGTAGCTCCTTTATTGGATTTTCCCCTTTTTTCTGCCCATGGAGCCAATCCACAGGTGCACCCCAGTCCTGAAAGAGGAAGTGCTGAGAGTAAAACTAATAGAAAGAGGCACTCTACAGCATGCTCTTCCAGGCACACAATTGATTTTGTAGTAGAAATCAGCATGGGAGTTGATGTTGCTCTAATTGCCATTAACTTTCAGTTAATTTCTGGGACCTCTGGAGAAGAGGTAAAAGCAGTGGGACAGTGAGGAAACAGGTAATGTCAGGGCTGCTTAAGAGGCAGCCGTGCTGCCATGGAGAAGAGTGGGCAGGGACATGCTTCAGAGACATGGGCTTTGGGTGTGGACACTCCTGGAGTCAAGAAAAGAACAACTCTGCCTCCTGCTAAAGCCTCCAAAAGGCCTGAAGATCAGCTTTTCTTTTCTCAGTCAGAAATCAGTCTTTTGAGAATGAAGATATGATATGAGAGCAAACTGCAGAGAGCCCAGGGAGAGCTTTCAGTGGACTTCACGCTCTACCTTTCTTCTAGGGGAAGGTGCAATCCGTCTCCAAATTGCCTTCTAAAGTTTGCAGTCTGGCTGTTTGTTCTTACCCTTTGGTGCCTAGCAATTACAACTGCAAAAGTAATCATTCATTTAAATGTCAAAATAACATATGCTCCGTGAATCTGATGACTGAAAAGTAAGTGGATACAGATGAATGTTATTCACTGGTGTTTGATAAAAATATAATTGTTGGGGTTTGGGGAAACAAATGGCATTAATTTTGCATTTATATAATATTTAAGCAGAAGTAATAAATATGTCATCCAAGGTACCAGTGTGTTATTCCATATACTGCAGGTGTTTCTGTAACAATGCTGTCAGTTCAACTAATTAGAACATAGACAAGGGAAGTGTGTGACCTGTAACGCTCCATTGTTCCTGAAGACAAAAACATAATGAAATATAATGTCTTCCTCCCATTGGAGAGTAATGAAGAACAAAACTAATTTGTCGGACCAAAAATTAATTAGACACATCAGATTCGATTGTACCTATTACTGTGAAAGTTTGCAGCTGTTCCTCATATTATTATGCCAATGATGGAATGTAAGAGTGAACAGGCCAACTGATGAAGAGAAATAATAGCTATCCCATTAAACAACATTGCTGTTATCTCCAATTTTATTTCTGGTTTTCCAAGTGAAATTTTTTAGCATAGCAATAGTGATCGTAAAATTTTTTTCTTGATTTTCTTGATGTCTTCCATAAAATTTTTCAATGTCCTGCTTGAAGTATGGGCACAGGATTTGTGTAATACTGACACAACTTCTAACTAAAGAAATAATATACTTCCTACTGTTCCATATTCTCCTGGTTTTAATTTCTGGATTGTCATGGGTCTGTTATCTAGAATTGGTCTGGGAAGTCAGGAGTTGATTATCCACCATGAAAAATCAGTTATTTTTAGAAAAAAAACTTCTTCTTAGAAGAAATAGCCTATATTTAAGAATAACATTCTCTTTCTTTTTATACAATGGACTCTATATTTCATGACAATGAAAGTCATACTATTTAGCAACATGGCTGAACTCTTCTACATCACTGACCTGCTCTCTCCATAATTCAGCATTTTCGCAGTTGTTCATTCTGTTTGCAAGCTGTTAAATAGTACAGTTAAACACCAGGCCGTATAGGACTCCATTATAATACAGTCACTCAATAATGTTTTCCCATTTGTGATGATGTTTTGAGGTTTATTCATTAGTTCATTTTTAGTCTGTGTAATTTGTTTTTTAAATTTACCTAAAAAATTAACTTTATTATTTTATGTTCTTGACTCTTAGTCAAACATCAAGTGGTACCAACTCAAATTTTCCAGAAATGGTATCACTTAAACATTGTTACCTTTATCAAGAAAATTTATAGTCTGAAAAATAACTGCCAGCAATTTATAAGCAATAGAAAGATGGGACCTAAAGACAATGGAGATATAGACCATACAAGTAATAATCACATCCAGCTTTGGGCTCCCAAAAGGGAAAACAGAAACGAGAACAGAAACACAACCCTAACAAATGACTTTTCTTTCTTTTTCATGCAAAGGACTCTTAAATATGCAAAGATGCCACCAGACAGACATTTTGAAGCAGACATTCTGGGAACATTTAAGGAACAAATAAATACCACTAAGTTTAACAAAGCAAAGTTTAGTCTGTAAATGTGAAATAACTTTTTTCTTTCTTCTGTACTTTATTTGCTTCCAAACATCCCTTTCCTCCTTCCTGCAGTGATACAGATCTCTCCCCATTTAACTCTTGATTATATGAGTCATTTTTTGTAAGGAAAGAATCAGGATAGAGGGCTGTAGCCAGATGCAGGACTGAGCATTCTGGGAATCATCCAGCAAAGCACTTTGGTTCAAGTTTAACTCACAACACATTAAGTGACACAAGGCTATGTATGTGTTTAAAATGCAACACACTTAAGTGTTTTGCTGGAACGAGCCCAGTGTGCTTAATGCCTAGCTAGATGGACTCCCTCGTGAAATGCAAAAAAGACCACCTGCTCAAAGCGAATGCAGTGACGGACTAGTCTCACATCAGTTATTCACACAGGTAAATTTCCAAAGTTCAGGTCTATTAGATGACAGGTTTCTTGCATTTTCAAAAATCAATTTCTTGCTTTCAGTTCTAGAAAACTTCTTCCCCCTCTTTGGTGTTTCCGTGGCTGCCTTTTTCTAAAACCAGTGCTACCTTCACCTCCACTCATATTTCCTTCTCTAGTGGCAATATATTCAAAGCTGACGTACCCCAATTTCTGTTTTGATGCACAGGGAGGGAACCTAAATATCATTAAACATTTAGGCAATGCTTAGGGGACAGCCTTTTTTGAAGGTCTACACGTAACAGAGTAGTCCATGTTTGGGACATTGTGTTGACAACATTTTCCAGAAAGAAAATATTTAATAACAACAAAAGACACACAAAAAAGCAAAAGGACACTTAAGAAATAACTAAATTAGATCATACAGATAAAAGCAAGAAAATTCATGTATTATGCACTCAAAAGAGGTGTTGCTCTGCACAGCTCAATTCTGTTTTACTAAATATGGTTACTTCTCCTATTCTTACCAATCCCATATTGTTCCTGCCTTTATATTTTATATTTGAGAGGTATTTCAGAAGAAACAGGACCTGTGTTTCCCTCAGGTCACAAAATTAATTCATCATGGAAACCACTACTAAGAAACATTCATTTCAAAGTCAGGGATGAAAATACTACCTTTGCTCTCTATTTGGACTAGAGGCAACTTATTCTTTGACAGAGAAAGCTCATTTGCTTGGGCTACCTGAGAAACACTGACTTAAAATGTTCAGAAAACCAATTGTAAATAGTGCCTTAGGCACCAATGGTCCAAATAAGGCAATGTTACAGTCATCTGAACAGGAGGAAAAGTGAGCTCAAGCTGTTAGTTCCATAAATCCATCAACCTGCAGAAGTGGTAAATTCATTAAAAAAAAAAAAAAAAAAAAAAAAAAATCAGTTTCGCTAGATAATCTGCATTTTCTCATATGTCTCAGGAACATATTTCCCTCCACTGCCTGCGAGAACTCTCCACAAAGAGAAGGCACAATGCCAGGAGGCAGTTGAATGTTAAAAGCTAACTAACTAGCTCTATTCAAATTGTCTTTTGCTCCATGGATTTTTATGCTTCCAGAAGTGATTTATGAAAGCACTTCTGAAAGTTGAAACAGGCAAAACAACACAACAAAACAAACAATCACTTACCAATTATTATGGGTTGTGGCTCACTTTTTACTCCCACACCTGCACTGGTGCTTGCGGCAACTTCCACGCGGTACTGAATACCTGGATATAGGCCACCTATTACTACAGACCGAATGGCTGCATCTACTGTTTTGTTGATATGAAATCGAGTCTCATTACCTAGGCACCAGATCTGGGACAAAAGTTGATGTGTTAAAAAATATGACATTCTTCATACTCATACACAATTGCACATAGATATGACATATCAAGGTACTGAAGGATAAACACTTATTTTGGATTTCTTAACAATGTTGCTGTCCAGGAGTACTGGAGTTGGGATGATTTAGCTCAGCAAGCTATCCCAGATTAGCACAGGACCAAGCCAGCTGCAAAGACTGCTTGCAAATACCTCTTGGGACTATGGCTCTCCATGGAGTGCAATTCTGTGGTTACACTTCTTAGAAGCTCAGACCAGAATCATCCAAGTGAAAAAGAGGCATTATAGAATAATTGAAATATTTTTTCAGTAATATGATTACTACCAAACGTTTCCTAAAAAACCCCACGTTTTTTTCGTTCTTAATTTCCCACTGAATAGCAAAAGGACACCAAAAAAATACAAACACAGGGGGAAACACTTCTTAAAGTACTAAAGAAGAAACACGGTTCAAAGTCCTTTTCAACTTCCTTTCATTGCACAACCCATTTCACAAGTGAAAATTGTGAAATGGGATAAGCACAAAACCACTTTTTACTGCTGCTTTCGTGATTACTTACATTCAGGAATCTAGATATCAGATCCTGACTCATTTACTCTCTGATTAAACAGAAAAACCACCTTATAATCTAAATTGGCATTTTATGATGAGAATGGTCTGTGATTTCAGTGTTATGTCTCTCTCTTGCATTTTTCTATAGGCTTTTCCCAAGACCTTTTAGTAATTCTTCAGTTAATGTTATCTGCATATACTACTGTATTATTAAAGAAAGCATTTAATAACATTCAAGATAAACAATACATAAAGATATCACATGTACACTACATAACTATAATAGCAGAGGAAAGTGCTATTGGTGGAACCACTATCAGAAACCAACTGATGCATCTAAGCAAGAGCAATGCTCTCTTTACTCTTATTTTCCTTATTTTTGATCCTGCTCAGTGTTTTATCACACCTTATCTTTTTTTTCTGTGAAACACTGAAGAAGATTTGGAGGGCAAAAGAAACCCTTGTTCTCCTAAGCTCAAGTAGATCTTATTTGCAGACCAGAAAGCATTATGGTGAGAAACTATTACATTCATTGTTTCACTCCCTGTCTGTGCCAGTCTTAGGTTACAGCAGCTATAAGACACCCCTAATTAAAGGCATTTAATTCATAAATTAGTTTATAGGCACTCTGATCCTTGAAATGCAGTTCAATTTGTTAGAAAATGTACTGTGAAACTTCAGTAGTCATTTTATACTCAAGAAAGTATTAGACCATTTGCACTATAATCACTGCAGCCAGCTCACTAACCAGGAGGCCACCTAACCTAACACTGAAGGGGTGTATTAGGTAGTGACTCCAGTTGTTTTTATAAACTGCCTAGATGTCTGAGCACTCACCTGGAACATAGTTTTTATTAACCATCAGCCCACTTTGTTTCCTATCTACATATTTTGTGGTTTAGGAGTGTGCTTTACTCATTTGCTTATAAGCAAGCCTTAATGGTTAATATTGACTTATACTGGAATCAGTATCAAGATTAATTAAGACAAAAGATAATTATTAATTTATATGAAAATGAGCTCAATAATATACTGGGATTAATAAATCTTGATATTGACTAAAAGCAAAACAAAAGAAGTGCTATGCTAAACATAAATATTGTGAGTATTTACTGCATCCCTCTGACCAAGAGATAAACTGGAAGAGGTTGAACCATTAACTGATTTAAAAGTCAAACACCTCGTCCCTTCTTGATGCTGTATTCCTTCAAGATACACCAGGAAAAACAAAAAAACCCAAAAAAACCCACACGTCTTTTTGTGTGAAATAAGATGCATCCATCAGTTCCATGCTTTGTGGGACTGTTAAGAAAACTGCCCTGCTCTATTTCAATTAAAAATTCCATTCTAGGTATACAAACCAGCCACAGCAAACTTATTTAACAGGGTGTTCCTGTGACAATATTGAACCTTGCCTGATTATTTTCTCCATACACCTTCACCCTAAAAACACCCTACACTTTTTCCACATTGTGAAAATATACTTGTGCAAAAGTGAGCTTAGTGGGGAATTATAGACTATAATAAAATTTAAGATGATATATAAGGATCAACCTTCATAGCAACAAAGGAGAAAATACAACCAATGCAGGCAACTCTCATATAGTAAACTCTGTTTATAGTAGTGGTGTTCAACCTGTTCCTTGGAGCAAACAACATAGCACTTTAAATTGTGAATCTTGACAGAGATAGTGCTCTGAAGAAGTCTTGTATTCTTCCAGAGCCACAGTCCTTGACTTTGACCTTGAAGTGTTAGGATTAGCATTTTTTGCAGGGGAAAGACGAGGTATCTTTCCTGCCAGCTTTTCTGCCAGATTGAAGGCACTCTAAGACAGGGACTTCACTGCCTGTCTTGAGAGTGCAGAAGCCCTTAACAAAAAAAACCTTCTTCTCTTTCCACAGCAGGGAAAAGCAAGACAGAGAAGCACTGTAAACTAGCTGGCAATTGCAACTCTCTTTCAGATCTAGCTCATGGTATTTTTGCTTTTAATATAACAGTAGTACTGCTCAAAAAAAAATTAAAAAATCCCTAAGTAGTCAGTCCTCTTTCCCCATATAATAATATGGGCAGCTGTAACTGCTGTCAGAATCTAAATCCATAAACAGCGTTATTCTGTAATTCAGCAGGCTGTTTCTGTAAACACACAACCCTCTCATTAGACATTGTTTCTACCTTATACTCCTGGATGACTCCATTTTGGTGGTCTGGAGGGGGAGGATCCCAGGAGATGCTGATGCTTGTGCTGTTGTGGTTTCCAACTGTCAGGACGGTAACAGACTGAGGAGGGGCACTTGGAGCTACACCAAGGAGAGGGAACAAAGAGAAGCAAGACATTAATCCATTTGTTAGAGCATGAATTTTGCTGAAATAGTGTAAGAACAAGCAGACAGCATACAAAGTTCACACTCCCTGCAGGGCTAGGTATGTACATTTTGTTAGGCACTGACAATTTTGAAAAATGCCTTTCTGAAGGGAAGCATAGAGCTGAATGACAATGTGCAATTTGTGGCGATGGAGAATCAATACAAATCACTCTTCATTTATTTATATTTACCATTTCTTAAGTTTGCATTGGAATTATTCTCACGCTCACGTTTGTTTTCCATAATACTCATTGATAGCTATGGATATATCAACTAAGTCATAATGTGAGGCTGCTTCACCTGTTCTGGAAAGTGCTTTGATTCTTCTTTCCTGACATGGTCTCATAAAAATGTGAGCAGCAGATGGTTTTTGGTTTCCTATTTACTCTCCAGGAAGATATTATCTTAATAGGTTTAAACATAAAACCTTGCAACTCCTAGGTGGAAAAGGGTTAAACTGTTCAGGGCTTTACATCAAATGCCAGTGAATAGGGGAAGTGCTAAATTAGGTCAGATATGTCCCCTTTTCCCTAGGCAAATTGTTTTCTCTTCAGCGCCCTGTTCAGTTCAACCATTCACAGCTGTTTGGCTGGTTACTGCATATCAAGGCCATATCTACAAGACAATTGCTTGCCAGCCCTGCTACGTTGACTAGAAGTGTGAAAAAACAAAAAAAATAAAAAATCATAGCTGTTAGTGATCAGAGCTATGCTGGCAAAGCTCCTCTCGCAGCTACACCAGCAGCAGGGTGCTTTTGTTGGCTCAGGACATGTTGGTTGGGAAGTGGCGCAGCAGCTTCGCTACGGAAAAGTCCCCTCTGTGAGCATCTGCTGCATCTCCACGCGGGGGCTCTCCCACCATAGCTATAGCTGCCACGGCAGAGGGCTGTGGCAGATGATCCTCCTCAGCCACTGCAAACCTCTCGTACACCGCCCCCACCCCCACCCCCTCCCCCCGCCCTTCCCCGCTTCCATTAATTCTCGGGAAGGATGGAAACTCCACCGCAGTGGCAAGCTAAGTCACCAAAGTCGAGTGTATTATATTAAGGTATAGTCCCTGGGGAAAAAAATATTGATAACAGCTGCACTGAACTGGTCCTAGGATCCATCTAGTCCATTCATGCTAGTCCATCTATCCAGTCTTGAACCAAACTAACAGAAAGGGGCTAGGAAAGTGTGAACTAATAAAGCAAGTTCATAGTGATACCCCTCCAGGACGATTTTCCTGTTGCTTTGACAATTTCTGTTCTATGGTGATGTCTTTGTGTTTAATAACTTCTTATGGAATTTTCTTCCACGTATTTGTCATCGTCTTTAATGTGAACTTAAAATATTTAATACGAAATATGGAAGCTTATTTTGAAGACTTATCGTGTACCAGAACCTAAAATATTTATCACTCCCCCCTGCCCCAATTTCCTATCTAGATAGCCCTCTGGTTTTGGGCATCTCACATTGTGTGTCATGGCTCCCTGACTCCAGTCCCTGGTCTAAAGTATTCCTACCCAGAGAGGACTCCATCACTGCTAAGCTCTATAGCAAGAGGACTCCAGTCTTACCTTTAACAGATACTCCTGACTGCATGAACATCCTTGGACCATGCTTCTTAGAAAAGCAAAGAGCCACTGGCATCTTCATATTAAGGTCTGGCAGGTTTAACACAACTAAACACAGCCACAGATATCAGGAGTATTAGTCTCCTCATTCATGTCAGATTTCCTTATTCCTCATGGACTCTTTGAGACTCGTTAGGTTCCTACTTTGGATGCTCCTCAGCACTTGACCAGGCACAAGCTGAAGGAGCTGCTCTCAAATCCTTACCCTGATAACCCTGAAGAGTTGGAGTTGCCTGTTGCAGGAACAACACACCTCAAAATGAGGGTATCGGAAATGGACACAAGGGACCATACAAGATTACATCAGAAACAAATATTTTAGAGGAAAAATGACACATATATTGCTATCTTGTGAGGCTGCACCTTTTGACAACTGTATTTTCAGATGATGGTTCAGCTGCAAAGCAAACAGTGCTTGGTAGAGTCCTTGTGACCTTGAATGATGCAGAGACAGTGTACTGGAGGGGAGAAATGGTGCTGTATTGTGGAAAATATGACTCTTAGCCAGATCAAGTGAAGCACGGAAACGTGGCCTTGGGCTACTCCTTGCAATCGTGCGAAGCATAAATTTGGTGAAGTTAATAGCTGCATTGTGTATTTTATGGCAAGTGAAATAATTTGCCACACAGTTAAAAAATCAGCATTTTAAAAGTCCAAGTTATTGAATAACAGCAAAACCATGAATAAATGTATGTGTGCGATATTAATTAGAACAATATTTTACATGAAAATAATAATCATAATAATGGTAAAGCTTAACACTGTATAGCTAGTTTTTGTTTAAGTACAATGCAACAACTTGCTGTAATGTATTTACTTTCATCCTCAAACACAAAGGGCATTCAGAAATATGATTTCTTATATACACATACCTCTGGAAACACAGAGAAGGAATAAATGCTGAAGAAATGTAAAATGAATACCATACTCATTTAAAGAAAAACATACTGTATTCATTTGTCTTTGCATTTAAACTCCATGAATCTTCTAGTTAATATTCTACCAGTGTGAGTCAGGGGTTTTTTTGAGGCTATATGGTAAGTCTGAAACAAAATTAAAATTGCAGCTGATGAATACAGCTGAAAGTATTGTTTTAAGAGCTGCACTAAGGAAAAAGGAATTGACAGACAGCATCTTATAAAAAATAAGGAGACTTCCATTACCAACTGTCATATTTTTGTGGTGACAAACACTATGCAAAACAAATATTACTCCACAAAGTTATTCCAAAAGAGATTTAAAACAGCGGTGCAAAATTGAAAAAAACCCCAAAACCCTATCTTTAGAGTCTGTGTGAAAAAACCCATGAAAATTATAAAATAAAATATTTTATTTAGCTCATTTTCTTATGTGTATACACATATATGTATATAACAGTTCTGCTTCTTCTCTCTGATTATATCACTCTGCAAGCTGGCACCATGATATAAATTAAGCCACTTGTCTGACACTGCTGCAGTTATTAAATAGACCACATTGAAAAATAACATTTTTAAAACCGTTTTCTCATTTCCCTTGCTGCTGGCTTGTGGAGAACACCTTGCCTGCTTCTTGACAGGTCAATTATTCCAGTGCTCAGCTTCTTCTTACAGATATGAAAGAACCCAAATCGCTGCTCATCTTTCCCAGACACAGCCAAACAGAATTCCATTTGTTACCTTCACAAGGCCAAAGAGGCAGGAGATGGATGGATACTGAACTGTGACAAATGTCTGATCTAGAGGAATAGTCTAACTGCAGCAAAATTGATTTCTGGAGGTAGGCCTCAGAAGTAACACTGCATGTAAAATTCAATCCAGCAGAAAGCTGCCACTACCTTTTGGTCGCACTTTGCCTTTACCAGGGCTATTTGTTTTGATGTTGCAAAAACCTTCCAATGCATGTATCACTCTTCCAAATTATTTTCTAAAAATAGTGTAGCTGACATTTTTTAAAAGTCAAGTCTAAAAAAGCTCATTTTCAAAATGGAATCACAAGCAACACAGCAAGTGGATACCTTTAAATAGACTGCCATCTTTCTTCATTGGATGAGAAGAAAACCACTGTCATTAAATATTTAGTTGATGTTATTTTTGAAATATATGAACACCAACATAATTACAAAGATAATGTGAGGAATGAAAGGAAATATCTGTCGAACTGCATCTACTAAATGTCTTATTTTTCTCATGGAAGTACCTAACTTTATCACCCAGGCAAGAGGAGTAACTATTTACAGGGGCTGACACTTGTTTGGTGAAAATACTACATATTATAGGCTGATCTTTTTTGAGAGAGATACTTGTAAACAGACTCCTTGAAGTTTATATTAATCTACAAAGCAGATCCTAGGCTGTTAGTTATACATATCTGTAGGCAAGAAAAGTTTTTTAAGTCTTCACTATGTGGAGAGTTATTCCACATGAACAATGTGGCCTTTAAAGTAGGAAATTACCTGACAGGCTCTGCTGGGAGCTGAGGTTTATAAAAGGAAATGTCATTCCTCAACTATTTTATAGAAATAGACAGGAGATACAAAATCTTCTCTCTTTTTTCAGTAGTTCTTAATTTACCTTTAGCAAGAGACAGTTAGATGAACTAAATAAACAACAAAAATCAATTGAAATTGGAAAGAAAATCTGCTAGTGAGGGGACAAATTCCTACATTTTAACTCTAGAAAAGAAAATTCACTGGTAGAAAGCTCTTTTCTATTTTCTTTTTTTTTTTTTTTTAAGTTTTGTTCAGACTGCCACGAATGTATTCTTTACTGACTGATTTTATAGTCTGAATAAAGAAATGGGAACCATAAAGTCCCAAATTCTAGATCAGACTTGAAAAATGCCTTCCTACATGCTCTCCTACATGTTTCAGAACGCTGAATTTCCTCTTCTATAGAAACCAAGTTATCTTCATGATTACTTACTTGTTGGGCAATAATCGTAACAAATCAAAGAGAAAAGTGAGTAATAAGCAAGTCCATTCTAGAATTAAAAAGTACTTGGCAATCAGCACTAAATTAAACCTCAGGAGACTACTGTAAATGATTAAGATGCATCTTCAATAGGAAGGAAAGAGGGCACTCAAAACCCACTGAAACCATATGAGCATTTTGAAACTTCACTGCTATTTCCCTTGCTTTGAAAGAATTCAATGAAACAGAGAGAAGATGAACCCTCATTGTTATGATCATTCTTCTACTTTTACAGGAGAGATTCTCCAGGCAAAGGTTGCATTAAATAGGTAGAAAGATAGGTTTCTTGTACATTTGTAAGAGAAAAAGATAAAAATTACTTATATCTCACCTCACTCCCTTTTCAATAAAAAAACAGCCCTGGAGTACATGTGTTTTAGCAAAACTATATCCCATGCTACATGCTATAGATATAAATGCCTGTTCATTTCAGTAGTGTAAACTGTTTCCTATGTCTGCATCCTCCATGTTTTACGGAAGCTTAAAAAAGGTATTTAAGGAAATTCTCCAAAGGACTAAATAGGGCAGTTTCATGAACGGTGTGCTAACAGAAACAATAAAGTGGCATAACCTTGAGACTGGAGTTCCTTCAGACTAGTTATAAATCTGTCTTTCACTGGTCCCCATTTCCCAACCAAACTGTTCATCTACATTAGTACCCATTCAGAAAGATGTGCTTAATTCAAACACTCCTGTAAAAGGTTTCATTTATTGGTTTTATTTTCAAAGTGCAGACCAAAGTATTTTATTGCAGCAACACCAGTTATAAAAGATTGGCTGCAGTGCACACTTTTTGAAGACCCAAAGCCACCTGTACATTTGAAGGACAAGCCAGAAGAATCTAGGACTGGCCCAATGCTTTCTCATGGAATACTTACAGCACAAAACTTAATATTATATTGAATTCTCATGCCAACCCGATATCTAACAAACGGAAATCATGTGGAAGACATAGAGCTGAACATACACATACACACAATAACCAGAACGGTCACTCTTGATTTCACCTTCAGTGTTGGGTACGAAATGTTGGGTATGGATTTGTTGCTTTTCTGACTATTTTACTAACCTTCCTCTGTGGTACGAGCAGACTTTGATTCACTGTCCATTCCTTGGAATTCATTGAAATAAGGGCGAACCTTAATTTCATAAGTGACCCCCTTTTTTAAGTTGACGAGAACAGCACTGCGCTCAGTTGGGACTTTGACCTCCAAATTCTGCCATGCACCTGGAGAAGGTAGGCCAGACGTTTGGCGATACATTACACGGTAGCCCTGAATAAACTGGGATTGCCGGTCAACCTAGAAATGTCATTAAATAATACATCAATAAACATATTAAAGTAACAAAACAGTATAAAAAGAAAATACAACATTTGTCTAGAAAACTTCTGTCCTCGTGAAAAAGAGAAAATTAACAGTTGTTCAAGATGCTTAATTTAAAAATCAAACTGCCTTCCTGTAAGTTACTGTTGTCTATAAAGAACATTTTTCTCATGTTACTTATTACAGAACATTTATTTCTATTTTACTTTCTCCAGATCTATATATCATAACAAATACCACCTTAAATCATAAAACAAGGCCCCGCCCCTGTAGCAAATCATGAAAAGAGAACTTTGGCATAATGCTTACTCCACCTAAATTTATTAAGCACATCTTGGCTACTGATGTGCTGAAATATGAAAAGAACAGAAAAACAAGTTCTTTTCAGAAAAGGACAAGTCTTTGAAGATACCCTACATGCTTTCAGTTAGTCCATTACTTGGCTCACAGCTCATCTTTTCATGAGATGCTCAGGAAACTAAAATAAACATAAGACAGATGCAGAGAAAACTTCCAAGGACGTGTTTTGTTTCTGCATTCACAGTTTAAGCAGTCTTTTTGCGTCCTGGGGTTGTGATGCTCTCAGGCCATCAGATGGAGACGGAATGTTGGTTTTCGTTTATATTTTATATGTTGTTAGGCAAGCACAATTCAAGATTGGAACATACATAAAAGTTTAACAATTGTAACCTATCATAGACACAAATACAATATTTTTTTTAAGGAAAAACTTGAAATGTGTTTTATCTTGGGAGAGGTTGCATGCATTTTTTCTCTTGGGGGAAAAAAAAGGCACAAACCAATAATGTGAGCTGTTATGATGCTTGCATGGATTGTGCCTGGAAAAAGTCAAAACAATTTGATGGATAAAACCACACCAAACCCAGCTGCTTCTGTAGCCATCAAATAAAGAGCCAAGGAACATGCAGCACAAATAACAAGACTATACAACTAGCTGCTTAGTAAATCTCTGGGTTATAACTAAGATTCAACAAGTAGGATTTCTTTTCTGTTCTTGACATTTTGCAAGTTCAAAGATATTTCAGAATTAGAGATACATTTGTTTGACTTCTCCTAAGAATAAATGAATTTAAGGCTGAAAACACAAACCAGGGTCTATTACGCTTCTCCTATAATCTTGTTATAGTTTACTGAGGCATTCAGAGGGGACACAGATTCTTAGACATTAAAAAGCAGGGCAAGCAAGAAGAAAGCTTTATTTATGAGAGCAAAGCAGAAATGTCTTTCATCAAAACTGTCACTGTTAAAAACCTTGCAACATATGTTACAACAACATTAAGCTTGCATTTTATAAACTTCTCTACATTCACTTTAAGTGAATTTATGCACTGAAAGAGGGATATAACTCACAATAATAGCTTGTTAATACCGAAAGAATCAAGCTGTGTTTTTAAGAAGAACATTAAGCAGCTGTTTCCAGATGAAGGGAGTCTGTAAATCAGAGTAAATTGTTTTTATCCATGTTTGACTTTGATTAACTAAATGTTTTACGGACATAAAGACTTTAAGAACCTCATGTTTACTACAAAATTCAGCAAGAATAACACTTCCATGCACTTTGTAATACAGATTATCAACCTAAATTACAATATAAGGCTATGATGTTTAATAATCAAATACTGAGTTTGATTCCTGCCTAACTTCTGAGTTAGAAGCTATGCCGAAAGATGGCAAAACTTTCTTAGAACTTTCCATTTTGTCTTTATTGTGCTTTTAAGCTCTACTGACTGCTGCCTAGTGGAGAACATCTGAAAATTCGGAATTGACTACACTTAGCAGTAACGGTGTTACAAAACGGTATGGAAACTGTTTTGTATGGCATGGTACAAGCACAAATGCATCCACCAATGCACTAAGAAGAACTGAACCCCTACAGTATACCTGTATTATACTAATTTTGAGTCCACCACACTTTTTCTCTACTTACATATAAGTAGTATATAAATTATTCATACACCACTTTTCCTCCTAGACTTCTAAGTTCCTAACCGAAAAGACTAAACAATACAAGGAATATGAAAACAAAATGCAGTAATACAACAAGGCTGTCATGTATTTGGGTGCTATAAGCTAGCTTGATTTGGGGCTCACGCAAGTTTCACAGAGCTTTCAATTAGAAGTTTGATTACAACAGGGCTGAGTGATCTGCCCAAATCTCAGATCATTGACAGTGATTCCACTGGTTCAGGGTCTGGGAAGGTACTCATGAAAGAAAATACTATGCATTTTTAATGTTTTTTATAAACATCCAGTTGCATTCAATATCAAGATGAAGATACAAAGCTATCTCTCACACCCACTTAAAGCTAGCAGGAATGAACAGAGCCTCTCATACAGTCAAAAATGTTGGGAAACTGCTGAGAGGCCACTTCACTTACTAAGGTGGATTTTTTTGTTTTGTTTGGAGTTTTCTGATTAGCAAAAAATTAGTCTTGGATAATTACATGGATTAACCAGAGATATTTGTGAGGTTAATGTATACACGCACACACAGGCACATGTGTACATATCTATATGTACATGCACACACAGTCTTATATATAATACAAAACCTGTGAATTCATTGTCTCCTCCATTTGTTATGTGCTAATTACATGTCACACCATCAGCAGGCCACTAAAAACATGCATAGCATTAAAGAGCTGTATTCAGCTGTGCTAAGCATCAAACAACTCTATAGGTATGGCACACATTCACACATAGGCAGAGTTGCAGAAACTTGCACCATGCAGAATCTTGCATCATGATTTAATGAAAGAATGTAATAATTTCTAGGTATTCTCCTTTCTCTTTTTTTTTTCTGAGTACAAAGTACTTAGCATTATTACAGAGATTGCAGGAACTCTCTGTGCAGAATACTGGGATCAGAGAATATTTATAGTCTTCCTGAGACACTCTTTACTACTCTTGAATTTGTACAAGCAGCAGTGACATCCACTCAAAAGATCTGCAACGGTTGCTGATCTAGAGATACGCTTTCTCCCACAAAAGACAGATGGCAGAAAATGCAGATTCTCCTTTAAAAGACAGAAGAGAGCAATTACTGGGTAGGTTCTGCTCAGCACTGACCTAGTGCTTTAAGGCTACCTACAAGCATAATTGGTCCTGCATGCTCCTTCTCACCCTCTTGATGAATATGTAGTGCAGAAGGTATCTACAGAACTGTCAACAGCTCTCCAATTCTGCAGAACGGAAAACTTGTTTTCCCTGCATGTTCAAATCTTCATATATTGCAGATGAACATGAGACAGGTTGAATGACAATTAGATCATACAGTTAGGCTATCATGTTGTTAAAAAGATGGCAAGAAACTCACAATGCAGTTATGCTGCAAATATAAACTCCTTTCAGGCAAACCTGCTAATCTGTGCCCTAAAACACATTTTACAATATGCTCTGTAGTATGTAAATTTCTAACCCAAAATATCCAAAGAAATACTCTGCTCCCACATAAATACCCACAGCAGTTCTCCATCTGGGCAGAATACCTTGCACCTACTGAACTCACTAGTACAGACTCACAATAATCTCTGGAAATTCAAACAGCCCTAGCATTTATCTGTCTTACAGGAACAAGACAAAAGATGGCGATACACCAGAAGACTATCTAAAGGACATGACTCTTGAAGCTTCCAGTGAAGTACATTCCTTTAAAATCAATGTCAAATTATAAAACAGAGGTAAATAAATTATCCTTCTGGTGGGTAGCCTCCTAGAAGGCAGTCAGAATTTCAAAGCAACCGTTCTTTTGCCATACTGAAGAACTGGCTTTTATTCCTGCTTGTGCCACAGGGCTCCTTTGTAAATCTAGAAAACTTTACATCTGGCCACTAATGAAACTCAGTTTAACGCCCAGTGAGGCTAGAAGTGCTGAACTATAGTAGAGGTCAGCTAAAAAAGTGCTTGGAGTACACCATATGCTGTTGCAATGCAAAATGTTTTGATAAAAGTAAAAATAAATCAGACCCAAGCTTTAAAATTAGCCATTTGATAACGGTGGCCATATCTGATTCCGTAAGTCTCATCACCAATAAATATCTCTGTACCTCACCTCTGTATGTGTAAAGTCAGGATAATGACACATTTTATCATTGTGATGTTAAAATTCAGTATTTTTTGTGAAGCACCCAGATGTTACGGTTCAGAGCATGACAGATAAGCGAGCATGTGAGACAAACTAATAATTTTTTATTCAATGCAAGGTTTCAATGGTATGAATTTAATAAGACCTGGCACCACACAGTGAATAAAGATAAAAAGAAATGTTGAATAGCTCCATGAAGAAGAGATCCTGTATGTGACCAGATAATTACAGCTACACTTTAATACTTATGCATAAGAGGAATATGTTTAAGTGAAAATGAAAACTTAACTTCTGACTTTCTACTTCCCTTTTTTTTTCAAACTGACTTTATAGGCCTGTCCTTCTTTTAAAATGTATGTGTATATTTTAAAATTGCACCATTGTAGCAGAGAGCTATTTCTGAAATTTTAAACTCAAATTTGAAAATTAAAAAAAAAGAGTAAGCAAAACTAAAACAATCTCAGAAAGAAAGGAGAATTGCTGTTAATTTGCTGGGAGTCAGAAAGTCAGTAATCAAGGACATTCCTTGGCATTTACTCTTTGAACTGCATAAAGTCAACACAGACTTAAGACTCTCCTGGCACTTCTGTCCTTTTGTATGATAGCTACACTGTCTAACCATTTTATATTAATAGTGTGGACTTTTATTGTCTGGATAGAGTGGCTTTTTTCCTAGAGACTATGGTTAATTAATTGGTTTTGTTCTGGTTGATGCAAAGTTTCTAATTAGCTGTTCCAGAGATCTTTTTTTTGTGTCTTTCTTCCCTTGGGCAATTCGAAACATCTCTACAGAGGCCTGTATGCTTGTCAGGTGGCACAAGGTCACTGATTTGAGGAATCTTCCCAATAAGCTGATATCCATAACATCCCTAACAATTTACCTTTACCTCACTATGTTTTCTTCACTGATTACTTGTTCAGGGGGGCACTAAGAGACTCTTTTAGATAGATGGAGAGAAAGAGATGTATATACACACATACACACCCATACATACATATATATATATATATACACACATACCCCTATCCATAAATACATACATACATATTTCATTATTATATAATGACATGGGTTACATTGTGTAAAACTGAATCCTGTTTATATTGGGGGTTCCTTTTATAGTATATGCTAAAGCAAGGGCAAGCCTATGAAACTATTTCTGGCAGCAGTCACAACCAAGAAAAGACTTGAAAGAGCACCACACAGGTGGCCGCTAACTTCCAGAGTTTCTAAACTACCAACCCATCTTCTTGGGCAAATGGGTTTGCTACAAAGGTTAGTCAGCCTGTCCTGCAGTAACGTAGTTGAAACAGAGAGCATTTTTAGAAAGGCAAGCTGCATGTTGACATCATCAATGGCAAAAGGCAACGACACATTTTCTAAATAATCTTCTAAAACAGACAAATTTGTGGGTTTCTGTATTTATTCTAATCTGTCCCCATACCACTGAAATCTGTCAGAACAAGGATGGTGCATAAGGCCCTCTAAATACACCCGAGTTGTGCAAAACCAAGAGTAATCCTTATAATACAAAATCTATCACCGCACTTCTTATCTCCTGTTGTATAATCCCCTGTACACATTAACCTCTTAGCAATATTACATGTAGAAGAAAAACCCTGAGTACTGTGAATATCCCTTTAGCAGAATTAATCCTATATAATACAACTGTTTTAGTGATGTGCAGAGCAGTACTGTTTCCACCCATGACATTCCTTCCTCTGAGGCAGATGCCCCAAGAGTAAAGCACTCTTTTCTGGTGCACAGTGCCCTGGAAACTCTCTCCTTCTACAGTTACAAATCCTTTCCTTCAAGCCTCAGGAAGGGAAGCATAGCATTTTGAAAGTAAAACACTCCATCAGAAATTCTACCCAGTAGTTTGACCCCTCAAATAGACACATTGTTAAGTACTGCCAAAAAGATTCTGGTCTTCTATAATGAAAGGATATCCACTGGTTGTGGGTAAGGCTTATGCTAGAAAACCAGATGCTACAGAGTGGATCAGGCATCAGCACCATGTGCTTCTGACTCCACTCCAAGTGCCCTATAAGAAAGCTATTTTTGTACTTTAGGGTCACCAAATAATAGGGTATTGTCAGAGGTCCCTGTGCCCTGAAGTGGAAAGTGCTTTTTTATACAACAATTTCATGTTGATACTTAGCTTTGATTATTTTTTGGCATGCACAGTAATGAGTCCACAGATCAATTATCCTTTAGATTATGGTGTTAAGCATATTAATTTTTATAATATTTTTCTAGTCAGACAGCTAGCTCAGTTTGAGCTGAACACTGAAGACTTTGAACCTGCCTGACTTGAAAGAGAAAATTAAAACATCATTTCATTACCACATATATACGCCTGTATAATGTTAGTTTATCAGAGCACTCACATTGAGGTCAGGACTGGATTTTTTCAGGGTAGTAAAACACTGATGGGATAAATAGGCAAAATTAAAGTACTGTTAAGGTAATAATAACAGAACCCTTACTGTCCAGGTGACTTGAACCGTCGTGGGTGTCAGCACAACAGGATTATGCAGTCGTACAATGACGTCTCCCAGTTCTTTCTGGACTTGCCTGTGATCCACACCTTGTGCTGGTGGGCTGATATCTGCCAGGCCAGGCACACACATGAAAGCATTATTTTAACAGGAAAGCCTACATGGCATCAATAAGAATTACTGAATAGCTTAATGACCTGATTTAAACACCCTTTATAGTAATGCTGAGGTCTAAATATGAACTCCAAAGCATATCAAGTAATGCAGACAAACCATTCACCTTTAGCTTCTCAGAAAATCATGAAATACAAAGATGTTTAAATGAGTATTCAGACTCAATGGCAAAGTTTTCTCAGATCTGGTAAGTGATGAGAGAGATGCAATATTCACTAGTTCCAAAATACTCAGACAATAATAATGTTGCCCAGATGTCTGGAACCAAATTGGTCAGTATAATTGAAGAAAATGAACAGATTTTTTTTATTTTCTTAGAGCATGCATGACATTAAGTCATTATAAGTTTCCAAAATTTCACTAAGCTTCCCTTCCCCACATACCGTGCACTAAATACTGAACACTAAAAATAGCATTTTCTTCTGCAAAGCAAAATTTCCCTTTACAGATACAGATAATGAAATCTAGTGCAAATATGAAAAAAGAAGTACTTTATGAAGCCAAACTGATTCTGATCTTATAAAAAGTCAACAAAACAATCTACTACAAAAATTTTCTCTTCAAGATTATGTCAAAGATATCTTCAAAGTGTGTGTGTAAATTATTTTTTCTAGTCAAAATCTGAAGGAATTTGATCATTTAATATACATCTATAGAAAACTGTGAATCCATCTCAAGCACCACATGTAGCCTTAGTACCTACTCCTTAGGGACCACATTTGGGTTATGCCATTGTGTTAAACTGAATGAAGCTGTATTGCCTTTGCTAAATAGGAACTGCAAATACAAAATAAGCGTCAGAAAATGGAGAAGGAGATATGCAATGTGTCTCTTTAGTGATAGTTCCTGGAATTCATAATTTTCTGTTACATTACACCAAAAGGAGAATGTTGGGCTACAGCTATCACCTAGCTATTATATCACCGTAGTACGCCTCTTCCCTCCAACTCAGACGGAAGTGAAGGTACTTTTGAGGAGCCAGTAAAGTCTGGATCCCTTCAGTGGATCCTTCAAGGATCTTACAACGCCATTCTTAGTCAACAGTTACAGAAGCCCTTACTGTGTCAGTTGTCTATGTGGATTGAATAATGCCTGTTAGAAATAAACATACCGATTATTTCTGCTGGAATTTGCTTTTAAGTTTTCCAGAAGAGGGGATTTGGAACACAAGCACTGACTGTATTCAATTCTGCTTGGTCTTCCCATGGGATTCACTAGCCAAAGACACGTTCCCTCTTTTTGGATCAACATCATGTCTTTGTAAAGAGAATACATACATAAAAGGGTTTTTTGCCCCTATGATGGTCTTAGATATGTGAGTATGCAGCATGTGATTCCTTTTTATCTCCTAAGTATTATTAAGAAGAAATAATAGTGCTCTTAAAAATAAAACATTTTAATATAACAACTGAGTTTGAATCATATGCCTTCAGATTTTGAAATAAAGTAGGTTTTGATCATCAATATTTCAGCTTCATGATTCTGGACTGTTATGGGTTCTGAGCCACCAATAAACAATATTGCCACTGATGAAATGAAAATGGCTCCATGGATCAACAAAGGGAATATAATCCAAATATGGATGTCAGTGAAGGAGATTGTCTAGCAAATTATGCCTATTCAAAGTGACCAAGAAACAGAGAGATATAATAAATCTGTAAGACAGAAACTCATACTGGTTTACAGGATGATAATTTATGCTGTTATCCACAAAAAGCTATGATCTTTGGTTCAAAATACCTACAAATACCCACAGCTACATTTTAGGTTGTTATCCTGTGGTATACAAGCAACTAAGTACCTACATTCCCTCAGGAGAAAAGAAATTTATTTCTACATAGTGTGTTTGTATGAATTGAATTTCATCATTTTAATGGGACATGTGTCCAGAAGTAAGGGAACAACATGGGTGAATAACAGTAAGAAGTATCAAGATGTACATGTGGAATTCTGTTTTCTGGTATGTACACTTGGAAACATATGCATATGTGATGCTCACAGTGTAATGTCTTATAATGTCATTTTCACGTTACTAGGAGACTCCTGGTGGAAAAGCAGTTGATCTGCCTATAAGGATATCATCAAGTACTGGAATAATAAAATCATGACTCAAACAAAACTGGATCAAGAAGCTATATTCTTATCTCAATTAAGAGGTTTCTAAAATTAAATTGGTTATATATTTTCTCTAACCTCTCTTTTAAACAGCTCCCAGTGAACTTACTATTAGTTGCTAGTAAATTAAATTCCAGGGATAGGATAATATATAGGTTCTTTAAAGTGTTTTTTAATATGTGGTTTGGTCTGTTAATAATCCAAACAAGAAATCAACTCCTTTCTTAGAGTATTTACTGATTTCTCTGTCCTTATTTGATGTCAGTCATGTAAGGTAAATCTTATGAAAGTGCTTGATTGTCTACTTGTAGTCCACTGGTGAAAATATACATAAAATCCAATCACATGTATTTGCTATACTTAATATTATGATATTAAATGCTCAGCTATTAAAGCTACCACAGACACCTGTTGCAAAGTAATATTATACTGCACTGTTATAGCTGCTTTTTTCTTCCTCTGTGGCCACTGTGAATAGACTTTCTACTGTATGTCATCTTCTTCTGTGAGCTGAATTGAATTCAGGCATAATTAGAAATCACATCAAAACATTATGTTAATTTTCAATTGATTTTATGATTTAATTCTATTAAACTGCAGGCTTGCAAAGAAGCTATAAATCCTGTACATGTCTCAGTGTGCTTGACTGCTAAACAGTTTCTGGAAATGGAAGCTGCAACACATGCTGTAGCTAATTAAAAGACATGTTTTTACTGAAATCAAATTGCTTGTCAGTATGTCAGATAAAAAGTCTATACTTGACACTCAAATGCCAAACAAAGTTCGTTTTTTAACTAGGTGATAAGTTATGCAGACTAAACCACTGGTGTAATGAAAAGCATGAGTCTCTCTATAATAACGGAAGAGTAAGAAAGAGAAGAAAACTTGTAATAATCCATGGATAGTCAAGCCACAAAATCCCTGCCCAACTCACTCCTTCATCTTTTCAGAAAGAAGCTCTGTTTCTCCTTTTACCGCAGTGATTACTACTTTTAGGGGTTAATTATTAAGGACAGATGGTTATATAATAAATATGACCCTACTCTTGTTTCTCTCTTTCCATCTAGGACCAGCAAAGGACTCAAAGGACCCAAAAGACCTACACATGCTGGAGGCTGACACAGAATGCACTCTCCATGCACACTTTATAACTTCCATAAACAGAGACAGAAGATCTTATTCTAAATCAACTGTGAGAGGAGCTATTACTTTGGACTTGAAAAAATTATGATTCAAAAAAATTATTAATTCCTGCATTCCAACCCATTTAACATAGTACTACACTCTTGAAAGAAGTATTCAAGCAATGTGTTGTCAAAGCTAAAGAAGTCCATGCTGTGGCAGTTATACACAGTTAGAGCCTGATGTAACGTGAACAGAATTCAATAGTCTGTTCAATAGCAATGACGGATCACAGCTACCAGTTATATCACCACCCTATAACTGAGGGTTTTCACTTCAGCTTTCCCTCTTGCTTTATACAGTGGATTAATACAAATAATTCAGAAATCTATGTATATAAATAGAAGACCCATACTTTTCTCAGAACAACTTCAAAACATTCTTAGCATGCAGATGCCTTAATTTACATGAATTCTCTTATATAAACATTGGACCAGATTAATCAACACCCTACAGATATTTTATACAATTCTTTTGATTAAAACTAATACTAAACATGGTGCCTGTCATTACCACTTGTTATTATAGTATATCCCTAATACAATAACAGAGAAGAAGTAAGGAAACAGAGAGAAAAGACACTGAGGAGAGCATGGTATTCAGACCACTTTTCAGAAAGGCTTGGGTAACTCACATTACTTTCAACAGAAACTAGACATCAAGGAAGACACCAAGTCTTAAGTGAACTGCCAACCAAAAGGTCTACAATGTACAAAGGACTAAAGAGCTAACCTATCTCTCCTAAGCTCCAGATTGATACAGCAAACATTGAACTATTTTTTATCTTTATTGGTTAAGCTCCATTCATTATTCATTCAGTCAGAGTGCTAAAGCCAAATGGCCAGACTGACTTATTGGTCAACTCTCAGTTACTTCTTCCTATTTTAGCTCAAGCACATAAGCCTTAATAATTACTATTACCTTGTGTTCGGACAGGATCTGACATAGGGCTGGGATCACTCAGACCTTGTGAGTTGATAGCTCTCACCATAAACAGGTAGATTGTGTTGGGGCGCAGTGCTCTCACAGTGTAGAGAGTGGTCTTCACATGGTTAGCCACCGTTTGCCAGCTATTGCTCACAGATTGACTGCAATGAGAAGAGGGTTGAAGATTATAGACTAATGCAAGGGAAAAGTAAGGAAGTGATAGGACCTGCTTTTGTAACCCTATATCAAGTCTCAGTACAGAAAAAAGTAGTAACAGCAGAGTAAAAATAAAAATATTCGCTTCAGTTAACTCATCGAGACAGGATAAAAAAAAAAAATCCACAACTGTCAAAAGTAAAAGCTTTTGCTATCTCTCTAAAATAAATGCCTACAAGAAAGTGTGGAAAACTGTAATGTTGAATGATAAATAAGCCACTCTTGAACATAAATCTGAGAAAAGAAAACCTGTTAAAAGAAAAATTTTCTATACTGCTAAGTAAATTATGTCAATAAATTGTCACTGGAAGAAAAGTATTCTCCTTGAACTAAATTCATAGTCAAAGTTACAAAAAAACCTTCTGAAAATGTGCTTGTAAATGATGGAAACCATATGAATATTTCTTCTGTCACTACATTTCCACTGGACATTATTATAATTAGATTACAATCCACTGTATGAAGAGATTTCAAGTGTGATTGTTAAAACAGTTTTTAATGAAAATGCCTGGCTTTTGTTAAAGTTATTGATGGGATGCCATTAAATCTTATCTAGGGTGAAATATCACGAAAGTTTAAAGAGAAAAATTTATTTTATTGTGCTTTGTTGTAGAGCATTGATTAAAAAATTCTTTAAATATATTAAAAGGAAAAAGAAAATGGAAAGCTGTGAGTTTCATGTTGTTTCAATTATTTCATCCATGTAATGCATAAAAGGTAAATTCCAGAATAGAAGCAATAATCTGCACATACAGTAATGCTATTTGCATATTAACAAAGCAGGATGAAGCATTATTGCTATAACTTCTTCAATTTGCATGCATACTATTTTCACAAATTATTGTATAAATTTTAATTAAAAGATGAACTAAATTATTTGTCATTTGTTGAACATCTTGATTAAGGAAAACGTTTAAGAATATGCACATTTTTAAGCCGAAGCATGTATTACTGATACATGTGAGAGGTAAGGCTGATGCTTAAACAAACTTGCTGAATTGGAGCCCAGGAGTTCTTTCGTATTGTATATTAATTGCCGCTGTGTGGAAGGGAGCAGCTGGATTCTCTTAGCCTCAGGTTGCAGGATGAAATCCCAAATTATTAACACTAGCTTCTTTAGTTAAAAGTTTTAATCTATTTAAAACAGTAAAAAATAGAAATTTAAAGTGCTTTGACTCTTTAATCGGTTTTACTTTAACAAGAACAGCAACTAAAGTATGCAGAGAGGCTTCAGGTTTATCCATTTATTTTCAGATTATTTGTACTATATAGTCAAGATAACACTGGTCCAAATGATTTGACCTGCAGCTTTCCCACAGGAGATCACTGATCATTAATGCCAAGGGAAAAGTAACAGATAATGACTGCATTGTCCTGTTATATTCCTGTTGACCTGAAGAAATACTTAGATGCTCCTCTAATTAATCACTTAGAAAAAAGTGATAAATTAAAAAAAAAATCAATTTAAAAAATAAAAATCAATGCCTGCCATAGAAGTTGAGTCTTTTAATGAACTTATAATGATATGTGTAGAGTCAAAAAGAACACCACAATACCAAGAGAACAGCTGGTACCAGGGTTTAAGCAAAATTAGAAAGGAAGGAGATTAAAAGTGGAATAATTCACATACCTAAAAGCCTCAATGATATATGCACTAGCTGGTAGGCTTCCAGGGGTCCCTGGTTGCCAGGACAGGGTGACAGTGTTCTTAGTAACATCAGTGACCTGAGGTTTGGATGGTGGCCCAGGGAGGTCATTTATATCATAATTCTTACTGACTGTTGCTCCACCAGATTCTGTGAGGGGCAAATACAAAACAATTACTTTTTATCCTTGATTTTATAAATTTGATCAAAGTAGAAGATTAAAAGGAAAAACATGCCGAATATCTGCAAAATCGACATAACCAGTGTTCTTAATCTGTAAAGAATTAAGTCAACAGCCGCATTACCATGGATGTTTTTGGATGAAGAGCTATCATTCTTTAGGTACATTTGGAAAGAAAAAAGCTGCAAAACTCAAAAGTCATATTAAAAATAAATAAATAAATATATAGATATAAAAGAAAGAATAACAAAAAGCCCAGCTTTGCTGAAATTTACATAAAATATAAAAATCTTAGTTACTAGAAGACTGAGAAATTTCCTATATCCATCCAGATCAACTCTAGTACTCACAGAGAGCACATTAGACTTTGACAGTCCCCTGTGTAGGCTTGTCCAAGCCAATTACTGGAAGAATCCATGGTTTCTTAATACTCCTGTTTAGAACAGTTCTAGCATACCACTGTCACTGGAGACAAATACAGACTGTTTCAATGTCAATGGGCATTTCAAGATAATAGCAACAAAAGGCAAGGCATGTGAAGGAACCCAGCCTTCCCACTTAAAACTTCTCCATCTCAATCCCAGAATTTCTAGAACAGATTATTTGACTCAGACTGCCCTAATATAGTCTACATTTTCATTTTGGACCACCTGAAAAACAGCCCCTGAACATCACTTACCTGTCACCTCCAGCACAGCACTCCAAGATGTCTCCCCACTGGAACTTGTAGCAACACAAGTGTAAGTCCCAGTATCGGACAGCTAGACATAGAAAACAGTTAAGGATAGTTTTACCAACCTTTTAGAATCACCTGACTCAGTTTACTCTAATTTTCTTTTTCTAGATGTTTCTTGGGAAGAAGGACTTAGCCTACATTTTACACCAGACTAGAGGTCACCAGATATTTTCAAACAATCATTTAATGGTGGCTTACTTTTAGAGAACTATAATAACATTACCTGCTTCTAGTACTTTTCTAATTTTAATTTTCATATTGTTAATGGTACCAGTACAGCATCTAAGTGCTACAGAATGCATGGTTTGGACAGTGTCAATCTTCGTTTTGATTACAACAAATGCAGGTGATATCCGGTAACAATATAACAACAATTAACTTAATAGAGGATAAAATCTCACTGTTTGTTATCCCATGATGACCTAGAGATACAGTTTCCCATGCCAGGAAGGCTGTTACACCATCAGACTATGACAGATGAATCTATTTCTATATAGAGGCCACCAGACATACAAATACTGCGGTTGAGACTCCACACTGGTTATCTCTACACAGACAGTCCTCCAAGCAATTTTCAAATGGCAAAATTAAATCAGATCCTACACCATGCTTACCTTTCTTCTGTTCACATGGGATTTTATTTCAGGCTTACAAGGCACTTTGGTAGCAAAAAAAGCGCATTTGTATAAAACTGTTGTGATTCACTATTGTGTCAGTCCATATATTTCAAATTTGGGGAAACCATTTTGAATTATATTGTCAATATTAATCTCATTGCTGTATAAATTGTTCTGCTGGAAAATTTGCCAAGTGTTTTGCTATTCCTTACTTAAATTTAAAGTAAAGATTTCTGAGACAGGAACTAGTGAAGACTACAGAGATGGATGGAAAATGGTAACTTTACAAAGCACAATATACGGAGCAGCCCTCCTACCATTATGAATAAAGCATGGTAATGTGGAGATGGAAGCAGAATGGGGAGAGTGCTGACCCTAGTGAAAAAGGAAAAGAATTATATTCACCATCAGATGACTTGAAGGAAATAGGAACTGCATCCAAGAAGCTTTATTGGACTTTAAGGAATTGTAATGGGTTTTCTGCTAAATGCAGATTGACACTATAGCAAATGTGTTTATACCTCACTCTTCAAGAAGAATGTCAAGGCAAGTAAGTGAGATGCTCTTTAGATTACTTGTTGAAATATACTGTAATTGATTTTAAAATTTGTCATGTTTGAATTTTGTTGGTATTTTCTTCCAGTACACTGGGACTGCAGTGTACCACTCTTAGGGGCAGGCAGCAACTGATTAATGTCAGTTCAATTGTCTGAATGACCATAACTTGCGTTTTAGAAGATGTTCTCCCATGAAATACAAGCAATAATTAAACCCCTCTGACTATGGCTCAGAGACCCAAAATATAGAGATACTGCTAATGAAATGAGAAAGACTCTTGAAAGCAGACAGATTTTCCAGAGAAGAGAGCCTTACAGCATTCCGAAGTGTTTTATTTTGCTGCTTCTGAGCTTTTATTAAATATGTAATTCTTCATTATGTAATAATGGAGAATATTTCTCAAGGCTATGGTTCTCAACTTCATTTGTGTACTACCGTGACAGATGGTGTATGGCATACTCCATGAAGTATGTGGTATACACAACAGAGTATCTTGCAGAAGAAAAACTCAACATATAAAGCAAGCTGGAGATATGCTGCCTCTTGCAAGTTATGGTGAATTATCTAACTTTCAGACTGTGGATGGATTAGATACAGATATAGTGTATTGATAATTCAGTTATTTATACTTTTTTTTGTGCTATGGACAAAAACAACAGGGGAGGAGAATGGAAAATCTTTGCTATTCAGTAAAATAAACAGTTTTCTTCCTGAGCTAATGCAGGTGTCTAAATCTTGTGTGGTACACTTCTGTGGAGCAGAAGTTGTCAGTGTTGACCTGTCTGAAAGGGTACCAAGTGAGTGATGTGTGTGAGTTTTTAGTTCTCTTCCTCAGAGGAACTGGAAAGGTTGGCTTATCAGGAAAATCTCAGGTTCATGTTTATGACTGTGGCCCATGGTTTGCTGTGGCTGCTGCAAACTCTTGAATAATTTGTTTTACACATAGAAAGAGAGTTACATAGCAGAAGAGGATGGTCTTAAAAGTTTAAATAGTAGTGGCCCATCTTTACCCATATCTTGAAATCCTTTATGATTGTAATAGTGATTATTATTTGTGAGGGGAGGAGAAGGTGAGGACATGTGGGTGATAAATACTAATTTGCTCTGAACTTCATATGTAAGTATACTTGGACATATTTTGCGGCCATTTTTTTGCTTACTAAGAGTTGCTAGTCCTTGCTTAGGTAGACCTGAGAGAAAAGTTAAACATTACAGATTTAAATCCATATTTAATTCATTAAAATTGGAAGGTATGGGAGAACTCTGATTTTTATGGTTGTGTGTGGTTTTTGTTCTTAAGTCTGAGTCAAACACTGCACATTACTGCATTTGAGGGGTTTATAAAAAATGTCTTTCTAAGCCTTTAAGGAAAATTGGCTACTAGTGAATGAGCCACTTAAGGATCAATAAAAGCTCCCTGTCTTTCAAAACCACACTTACTACTAATACTGTTTTCTTCTCCCCTTGCAAGCAATTTTTTTTCCTTTTGTTTACAGACCTTTTGTCTCTAACAGCGAGATTAATGCACTGGCACGATTCAGAACCAATTTCATTGTTTGCATAGCTGCATGCAGACAGGTATCCCAGGAGCTTCTGCCTCGTGGACACTCCACAGAAGCCCATCATCGATGCCTGAAAGTTTGTTTGAAATCACTAAGCTTCCACCTTTAATTGCTGCTTTCTAACACTACTGGGGAATCTTGACTATTCAAGCGCGCTCTTTAATCCAGCTCTACAGGAAAAATGCATTAACCTTCATGGCCTAAACCTGCCTTCAGCCCAGGGAGGAAGGATAAATTGTTTACTCAAGGAATGCTAGCATAAATTTTTTAATAAATTCTATTTTGTTCCAAGGAAGTTAACAATTCATCTATGATCACTGATGAGATGGTATCAGAAAACAAAACTGCTCTTTATGTCTTGTCCTTGATAGTGATGTTTATTGACATTTTTTTGGATGGCAAAGCTAAGTGCAGAAACTTCTGCTGATAAAATTAAATGGTTTCTGAAATTGCCTTTAAGTTCTTGACAAATAATTACATTTACCTTAATATTTTTCCATATACATGCTTGTCCACATACACACAAACAAATAAGCATTTTTGTCTTTGTACAGGAAAAAATTAAAAGCCCAAACAAAGATTAGAGATTCAATATTTATGAACAAAAACTGACAGTATGCCTTTTGGAATATTATAAGATTTCTTTGTACTTTTAAGATACCATATTATCTCATGTGTCAAAACGTAAATATTATGATAGGCATTTTGTTTTGAATAGAAATCCCTCTGCATATGACTGCATGTATGTTACATTATTAGTTGTCTTCTCCCATCCACAGCCTGATGGAACATCTCCAGCAAGCGTAACATTGGAATAAATCAGCCAGCTCAAGACTGCCAAGACTCACTGATGGAGAAAGAGCATAGCCAAACCCTGATGAACTCCAGAATCACTTGCTAGCACAATAGCTCCTTGGAAAATTGTGATCAGGTGTTGAAAATGAACTGCTCTAAGTTTTAACAGAGACAACAAGCCAATGGCTTCATGGTAAGATTGACTGAAAGATAATAAAGGCCTGACCTTGTACATGTCTATTCCCCCCCCCCCTCCAGCTCGTGTTTTATTGCAACATACATAAGATTTTAAATATAAATGATATTTTTAGGAAATTCTTACAGAAATATCTGATGCTAGTTTGGCTCTTCTTTTATTTTTTACCACCCTTCCCTGCACAATGTCAAAGAATGAAACTGGATGTGGATTTGGGGAGAATTTCACAGTAAAAGTGACAATTAGGTTAATTTTGAAGACAACAGACAGCAAAACAGCAGAGCTGCCTGAGGCACACACCAACAGCTCAAGACTAGCCGTGTATCGCTTGTTTTGTTATCACTACTCACCCGCAGAGTTTTAATCTGTAGTGTCCCCTGATCCTGTATGGATGTTCGAGGGTCTCGGCCCAGGAAGGTGAATCCTTCTTTTAACCAGCTGATGACAGGAAGGGGGTCGCCAGTTGCCTTGCACTTGAGCAAAGCTGTCCCATCCACTGCCAGTGTCTGATTGACTGGCCCCTGGAGGATGATGGGTGGAGGCCTATCTGTCAAGACTAAACAGTGACACACGCATTGGCATCCAGACCTTTAATGATCCCCTGCTGCAGTTAGCCCTTTCCTTGACCCCATACCAGTTTTAACAGACTGGTTTAAGTTAGCCTCGAGAAGGTTAAAAACACTAATTTTGGAAGACCCACAGATACATGTTAACAATTAACTGATATATTTGAAAAGCATTTTTGTAAGAATTTTATTTCACCACTGTGAGGTAACACCAAGATACATAAAATTCTGTTAGCAAAGATCACCAGACTCATTTTATTAAGATAGGATGAAAATTAAGACCTTGATCCAGTAAATAATTGAGGTACATCTCTTATTTCTTCCAGTTTAGGAAAGCACTTAAAACACATGTTTAATGTCACACCAAAATATGCTGAACTGCTTACCTGATTTAGGGCCTCAAAGAGAAAATCTATGAAAGAGAAACACCATAGCCATTCTAGCGTGGGTACCAACCACATATACCATACGTGCTCCATTTGGAAGTTTTTGTCAGCAAAATATCTCACAATAATACAAAATATTTTCATAATTTGAGTGATCTAAATTACTGTACCACTCTTTCCAGTGAAAAAAAGTTCAAACTCAATCAAGCCACTCAACAGCTTATCATCAAATAATTTCGTCACCTTTTAAAGCCATGAACTCTCTTCCCCCCCCCCCCCCCAATAATTTACATATGCCTGCTTGAAATACTGCTTAAATGACTCTGTAACCAGTGAGACAGTGCATGGCTGCATATAAACTTCATTCCATGACCAGGGGTATATCTTGAAGATGAGGTAAAATGCTCGTGTTTGCTTTTCTTGAAAGACCAATTTTTCACAAATAATTCTGCTGTTGAGCCTATTCTCTGAGCCATCTGTTATACAACAAAATATAACTCTTTGTTTCTAAAGGATGTGTTTATACAAAATTAATGTGAAATACTTGAGTATGAACAAGGCTATGACTCGTGGATAAAATCAGTATAACAGAAATGAGAATTCGTTTTTATATATTTACCTGCCTCACTGCTGCTGTTTTAAATCTTTGAACAGCTGAACACTTATATGATTCGTATTAAATATTGTAACAGGCAGGATTAGTTCCTAAACCGGAGTAAGTTAGTGTTCCTGCACTGATGTCAGCTGACTTTGAATCATTTATTCTAGCTGACAATCTGTTCCATTATAGTCCATACACAACACCTAACTCTAACAGTAAAGTGAAAATAAATTATTGTGAGGCAATATGTTTTCTGTTGTATTTGAGCTGTTTGAGATTAAAACCTCTGGAACATTCAACAGACCGAAAGTGCTTTCACTATGCTATTTAATAAATAAAAATTGTTAAGGAGATGTTAGTGGTACATTTTATACCTAAAATAATTGTTTCTGACATTGTAATGTTGCAAAAAACCTAACCACCTTCTTTTGTTAACAAGATATACAAAGGTTAGAATCATTAGTATTAGTAGCATCTTGGAGTGTGAGTTCACATTTATTGAAATTGAAACTGAAAATAGAAAGTCAATACAGATTATTTATTAACACCAGAATGTGAAAGCTATTTTGGAAATTCTGAAACATCACCCACTGAACTCAGAGATAGGACACAAAATAATATGTTAGAAGAAAAGAGAAAATGTAATGCACTTTCACCTTGATACGATTTTTTTTGGTCTCATTAAGATCCCTTATGACTACACAGTTCAGCCATTTGGTGAAATAAGAATTGATCTCAGCTCATATGTACTATCAGCGTACCTGCAGCACAAGTATATTCAAATGAAAACTTAGCTGTGTAAATGTTCATTTAGATTTAACATAAAATAGCAAATCCCAGTTTTACAGGTAGGTAAAATTAAGGAAAAAAATATTTAAATTGCTAACTATTCCACTGCATTTATTTGCTGCACCTAATTGTCTTTCATATGTGTAGCAATGTAGGTATTTTCAAAACCTACTGCATTACAGATATTGTTCTTTGGCATGTAATTAGTTTTTTTACAGCCCAAATGAGGAGCTCATAATCCTTTAAATAGCCTTGATCAATAGTGTAATTGAAAGTCTCCTGGCCAGAAGGAATCTTCATTTTCAAGGGTGTTATGGGTGAAAGACCACTACAGGTTTCCATGACACTAAGGCTAAAGGTTAAATGAACACTTAGGGTTTCCACTGATCTGTGAACGACTGTATTGTCTTCACAACTATGACTTGTAAATCTCCTCTAAAACGTGTATACGTGCTTGTATTCCAACTACAAAGGTCTCCCCATTAGTAAGGAACCAAAACTCGGTTAGAGGTTTGAAAATCTTTTCTGTATCATAAGCACCCTGAAGAATGGTGACATAATGAAAAAAATCCACAAAAAGGTTGGAAGTTTTGTTAGGCTTTTTAGCAATATTTTTTTTAAAATTTAATTTTTATATCATTTTTCTCCTAGCAGGCAACTTTTATATCCATTCCACAAAAACATTTTGTGAGACTAAAATGCACTTGCATAATAAAAGATAAGTTGATTTCAAAACGAATTTAATTTAAGAAAATGGTTTTGAAACTATTTGTCCTCAACCAATTATGCACATATTCTGGTAACTGAAAAATTATCTGATTCCTTTTGTGATAAAATGCAGCTTAGACTTTGAGCAGTGTCAGAAAAGAACAAATAATATTTGTTAATGAACAGCTTATTCACTACAAATGCAATTTGGACCAACAGAAATTATGTTTAAATTATGGTGGAATTTGGTAAATTACAATGGGAAATTAAAATAAGAGAATGACAAAATGCAGTCTTTACTTTGGCACTTCCAAACTCAACATTTCAAAAGCTTTCCTGGTGAATTAGTGGGGAGAATTAGACACAAGTCATGAAATTCTCACGATGAACACTAGTATGATAGGGCAGGATGCTCTCCTGAGAGGTGGAAAAGCAGAGAGCAATCCTTCCTCTGTCTTTTTTGCTGAAGATGTCACATCACACAGGATGCTGTGAAGTTGTTCTGAATCTCTCCTGTCTGATACTGTCACACTTGCTGTAAAACACGTAACATAGATTTGATGAAGGATAGGAATCACTGTGGCCAGACTTGCAGATGAGTAAACTGTGAGTGATATTAAATTCTTCCAGAAGGATTTAGGAGAGTCATACCCCAGAATAATCAATAGACTTATAGTAAAAAAATTGCAGAGGAGTTTGGGAAAAATGCCTTAACTATCTATTCCAAATCAATGGAGAGAGCTGTTGAGATACTCCTCTTTTTTTCTTTTTTCATCTGTTCTGTATTATCCTTAGAGGTCCAGTCTTTTGTTTTCATTCAAAAGCCCCAGAAACATGATCTTTTTAATTAATTTAATAACGTAAACCAGTTCATTCTTATGTTGCCAGAAAAATCTACAGTGCGAGGTTAAGCTCGCTCCCCCATCCTAATACTCACTCTAAACAGCAACTGCTGGGTAAACTGGGCAAAGTAGGCTGATCCTACAGTTGAGCATGCAGCAGTAAAAATTCTTAGTAATAAATATTAATAATGACTAGATAAGAAGAAATTAAGATCTTCTCCAAAATATTCTGTGCATGATGGATACATTTATGGAACAAATTACTAATTATAAACTATTCTTTTTATCTTCAGGACAGACATAGTTAGATGGAAGCATATGGTTTATTTGCATGATCTGTCATTTTAATACTGAGCTGTATATTCCCTTCTTGAGTTTGAGAGGATTGCTAAGATTGTCTCAATTTTTAAAATTATTTTGCTTTTCCAGATGTGTGTTAGACAGTGGATTATACGATAGCCTTTCAAGAAAATACAAGATTTGAATTTCAAATACACTGAAGGCTCTTAGCACAGTCCATAATCAGCAAAATTATCACTCAACTCAGCACATTTCATCACAGCTAGTAATCTCTTCTCATGTGAACACTTGAGTTAAAAATATTTCCAGTAAAGACTTGTAAGTGCAAAAATGTAACAACTGAAACACTGCTATATATGGTATAATTAAGCACTTGTTTTTCTGCACATGACATATGTTTTCATTCTGTATTGGAACTTCAATTGGATCTAAATTACTCTGGATCAAACAAAAATGTGTTCAAAATGAAAAAGATGGCTCGCCACTATTATTAAATCATTAACCAAACAGAAAAATTCTGGGCTATGAAGTAAAACTGAAATCACCAGCCAAAAACTAGAACACTAATGCTTAAGTATATAGCTAGCATGCACAGTATTTATCTTTTATTATATTTTAAAAACCATTAAATTAGATTTCCCGACTGATAAAGATCATTAGCTTCCATAACTTCTGCTCAGCATCAACCAAAACAGATTATTTAGACACTTATGGCTAACTTCCTAACTGAAAGCAATTAAAGAAATATCTATGATCTAATGGTACATTTATTTATATAATCTCAGTTCCACAATATTGTTCTGGCACTTTTCTTCTGACCTCACCTGCCCTTTGACTCAAGGATGAAATGGTATTTCTATAAAGCAACCTTGTATTATTTCATAATGATCATGCTGACAGTGAGTTCTGGAAAGCATTTGAAGAACACAGGCCTCACATTCCTTGAGCAGCAGAGCCACCAGCTAATGCTCTCTCTAGCAATGAGGAATGCACACTGCCTTTAATCAGAATTAATTGTAGATGAGACTGCATTTTAGCAGGGACCCTTTTGCGAACTTTCTGTTGACTTGTTAAATAAACTAACAAAAATTCCAAAGAGATCAATTAGGATTTATTTCTGCCCTCCCCCACCCCCCACCCCCCCCGAAATAGATAAAGATGGGCCACAAGCCTTGTCTGTTGAAAGAATTTCTCATCACTAATATCCTTGAACCTGATTTGATCCACTCAGCCCCTGTTGCAGTAAATCTGTACAGCATCAGCAGGTGCAACCATTAACAGCTCAATGTCCTCTTAGCCAATGTTTGTGTGTTCTATTTATTCCAATCACAGTCATTGCACTGCATCAGGCAGTACTATGGACAGATATTAAAATATACTGCCTTTCCATTAATTTTAAATGACCTTTTAATCTACATTTAAATTTGAATTGAATGAAAATGCATCATTTTGTCATAGACCATGAGAGAAAGGATTTAAAGAGATTGCAGAGTGAAAGTTAGCCTCTAGTCTCCAGAAACTACGGAAGAGCTATGTGCTTGTAAAGATGAAAGGATAAGGCAGAAATTATCTTCCCGTGTCATAAAAATATAGACAGCTTTTGGAAAACAAAGAAAAGGCATCAAATTAATGCTCAAACCTCTATAACATGAGCCTGAACCTCTCTACCTGTCACTTGTGATGAATATGCTCTTGTGAAAAGCCAGATTATTCAGAATCAGACATCTTTTCAAACTTTCATGGTGCAGGCAGGTCTCTAAGGGAACAGTAAAAGTAGACCTCTGCATATAACAACAGTTTTAATGGCAAAAATTCATCAAAGTCTGTCAGGAGATATTTAATGAGTCAGTTAAGATAAGGAATAATGATGCTGGGGAATGCCATAGTCTCCTAGTATAAGAGGAATTCTGTTGTTTTCTTCACTAACATTAAAGGATGCAAACTGCCTTCTATCCACAGTGGGATGAAGAGGGATATCAACAGGATTCCTGACATATGAAAATGATTCATGTTTGTAGATGGAGTTTCAAGGCAAGATAAACTTCAAACCCAAAATTTCGAAATGCAAAGCATCAAGACAGATCATCTTTTCCCTTCCTGAAACCTGTCCTCTACCTATGTATTTGCATCTTTTCACACCTAATCACACTGAGAAATTCTTAGAACATAGCTCTGAGATAGGTGCCTTATTCACAGAGGGACTAAAGGGTTACACGTTGTAGCTGTTCTAAACCAACAGTACTCCATTAAGTTCAAGGCAACTGTGTTGATTTAATTGAGCTGAGAACACATCCCCAAACTAGCCGCCTAAGGTAATACTGAAAACTGGTGGGAACTGAGCCACATTCTTCTGCTTTAATCACAAACCTATTAATTCTTCACAGTACTTTTTTTGCAGTCCTATCTTAGCTCTAGTGAACCAAGCGGCTTCCTTTCTCACCAACCCTATTCTAAGCTGGGTTGTCTATTGTTTGCATTAAGGAACCTCTAGAAAGCAAGCAAAGGGTAACCTAGAATTTCACACCATTTTGATATCATAGAGAATTGCACAGAGACCCTTTTTCATCGTATTTTTTGTAGAAATTTGTCCATTTACTTATATGAATTATGTGATCCCATATGCCTTTATTTACACTGTTTTAAAAATACTTTTGACAGGAAAAAACAATAGGAATTTCTATAGCTCACCATCAGTAACCTCCAGCTGAGCCTTTGCTAAAATGCTTCCAGCAACCGTCAGTGCTTGACAAATGTAGTAGCCTGCATCAGACCGCTGAATGTTGGTAATGGTGAGATCTCCCGTTGGTGACACTGAATACCTGCTGTTGGGCTGGAGAGGCTGGTTTGGGAAGAGTAGATTCTGCAAAGATAATGCATCTCACATCAATTCAAAGCACAAAAGCACTACTTTTCCTTCAGCTAGAGAGACGATGATTTTTCTTTAAAAGTAATATATATAAACTAGAAGAAAAAGTGTGGTTATGACTTTATGAACACACAGAGCTTGCTTTCCCTGCCTTGGGCAACTTGCAGTTTAAATTGGAAACAGCCCTTTGACAGCACACAGCGGTGTGTTCTGACTGGGAGTATAGGCGAAGAGAAATTTTCCAACAATCACACTTGAGCGATTTGTATTTGATTTGTGACACATTCATCTTGATTCTGAATGTAATTGTAATAATATACTTAGCTGGCTATCAAACCATGAGGACACAATACTACAGCAGACATTAGAAAACTAGCAGAAAGAATTGAATCCTGGAGACTTGAGGGAGCATAGCACTATTGTTTGGCTGTGAATATGTTCTGGGCAAAGGAGAAAGTAAGAGCGTGGCACAGAAGGAAAGCTGGGAGGAAGATACAAACAGGTCATAAAGTAAGAGAAGCTGGCAGAGCATGAGAGCTTAAAGGAGAAGTAAAAGGAAATTAAAACTGAGATATACCGAAGGAGAAAAGCAGCATGGAGCCTTATGGGTGAAGAGAAAGGGTATAAATCTTATGTGGAAATCATGAGAGAGAAAACATAATTTCATGTAAGATAAGACATCAGTTAGCACAAAACAGGGAGATTAGCTTTTGCCTTTGGGCTGGATTGGAGAAAAGAGAGAAGTCAATAAGAATAACTGGAACGGATGTAGTAGCCATTGCATATGATAAAGGACTGAATGAATCAATAATACAGAAAAAGGCTGAAAAGGTTTTAGTAGTGAGGGCTGTGTTTTCAATGAAAAAGTTATACCATCTGGCACAGTTCTTGATGTGAATAAAAAAGAACAGGAAAAGCGAGGCAGTGTGAACAGAAAGGTCGGCAGCATGGCCCAATAAGACAGAAAGGGAAACAGATTAAACAATAATTAAACAGTAATTCCAGGAAAACAGGGCCTGGCTTTTATGTCAACTCTATGAAAAATACAGTTGTTTGTATCAGGACTATCCCAAAATGCTTTTACCATGCTGTGATAAGCTTTCAGTTATTATTGCAGCTCTGTATTGCTCTGCTGTGCTTTCCAGTGACAATTCTTTACTAACTTTTATGCTTGTCTATATGGGCTAAAAAGAAAACCTAGAAGTATAGAGTAGGGTATTAAATGAATTTTCTGTAGATCTGCTTTTTCTGTAGTAGACCATTAAAGGTTTACAAAAAATGTTTTGGAACTGACAAGCAACAAACTTGGATTTTAAAAAATTCTGCTTTGAAGTGAAACTCACACCTTTATCTCTCTAGGTTTGGTGACAAAGTAGAGAGATATGTTTTAAATAAGATCCAACACTCCAAGTATCCTTATAATTGTATTAACCTACTAGGCTACTTGTCACCCTCGGGTGAGTCTTTCCCCTTACCCCCTTTCAGTGTCAATCTTCAAGAAATTTTTCCCAGCAAATTTTTCCTCAAAAATCAATATGCACACAGTAAACATGTCAGATCCAACAAGAAAAAAAGTGTGGCAATTCTAAAACAATTTCAGGCTACAGGGCTAAGTGGGTCTCAGAAGATTGCCCTGTTTTCTGAATTGCCTTGAAACTTTCAGTACAACCTCTGCCTGGCACAGATACCTACCAAATGAAGGTATTATGAAAGCTCCACTAAATTTTATGAGAAAGCAGAGAATTCTGGTATGGTGGAGCTTGTCTTTATTTATCACTCATTATGCAAAGTGTAAAAAGAAACACAACATAAAAGACAGTTCAAGGATCAAGCTCCTACTTCTTAAGAGGAAAAATACCCAGAATCCTCCTTATCACTGCATTAGAAAGGGGAGGCTACCCTTCTTTTTTCCTTCAGCATGGGCTTGTCTGTTCTGGAGAGGTACCACATCCCAGTGAATATTCCACAGATCAGGAAGAGTTCATCAGTCTCATCATTCCTCCCTTCAAAGGCCAGATAACTATGAATTATAACTTGTCCTAAATTACAGCACAACCCGTTTTTAAATGTTTTTACGATTTCTGGTTTTAATTAGCTGTTGGGCTGCTCATCTGGGCACAACAGTGGCATGCTGGGTTGCAAACAGGGGGACTAGAGTCATCCCTGATATAATACCACTGAATTTATCTCAAGGAAGAATATAATCCAGAGAGTCTAAAGGTTACACATGCCCTGCCCTGGTGCATTTTATTGGCGGGTGGCTGTTAGGCTCTGGGGAAAAGGCTACCTAGTACAAAGGACCAGCTGTTTATACACAAGCTGGCACAAAAAATGACTCAGGAGGGAAGAGTTTCTCTCCCTTCCAGCTACTTGTGCTCAGAAACACAGGATTGAGTAATGGATTCACAATGAAAAATGCCCTACAATTACTGTAGTGGGCTAACACGACTACATAACATTTCTCTGAACACTAACAGTGGTGCTGCAAACAGTTCCTCCAGTGAAGGCAAAAGCAAGCATTGTAAAGCCAAGCAACAACTTACAGCCAGGCATGCAAAAGTGAAAAGTCAGGTAAACTGGCCAAAATACCATCGTCCAGAGTTGTATGATGAAATACAGTATGTGGAAACTCACCTATTCTATGGCATCGAATTGCAAAATCTGGAAAATTGTATACTGAGATGGTAACACTATCCTGTGTTACTTGACCGATGCTCAATTAAGATTAACATGAAGGTGTAGTGAATCACATTGAGCTATGTTTCAAGGTTTGATTATAAACCATGTAGGTATCAATTTTTATGTTGCATTTATTTGCCAAAAAAGACCATTCTAACCCTCAGGGATCTGGTTCTCAATACGGTAATTAATTTTCCAGGTTTGTATTTAAACAGCTTCAACATGGTACAATCAGTAGGTAATAACATTCAATTAAAGACACAAGATGCATTTTCACCTTAAAATGTTTTTACCCTTGAAGTGATACCAATGGAGGAGGATAAAATAGAGTATTAACACTTTTCAATTACGCTAAATGACTTTAATCCTGCAAATGATGTCCTACTTTAATTAGAAGCTCTTCTCTTTATTACAGCATGATGGATGTCCACTTTATTAGATTCAAGTGTGACACTATAAGCTCACTTTACATAAACATTACCATGTTATTAAAATGCACTACAAGGAAGGGGTTTGAAATGTTTGTTAGCACATCAGTACTTCTTACTTTAATTTCAATATGCTATTCTACTTTCCCCTTGGAACACTTTTTGACTCACAATACTGTGTTTTTCCGGGATGTGACTCCACAAGGCTAGATCTAAAGTTCTCCAAATAATACATGGAGAGAAACACACTGAAGACTAAGCTTATAGACACACAAGTTTACACTCATAAAGTAATAGTATTGTATCTTCGTAAGCCACAAATGCAACAGAGCACAAAATGCTGCCAGCCTTGGTCCTGTCATTCTGGACCAGTTATCTGACCTCGTGAGAAGGTGAAGTGGAAGCAGGTGGGGCAGAGCTGGAGATCTGTGGTTCAGTTCTTACCTCACGTTTTAACCGAGCTGGTATACACAATACCTCCAGATTAGACAAAAGGCACATCTGCACTGCTCAGCACAGTGTAGATACTTGAGTTAACTCACATATCGCCGTATGGGAAAAAGTAGCACAGGGCTCTGAAAAGACTAATCTAGCCAATGGAGAAGGGCACACAGTATAGATAGCCAGAACAGCCATGACAGGCTTCATGAGGCAACTGCAGAAGGCACTGTCCTCGGGCACCCATTTGTCCCTTTTAACCTCTTCTCAGGTGCAAAAGATAATACAGCACATAGTTTACAGTGTTTAAATTTAACATACTAACATGAACCGCATGTTGAAAGTGAGAAGGCCTGACTTCTGCTGTAACGTCATGCCAGTATAGTAACAGCAGTAAAGAAATAATGTCATGGCATGATATTCAAATATTAAGCTATAGAAATTAGTATTGGCTGATGGCAACATTGATTGTTACTTCAAAAATTTCGCTTTCAAAAAATGACAGTAAGGATCAGGGAAATATTTCTAAAACCAGATTTGGAAATTTCCTGAGACAATTTTACTGAAGAAAGCATCTGCATGTTCAAAACCTGTATCTGTATGCACTGTAAGAATATTCCAATGCAAATCAGCTTGCTAGATATATATCTGCTTGATCATGTCTAGACAGGTTGTGAACTATAATTACTGACTGATTAGTTAAAAATTGAGTCATATCTTTTATACCTACTTATGTTCGTCTCACCCACCTGTTTGTTGGGGGTTTCAGACTTTAAAAGTCTTTAAGATATATACTGTTGCCTTTCTATATGTTTACACAGCACCTAGCACAACTTAAATGGCCTTTGAGTTCTTCACAATATTAATATTTTTTAAAAACAACAACAAAAATGTCAGTAGAGAATAGTGATAGTTTAAAAAACAAATTCCTGTGAAAGATTAAAAGAATCTGTGAAAGGTAGTATAAATAATTTTCTTAAAAATTTAACAATATAACTATTTAGAAAGTCTTGAAAGACTTATAGGGTGCTTATAACTTACCTGGCTTCCTTCTTTTTGCCAGAAAACAGCTGGCTGGGGATTTCCTTTAGTTTCACAAGGAAAAGTCACTGTTCGACCCTGGGCTACAATCTGGTCTCGTGGTCTCACCACAAACTGTGGGGGAGCTACAACGTAAGAAAAATCATGGTATAAATTCAGGGTATTTTGCAAGCAGGAGATAAGGAATATTGAAGGAAAGAAACAACATTATGGAGATTTTTTTATGCCAGAGGACATAACACCAGAAACATTAATTAGTATAGACAGAACTAATATATAAACAAAAACAACAGCAACAAAAAGAGCAGCAATATCAGTATGTGACATCCCCAGTTTAAAAAAAAAAAAAAAAAAAAAAGGAAAGAAACCATACATGCTAGAGTAAATTCTGATGACAATAAATGCTTAAGGAGCAGCAGTTAGGTGTGTACAATGCTGGCTATGGATGTATTCTACCTTTTGACTGGGCAGATATCAGCACTCTCATGCCCTCTACATTTCACAGAGTTTGTTGTGCTGGAGCTATAGTGTATTACAAGATATGAATTAGGATATACAGACTGCCTTTTTCAGTCTGCCCCTCTAGACTTTTAGAAATGCTTGAGAAAGGAGAGGAAGGTCTGGATGACAGCAGAAGGCCAGAAGTTCAAGAACTCCCTCCCATCTCTTAGAGGTAGTGTGGTCAAGAATGGAGTGGGAAGGAGGACTTGCTGTAAAAAAGAACAGTTGCTAAAACAACACAAACTTGGAAGATCCAGATTGTGTAAAGACAAGACAGAAGCAAGAGTTGAAGAGTTAGTAGGCAGCAGTGAGTGGTGAGTAAGAAGGAACAGGTATTTCAGGAGATCAGGAAGAGACAAGGAAAAGAAAAAGGGAGAAAGTGAAGTTAAAACAAGAAAGAAGAACCAGGACTGGGTATGTTTTCAAGTAGATGGCATTAACAGTGTTCAGACAATAGGGGTCCAGGAAACACAGTCTGAAGTGAACAATTTCTAAAGGAGTGGAGTAGTTTGACTTGTCTGGGGATACTGATGGAGAATAGAAAGTCAGTGCTTGGTGAGAACAAGAAGGGAGAGAAAAGGTGTTAATGTGCAGAAGGAAAGTGGGGAAGAAGGAGTGTTGGAGGATTTAAGAGAAAAAAATTGACATCAGCAACTATGTTGAGCATGATGTGACAAAGCAAATTACTATTTTATGCAGGACATTCAAAACCTCTAGTCTTGGTTCAACAGTGGAATTCACTGGAACTGGATTTATACTATCCAGCATATCTTAAAAATGTAAGCAGTATCTCCAAATATTCTCATCAAAAGACTATCTAACTTTTGGGGCAGGCTAAAGAAGGGGACAAAATAGTAAAAGAAAAACCAACATTCATTTTATTCTATTCCACTATTGGTTTGGTGTGGTTGTAGAGAGAGATGGTTTAGGAACACTAAGCTTTTAGGTAAACAGAATTTAAGTGTTTTAGAAAACCATATTTTCACCATTATAATTACAAACTATTTAATTAGGCACGAAGAGCAATCAAGACCCAGCTTCCGATTACACCTGCTGACAGCACAGACGCAAATCTGCTAACTGCATAGAAATGTATGCAGATCTGCTTTTTTTTAAATACACTTTGCAGTTATCTCATGAGGTACTTCCCAAGGCTTTACAGATCAGCAGGAGTCTAAAGAGCACCAGTTGAATAGTACTGGTATAATGCACTATTAAAACAAGAACTGTAAAACACTTAATAAACATGAATCACCATAAGTTTAGAAGGCAGAGGGTAAGAACAACACAAGGAGTCTTCTGCCTGCCTCACAGATCGAAACACAGGTTTTGGTGTCTCTGGAGAGAGAAGTGTCCACCTCTTCCCCAGGCCTCAGCAGGTGTTAGTCTTCTGAAAGGGCAGGGATGAAGGTGTAGGTGCCTTGCTGCTGCCTGTTTATATGTTTTAGGGTTCCTGTAAGAGCATAGGTGTTGCTACACATATTCTAGGATCTGAACTCATGCTGTACTATTCCTAAAGTGCTGGACTGCAGCAAGTTACTTGTTTTTCACTCACCCGTGTTACCTAGTATATCTGTATACAATCCCTACAGGTGTCAGAAAACAGTAATGGGGTAATCAGTCTATGTGTTTGTTCATTCTATCATATGGGAAAGGAAAGAAAGACCCTTAAACTTAGAAACTTCCATTCCTATAGACATACCTTACACTAAGGTATCTACAGTTCTGACTTAAGTGTTTCAGAGATTCCTGCTCAGCCATACAAGTTCATTGTCCAGGTTATTAATACAGAATCAACAGCAAACTTGGGCAGAGCAGAGAGCAGAAAACCTCTAATCTCTTCAGGTGTTGTATCTGCACTTGACAGGAACTATTCATGAGTCCTATGTCTATGCTGTGTTATGGGTGGCCTCAAGACCATAATCTTTCTGTGTGATGTTAAAAACCTGGTGTGAGGAGACCATCTCATAGATCATACCTAAGCATGATCAATGCCTAAGATCACTTTGTAGACATGCTTGGTGCACTGGGAGTATGTTATGCAGACAGTACTCAGACAACTCAACAGAAGGAAGAAGGCATGACATTTCCATAAGCCTATTCCTCGAATCATGTAGCAGCATAAATGAAGAAATGTCCTAGTTTCTAGTTTTTGACCTACCCCTAACTTTGAACATCTCTCACATTCCTAAGAGCAGAAAAAAGATCCTTTCTTTTGCAAAAACAATAAGGAAAAGAAGCAGGAATTAAGGCTGTAGCTCGGTCCACATGATCTACATGGCATGGATTGACCCTGTTCCTCTGTTCTCTCCCTGTCACACACGAAGCCCTCTCCAGCATTTACCATACTAGGTCTACAGAAGATCTGTGGCCTCATAGCTACTAGGTTAGACTTTCTAAAGACTCCAGTAAACAGTGATGTATGGTTATGCAAGGATATCTTTCTAGCTTTTCTCTGCAGCCATAATTATAGAAATTCACCATAAACAAATGAATCAGAGCTTTTATTTAAATATAATCTCTTGATCTCACAAGGACCTGACTTTTATCGGTCACTATGTTAATTAGAGCACAAACCCAATTCCTTCAGCCAAACTCTTTAATAGCATAATTTGAAAGAACATGAAAATCATAATTTTGGATAAATAAAACCTTGTATGCGTTTTTTTAATTTATTCAAAGATGGGGTTTTATAATTAAGGAAACCCCCTTTTTGTTCCAGTTTGTTGTCGTATTCAGCTCTAGGTCTGTTTATAGACAACTTCTGACAAAAATGACATTGTTTACAGCATTTAAACAATGTTTCCACCGTAACCAGTTTTGTCTATCTATTTCTAGTTGAACAATGCAAATTGAAAACTGAAACTAACGATTAATAATTACAGGAGTAGTTCTTGGTCAAGTTTGGTTGTATAACTACCAAAGCAGTAAGACTGCCATTATTCCCAGAGACCCTGCTCAGAGACAGCAAGCCTTCTTTGACAGAATAAGCACTTGGGCCCTTCAGTTTTCCTAAAAAGAGAGCTCTTTATCTTTATATATGGAAGCTATTTATAAAGATACATAAATATTATTACACCTGTTTTGCAGAAAGGTTAACTGAGACCATGACTTGCTCAAAGCCCAGCTTCAGTAGAACGCTGGACAAAACCTAATTCAAGCCATTATTGCTTCTCTCAAATTAGGTGAATTTTAAAAACATTCTGAAAAGGTACAGTTAGAGAAATAACAGCAGGCTTGCTATGCTTCAGCTGTTAAAGTTATGTGGTACTTTAATGCTTAATTCAAGCTAAACATTAAGGTCATTAGAAGAATCTGTTGAAAAAACTGTTATGAAGCAGCAAACTGAGTGTTGTGCCTATCAGACTATTACCCTTTACTGTTTCAGATGTAACATTAACTGGATTGGAATAAACAGACTGGAAAAACTTGCTTAATTGACATTTGAAAGTCAAAGACAATGGCTCTAAAAGGAAATATATTGCTTGGATTTCAGAGGACTAGCCAAAAATATGAAAAAAGAACAATTAAGACAAGAGACCCAGTATCCTTCTATTGAAACTTCTCTCTTTTTTTGAGAAATTTAAATAGTACACAGTAAATTAGATTTGATTTCTGGCAAATTATGCTTTGATACTGCATTCAGCAAGCGCTGGCTTCAATCAATGTCACACTAAAGCTCTGTTATGCTAATAGCTACTCGTGAGGCTGAGCGGGATGATATGGAAATCAGATGGTTTAACATGAATAGAAAGCATAGGCCATGTACGAGGGGGCTTTGAGATGAGGGGATGGGGGGATCCTAAGGTTAATCACATCATGTTCAGAACTGTTTTTACAGCACAGAACAGTATTCTACTTCAAGGATTAAAATGGAGATAGAAAAGCATAAGCAGTAGTGAGCATTAGTTATGTTGTTCAAAATAGGAAAAGTTGCATTCTTTCTAGATGTTGTTTTATGCACGACTGAATGGATCTTTTATTCTATTAATGAATGTATATGAAGTGTTAAAAAATTTTAGAAAAAAAGAGAAATCTATGCTGCAAATTATTTCAAAGGGATTTTCTCAACTTTTCTCCAATCTTAATAGTTAGCAGAATTTCTAATCTGATGGAAGGGATTGCATTCATTTCTTTCCCAGTAGTGTTACTGAATGCTGAGTCACCAGGAGCTGATAAAGCTGCTGATGTTGAAAAGCTTGACTGAGACAGTGAGTTCAACCGTTCTAGGTGAACTCTGGTCACCTGATAAGAAATGAGGCAGAAGACTCAGAAAGGGAGGGGAAAATTACCACAGAAAAATGTGAATTTATAGCAAAAAGTACACTGATCCCATATCAAATACTAGCAACATTTTCTTCCAGTGACACAGTTTTCTAAGTTGATCTTGTGATTTGTGGTTCACATTGAATTCAATGGTCCTAAGGGATCATGAGTTGCTCACAGCACCTCCCCCAGCTCAGGTGCCCTGGGGTTCACACATTTATGACTGTGATTTTAATTAAAAGCAGATATTGTGGCAAGTTTTAGTCCAGTATTGCTACCACAAGCAGAAATGGAATGTAACCACAGCAAATAATATCAGTGTTTTTTGTTTGGGCTTTTTCTAAACATCCTCAATTACTTTAGACATCCACTACAAGACCAAACTCATTTTACGTTTTCAGATAGTGAAAACTTTAATAATCTTTTAATGGCACAAGAGGCTTTACTCAATAATCTACTATGGCATATGAGGCTTTACTCAAAGCTCATTAAAGTTGGTAGAAATTCTCCTATTGGCTTATGTGGTCTTTGGATTGGACTCATTGAAAAAATAATATATCACAGGAAAAGAGTGACAGCAAGGAATTTTAAAGGGCTCAAATTAAAGATTTGACAACCTCTAATTACAACTAATTTCAGTTGATAGTGAACTGCAAATGAAATTCATCATGAAGATTACCTAGGTAAGCTAAATTGATAAAGATGAGTGCCTCATTTTAGACTGGAATTGTTTCTTATCCATAAACATATTTCTGTGACTGGTTCAAACGGGGCAAGGAGAAAGATGTTGACTTGTAAAGGTTCTAAGCAAAACTCAGATAATGTTCACTGATAGGGAAGAAAGCTTTGAGGAACAAGTAGAAATAGACTGGCTAGTAAAGCACCAAGATTCTGTAAGACTCAGTTCTGCTTCCAGCAGGGAAGAGACAGCAGACCAACTTAATATTCCCATCTAGTCTTTTTCAGCACTGTATATTTTCAGCAATAAATTAAATTTATAATAATCCCTTGAACAATCAGAATTACACCTGGTACACTACTTAGTAACTCTGCCTGGAAGTAAGAGAGTCATTTGGGGTGATAACAGTGCCTTCCCCAAATTGCCTTCTGAACATCATCAACATCATCACAATCTTCTTTTGCAAAGCCCTCAAAGACTTAAAACTGGATATCTCAATGCCCCTCTCAAACCCTTACTGCAACGACAATATTCATGTGGCTACTTCAGCTGGTCTTGAACACATGTTGGTATTTTAGGAGATCAAACTCAACTCCAGTCTTGTCAAATACAGATCAAGGCTTGCCTCTAAGACATTTACACAGAGGACAGCAGAATCCCCCAGAGCTCTAGCTGAAGTAGTAAGTATTTTGAAAAGGCATCACTTATGAAGTAGGACTATTCTGTAGGATTGCTTTGCTGATTCCAGATACTGGCTTAGATGACAGTTGAAGGCAGTACAGGAATTCCTGAAAGAAAATAATGATTCCCCACCATTGTGTGTCATTGGTTACATTTGCCTAGAAGGTCTGGTAGATATTGGACTTCTGGATGCTTTTGTGATACAAATGTAGAAGAAAACCGTAAGACTCTACTTATATACCTTTCTGTATTTGCCTTTTGCATAGCATAAGCTGCCAAAAAGTGCAGATGTGACAGCCTGGAAGTTTTGAAATGTTTTGCAAGGCTACTGTTGCTGATGGAGTAAATAGAGGAAAACAGAAAATATGTCCAGTCTCAAACACTAGGAACATGGACCGAGTCAGCAGTTCTTTCCTCAGAAGTTCAGATCTTCTTAATGGGTACCAAAAGTGATGTGTGGTTCTTATGACACAAAGTTATTAGTCCACTATTAGCTATGACCAATGATAAATCAAGGGTGTAGCCTCTGACACAGGAGCCATTACAGAAGTCTGAGAGTATGGCAGCTTAACTCTATTAATAATTCACATATTTTTTTATCAGGGATAAACTAATGGAAGTTAAGAATGGTCGTTTTCTTTAAAGTGAAAAGACTTCTCAATCTTATGGTGTGCTCCAATGATTCGGTGTGTTCACAGACAGGAAAGGAAATAACTTTTTAGCACACTAGTTAAGACTGAGAGTTGCCTGGGAAGTGAGTTTCCTTTTGTTCTCTGCCATGAGTATAGGAATCCATGTTAGCATACGAATCTATAACTATTCCCTAGTCTTTACGAGTGCAGCTGGACTTTGAAACAAGTGCATAGATCTCATTTTGTGCTTATTCTGGTTTTTCTTTAACTTGTTCATTTAGAGTGTTCTCTTTCTTTCATGATTTCTTCAGGTGGATGGTTCTGCCAATAAAAATGAAGAATGGGTAGGTTGTGGGAATAACAAGTGATTCATGAAGCCCTTCACTACACCTGTGATATTAGTTTAAAATGATACAGGTGGAAGTTGCAAAGCAGGTACTTGGTTTGGATTCTTCTGAAAAGCAGCTTCCCATAACCTAGAGGAGTACTGGTAATCCATAGCTTGGATATCATCTTTGACATTGCTTCAAAATTAATTCTCATGTGTCCTACACCAATAGATCAAATATACAAAATTAGGAGCATGGGGGTAAAGCAATGAGATCTTTTAGCAGGCTGAATGAATGTAAGCACTGAGGGAGAGGAATCAGGCTACAACAGGGCAGAGGTAGAGAGCAGGGGGAAGTGAGGTCTCAGTAAATTTATTACTATGAAGAGTTCTGCTGTATGTGTCCTTCACAGTTGCTCCTGTCTCACAGAAAGTGAGAAATTCCTTTTGTTTTGTTTGCTGTTTTCAGATGAGCCATGTAAAAACACAACAGTGTGAAAAGATCACACTTCAATCATTTGAGAATGCTAAACCCTCCTTTACACCTGGACTAATTGTTCTAATCTTCAATTTAAATTCAGGTTCTGAATTTCACATATAACAACATTTTATCCTTCAGTTGTTCTGAAACACTGAAGCAGATAATCTCTGAAAGCATAAGCATTTTTTTTCTTTCTTTGCAATATGTGAAAGTCTAGAGAATTAATAAATAAAAAACTAACTGTCCTATATATTTTGACACATAAAACCTCTCTTTTATCCCTGGATGACCTAAAAGAAAGAAGTGGGATAAATCTGTATGGTGGAAAAAAAGAGATGAGAGATAACAACAATGAAAAAGCAGTTTGGTTTATATTAAAAGTTTCCCTGACAATTTCAATTAACATAACTGCCAAATCTGCATTTATAATTTTTATAACAAAGGTTGAAGCACAAAAAAAAACCTAACACGGATTTTTCTTCCTTCTTCTCTCGGACTAATGGCAATAAACCAAAACTGTGAGAGTAATTATTAAAAAATCCAACTCTATCTCCTACCTAGCAGAAAAGAAAGGCATCTACTTTCTGCCTTTCACCCCCATTTCCAGTGCTCTGAGTTCAGCAGCAGCACTATTCCTGACCCCCTCCTCCTCTTTGTTTTACAGTGTATTTAAATATTGAGTTTAAATATCTGGTCTGAACTTCATCTCAACATTAGACTCCAGCCTGCTCTCATTTAATCATACATCTCTATTTTATTATATCTTGTCCAATCATGTCTTTCAAGTGGCCCCTGCACCTTACAGAAGCTCCTGGAAAATCCCTTCTAGAAAGTCATTCACTTAGTTTTGATGCCTATAAACAGAGGTAGCACTGATTCTGTCAGCCCAATAACTTACTCAGGACTCTCTCTATTATATTTTTTTTTCTTTTTTCTCAAGTGTCTGAGATTCAGGATATACCTTTTGCTCAGAACAGATAGAAAAGATGTGCTTTCCTAAAATCTTAACACCTTTAGCTGGCTTGCTAATGTAAACTGTACCATTAGGGGATGGCTCGCACTACTACAGCTTCTGTGAGTTTAGCAAACAAAACAAATTATGCCAACAAAAAGACATGTAATCTGCTATGATTCCTTTTGTCATGGGAGATAGCAGGAGGGTTCTCTGGTAATGTGTTTAAAAAAGAAAAGCATACCCCTTGCTGATATAGTAAGATTTCATCAAAATAATGAGTGTAATCTAGTTATCTCCTTCAAAAATTCACATGCTGAAGAGAAGAGCTAAGATGATGAGAAGAGTGAAGAGCCTAGATAGGCTAATAGGCTACATCTGTAGTGAGACAGATGACAAGTCCCTGGTTTGTTTACCCTTGAGAATAAAAAAGGCTGAGAGGAGATACTCTGCTCAGTTTGGGCCACTATTAAGTGAAGAGAGGAAAAGGAGGAAGGAAGAAAAAAGATTACTTAGGCTGACTGACAATACTAGCATTCAAGGAATGGGGCATACAGTAGTTTTCCTGTTGAAGAATACTGAGATCACATCCAAACTGCAATATAACTAGGAGCAGTTGAGCAAAGAAGGTAAAGGGAAAAGTGAATGGATTAATGTATTGATTTCCACATTCCTCCTGAAGTAAGCAATTTCTCATTTTAGAAAAAGTAAGGGAAAAGTTTGGGGGGAGCAACACATCAAAAAACTCTTTTATACACTAATCTTCAAATACTTATGGAGAGACTCAGAATCCACTGAAGACAGACAACAATTCCCACTGATTTGAGCATGCTTTGGGAAGGTTAAATAAGATTTACACATGGAACTTCTTAAAAGTTTCCCAAGCCAGAGTTCAGCAATTTAAAAAAAAAAAAAAAAGCACTTGATCTCTTCCTGCACTTGTAACTGGGTTATCTCTAACAGAAACAGTATGAGTACTGCACATACCTGATGCCATAGTGGAATGAGCCAGGACATCACAGTATGACATGCTAAAATTTCAATCTTAGATCTCCCATCTTCCACGCTTACCATTCTGCATTTCTGTTCTGACCACTATCTGGCATAATGCAGAAAACTTGGAGCAGCTGGAAATGAAGCCGAGTCTTAGGGACCAGCACTTAAAATCCGTGGTGGTTAACGTGCCCAGCGTCCACTTGCAGAGACATTCTGGCCCATATATTGCAAATGTTGTACTTCTATGACATCTGAAGTCATTATAGGGTTCAAGTTTAACTTCAGCTAGTGGACTTTTGCCAAAGTAGAAATGTTAAGGACTTTAGGATTTTTAGACTGGTCTGTAAAAGGCTAAGAAATGTCAGAACAAGTCAGCTCCACATTTTAATCTCTTATGGGTAGGCAAAGAAATATGCATTTCATTCTATGGCAACCTTTTCTCTTTAATCTAAAGAATTTGTCTATTTTTAAAGAAGAATGATGTATTATTCTTTCACTTAAGGAAGAAAAAATCCAAAAAGCCTAATGTCCACTGGTGTGCTTGCTCTCTTCTGAAAATTTCTATAGGTGGTAGCAGCAGGCAGACAGGCAACATACTACACTTGGATATAGATTTGAGATTTTCACCACTGAAAGATAGCACTGTAGTGCAAAGCATATCTCATTTCTTCTGTCACACACCAACTGCCATTACTGATATTTTATAAATCCTCAGTGTCTCAAGTGAAGGTGATATATTCATGAATATACTGAAAATAAAATCATCCATCCTATATAGAATTTCCCTGCAAGAGTCTGAATGGAGAAGAATAAAGAGAGATCTTTCTCACTTACCAGTCTAAAACCATCTGAGCAATATAATTCTAGTCACAACACCTAATACAACTTTCTTTAAAATGCAGCCCTTTCTATTTTATATTTCATGCTGCACCACACTTAACAGACCATTAAGTCATGCCAGGCTGATTTATATCATGAAAACTTCCCAGAGCAAAGTGAAATGCATCATACAGTCACATAGCACTTAAATGTGAATGTACTTAATTAATATGAAATTTGGAAAATTCATGGCAGATGTCTTATCTGTTTCTCTCTTCTCCAGCATGGTAGGGAAGTAAAGTTTTTGTAACTTGGTTGGTCTCCTTTTACTTCCTTAGTTAATTCCATAAAATTAATTTCTCTCCAGGTGGCAAAAGTATCTAGTTATTTGCTGCATATAGCTTCCTTCTGGGAAGATGAGTCATAACATACAACAACAATAAATTAAGTAAACTTGACTTATTGCAAGGCAACTGAAATGTAAGGGACACTTTTTTCACTTGGACATAGTTGAAATTAATTTGAAAACTGAGTACTCTGTCATCTGAATGACTTTTTGGATGATTAAAAAGAAGGTAACCAAAACATCAGACATCTTCATAGATTTATTTAAACTTTAGGTCCTCTGTCTCAAAGCAGCATAGCAACTGTTTTTGAAAAGAGGGTCAAGTGTTACTTTCAGTGGGACTATATGAAACTTTTGTGCTTCTTTGAGCAGCTATTTTCCTGCCCAATTGCCATAAGAAATACAGGAGAATAGGAAAGTGAGAAAATACTAATTTGATCATCTGGAAAATCCAACTAATGGGTGAAATAATGATAGAAATGGTCTAAACAGCGATAAATATCTTGTTCCCTAAACCCATCTGCTGTAAACCCTGTTGGAAATCTTTTCAAAAGGTTATAAATAAAAGAACATCTATTTTAAAAATGGGCAACACATTTATTCCTCGCAGCAAATCCAAATATGATGAGTAATCTAGCGTAGAGCTGTTAAATTAACCAGCTGACATCCACCTCAGGCAGAACCATACCTTGTTTTGTCTATGTAGTATATACCATATGCTAATAACTGCTTGAACTAAACATAGTCATTGATAATCCCACTCCTGAATTTTCCACTCAAGCTGAAAGTTAAATAAAAATATCACAACCGACAGAATATAAATATTTGAAACAGGCAAAAACTGAATAGAAAAAAAAATCCATTTGCATAAAGAATTGCAATCCTGGAACATTAAAAATGTATTTCTCTATTTTTCAGTGACAAGCCATTGAAAGAAAATGGTTTGGTCTTGAGTAAACACAATAAAGACAAAACATGTCTTCTTTGAATTGGAGTTAGTGATGAAAGGTAGAGGTACCTAGATAATTCTCAGATGTCACGAAAGAATATAAACTTATAATCAGCTTCCCTGCAGTTTAACACATACATAAATATATAAAAACACTTCTGTTAAGTGTCACCCTCCTAGAGAGCTATGAGCTTAATAACATTAAGTAGTGTTTGCTTTAGCTTCCTTTCTGCAAGGAGAGGTAGTTTTGCTCTGCATTTCAGTTAACCTGCTGAACAAAAATATTCTACAAGATTTGACTCACCATTCTTGTCAAATGACAATTTTAACAGAAGATCATTTGGACTTCTTGGTGGGGAACTGGTGATGGAGAGGGAAGTTACTTTGTTTTGCCTTATCAGCCTTTAAATTTAAAAGAAACAGGATAGGTAGCCTCCTGCTTTGCCTACTTTTGAACTAAGTAAGAGCTATGAACTGTAGAAATCAGTTTAAGCAAAAAAACAATTAAAAAACCCCCCACACTATTGTAAGGACAGCATTGCCTTTCCTACTGATACAGGATCAGATGAAAGTGATCTAAAGAAACTGATCTGCTTATAGACAGCAATCACTACATACAAACTTGTATGGGAGTTCTACATGTTAAACATCTTTGGGGTTGGATTTATTTACTTTTTTTTTTCACAATGAGAATCACTAAATTAAATAATCTGATAAAGACCATATGCCCCTATAATAATTATTTTAAGGTCAACCATTCTATTTTATGTTTCCTGAATAAATCATGTAAAACATGAATTGTCTTTGTACCAGATGTTCACTTGCAACAAAATAAAACAGCGTAGGCAGGCAGCGAATATGCCAAATTGACCATTGCATGGTCACACAATGGGATCATGTACCTGGACGTAAAGTAACTTGAGACCAAGAGCTTCTGTATAAGCTTTGGAGATGGAATCATGGGTGATTCAATGGCCTGAAAAGTCTTTAAAAAGAATCAGTGTTCTGAAATGAGACACCGTCAACACTTTTGAAACCTGTAATTTTCTTGTGAATCTCCAGTCATCTATGTTATGCGGCTTTCAGAGCCTGAAATAGTCTCTATTTTGTGACTTTTTTTCTTGTCTTTATTTTAAGAGTGAGAAAAATTAGAAAAATATCTAGAAGTTAAATACTTTTAATCTTGTAGCATTTTCTTAGTGAATGAAGAAGCAGACATAACCCCTCTCTCTCTAACATGAAAGATTTACCTTAGAAACATACTAAATTCATACTATATTCTCTAAGCGAAGGAAAATTTTCCTACAAGTTTACTTCAGTTTTACACTGTTATAATTCCTGGGAATTAATTTATTGAGAACTAGTATAATGCAAAAGTGATACAGTACTGACTGGGGTTTAAAGCTTGCTATCAAAATCCCAAATGGAGAACAGTGAATTTCCATTCTTCACAGAGAATTCTCTAGGTGTGGATTAGCCATGCTGTGACTGCAGAGGTACTTGGCTTGGCTCTATGTATGCTAGTTCAAGCAAGCTAATAAGCATGGGATCACCTTGGTTCTGGAAACAGAGACCTAACCTGGATTTTATATTTAAATTATTCCAACCTTTCTTCCTCCAAACTTGTAACAATGAAGAGCTGAGACACGTTGAAACTTACAAACTTTAGTCAAACACATATCTAACAAAATTTTGACAATAAAGACCAAACCCCTCAGCAATCGCCATAAATACCAGTACTGACTTTTCACACTAATTCAAAAAAATCAGACTAACTATATTATTATTCTAAAAGATTCTAAACAGACACTACAAAAAGAGAGGAGCAGTGCAAGTGGATAAGTTATTTAGAAAATCCATATAGGCACAGAGTAAACATCCGTGAAATAAAACTAAATAATACGTTCAGGATATTTCTGAACACCAAAAGCAAATTTCAGCTACTGACAGTTGCAAATTTTCCATTATGCTCAGTTAGATTTTTATAAATTTTCAGAACTAATTGCAGAGACATAGGAAAAATTTAAAATTTTCAGTGTAGGAATTAAAAATCCAGGGGTTGTCTTCCTCTGGACTTGTTATTCAGTACAGTCTGCATTCTATACAGTGCATTCCAAAATGCACTCCAAGATGACTCAATGGCAGAAATCAGTGATGGACTTTCTTAACAAGCACGGAAATCTACTCCAGCCCCTCTTCAATTTCAGGACTACTTCATTTCAAAACTCTTTGAAAGTTACAAGAAAGACGGGACATGCAAAGCCTGTGCTTTTACTGCATAGCAGTAAAAGCATAATGAGCTGATTGTTTAGGGCCTGGTAGAAGCTCACCAAAGTCAATACAAACATTTCTGTTGATTTCAATGGCTTTTATACCAGGCCCCTAAATAGACTGTTAAAAACATCCGAATATGTGATTTTGGCTCCATATCACCAGACTCACCCTGTTTCACTGATTGATATTTGTTGGTGATTTGACAAATGCATTTATACATGAGACAGCAGAAAATATGAAGTTCAGAAATAGTACTTTGTCAGTCAAAATCACTTGCCTGGTGTTAGACAGTTAAAACTATTAAGCACTGACTGTTAATTTCAGCCAGTTAAATGCTCTTGCAAATGAAAGATGAAGCATTGCATGAAGCCATGCTAAAATGGATAGAAGGATGGTTACTTACCAACGGGGCGAGCTGTTGACATTACAATGGTGTAGTGAGAACATAAAAAAGAAATTAAAAAAAGAAGAATATCTGTCAGAATGCATGACGTGTAATGTTACCTTCCACTATGGATACTACCATGATTGCTAACCCCTCAAATGACAGCCTAAGTAAAACGTTTACTGTTGTTATTGTTTAGTTACGTGCCACTATTATCACATTTATTTGAGCATAGCATCTGAACAAGCTGACTGGAAACATTCTCTGAGAAACATTTTTATTATCTTCGCATGCCATCATCAAGTATCATTGTTAATGCCTGATAAAAGAAAAATTGCATTGCATTAGCACAAACTTTTAGATCCTGATAAACACATCAATTTAAGCCGCAGACAGTCAAATGTCATGTCAGTAGATGCAAGGCGTTTGCTTTCTGAGTCAAATACCAAATTAATTTTAAGCATGACCAGTCAGTACAGCAGTAAGGGCTACAGAAAGCCCAGGATTGTTTTTCTCATTCAATAATGGGCATAAAAGCTTACAGCACACTACTTTTTCCTCACTGACAGGTCTGATGAAAACATAACAAATAGGCTGAAATGGCCACAGGGATTCCAACCCAGAACCTCCCAAATTACTGCTTAGATAACTTCTACTTCCTAAAAAAATTGCTGCTAAATGATCGACAGGTTAATGCTGTTTCGGGTTGATATCAAGATTGAAAGCTGCTGCTGCAACAAGTGATTTCTTGATTACAGCAACAGCCCTTCATTATACTTGTGCTGGGGAAGAAGGCTGTCAGTCCCTCTTAAAATATAGACATCCCCTTTCAGAGGAGCTGAAAAATTGGACATAAAATTGACTCCAGGTTGCATCTGTGTAGGCAAAACTTCCCTTATTTTAGCAGCAGAAGTAGTTACACATTTCTGGGCAACAGCACAGGTGGTTGTTGTTGTTTTTTTTCTTTTTAAGAAATTAATCAGCTCTATATCCTTATGTGCAGGCTATGATCAACTGTAAGATACGCAGATTCAGAGGTAACACAGCATACAACGACCTTAGTTCTCAACCTTTCTCTGGCTTTATCCTTATTTTACCATACCCACTTTATTTAACTGTTTCAAGCCTGCTTCCCTTTCACACCCATCATCAGACTTTCTTGCTTCTAATATTATGGACATATTCCTTCTTCTGCAGCAAGATGAGGAATAAAAGTGATAGGCATCTTTCCAAGAGAGGGCATGAAGGTTCTGTCACAGAATTCAAATTCTGTTGGTTTCGTGACAGCGTAAGACAAACTTCCTGACTATATCCTCATCCCCTGCTTTGAGAAGATGGAGCCATGAATGAGGGAGCTAAGAATTATGACATTGTTGTGAGGTTTGCAGCTGTAACTACATGACACCTGCAAAGACCAAGGCATGCTCAAAGTAAATTTTGAAATGCTATGTGGTTTTGCTCCTCTACGTGACAAGTGGTTACAGTAAAAGCAGTTTCAGATAAAACTGACAAAAGTTTAAGAATTCAGAATTAAGGCTTCCTTTAATAAAAAAGACTGTTGTTCATGGTCCCTTTAAAGTCAATGGGAGTTTGTCCAGCCCTTTGTTTTCAGAAAATTCAGAGTAATAGCCTTTTCCATTGAATTTCTTGGCTTTTCTCATTTTCTGTCATATCCTGAACATTTAATATGCTTATAATATCATGGCTTCCTTTGTGCTGGATAAATACTATGAATTTGCCTGTAAACGACAAAGAGAAATTTGGGGGGAGAAATACCCGAGATAATGAAAACCTGCTTTTACTGTAGGAAAATCGATTAAATTATATATTTCCTTGGGTTTTTTCACTTTAATTTCATCAGGTTCAAGCTTCAGTGATTTAAAAGGATTTTTTGCTTGTTTCTAGCTATTGTTTATATCACAAGTCTGGGTAGCAAATCTGAAAGGCTTGCCCCAGTAATGTATACAGTGGACACAGTTCTAGGAGTGTTTAAAGGCTATCGAATTGGTTGCCAGATTCTGCCTGTGACAAAGGAACAGAGTGAGAGTATTTCTGGGAGTTTGCTGTAGTGACTATTTTTCTTACGTTACAAAATGGAAGAACGTCTCAGACAAGCATGTAGCAGGTAAACCTATTTCTTCAGCTTAAAATGGGAAGAGCTTCATTATCAGTTATTGTTTAAAGCAAAGATGAGGTAATATTTTAGCAGACGGATTATCACAATATTCTCTTTTCTTTGTTATATACTAACATTTCCCCCCCATCTCCCACCCCCACCCCCACCCCCAGCTCAAGCCACTCGGTGCTTTTTTTTTCCCTTTGAATTCAGCAAATTAAACTGAACTGTGTCCATGCATTAAATGGATGGAAATGGAAGCTGGCCTCTTGGGTCAGTTGACCCCCGTTCTAATAAAGCAATCCACTGAGACTTTGAACATTTGATTTAATGTGTATGAAAAGAGGAGAACAGATAAAGCTAAAAATGTTTTTATTAACCTTTCACAGCTCTACTGAAAACCGTCAGCATGCACCACTAAACTGTGAAATAGTGTCTGCATGATATCCATTGTGCCAAATTGCTGCTTATCTTTTGGAATGAAGTAATAACTATTATATTCTATTTACTCATATGGAAATATTAGCCTACAAACTTTTTCCCTCCCCATAATCTTTAGCATGTCTATATCTTCTGTCACAAAAGACATTTTGGCAACTCATTATTCTACCAGTCTTAAAACCTCCTTACCACATCTAACAGCAGCACATAAACACTGAGTGGATACTAGAGACCAAGAATATTTTAGGGGACAATATGTTAGTCTTCACCTTGTAATACTTACAAAATCAATCTTTTTCCTTTGGCTAGGGTTTATTTTCAGATAAAGAATAATGGTAGAGAGTTTAATTATAGCAGAGGTAATTACATAATAAAACTATCTGCACTATGTTTGGCATCAATAAACACAGTTACTTACTGTACTCCTTATACTTACTAGAGAAAAGAACATGAATAATAGCTTAAACTGGTGGCTCACATATTAAAGTCTATGCCCATGGTTATGTAGTGCTTGCTTATACATATACATGCATCTGTTCTTCAATAAAAAACCACTGGAACATTGGAACAGCTCTTTAAATGCAGGGAGATCCTGTCCTATTGAAGTCAGTTAAAATTTTGCCTGAGATATGAACAGGATTTCACCTCTGTTGTAAATCAGTACAGCACCCGCAGTTGCAAAGGGTATGTGAAACCTGAACATTGCCAGGTAAGGATGTGGCCCATTCCATCCGAAAGCAGTTTATCCATATAGGACACAGGCCCTCCCTCCATGGGAACACTCACCTCGCACAGTGAGGGTAGCAGAGGCTTCCACTTTTCCAACTCGATTCTCAGCAATACATGTGTAAGTTCCTTCATCTGTACTCATGGCCTTCTTAATGCGCAAAGTGTAGTCATCCTTGATGTCATACCTGCATTACAGAAGAAGAATGAAAACTCTTTCTGTAGACAACAGAAATGAACAAAAACTTTCACCTGGAATAAGCCAGTCTGAATCTATCTTGAAGCCAGCTTTGGAAGATAAATTATTATCTAGCATTAGATAATTTCACCAAGCGTTAATCTTCATGACATTTTTATTGCACCCTGCATTAGTTAGAAACTTTACATAAAATTAGTATTGCTATGTTCAGTCAGTATTAGGGCTTTATTAATAATATCATTCACTTTGTCCTTGATCTAGAGCAATAAGACAGAATTAAGCTATCAGGCATCAGTTATCAATACATGACAGCTCAGGTTTATCACGCCTTTAACTATGTGAGCTACACATTTTACCTTTTGCCGATTTGGAAATTTCCCTTTTTATATAGTATTTCTGTACAGCAGCAACCCCTTAGGGAAACTGTGAGCATGTTGGGTAGGATCTGACACTGCAAGATTACAAACAGTAAAAGATATATATTTAAGCTCTGGAAAGTGACATTTATTGAAGAGGCACATTAAATGAGATTTATCAATTTCACAGAAATTCCACAGAATGATTCGTTAAGGTTGGACCATAACATTTTTTCTTTCTTAAAAGAAATTAGAAACAATTTAGTTATGCTTTGTCCATTTCTTTGTTTCTACTATTGTAATAATTGTAAAACTATGAGTATGTATAAAACTTGAAATAATACAAAGTACTTCAGCATGCAGTAAACATTCATTTTCAAGGCATTTAAAGTGCTTACACCTAGAAAAATATTTTCAGTTAAATTGTTATTATCCTGCAGAAGTCATGCTTAACAAACTATTTTAGGCTCTGATCCAAAGCTCATTAAACTCAACGGGAGACTTCATCTTGTATGAAATTTCTTTGGCTCCCAAATCAGTAAAACCCTGGTTTTCGGCATGGGTATTTTACTCGTGAAATACTCTCTTGTAAAATTATTTTCAACAACATTTCTTCTAGACATAATAAGCCCATGATACCTTAAGTCACCTTGAATCTAGAATTATCTTCATATTCTCATGTATGAAATAGTGAAACAGGAATATGAAACTAAGGAAAGATCGAGACTTCAGGAGATGTCAGAACTCTTTCTCATTGTATCACACTCATGACATAACACTGGAAGAACTAATTTACCTCCTCTGTTATACAGTAAAGACTTTGTAGACTTGTTCAGCAAACATATTGAAATAATATAGAAGAGCACCCTTAAATGTTTTGATGAATAAAAATGTAATGCAGTTAGTTACAGGAATGTTGTGAGGGTCTGTGAGTATTTTTAAATGCTTTGGGAATCTGAAACATAATATACATTGTTATTTGGTTCGTTTAGTATAGATTTATAGAGAAAGCACTATGTGCTAACAGACTTTAAAGCATCTTAACTCAAAGGATCCTATATGTTGAAACACTTAAAGTTCCGTTATGTCTAATTAAAGCTCACAATTTCAGTTAGAGCATTACTAGCAGTTCCAAGAATAAAGAGATATCAAGACATAGCTTCACTCACCACAATACAATAGTTTCATTTTATATTCAATAAGTCCATTCTATTCACTAGCAAAAAACAAATTTAAAAAGAGCAAATTGAGGCTAACCATTCTGTCAGAGGTAAACATAAACACATATAATATACCTTTTGTTAGGTATTACACTTAATTATATGCATATGCAGTATCTCAGGTTTAACTAATGAATAAGAGCTATGCCAAGGGGAAGAATAAGTAGATATTATGGCAGACTTCAGAAATTTAGAGATGATTTTTGCGTTAGCATAGTACCATTAGGGGTGGGGGGAAGCTATGACGCAGGAGAAGTTAATATGCAGTTTCTGGAGCAGTACAGATCTATTGCAACTATATTCAACAGCCATATGCAGTTGAGGAACATTTTTTTCTCCACTACTCACAAATGATGTCATTTTGCATGTTGTGCTGCACTAGTCAATGGCAAATTGAAATCACTGCTTTCATAAGAAAGAAAAGGCAAATTGTCTCGCTTAAAAATCTCAAGAATATGATAACAGTATCCCACAATGATGGAGCAGTTATTTGTCTTTGGCGACCACAGAGTTGCAGACGAGAGAAAATGCTTATTTTCTTGACATGAAGCCAGCCCTAGGGGACTAAAAATATAAAGTTGTATTCAGCTCCTGTAAGATGAGAAAACTAAGATCAGTTGTAATATAAATATGAGTTGGATATAGGAATCACAGTTATAAAGGTGGGCAACAATTAGCCATTTATTTCACTGCTTTTTTCCTTTATTTTTTAGGACAAATAATATCCCTGTGGTTCAGTAACCGCTGCCGAGATAAAACCAGACAGGCAGCAGGACTGTATCTGACTGAGTGGTCGCTTGAACTGGGATGCAGGCTGCCTGGGACAGGGCCCTCCAGTCTGCTGTGGGCTGCAGCTGACCCACTCTTCTTCATCTCACTGACGTGCTGGTGCCGGCATGCCAGCCAGCTGCCTTGGAGGCTTCGTCAGTCTTTATGCTTGCACCTGCCAATCATGCAAATTGTGCAAAGGCTGCTGGGGGAACGAGCCAGCTGCATGGCATGCCAGGACGCAGAGTGAGGGTGCAGACATCATCTCCCACTTGGGTTGTGAAACGGAGGGTGGCGTAAACATGTTGATATCATAGCCCAGTTATCAATTACTTCAGAGAGAGGTCCAGCTCTCCCAGTCTGCTTCTCCAACAAGGCCATACTGGGTTTTTAGACCACCATGACAGAACATGCCATCTAGCAATTAGAGTCATACATAGATGGACCCATGGGACACTATAACCATCTGCTGTCCTAAGTATTGATATGCTGTCCCTCAGTCATCTGTTCCACCCACATTGTCCCCAGAAGTCACAATGGTTCAGTGAAGAGCTTTGACAAATGAAACAGGCAGGAAGGAGAAAGGAAGAAAACTGGCTTTTAGCCTCATCCACAGCACCATAAGGAGTTTGCGTGAGAAATGAAACACGAAGTAAAAAGGAGGGGAGCCTGAATATGTTTTCAGTTTCTCAAGCATCCACCTGCACAGCTTTGAGCAGTGTCTTGTTTCCTCTCCATCCTAGAGCCTCATATTCCCATAGGAAGATGTTTTCAGCTGAGTTTCTGGAGAAGTTCACTCTCATCAGGATTAGTGCTACTGAACACTTGGGAATCAGGATCAGGGCCTATCTGACTGCTAATACCAATCACAGAGAGGTTACCAGACTCCTGGATTGATGGGTGAATGGTGGAAAACCAGAAAGTACTAGTTAGGTTGGTCCTTAACTTTGCCAGGGCACTAAGAAGGCAATGCCTTTAAAGTATGTGCAGTGTCAAGAAACACCTTCAGACATATTCCCCAAATATTGCTGACTCCCAGCCAATTAATGACAACATTCAGCTAAAAACATTGAGCATCAGATATAAGTTTCTCAAGTTTATGACCATCTAACTGATTTTAAGTACTTCTCTTTGTAAAACATTTGGAGGTGCTTAACCTTTTGGTTCAGTTTAGACTTCAGCCATCTGACTGAGCTGAGAGAGGTCTTTTAAACAGCTAGTCACCCTGTGCTTAGATAGAAACCAGCCACTCTTGGGCACCACATTACATAATTTCTGTTCTACAAGTAATAGTGAGAGCAAGTCTGCCTTTAATTAACCAAGAAGGAAGGGGCGGTGGGGCAGGGGGTAGGGTACTGGAAAAGAAGAAAGAAACAGAGAAACAACAAACAGATGAGAAAACACTGCTGGTGAGGAAATTCTGATAGAAATTGGGTGATTTTGAGTGAAATCTGGCAGTCTCTGGCACATATGAATGCATTCATTGTTGCTAGTTTTGATTAATGACAGTTGTACAATAGTGTGCTGACAGTCACTGCCATACAGACACAATTTTTTTTTTTATATGAAACACTGCTGAAAATGCAACCCAATCAGATTTGGCCCCTAAACAACATGTGCTATCATCACTGTACCGTGAATTGAGATTGATTGGTAACCAGCTGTGACAAAGTGGGAAAAAGAGCCTTGTCTTTTTCAAGAAAAGAAAAGAAGAAAAATAAAAAACTGAATTGTGTCAAAACCATTACCATCTGCTCAACCAAATAACAAATAAAACAAAACACATTAACTGTTTTTAAGTATCACAAATTAATGTACTGAGGTTGGATTCATGCACTGGTTTAAGAATCTAAGAATAATCTTGAATTAAACTGGTTTTGTCAGGGTTATAATTTTTTTCCTCATATTCAAAAGCGTTATTCTGTTCATACTCTGCCACCAGTGTTCCATGGTTATCAAATAAAAAAAGGAGAGAGAATTTACTGAACTTAGAGAGATTTAGCAATAAGCTTTTCTGAATTTGATATGCATTCTACTGAATGCTTCACAAACCCCCTAGATTGCCAGATTTTCAAAAATGTGTATGCAGCTATACATAAAAATATATGCATCTCTTTGTCACATGCATAGGTACCAAAATTGTGTCTGCAGCTGGAATCATTATATTCCTAGATATCCCAGTAGGCCTAATTGGTAATACAAGGATGCACTCGCTTCAGCAGTGTACTTTAAAGTTGTGAGAATGCATTACTGAATTCAACAAATCCAACTCAAAAAGTCACATTTCTTGCTAAAGGGAGTTTGCAAGAGAAGAAGTTGTGAAGTGATGCCACTGGCCTCAAAAAATTTACATCAATTTATGCTAGGCACCATTTTTTTTCTTCCAAAATACTACTGTAAATAATAATTAAAAAATATAATAGAATCTTTGCATGTAAGCTTTGTGAGCTTTCCTTTTTTTAAAAAAGATGGCACAAAAATTACTTTGCTCTATTTTCTTCTGCCTGTTTGCCAGGCTATTTTGCAAAACAAGCACAAAGCTCCAAGATTACTCACAACATCAATGATTAGGGAGCCCAAATAGAGAGAAGCTACAGGCCAAAACCAGAGTAAACAGGAGGCAGTTAAGGAGGCTTAAGCTTCTATCTCCACTTCTCTTTTGTGGTGCTGGCACTTCAGCTCCCAGCATAGTGCCACAGCTTTTCACAGGCTCCTAGGCTCCCTGTGCCAGATGGAGGGAGCCAGGGAGAAGCTGCAGTTGGACAGAAGTGTGAGCTCCTTACCTGCTTCAGCCTTCTGTGAGCCAGAAGCAGAAGGGAGAGCCTCCATGCCCACTGGTGAGGCAGCCACCCCTACTGCCAGCTCCCTTACAAGCAATGTTGGGTTTTTTTTCACTTCCATCCCATGCACTGGTAAGTGGAAGAAGAAAGAAGGACCAACCTCCTTGAGTGACAGCTTTCTGAGGGAAAGATAAAGGAGTCTCTGGTTTTCTTTCCCTAGCAAAACCTGAATCAGTGGCAGAGAGAGTATGAATGTATACATTTGTGTGCACTGGTCACAAACTGCTCTGTTGTACTCCTGAAATCAAGGTCGCTTGTTGCTGGGTAGCTCTAAGACACTGCTTATAGTTATGATAAATTGAGCTATCATGGATCTACCCTCAAGCTGCTGACAGGACTGCTGCCCCTCACATCTACAAGTCTAGTTTCCCATTTATTCTTTGGCTATGCCATTCATGCCAGAGAAAGGTATAAGGCAATGTGACATCACCTTGAATTTCTTCGTGCAAGGCATATATGCAAGCATTCATATAAAACAGTTCACTGGCTTCATTCCAACAAACCAGAAAAAGAGCTAAGCGATACAGGTTACTATTCATTAATTTGATTTTCTTAAAATATACTGACAGCAGGTTCTGTTTTAGTCCAAAATCTTTTATGAGTTGTGATGAGCAGATTATTTGTAATTTCTTATAATGAACACTCTCAACTGCAATAATCTAAAACACAAACCCACACTGCACTGTGCCTTAAACCAAGGCATTCAATAAAATGGCCTAAATCTCATAAAAGTTCTATACAGACATTGGGCCAACATTGTGAAACCATTCCTGTATCCAAGGAAATGGTGTTTTCCCACTTCTCTGGAAGCATTACACCATGCAGTACTACTCTCACATGCAACCACGTAACTAGTGCCTCACAATATCAGTAGCCATGGGCTCAGGAGAGAATCAAGAAAGAAAAATGAGACCGCTTCTTTATTCTCTTTGAAATAATTTGGAAACAAATGTTAAGAACAAAACATATGTTTGGGAATCAGTGACTCAGTAAAAACTATCTAAACTGATGCAGGCTACATCTTTTACCTCTACATCTTTGTTCACACAGAGAAGGACTCATAGGGAATTACCACATGATAATTACCCAAAATGGGCTTCTGATTTGATTTTAGTTCCAGACAGACCTCCACATTTCACAAACTGGAACGTCAGTGGAAGTATGAGCTAAGAGACCATGTAATGACTTGGCATGGAGACCTATCCTCCTATCACCAGAAGTAGTCCTTTTGCTCACAGATGAGACACATTTGTCAGGCACTTGGGGAGATCTGTAATATTAATGCCTGTGTCATAAATTCATCCATCAGAAAAGTACCCTTGATTGTCAGGGTTACCTGCTCAGCACATGCCACTGAAATTAATTTTAAGGAAAAACAAAACACTGGTTTTGTCCATTTCTATTTTTAAAAAATTGAAATGGTACTACAAGGATTGGAACACTGTAAGAAGATCTGAGCCCAGGCTGGCCTCTTGCATTCACTAAGTATGGATTGCTGCATTTTTTTTAACATGACCACACAGATTATGAGTAGTTTGACATAAACAGAATTTGTGTTGGCCTGTCTATTATTATTTGCCTTAAGCATGATGAATGATTATGATAAACTTGTCACAAGAACTAACTGAAATATTTTCTAATCTGTATTTAGAATCACTAACCAACCTTGAAGTGGTAATTAAAGATGAAGTCATATTAATGTTTTAATGAAGGTGCCTTCAACATTACAGTTGAGCCAGAAATCATATTATTAAAATGTGTATTTTGCTAATGTTAAGTAATTCTCAGCATAGTATTTATCAATAGGAACGGGAAAGCAGTTTTTAGTGTTAAAACTTTAACCTTGCAGTGTTTTCATTAACTGTTTTTGTTTGGTTTTAACTGTGATGACATTTTTTATATCTCATTCAGTGATGCAATGTGTTAAAGCAGAAGAAATCCCTGCAGGCCAGCCATTCCAGTAGCATCAATGATGCTGTGGTCAGAGCTCTTGAATCATACTTCCACTTGGACATATAACTACTAGCTTCCCTCTTCCTGCTCTCCTGAGGGTTTTACAGAAAGACTGCATAGTTAACTACCTTTACTTTTTCATGCTATAATTTTAGTAGTCAATAAACTGATAATAGTAAGCTTAAACTGTTTGATATCCTTACACTTTTCAAGAAAGCAGCTATCTCAATATTCTGAAACTTATAAATACAATGTTAAACTATGTGATTACTAAGCTTTTACTTAGTATACTCTGATTTCCAGATACTAAAGAAAGATTCAAGCACTAGAATGAGTATTTTGAGTGAAATTCTACATTAAGTTTTCTTGGATCTCTTTTCTGCAAGACCATTTAATAACTGCAGTCTTCTGTGGGTGGAAAATTCAGAGAAATCCATGTTTGAGGCCACTACCACTGGCATTAAATTTTGTTTCAGAACTCTGCTAGTGACTTCATTAATTCTCAGAAATGTAACAATTTTAGGATGTTAAATAAGAGAGAATAAAAAATAAAACATTCTCTTGTGACAATCCTATTGCAAGTGCGCTGCCAGTGATCACTTCATAGATCACCAACGGTTCACGTAGCATAAAGAGAAAACATGTAGGCAGGACTGCTAGTTGACACAATTGCTTTACGGTTGCTGTCTGTGGAGTTGTAAAGCTATTTTCCCACCCTTGACCCTTATGTAAGCAACTGGAGACTGTTTTCATGCATCTGCAAACAGACTGCCTGAAACAATAGCTCTTCTTCAGCTCTGCGGTGAGAACTGACACTTAACATGAAGCCAATTTAAATGTCAATGTTATTAACCATTTCGCTGCCGATCAAGTCTAGCAGAGCCATGCATCGAACAGTTTTGCTCACAGCATTTAATATTTCGTAGAAACTGAATGGCAGATAACTACTGGGTTAGACTACAGACCTCTGAGGTAACTGTGGGATGATGCATTTACAGGACTTTGTTCAATGCCATGACTTGAGGGATTTAAAATGTCAAAAAATACTCTAATTTACACTTTCACTTAGTCATGTATTCCTCAGAAAACGGTAAGGAACAGTTTTGCACTTACAGAACAGGAAGAGATCACTGACAGGCAAAATATCAATCAGAGAAGGGGGATACTCAACCAAAAGAACAACAGGAGGGAGTACCCCACCAGCACTGGGGTACATCATCTTGATGCTATATACACAACAATAAACCAAGCCCTGCCTCCTTTTTACCCCTCATCACCTCTGTATCTCTAAATGATATCTCTGGCATTACAGGAGAAGTTTCCTCAAATGATTCAACATAACAGCTAAAAAGATGCTTACACTGCACTCCGCTGAAATCTGCCTGTGTTCAGTTAGGCTACACAGACTCTCTGCAAGTTGCACTGCAGCTTGCTCTGTGCCAGCCATGTGCTGCATTAAACCCAAGATAACAACATCCTCTGCAAATCGCCTCCACTCCCTCCAGATGTATGTAAGAATACAAATAGCACATTAAACCTCTTTCTTTCACTGTCTCCTTTTGACAAGCCATTAAGAACATCCAATCTTCTCCCCTATGCTCCTCATAAAGGGACTTAATCTCTCCTTGATGCTTTAGCTTAGGAAACAAAAGATGGGCATGCAAATCATACTGGATCTAACCAGAGGTGATGAATAGTACACGTGATACAGCTAATATGAAAAACATCCTTTTTCCCTGACCCTTTATTTAAAACCATTAATTGTTATTAATTGCAACAGAAATTTGCTGATGCAACCAAAGATTATATCCATTACACTACTAAAACACACTCTTTACTCTAATTAATTTTCAATACACATTAGACTGCATTTTGTTACAATCTGCACAGAGATTAACTCGACCAAAGCACACAGTGCTGTAGTGTTATTAACTCATATTTCATTGAAAGGTCATTTTCCCCTTTGGTTGTATCTAGAGGAGGCTGTAGTTAAATACCTCACTATCCCATCCACAGAATACAAATAGAATTATGTACCACTGTGTTTATTCTTAAAAATTACTGTCTCTCTGGCTTACAGGGTCTTATCTGGTGATCATGGAGAAATACAAATGAAGAACATCTCTGGCTATCAGGCCCTTTCTGGATCTCCTCTTAAAAAAATATCTAACTTCTCTGAGTTTATTGGGATAACGTTTGCTGTCCTTGCATTTAAATCCATTTCAAAGATTTGCATCTGGCAGACAGTAAGACTTTTTAAAAATTTCATCATTTAGCCTTAGTTTTGAGCTCACAAGAAGCCACGGTGGAAAGCACAGAAATTATAGTACTTACGGAAAACGCACACCTATCAGATGTGTGACAGACAGTATTTCTGCCCAGGCTATGTGTATGCAATTACTTTTCAGGCACAAAGAGGCCAGTTTTAAAAACATAGCAAGACTGATATCTACACAGACTTTTGTCGTTGGAGCTAACACATATCTTAGAATAAGTTAAGCCTATACATAAGAAGGCATTTTCCCAAATAATTTTTAATGACTATTCCTAATATTTAGTAAATAAGAAAGCTTACTGTGCTGTTTATGATTGTCACTGCTGTGTGTTAATGCTCTGTTTCATTTAATAACCTGCAATCTCTTAACACTTAGCAATACACTTTGTGTAAACTACACATCATTGTTGTTCTGAAGCATCACTATTGGTTTTTCTGCCTACACTCCCATTGCGTGGGTGGCACGTAAAACAAATACCTCTTCCTGCTGGTGCAGTTGCCACTTTTCTTCTCTAGTACAATATTCATCTAATCAGACAGTGCCTGTAAATGCAACTTACAAGAGCAGGTTGTAATTTCATTAAAGATGTATTTACTGAGCTGAACCAGCTGTTCTGGGCTGGAATGCAAAAAAAAAAGCCCATGTGATTGCTACTCAGTCATTTTTAAGGCAACTGAAAAATACATTTGCTGAGCTATGTGAGTGAGAGTGAGTCTCCCAAAGAGCTGGCACTGCTAGCTTCTTCTGTGTAAAAGGTTTAAACAGTTATTAAAGTGTGTCATAAATTTTAACTTGTAATTGAAAATCTCTTCACTTCCTAAAAAAAAAAAAAAAAAAAAAAAATCTGTATTACTTGCTATGTAATTACAGACTATGCAGCTGCTCTCTTTGGCTTTACTAGAAAATTTGAGGACATGAAACACTGTACAAACCTTATTCAAATTTTATTAAATTGCTAGTCGTAGATATGCCGCTCTCATACTGGAGGCTCTCAAATAATATCACTTTCTTCATGTTATCAGGACTAAAAAGCAGATGAATCAAGTTGATCCAGGCCATATTGAGGAGTTCCTCACCACAGAGGAGACCATCAGTTCCTTCGCAGGAAAGTATAAACTCTATTTCTGCTAAGCAGACATCAAAGGGAAAGCTATCTGAACATGTGGCTGAAAAAACATTTCAACATATAAAGACAATTTTTATTTTATTTGCAGGTTCTCATCATTATGCATGGCCACAATTGTCTGAGTTGCTTTAGTACAATTTTTGTGCCATTTCCTTGCATCGCTTTATCATAAAAAGAAACCCTGTTCATAAAATAGTGAATCTAATATTTCAGCCAAAGGCATAGGGCTGGTGACCCCACAATATCCTGTTCACCTCCAGTAGTTTGACTTAAGTCATACTTGATTAATATTCCCTCACCTGTGTACCAAAGCTATGCTGTAATGATGGAGTTTTAGAACAACTAAAATAAAATAAACACCATGCACCTCTACCCTTGATTCACAATGTGTTTCAGTCTCAAGTCACCAATGCAAAATGGACAGCTTCTGGTAAAAAGCTTTAGACACCCCAGACCTTCTCCCAGTTGGTGCAGTATCAACATTTTTAATAGCAAAATTTAATTTGCAGCTATTGGTTTAAGCTCTAAACTGAATGTTCAAGTGCAAATAATTTAATCAATTAATTATCACAAGAGTATAAAAGAATGAAGAAAACGGTTAGTATACATAAGTCACAAACCTGTTTCCACCTGGTCCTTCATATCACTTTCTTAATTCCTGCCCAGTCATACACAGAAGAGCTCCATGATGTATACCACAGTCTTGGAAATCTCAAGTCAGGTCTACAGGATGTTGGACAATTAACTTCCTTTGACTGTTAGTGAGACTTATTTTTCCTAGGCATTTTTAAAACTTCCACTATAAGAACCACTATAAGGTTTTAAACACAAAACATGAACTATCATATTTGGCTTAGATCATTAGTTCAAAATAGCTAAAATTCGGAATGAAGACTTGCAGCCTCCAAATAGATTTATGTCCATCTGTTCTCAGTTTTAAAGCATAGTCATTCATACATTTCTCTGTAATTACATAGACAGTTCAACAAAATGGCTAAATTTTTTTAATAGTCATATTTTCAAACATTATAATTTCTTTAGAAGTTGCTTTTTTTACCTCATTCAATCCAATTGCAACTGGAGATGCTTACAGTTCATCAGGGACCTTTATAATTAAAACTCTAATAGCCTGAAATGATTTTCAAATTATTACTCAACACACCAATTGGTGCAGCAATACTCTTTATATTTGTCACCAGAAATTACTGTGATTTTCTCTTTGCTTTCACGTGTGTCACTAGAAAAGCTAAAAGTAAGATGGAAAAACAGAGAAAGATTTCTGAAAGACTATGGATCCAGTATCACTAACTCTGGCATTCACCAGGAGCAAATTACAGAAACAAAATGCATTCAAAAATTCAGTTTATCCCACTTAGCTATCACTGAACTAGACACTTTTGAAAGCTGATCTAATAATAGACACATTTAAAAATTTGCAGTACTTGTTGAAACAGGTACCTGCTATAACTGTCTTGTAATCTAGGGGTGAAGCCAAAAGGAAATTATTGAAAAAACAAAACCAGACAGAAGTGCGTAGAACATCGTTAGCTGTAGAAACAGGAAATTGATATTGAAAGCTATAAGACAAATAGCTGCACAGATCCGCTCAGAAGAAGGATTTATGCATGTAGGAAGAATAACAAAGGGAATTCCTTGAGGGTTTCATATTTCACTGTAGATGTTAAAATGCTTAAAATAAATTTCAGTTCAGAAGCAGAAAGTTAATTTCAGTTCTGCCTCAAAAAAGAAAAAAAACACTCCCACTTCATCAAGGAGGAAAAACTTAGTTCTCTCATCCATCCACTCATTCAGACTATACCTGGGCAAATTTATTTGCTTGTTATTAAAAAAAATCTATAAAAACAATAGCTTTTCTTTTAGATGTTCCAAGTTTATCTTCCTTGATTAAGCATCATGCAGCCTGGTTTGGAAACTTCCACTTTTTGGACAGTGAAGACTCTGCTTACATACCTTGCTATACAAATGATACATTTTAGAAAAGAAAACATATATTACTGATCATCAGAAGTATTTGCTTTCGAAGTGTGGATGTTGGACTCCACTAGATGACCCCAATCCACGTGGTGGTAACCCGCTACATGGGCAGGGGCAGTGGTAGTCCTCTATCACCCAAGGTGGTCTCTGGCATGAGATTCTTCAACCTTGCCCCTTCTTTACCCACCCCTCTGATGTACTGTGAAGCAGACATAAATGAAGACATACACCCACTTTCTGTTTTAAGATGCCAAAACACAGTAAGTGAAATGTTAAATAGCAGTGTAAAAACACTGCAGAACATTATGAGTAGTTTATGAGCCTGAAGTTGATTATGATCAGAATGTATCTGATGAACCTTCTCTTCTTTTTGTTAAAAGCCCACTGAAAACTGTCTATGCTTCCTGTTATATTTCTTCCTCCTTAGAAATACATCATGAATGTACAGAAAAAAATTACCTTGAATCACACAGTACTGTTTTTCACAGTAAGATAGAAAAGAAAAAGAAAGAACATAGTCATTAAAAAAATCTTAATAAAAGAGCATCCTAATCAAGGGCACTGTTGCTTCATCATCTACTACTTCTGCCTAGAAATAGACATGATTTGAAACAATAGAAGCAGCACAACAGTAAGAACAAATTACAGAAGCACAATGTATTTACTATGAACTACTCTACAATGCATATATATCAAGCAAAGACAAAAAATTAATCCTGCCATCCAAAAGTCTGCTCTTCAAAATATTTTATGTATTACATGCATACATATCTACCAATATAATTAGCAAAAAGCTATGTAATTTAATAATTTATTTTAAATTGCAAGGAAATTAATTTTAAAATGCAAGTATTTTTATATATATATGTATGTATCTGTACTTATACAGAAATGTATTTTTCTAGATTATATATCATTACATTAATATATTTAACTGAAGAACTGTAAGATATCTTACAAAGTTGAGGATATGGAAACTAAAACAGGTATTCTCCAATTTGAATCTTGAGATTTTCTTAAAGATTTACAATTTGAGAAACAAAAGATATTAACCCAAGATTGCCAGGAACCATCTTACCACATTTTTCACCTTGTTGGGTTGAAGATGTAAAACATGCTGTGATAAAGTAAGCAGACAGCAATATCTAACTTGTTTTAGTTAGGCCCAGTCTAGCAGTGCACTCACAGCACACCTAATATACACTGACACAAACTAGCCACAAACACCATTGCAGCTGCTTTTTTTTTTAAGATAATGATCGGAAGAGTAGAAATAACACATGCAGCCAGCCTACATAAATTCACTGTTTAAAGCACCTGTTTGAAGAACTATAGTTTTAGATTTTATTTTTTCCGTTCCTCAAATTCTATTGGCCACATCCCAGGAATAAGCAACACTGATGAAAAAGAACAATCAGCTGTGGTGGGGGAGAAAAAAAGGCACTATTCATGTCTCCTGTTGAAATTAAATGCACTGTGCAAAAATGAATCAGGACTTACAGGGCCACAAGGATTGATTGAGTTATGGAGACCTGGGTTCTCGTTCCTGTTCCTAGACCTATTTCTGCGTTAAGATTTTTTAATCTTATAATGATTCAGCATCAAAACTAGAAAGAGTTCCAGAAAGCAAAGACCAAAATCTGTTGTTAGCTGAAAGGAGCCAAGCAAATTTAATGTCTTTGTATAGGAGAGACTCTCATCCCCTTGCTCACTCTGGAATTTTCTCTGCGCTTGTTCCAGACTAAACAAATCTTTCTTGAACACCAGAGGACAGTTCCAGATTTCAACTTTGTTTTCCACTTCTACTAGTTTAGTTTTTTGTTTCCTCTTGAAGAAGGCTTCTCCAAGACTTAACAAACACGAGCCAAGGAGCCAGCAAAGCCCACCACAGTGTGCTGCTTCTAATTCACCCTCCTAGTGAATGGAGTACCTCTTCAACTCTCCAGCCAAGCCTTCTTCCTTTTGATATCAGCATGTTATTATGAAGTCTAGTACATAATTAGTAATTCCTAAACCACCTTTACTTTCTCCAGTAAATTCAGTGAATACCCATGTGCTTACAATACCTACACATCGCTTTTCTTCCAGAGGAATCCATTACCTGGACAATTCAATCCAGACTGGGTTTCCCTGCTCAGCTGGCTCTGGAACAGGTTTTGTAGTGCCAAAGACCAGCAATATGGGAAATAAATCAGCCATCATGTCAAATAACAAACTGTAAGTAGTAGGGAATGATTCCAGCATGACTCAACAATCAAAATTTCAAAGTGTGGGGAACACAAATGTTGCTCTCACCTTCCTCTCGGTAAGTCTGCATCATCTTTCTTCCACCGGACTGTAGGTGTGGGATCCCCCTGCACCTGGCACCGGAAATCCACAGCCTCCTCCTCCAGCACCACTTGGTTAATTGGTCGCCTGAGAAACGTGGGCCGTTCTTGAAAGAGACATTAAAATTCCTTAGTGAGTCAGAGGGTTGAAATGAACACGTTTGACTTTTCAGCATCTTTTTGCTTACCGATTCACAGAATGAAGAAAGGAGGCTGAGCTCCACAAATTCAGACAAGTGGAACTGATGAAGTGCACAAAGAGCTGGGAAGACGACTCCCAGGCTGCAGAGGCAGGGGCTCTTGCATCCGGCCTGCATGCAAGAGCAGAGTGCCACCAGAAGGAAGCCTAAGCTTGCACAAACTGTCCACCCACCACACCAGCAGAGAGGTCTCCAAGGCTGTGCTCTTCCGTTTCAATGTTTTGGCTCTGCACTGCTGCATACACAGAGCGTGATCTAAAAGCTCCTGCCTGCTCGAGTGGTATATGATCTGCCCATGGAGATAGCCTGCCTTTGGCAATAATCAGTATCTTGATGCTTCGGACGAAAATGTAAACTCCATGTTATGCATCTCTGCCAATTGTGGACTACTGTACAGAGGTCAGAGCTTCCCTGACCCCCATCACTAACTTCACCATGGAAAACTAAATTAAGGTCTGAATAATAAGTTCTGTTTACTCTTGTTATGTTAGCCTGCACAACTACAAATATTATTAATCATCATAATGTTGTACAGGCCTGCTTAAAATCCAGATGCAGAGCCACAATCTGATCTCAGTTATACTGGTACAAACTCAAAGTACCGGTAATTTCATTTGAAAGGATGTCACTGGGGTTAGTTTCCAAGTTGCCTTTGGATTGCATACATTTTGTTCTGTCCTCTCCTAGCCATACCACACTTTTATTATCATAAATTATTTATGCTAGAGTCAAACTATCATAAGACTGGATTTATATGAAGCAGTATTTCCACTCAAGATAGGGATTTATTATAAAGACATTTAAAATGGATTACACACTACATTTCACATTTCACTCTTAGCAAGTTGAAGGGTATGATGTCACTTAATTACTAAAAATTCACACTGATGTAGGCAATACCAGATTCTGACTCAGGAAGTTTGTCTTGATAACTACAGAGCTGAGTTTATGGGATGGCTATCCATGTTTATTATATCCAAAGAGTAAAAAAACCACCAACATTAAAAGAACGTTAATAAGATTTCAAAATCAAGCATGCAGCACCTCAGTGCCAGAACTAAGGCTGCCTGCGTGCCCTTTAATCACTCCCTTTCTGTTTATGCCCTATGGGACTGGTTGCAATTATATGATCACATATTATTTTTTCCCCAAACATCTCTGGATTGTTGGTATTCATTTAATGAGCAGGTGTTTAATATTTTGCTTTAGTTGTACCATTTAGTGGGTGGCCTCCTGTCATACTACTCAAACTTGACTTCAAAGGCAGAATTATTAATTTCCTCATGACCTCCATTATGCCTATCTTAATGCTTCATAAACAATTCACTTATTATCATAGCTTCTCCCCAAGGTGCAATGGAGATCTAAGAAAGCAAAGTAAAAAATATCTGATAAATATTGATGCTCAACCTGAAACACAAAACAGCCAAATATTTTTCTTTTTGAGAATCCAGCATTAATTTTGCGTGTTCAAAGTTCAACCTTCATTGAATTCAGTTGCAGCCCATAAAATATTCACCACTTTTGCCAATCAGAATATTAAGTCAGAAAATAAGGAACACAAAACCAGCTGTTAATAATTATGTAAATGAGTGACAGCATCAGATAGGAATTCCATGATACTAGTAGGGGGACCTAATGGAAGATAAAAACATATTTTGTCAGCAGAAGAACAGACATGCTCAAGAATCTATAGCACTTTTCCAGATGCTAGAGATAAAACCATATCTAACAGGCAGAGATTCTTCTCCCTGTTTCTCCCAAGCCACTGCTTTTGTCCTATTCCTAGTACTGCCCAGGCCCTGCAGGTTCCAGCAGTGTTTGGGCAAGTAAATCCAGTTCTAGTCTCTCTCTGCACGTTGAAATCTCAGTCTTTATCCCCTGTTTCACATCTGTGTACAAGCCACATATAACCTTCACTGCCGCTCCTTGTTCTGAGTGTGCTTCATCAGATTTTTCCTTCCCTGTGCATGAGGTCTCCTTTGACCTTTCCAACGTCCAGCTGGGCTTGCTCATAACCTCACCTATGTGTCTTTGCCAGCCTGTGACAGTGCCTCAAGTCCCTCTGTGTTTCACCACTGGCTGTGCCAGCTCTTTCCAACTGCTGACTGCTTCTTCAGCTGATTTGTTTCCTCCTAGCCCAGAATATTGCTTTTCACAGCTGGAACCCAGCAAGTTCACAAGTCCAGTCTCCCTTCCAACTATCCATGTCTCTCCCTTCTTCATACCTCACAGCAAACTGACTCTTCTCCACTGTGTGTTTGAACTACACTTGAACTGGAGCTTCTTTCCTCTGCGCCATCCAAATACAGCCCACCCGCAATATTAACACAAGAAAAATCAGTTGAAGTAACCAAGCATCATCCCAGGAGAGTGACAGCAAAAGGAGTGCAGTGCAGTTGCAGGAAGATGCTGTTCACACCTGCATTCTACCTGGTGTCTCTGGCATATAAATTGATGATTTATTTTTATTTAGCTAGGTGCATAATTTTAGTGAAAATTCATTGGACAAGCAAAAAATTACATCTCTGGCATAGTATAGCTATTTCCCCTAAAATGTTAGGTCCCTGTTATTTAGTATGGGAGACCTGCATTTCTCAGGACAAAAAGCTTCCTCCATTCCTCTCCTTCAAATCCTTCCCCATTTCCCTCCAATTACTCCTTTCACCTTCAAACTGCAGGAACGTCAACATTTTTAAAGACTGAATTATTTTGGCAATAAAAAAAACCAAACAGTTTTCTAATCAGGCATGGAAAATTTTGGACAAAGACTTTCAGTTTGGCAAACTTATTAAAACTGGACAAAGCAGCAAAAGCATTAGTTGTTAACATTAATGCTAAGCAATGCACTTTGCCTGCGTGTCACTACGTGGATCTAGAAGGGAATATCTTAATAAAACTTTCTGTAAATTTGCAAGAATATCTCATTCACAACTTTTCTCCTCAGAAGGGCTCAGACCAATACTTGCTCTGGGCTCATAAATGGTACACTCTATATTTTGGCATTTGTTTTTCAAGAGATGATCCTAAACCAAGAAAATTAGATCCAGATCAGTATTCTCATAGGTGATTTAGAGACCCTGGTTCATCCACATTGAATTAAAGAATTCTGCATGTGTCTGTATGTTGACTTAGTCTTCATACAAAAATTATTTTAGACCATGTGTATAAAAGACGCCTGTAAAAAGCTAAGAAACTAACATATGCATATTTATGAAACGGCTAATGCTTGTGTACAGGAAATGAGAAAATAAATTCCTGTCACATTTTGAGAAGAACTCAGATGATGAGACAGTAAATGGCCCAAAGGTCATTAGGTAAATCACCTGATTCCACATCAAGGCAATTTAGGAGTATACGTACATGTTTGTTTCAGATCAGCTTCTCAAACTATATTTTCCAAAGCAGTTAAGAATTTGCTAGAAAATAAATAGCTATGTAAGTACAGATCCCAGTCAGCAAGGACATGCAAATACCAATAACTTCTATTTCTATTTTTCCATCATCTCTGTATTTTGCACGGTGTGAATCATGAAACAAAAAGTTATCTCATGTTATTTCCTGTATTTGTATCATTCAGACCCTTGAATATGTCCAATAGCTAATTATACAGCTATAAAGTGATCAGAGTGAATGCCATTGCCAACGCAATTAACATTCTTTATGTGAGATTAACTGGATTTGAGTCACCTGCATAACTTGCTTACAATGTTAATCTCTCAGGAGACAGAGCGCTGCTTGCCCAAGCATGCTAAATAAGGAAGGTTTCGTCACACAGCCAGGTCAAATTTAGTTTCAGAGCTAAACCTGTTTTGTTTTGGTTTGGTTTGTTTTTTAAATGGTTTGCCCATAAATAAAGCCTTGTGGTAAAACTAAACATTGTTATTCTGTCAACAGAATTCAGAACAGAATATATTTGAAAAACAAAAAGGAAGGGTAATAAATTAAAATTACAGACATATATAAAAAATTTTAATATAGCTATTTTATAAGCTTTCACTGAGTAAATAAAGTACCCACTCTTCCCAGACTTTCTCTGATGAATATTAAAAACCTTTGAAGAGAACTATAAAATAGGTCATGGTTATATGTCATGTCAACCAGTCGTGGTATTACTAGGATGACCTTTATAACTTCAGAACAAACTTTGCTTGCAGTTATACAAGGGGATTGTTAAAGCAATCTGGACACACACCTACAATCTGTTGCAGTGCTTGAGATACATGCTGCAAGAAAACCTGCAGAACTGATCCTAACCAGAAACATGGGAAAATCTCTTACTTGCTTTGGGTGCTGACACAAGTTAACCCCAGAACTCAATTTTTCCTCTATTTACCAATTGGTCTGAGTATCACTGTCTATTAGAGAGACTCAGATGACCTTCAGATGTATTATTGCCCTTTCTCTGTTCTTCAAAAAGTTAGACAGCCGTATAAGGGCCTTCAATCTAATTAAAATGATCCTAACGACTTTAATATATTTTCTCTGCTGAGGCAACTGCTGTAGTGAAGGATTTGATGGTCCCCATAATGTAGAGGCTCAATCTGATTTAGAACTGTTTTCTCTGTCTTTGCTGAAGAGAAGACATAATTTTTTTCAAATGTTTTTGTGTTCTAGAAAGAACTATTAAAATTAATTAAAAGGCTCGAGAGGGATTTAATAGCAAATAGTTAAAAACTTTTTTTCAGTTTAGCATTCTGATGTAAAGGAAAAAAAGAAACATTAGATGGTTGTAAGTAAGTTTCACTTCAGAATGCTGTCAATAGTGTAGATATTTTATTAACTGCAACATGATCTGGATAAAGTAAAGCACTCTGCCAAAAATGAAGATGTGGAAGAATACAGGATACCAAGATTACACTAAATTTACCTATGTTGGCCAAATAAATGAAAATACAATTACAAAAGCAGCTGGGTTTATATTTAGAGACATTCTTCTTTCTATTAGGCACTTTTCCATTTTTCATTTGAGAAATAAGCACTTGTGTAGACATCACAAACTTCTACACTCTAAGCAATACCCAAGATATGATAAGCTTGCACAGTAAAGGCACAGAGAACTGTTAAGAGCTACATGCAAATAAAGTAGAATGATTTTTATCAGTTGTTAGTGGCCTTCTACTTGTATATACATCTACAACTGTGTTAATTTCAGTTTTCATTGAGCATTAGGTACAGACTTCGGAGACTAGATCAGGCCCTTTTTCACACCAGTATCATTATCCTATCGCAACTTGTCAATATCTGTGGATAACAAATATTGCAAAGCCAAACTGACTTTTTGCAAACTGCCACAAGTACCCTGCAAGTGGGAAATACAAGGATCTGAAGAAAAACAGGAGGAGCTTTGCTCTGAAGGACAAAATACACCCTGTCAATTTCTCTGTCTTGAACTCTGAACTTATACCCTGTTTTGGTAGATTTTCCAAGTGGGCAAAGCTTCTGGGAGTAATTTCCAGGGTACGATGGGGCAAGACTCTCTGCTAAGGCCTTCCACATAGTCAGAGCTCAGTAAAGTAAAATGGGTCACAATGTCTTCATTAAGGAATTTGTTGGTTCTTTTCCTCTAACATCATGTCATCGTAGTATACTCTTTCTGGAGTGGTATCTCTTTCAGCCTGACAATGTCTAGAGAACATCAAACACGAATACTTCTTCAATCATCAGACAAAAATACCTCTTCGTCCCACAGGACCTTATTAGCTGAAAAAAGGTTCTTGTACCAAAGCTAAAATCAAAGATTAATCCAAAACAATCTTTAATATGTCTGAATTGACATATCTTTTAAGACATTTTTGTACTCTTCTTAGTTATGCTTTCTATTCTTTTGAGGGTCTTCTAAATATATCTTTTTCCACTGCTTGATGCCAGCCTCTTGAAGTTGATATATTAAGGCTTTCATTGATTTCACTGAACTTCAGAATCAATATACAAGATATACCTTTGTACATTCTCTTCAAACATACCATTTTAAGTCCAAAGGAACAAAAAGGAGTCTGAAATAGTTAAAACAACTTGAAAACTTATCTGTGGAGAGTGCAGCAGCATGGCAAAATGATAAAAGGTTAACTTAAGCAGTAATTCTTACTTATTTAATTTCTGGCTCCATATTACGTATTTACAAACCACGCTTTCTTACAAATTGGAATGAAACTGTTTCTGTTTTGCATCTTACTTTAATTCTGTTCAGGCAAAGGCTATGAGACCAAACACAAGCAAAGCAGCCTAATTTGTATCACTTAAACTTCTGAATTCGGCCTTTAGAATAGTTTGTCCATAATAAGAAAGTACCACGCTGCCTCTTTTTGTGAACATTAGGATTGATGGATTAGTTATTAACTTCCTTTAAAGGCCAACTTAGGCTCTGTGACAGACCTTGTCTTGCTTTACTCCAAGATTACACCTCGGAGCATTATAAAGGCAAAAACTAGCAGTAGTGGTTGAAAGAGAAGACTAACAAAACGTAACGCATCATTGTCACTATTCAAAACACAGGAGTAATTTTGGGAAGCACTGCTTATATAATCAGTTTGCTTTATGATATTTTACTGTGAAAGTTTGGCAAATTTCTGCTAGTAGAAGAATCATGACATGGGAACAAAAGAAATGCAATCTGCACCAACACTAACAGTATGCTCTCAGCAGTGTCTAGAAGTCGAAAACTAGATTTTCTATGCAGATGGGTCTGAAAAAAAAAATTACTTGTTTTGTGAAAGTTCTACATGTATTCACAACTATCTCTCAGCAAAGGTTATTGAATGGGTACCCAGCCAAGTGGATACATTTTGCACATGGGAAACTTTAATTTTCTTCACCTACTTCTTTCCAAGGTTCTTATTGCTCATTTTATTTTTTATTTTTTTTTTAAACTCAGGAAAGGTGTAATCTTGTAGGTTAGGCTTCCATGCTGTTCCCCTCAGGCTACCAGTTGCCACCATACTGGCTCAGTTTTTCCAGAGGCAATGCCTCAAGCTAAATTTACTGTACAGGGAGCCAGAGATCTGTCATGAGTCACATGCAGAAATTAACTTCAGGTATTAGAGAAAAACTTGTAAAGCCAAAAGTAACAAGTGGCTGATTCCTGGAAAGGTTTGAGAGCTAGTATGAAACAGATCCTTTTCCTACAGAGCAGTGTGTTTACTAAGCCCCCCTTCACACTATGGAAAGGGTCTGGGGGCTTATTATTTGGAAAAGGAATAGAGACATTAATATCAGCTAATTAATACACATTCCTTTCCAGGATCAGCACCAGCTCTAGGCTTGCCAGCCACTTTATTAAATTCTCTAAGTCTCTTAGCTAAGATATCTTATTTTTAATTATAAAGTCCATTTTCAAATATGTTGAGAACAGTTAAAGTTGGGCATATGAATAATACATAAGTATTATGATATTTTAGCATATTTTTTTCAACCTTTGCACTATTCCCATGTTCCTCACACCTATGAGTCACATTAGAGGAAGGCTGTGGACTTAACAGATAACCTGTGGTTTTGCCCATGATCAGTAAAGTCAATCTGAACATACACAGCCAATCTGACGTTTCCCAGGGTTGCTAGATTTATTGGATTTATTGTGTATGCACAGACTGATTGGACTGTCCAGTAGATACATTGCTTCTTGGAAACATCATGGCTAATGCTCTCCAGTGCACTGTGCACACCCCCACGCACACAGGAGCTGCTGCCTGGCACCCAGGAATGGGATACAACTGTTCTGGTGGTGGAAGGCAAAGCCAAGCCCCGTCCTTTTGTATGGAGTGGACCAGGACTAACCTGGACATGTCTATACAGTGAGCCCAGTACACCAACATAAAGCTTCAAAGCCAAGTGGCAGCCAGGAAATGGGCACAGGATAAGTCGACTCGTCTTGTCAAACAGCAGATCATAACCTGAGTGCCGGCTTCCTGCGTGCTGTTCTTGTACAACAAAAAGGAAGATAGGAAGGGAATACCTAGATAGAAGGGGAACTTTACATAGGAAGATACTCAGATAAGAAAGGATTTTTAAATACATTTTTCTTTAGGTAGTCTAACACAATTATGAAGAATTAAAATATCTAATTTATCTTCATTTAATGCTGATTTTTTTCAGTATTCACAAAATAGGCTTGGATTGTATTTTATGAGTTGATTGCTATGATTAAATCCTGTAAAAAACCCCAGAATACTGTAATTGGCTATGTATTATTTTACATATCAAGACAAACCTAATATTTTTCAGAGCTCTGCAGGATATGAAATTACATGCATATTTCAGTTTTTACTCCTACAGTTCAATGCTTTTTAACAAAATTATTTTCTTAAGGATTTCTTAAGGCTTTGTAGTTTAGGACTGCAATCTGCTTGCTATCCACAGGGAGTATTAACAGAGATTATCAGTACTTAAACTGATGAAGAAGATATGTCATGTCTCTTTTACATCTGTATAAAGGCACAGCTTCAACAGACTGGCTGTAAAGGACACAATAATTTGATAGAGATCCTTCCTGTGGTTTTTTGCAAGGTATACTAGTTCTGTCTTCAAAAGTCATATGCTTCCATGAACCCACAACAAAGTGGAGTGGAAGCCTTTACAGTCTTGTAATGCTAGAAAGCAGCATATCTTCAGTCACTCATGGATCTATGCCTTTTGTGAATCCCATAATATGTTTTCTTAAAGCGGACAAACAAATGTGGAATTGCACATACATGCAAACACAGATGGCGATATGTGTGACTGAGTTTTCCAGTGCACCATATTAGGCAGAAGGTGAAAAAATTAGGAGCATCTGCTTCAGAAAGGACCTCAGGATTTCTACAAAGTGTCTTACTGGAATTATAAGGAGTCTTGTTTGGAATTTTGGTATTGTACCAAGGATATCAAAGAGATGTAGCAGGATAAAACATGAACACTATTTCTCTTTCTCTTTCATATTCATGTATGCATTTTCTTTAGCAGCGACCTTTTTTTCCTTATTGATTTTCTTTTGTTTGCTCAAGACCTCTTGACTAATTCCTGCAAAACCACAGCTAATGGTAAATAGAAATGTCATGACTGCAGAATGTACCACAGCAGGATTTTGCGGCTTTGCTTCCAGTTGATAGCAGGATGGATTCAGCACTAGGTTCAGTATTACTCTATTCTCACTCTAGTTCCTAACCATAGGGCAAATGTTCCTAAAAACTTCTTGCCTTGCCCATCAGGTCTGAAAGCTCTTTCACACAGGAAACCTATTCATTTTTGATTCATTCAGCAGCACCAAAAATCTAAATGATGCCCTGGCTTACAGGATGAAAACCTGTTTCATGCCCTTTAAAAAACAAATAACAAAAGTATCTCTTTATATTCAAAAAGCTGATCTTGGGATTTTCTCCAATGACTTTTTAACTGATCAGTTGAGCTCTTTTGTGCTCTCCTACAAAGGTTTGATTTCACAACCCCACAGGAATAAGGAATTATTTAAACCAGCAATGCTGGTCCAAATCTCTGTTAAGCAGGCATTGTCAACTGTATTAGAAGTAGCTTAATTACATTTAGCAATTTTGTGAAGGAGAGCATTATGTCCTGCATTACCATCTCTGAGTATATGCATAGCACTAAGGAACTGATTAGATTGAAACTATGCGCTTAGAAGGAAAATGTTGAGCTATCACAGCTCCATAATTATAAATTGCAGCCTTTGAAACCTGGTCTTCTTCAGAAACTGTGAAATGCAGCTTAAAAGTACTATTCTATTTTGTTAACCTTGTTTTGTCTCTTATTTTGATGATCCACTGAGGTCAATTCAGTCTATGACATTTGTAAGATAAAGGAAACAAAAGCTTTACCAAAGACAGTCAGCTCTGCCGGATCACTGTCTCGCTCCCCGACCATGTTTGTTCCAACACAAGTGTACATGCCAGCATCACTTTTTCTTGTATTGGAGATCATCAGCTTCCCACCACGTATCTGTTTCAAAGCAAGGAATATATTTTTAAATTCAGATAAACAAAAGATACCAGAAAATGGCTACCTTCTCAGGCAGCAAGTCCCACAGCTACAGCATTTAAAAGTTTTGTTTGTAAATATATGTATAGTTTTAAAACTATAATCCTATATACTTAAATATCTTTAAACTGTTCTAGAACACATTTTATCCTACTGATTGATATTAACTGCATTTCAGTTGTTTCTTCAGTTTTCACCTGATGCTTTATGTTTCAAAGATTACATTTCTTTCTGCCTCTTTGACAATGCAGTGCACTTGTATTTCTTGCATGGTGATATGTAAAGCACTCGACATCTCTCTCAAGAGAAAGGCAATTTTACTTAGTTTTACTTAGTTCATTTTATTTTACTGGTGTCTGAACAGTTTCCTTGTTCACTGATTAAGACAGATCTTCTTTTTTCCTTGATGCAAACAGACTGAATCTAGCCCAAAATGAGAATTCACCTGACTCCCATAAGACCTAACATTTTCCTGGCTACAAAGGGTGCTTATGAAGTAAAAGAGCAGGGTAGTTGAAAGAAGTAAAGGAACAAATTTGCAGCTTGTGAAGTCACAGTTGGTGTCAAAAGTTAGACAGTGGATGCTTCTGAATAAACTAGGAATATAGCCAAAGAAAAACTTGAGAGTCAGGGAGTGATAAGCAGTTCCCTGCCACTCTTCCTTCCTCTACTCTTGAACAGACCCTAGCAGAGACTGCCTGGCTCACGAAGAGCAGTTACTTAGATTGTTTAGCTTGAAATACTTCCTTAGGTATCCAAAGCAACAAGCAAGCTTCCTGATAGTACTTCCATATTGAATAAGGTCAGCACTGAGTGAGTTAACATATCATTACATACAACATAAAACTTTATTGAAGGAATATGAAGAGTGAAAAGCTAAGCATTTAAAAATTAGAAAGATGTCCCCACAGCCTTAATTTATCCCATTTGCTTGCACACACCATGATATAAATTCTAATCACTTGGTAAATTAGGTATTTCTGCTGGATACTTTTTCATTCAGTACTTGGAATGAACTGTCACAGAATCTAACCAGTGTTACTTATTTACTCGACATGTATTCCTATTCAGGAACAATAATTCTTTAGAGTATAACTTCAGCCTTCATTTAGAATATACATCCCAATTACTACTCTAAATACAACATTACCAATATAATCATAAATTGTTGTGTTTTTTCCCATGGAGTATTTGTGTACTTCTTAGACATGACTGACTTTATCTTTAAAGCACCTCTCTGATATAAGGTCTGATATTCTCATTTCACTGAACTGCAATCTAGAAAAGGTAAGGCCAAATTGGTCAAAGACATCCACTGAGTCCCTCATCTAACAGAGCACCTTACATGACCAAATCTACAGCTGTAATGGACCTCTGTTACATTGGTTATAAAAATCAAGCCTTAAGAAGTTCAAGTTGGAGACCCAAACCAGAAGGAATAAACAATCTTCCACCTCTCATTTGGGAAAGCTCAGAGAGGCAAACTGTCAAGAGTAATGATGAGTCTCTACAGGAAAGACTATAAAACTGTAAAGTTCTACTGCACTCACTCAGCTGCAGGGTCCAGTGCAGGCCCTGTGTCTATAGACAACCACCTGAGTTGTACTCACACTGATGCGCTCTTCCCTGTCATCAATACGGACTTTATCTTTCTTCCAGTAGATGGTAGGCTCAGGGTGTCCACGAGGTGGCTGGCACTCCAATATAGCAGGCTCTCCAGCTGCCACTACAACATCTGTAGGGTTTTGGCGGAAGTCATCCCGTAGCACTAATGCAATAAATGAGGGAAAGAAGGAAAAAAATTACTAAAGTGATGACAGTGTAAGGGGGGGTGGTGGGGGGTGGTGGGGGTGAAATACATGCAGATACACATAAAATGAAACAAACAAGTCTCAACCATTATTAGGTGATGACTTTGCATCTTATATTTTTTATAAAATATACAAGAAGTTGGTGAGGCATGACCTTTTCTCCAGTGGAGGCAGATTTCACATACATGGGATTTTTTCCTTTGTTTTGTCTCCAGATAAGAACACTGCTCTGCATTTAACTTAGAAAGACCTGTAGCAATCATTACACTTTTTAACCTTGATAGGGTCACTTCCCCTCCTTGCAAAAGTAGCATTGCAGGTCTGATGTTGAGTTATTTTCATAATAGAAAACAACATGCTGAATATTGGGCTTGCCTGGATCTCCAACTTCAGCATAAGCTACGTAAAGAAGTGACACATCTGATACTGAATTGCAGAGTTATACCTTGATTAAGGGTATTGCTATTATTACTGTTATTATTGTTATCACCGAATACATGCCAAAGTGATCATCAATTCTGAAAGGGTGTCAAAGAAACCAAACTGATGGTAGCGTGCTTCCAGCATATTTATTTTTTCCTTTTATTTTTTAGTTTTAATATTGCTGCAACTTCGACCAGTGCTGTCCCATGACATTGAAAGGAAAGAGCATTTAAATCACCAAGCTGTTTGAGAACTAAATTAGGCAACACAGGCCAGCTTCTTATGTAAATCAAGCTTCTATAAAGAAGGATTAGGTCCAACTAGCTGGCTTCAGTGTGTTAAAATGATATCCACTTCATCGTTTTTCTTCCATGTGTGTCCTAGTCTCTAGGTTAATTGACATTCTTATAAACATAAAACTGAAAATAGCTCTAGATGAGCTACTGAAATAGAATTTAGGGCATTTCCCCTCCTTGAATTTCAGCTACGTATGGCTTTCATTACAGCTTTAAAACAGTTCTCGCCCTTAATGGAACCAGGGCCCTCTGAGAAATTAGAAAACACTGTATCCTAGTGAAGGGGCAAGTCAAGAAGAGTTCAGCAGAAATTGCTCGGTCTCATTTCATAAGCAAAGATAATTTACTGCTTTCCATGTTAATAAAATGTGCCCCATTTTAACATTTGGAATGGAATATTTTCCTGTTCTGTAATAAGCCAGAAGAAAATATGATTAATACATATAAGAATTGGTCTCTGAATGGGCTGAGGTGAGCAGGCTGCATATATGTGGCACTCAAAATGACATATGAGGTAACTTTTAATGTTCCCAATTTTGGTATATACAGGTAGATCCCAGAGGAAGATGGGAATTAATTGAAAGTTAATTCCTTTTCTAACACAAAAAAGAGTGATTATTTAGGTCTTGCTCTCGATGCATAAAATAAAAGTGACAGGACATAGTCGGCAGCAAATGCAGCTCTGTCAAGAACCCATAGTCTTCTTAGATGTCACACCCAGTTGATAGATTTTTTTCCAACAGATAACAAAACACTGAACCCCAAAATATTTCTGATTAATACATATCCCTCATACACTTCTGATTCATAATAATCAAACCGACAGAAACATAATTTACAGGCTGTCAAGATCAAATGGAAGAAATAACTTAGGCAATGCAGAGCACAGAAGCAGTACACTGAAGATAACGGGCTGCTGTCTATTTGGCATTATAACATTTTGCAAAGCCAGGAAAGCTAATACCATAGCAATTTCAAGGCAAGAACTGGAAAAAAAAGTCTTAGAAAATCACCTGGTTTAGGAAGCATCTTCATGTGTCTCTGTGATCACTATGTCACACAGGAAGAAAAAATACTTCTAGGCAATGCTATGCCCTCTTTCATGTAACTAGCAAATGGATAAACATCAACTTCTTCCATTATCATTATGCAAAAAAAAAATATTATTTTTTATTGGCTTGCTTCTTTGTACAATTATAGAACCTCAGTGCAAATCTATTAATGGAAAATCCCCAGAAAATCAGCAGATTCCACAACATAATGACTTTATACTCCTGACTCCTAACTCCTGGCAGCAATATTAAGGAAAGTGTTTTCTTTGAACATTTCACACTGCTACATGAAGCTGACAAATACAGTTTCTTGGGGTGATACACAGCAAATTACATTAACTTCCTCTGAATCATCCAAGCAACTGTGTAAGGTTCCAATCAGCCTCAGAATATGAGGCTAAGAGGTGAATTGATTTTATCACATTCCTTTACCCTAGTCTTACTGCAAATCTGGCTTGAATGGAAGACAAAATTGATGCTACAGGGTTTACTTAATTTCGCTCTGTACCTCACTACACATGCGAATCTTGAATAGATATATCTCACCATTTCCATCTAAAGTATTCTGTGTTTTGGAGAAAACCAAAAAAATGGCTGGAGAAAAATGAAATAGGAAAAAATAAAGCAGGGACAGAAAGGCAAAGATAAGAGAAAAATGTGTGGAATATAAATTAAAGAGAGAAAACAACTCAGGAAGACGGGGAACACTGTAAGTTTAGGCAGAGTGAAAACAAAAAGCCAGATAAAGGAAGAAAAAGAATAAAAGCAGAGGGAAAAACAAGACGAAGAGCAGAGGGCACAAGTTGCCTTTCCTGTGATTCAGTGCTTTTAATGCAATATAACAATGATGATACAAAGCACAGATGTTAATCTGATCAGCACAGTCATCCCAGCACATCCAAACATCACCCTGAGAGAGAAGGAGCAGGGAAGAAGGGCACATGTGGAGGAGACCAGAGCACAAGCTGGTGAGCTCGGCTGTCCCATTCCAGTGTCACAGAAAGACACAGAAGAAAGGAGCACCAACTGGAAGTTGAGTTCACACTTATTAGCACAGTAAGTGGAAAAGTTGCAGCACAGCTTAGTGCACTCACCATATCTAATGGCACAATCATCTGTGAAAACAGAAAAATGGTTGAGAGCTGCAGAATATTCCTCAGTCAATTATCCACAATTGCTGGGTACTTCCAAATAACTATTAGTGTGCCTGAGCAGATCAGCCTCTCCACACACTGCCAAGAGGCTTTTGTTCACTTGAGAAGCCAGCCTTCCTCAGGGCCCTCTTGGCAGGGCAGAAATACTAGTGTATTAAAAATTCAACACAAGTGGCAAAAAGCCATCAAGCTCCTCTTCCTCATCCCATGTTTTCAACATTTTCAACACATTACGTAGCTGCTTTTGTGCCTGCATGGGTGTTGCCCTACATTTAACAGGGGATGCCAGAGAGAAGGATCGCTAGCATCCTGTCCTGCCTGCCCATGCTGGGACAGCAGCACACCTGGTCTCCTCGGAGAGCAGGACCCCAGAGGATGCTGCACAGCCCCAATGGCAGCAACAGCGATGCTCCCCTCTGCCACCCTGATGGCACTGCAAACATCCTCACGTTTTGAGAGGCAAAGCCTCAGAAGGGAAAAGCTTCCGGATGGCTACACCTCACAGCCTGGAAAGGCATCAGGGGAACAGGAGAGCTGGAAAGGACAGCTAAATTGTATACACAGCCTACAATGGTGTTGCAGACAAAAGTTAATTAAAGTTTGATCAGTCTCTTTGTAGCTCGAACAAGCTGATGCTGCTCAAACAAGATAGATGTCTGTGGGCTGTCACGTCGGCCTTTAAGGCATGCAAAGTCCTGTATGGCCATTCACAGGTACCCGCAAGTGTAATCACAGAAAGCAAGCCCATCTAAGCAATGGCAGCGCTGAGATAAACACTTGCAGGCCACGCACCTGCCAGAGTTAGGGAGAAAGAAGAAAAAAGAAGTCACCGCTACCAAGGCAACTGCTTACCAGCACCTGCCAGCTTAGGCCCAAATCCAGGCCTTGGTCAAACTGATGCTCATAAACTCAGGGAATTACATGGAAACCGAATTAATTTCCTTGACCGAGGCTCCAGCAATTTGTTTAAAGGGAGATAAAGCCGCGACGTTTATGGGGTAGGAGGGAAGGTGGTGGGGTCAAAATTATTCTAGGCTAGATATCCATGCCTTAATCCTGCTTTCCACTACAACGGCTTTCAGGCCCTTAGAAAGAAAACATTTTTATAGGATTTACATTTACATGATGATTACAAATAACCATCTGTCTGCTTCTACTTTTTCAATCTGGTCCATGTCCCACGAGCCCCCAGCCTGTGGTCAGAGCAGCTAAGCTGGAAGGAAGAAGTGGATGCCCGTCAGGAGGCTTTGGGATAATTGCATTCTTCTCCCACCAGTGCTCAGCTCTCCACCTCCTCCCCCCGGCATGCACGGTGAATATCTGAGATTACCGGGGATGGGAGGGAGGGAAACGCTATCTTTTTTGCCTTTTTCAATGAATGATAATGTATTAAAACACAGCTACATCTGTCGTGCTGACTAGAGGGTATAAAGAGATACCGAGTAAATATTAATGCATTTCTGTAACTTGGGTCCTGGTAGTTTATCTTCCCCCTCCTATTCTGTTTTGTGTTTATCTCAGGATAATATTACTCTCATAAAAAGATCTTACACAGCCACATCAGTGGCAGGTTGCTCACCTGCTACATGCAGGTAAGTCTCCCCTGATCCAAGGCACTGCCCCACAGGCATTTTCCTAAATCCTCATCTCTCCACCACTGCTTTGGCGCTTCTCTCCTCTGATACATACTGATATGCACAATCAACATGAATTATTATGTCAAATAACTGCCCAGATGTCATGCAGTGGACAGATTAAAGGATTACTATACTTTAGGTAGCGTATGGTGCAAGGGGGTATTTTAGAACTTGGCTAATGTGTATGATCTACTGAAATGGTCCCTGAGCAAGCCAGCATTACTTACTGAAACGGGGTGACAGAAAAAAATCAAGGGGTTATAGACAACCTTCCTCATGAAGAATAATAACACACTTTGTTTGATGATGCTGCTGCCCTACCTCTTTGATTCAGCAGCTGCCTCTGTCATATTTTGTAAGGAAAATTAAAAAAAAAAAAAAACAAAAAACTGCAACCTAGGCAATAGTCCTAGTCAAGCCTCCCAGGAAGTTCCTGAGCTCCCTCTGCATGTGCACTGCCCAGGAAAAGCTACCATCTTTTTTAAAAAATAGATTATAAGGAACTATACAGTTTTTTCCTCCTGTTCTTTTTCCCATCCTTCACCTATCTCTTGATACAGATATTGCCTAGGAGACATGAATGCTAGCTAATTTATCATGACTCAAAATGTTCAGACTTTGCTTTAAGATGAGGCCCCAAACCCACGAGATATATTTTCAGAGGTGTTAGGATATTTTCAAAGAGTCCAGTAGCTTCAGCAATGTTTGATTAGTAGGGTCCCTAGAAATCAAAGTGAGGAAGAGAGCAGCAGGGAGATACCTGCATCAAGAAACAAAAGAAGGCGTATCTTCTTCCTTGGAGATTCAGCAACTTTCTTTGGCTTCATTCCTTTTTCTCACTCCTATTTCATATGCTTATGAACTCAATAACCTACTCAGTACTTACAGTTAAAGGTAGCTTACTCTTTATTCTCAGGCCTCATCAAAGACCAAAATGTGGAAAAACCACTCCACTCTGACACATCCTCTAAAAATTCTAACAGCTCATACATACAGATATAGACATCTATCAGATTTGGACATTGTGGTGAGCATTAATGTCCAAACATGAAAGTGGAGACCCTTGCTTATAAATACAGAATATATTAAACCAGATGAACAGAGAATTACAATGCTAGAAATCAGGTGCATGAACTGACACTGACAAGTAAGTTGACAGATTCTAGACAGAGTCAGTGGGGGACGGCTGGGGATTTTTTCTCTCCTCTAAATTTCAGTCTGAGGTATACCCCAATTAGCTGATTGCACAGAGGTCAGGAAAGAAGATAAGCTTTTTCCTTTCTTATTTACAGTACACACTGCAAGTGTCAGACTTTGAAATCTTTCTTCAACAGTTAACCCAAATAAGGGCTCTGACGACCTGTTTTCCCTTTTACACAATTTACACAGGTATACAAGTGATAGTTATTGGAAACATTAGCTTATGATTGGTTTCTGACTTTTTAAAGGCTGCTATTTGTGTGAATTAAGTGTATACACTGAATATACTTACTGAAAAATTGTATAATGTCCTTGCCTTTCTTGTGATTCACTGAGATCACTGGAATGCAATCTGACATCTCCGTATTTTTTTCTGAAAGACTGTATATGACTACTAGATAGCATGAAGAGTGGATATTTTTCTAATTTGAAACATAACATATTTATGTTTAAGCTTCCTGGTTGAAAACAAAATTCTATCACCTGTCTTCATTGCAATGAAGCCCCAATAACCTTCTCTCTTTTTTAAACTCCTGCCTCCTTCCACCAACAAATCCTGAATGCTGCAGTTAACAGTCAGCAATCTCATTACCCATCTGCTATAAATCTTCAAAAGCATCACTGTGTTTTGACAGTCGAGAAAGGCAAAGAGAAACAATAAACATAACCAAGTATTCTTTATGAATGCAAATATCCTGAAGACCACATTTAAGTAATTTCAGAAATCTAAAGCTACACAACATAATATGTTGAAAAATTTTCTCTAGGATACAGAGCAGATTTCCTTTTTCTTATAGCATAATCACTCTTGATGAATGCACTTCACAGATTGCTAATGGTAACAAGAGACATGCTACCAAGAGTTTTGTTTCATTGAAACTAAAAACCTTATTACTTGCTTAAAAGTTCAGAGACTTTCTAGAAGAACTGGTACCACAATTGGCAGACAACAAACTTTGAAAAATGTGCATGGCCTGTTGTAAGTCTTAAGATTTAACAAGGATCAGACATTTATCAGTTTACCAGAATAGTTATTTAATTATCCTTTAAACTCAAGTCTGACGTTAGCTTTTACATGCTCTTCACTTTTAATGGACTACATATTCTGAAAATCATGAGCAAGTAATTTATTTTTTCCCAACTAGTAAGAATATCAGATGTCGAAGCAAGCATAACTTCAAAAACCACCACATCACAACTGAAGTAGTGTACTTTCACTGTCATTTGTATTCCAGCATGTCTTCTTTGCAGCAAGAACAAGGGACTAGTTTCATCAAAATCACTAGAGGACTCTTCAAATCACACCAACTATGCTTCTCTTCCAGCAATGCAGTAGGAAGGACTGTGTTTGGTAAAAGAGGCAATCCTTCTGAATCCCTAGTAGGCTACTGTCAGAAAACAGGATAGACAAGACTGGATAGACCTTTGCTCTCTTGCAGAACAGCTATTCTTAGGTTCTAATAAGCAAAATTTTAAAAAATCCAAACATTCTAAACTTAAAGGAATTAGAAAAATACGAGCAATTTTCAAAAGCAATGGCATTCATAAAACCTCAGATGTTACTGTCAGAGATATATGAACTCAGAAATTCAGGTAGGAGGTTTTCATCGAGTGCTTCAGAAGAGCACACAGAAACTGTACTGTACATACAGAGTACAGCACAGAGATTCCCAAGAAAGTACAGATTTAATTAGTAAGTTCAGAAACCACAGTATAATAGCATGCAAGTTTACTGTTGTGAGTACAAAAGTAACGCTGCCAGGTACTTGCAGCACTGTGCCTAACCTGATGCATGCTACCTAGAGTTTGACACAGCGTTGAGCAATTGTATTTTTTCTGTTTCCAGACTGAAGTTGGTTTTCCTGCAACCACTTTAGCTGCTTCAGTCCCCTCGGCTTCCAGTTCAAGTCCAGTCAAACACCTAAAAAGTACATGTGCCCTCAGTAAAACAAAGGAATAAGAACAGATGAGAATCATGAAAACGAATACAAATGAGTGAATATTTCTTGTAGAAGAAATATAGAATATTAGATGCTTCATTTAACCAATACAATACAGACTACAATCTCCAAGCTCCACTGAAGTGTGAATAGCCTCTAATAAACTTCTTGTGTATACATGCACAACACATACACAACAGCTGGGATGCTTTCCCATCTTGGCAGGGGGTCACTGCCACATTACTGCTACACTTCAGCCACATTAGGCAAAGCATCAAACAAAATAGGCTGCTGCCCAACATAGGAATTCTCTTCCTTCCATCCCCATGACCTTGTGCCTAACCCTGGTCTCTATCAAGCTTTATCTGGTAATTATAAGCTAAAACTCATCTACTGAGGTTTTTGTGAGATTTTTTTTTTTTTTTTTTTTTTTGTCAGGGCTTTTGTGTTGCTCCCTTAAGAAGCAAGGATTGAAAATGGGATATTTGAGCAGACATAGCAAGGCACGTATTTCTCAATAAGCTTTCATAACTCCATTTCAGGGGGACTGTGAAACCACACCGTCAGATATGAAGCATGAGATGCATCCACAGCTGGTATGCAGAACCAGTGGGAGCTGTCTGCTGCTTCTTGAATACCTCACTTCCCATCCTGCAAATTGTCCTTATGTCAATAGCCCATTTCGGGGTGGTTGCCAGATGCCGTTTAAACAGACCTGCTCTATAGCCCTGGCTGGCCTCATGTCTCATAAATGGGCACATCATTGCACACAGGCTCACCAGTGGCATTTCCTGCTGGATCTGACCCCAGTGTGCCTTCTTTAATTGTTAACCTTCTGAAGGGCTTGACGGTTTTAATTTTTTTTAGAATTTTTCCCAGCAGCCGGAAGTGCTGTATATTCAGCGAGTGGGACAGCAGAAGGCTACAAGTCACCACTATGTGTTCTCACCGCTTCAGCCATATTTGGTACTCCCTCTCCAAGAATTTACATCATAAGTACACCCCCTAAAACTCCTCTACCACTTATGACTGCATATTATTTTAATTCAATATTATTTTAATACTCTACAATACATTAAAAAAGGAAGGATGCATGGTCAAAGACACTGTTCATTCCTTAAATCTCCAACTCCACTGTCTCTGAAGACAGTAAGAACATTCTTTTTTTTCCAGTGTTCCAAGCGTTGGGGGTTTTTAAGTTTTATCATTGGATTCTTCTTTCATAAAAGACTCCCTTCAAATTTAAGAACTGACCAAAAATGTTAGATTACGTTTTTTCTGGATTATCTTGAACACTGCAAAACACTTTATCTGTCACTTATCACCATATCACTTTGCATAATGAATTTAAGTTTCCAGAGCTTTAAAGAACTGAAGGAGTAACGTGATATGTAGACTCTATATTAAACACTCTTGGGACAGAGTCATTTGAGTTCTGTCAAGATGCTACCAGCTAGAAAGTAATTCACAAACAACTAGATAGAGCAGTAGTTTTCTATGGTCAAAACATGTAAAGAAAGCCCCAGATTTGTGATTTTATACAAAACAAAGAAGAGACTAGTGTAATTTGAAGGAAATCTTTTGCAGTTTTGATCTGCTCAAATAGCATAAGGAATTATTTCTATACAATATGAAATATAACTCTCCCACTTATTTTCAAAAGAGTAAAAGAATGTAAGAAGTTCACATTGCCCTCATTATTATTCACTACGTTTTGCAAGAGGAAAGAAAAAAATATAAAGAAGCAGGAGCAAAGACCAACCATAATAGCCTGAAGCAACAAATTTCAAAGGGGAGCTTCAGCACCCAGAGGGAGATCAGAACCTGGGTGTCCAGCTCCACCCTCCAGTCACACTATGCTGTGCCTAAGAGTCCACATGACCTTCAGATGAGTGGTTACACCAGCTCCCAAGACATACTGTTGTAAATATAGTAGCATGATATTTTGAATTGCAGTAAAGGTGAAACAATCCTTTTTTCTATGTAATACCCCTTTCCCAAAGTGCTATTTCATGTACAACAAATTTTGCACATTAGAAAAATGAACAGTATAACAAAACTAAAACAAAATTAATTCCCCACATGCCACACATCCTTCTAAACCCCTGGTGCTGAATATTCCTTTGGCAGTTCAGTACAATAGAAAATCAGGGTAACTACGTATCTGCTGATGGCTTTAAAATAAGAGAAAAATGGCAAACAGCACAACTCAAATAACTGTTTACCCCAGACCATAGAGAAGAAACAATCTGAGAGTGCCTGTAAAACAGCCTTTAACAAGCGTGTTACTCAAGAGCTGGAGCAGCCCTTCAAATGAAGGGCTCACATTCCTCTTAAGTGTCTGAAAGACCTCTGTTAATTCCACAATTGGAATATAAAATAAATTTTACAATCTTTCCTCTTCCTTTGGCTTTTTGTATATAAACTACTAGTGTAACGAAGAATCTATTTCAGCACAGGCACATTTAATAACTAAATACTGAAATAGGTATTATTTAAAATGGGAACCTCCTGGCACATTTAAATCATTCATTTCATTCCTTCTTAGCACCGAGTTCAACTAGACACATAGTACCTGTGTCTGTAACTCCCACAAAAGATTTAATTTGTGAATATTTATAGTTACTGTCATTCCTCAATTGCATTAGAAAACAAGAGGCTATACTGACAAGATAAAGTATTGAAGCACCATATGATAGACAAAGTATAATATTGAAATAGGCAGATTAGATTATTAGACTAGACAGGATTGGATGGAGGGAATTTTTAGCCTGCCACAGTCCTCACCTGGGAAAGGTTTTAGGCCAAGTAGTACAAACATTTTATTCTATGCCAATTAGAAAAAAGAAAAAGAAAAGAAATCTCCTGTTTGGAGGATTTTTAACCCAGATCACTCCACTGACCCAGTTCGCAGCCTAGATCCATAAGCAACTGATAGAATGACAAGCAGAGGAAGTAAGTGGCCAAGAGAGAATAGTACTACTTAAACCCGATTTTCCACCAAGGAAAATGTATTGTTAAAGTATGCATTATACTTCCCTATATTTAGAATAAGGAATATATAAAACACAATAGCTCATATAACCAGTGCATGCTGTGGGATTTCTCTGAGACCAGGAGAACTGGAAACATTCTCTAGTTTGCTTGTACAGTTTCAATTAAGGCAAATTGAATTAACTTCTCCCTTGAGAAGGACCTCTGTAACTCTGCTCCTCCTTTTCTGAACAATTCCAGATGTAGATACAGAACATTTTCCATTTCTCTCTGAAGCCTTCCACACATTTGACTGGGCTGCCACATTCATACAAAGAGGTGAGCTTCTGGGGGAGAAAACACGGGGTACTAAACAATGCTCAGCCTACAGTTGGTACGTTTGCTTTTTACAGTTTAATTCTGTTCATAGGGGCTTCCTTCCTTACTTAGCAACAGATGGATCAGCTGGAAACAACTTAGAAGAGATGGAAACACTTCTGCTGGTGATCAAACGGAAGTTTAGTACAATGTGGCTCATAATTACACCTTCAGTGGCACTTTGCTTTGTTCCTGTCATACCCAGAATTTATTACCTGCTTAATAGCTCTTCTTTGCACTTCCTTTTGAGCACTTATTCAATCCAACGTACTAATTAGACTTCCTTTTTAAATGCTATCGGTACCCTGTCTTCTGTTGTAAAGAATCATCCTTCCAACGTAGGTCTGCAGGTGCACCTTAGCGTTTTGAAGCTCAACAATCAGAATTGCCACTCTTGGGGCACACCTTTGGGTCTGGCACATGCAGGAGTGATGGAACTCTAGCAGGTCTAATTGCTGACCACTGCTCATGTTTATTCTCTCTCAAACAGACATTTGCTAGAATGCTCTTTCCCCCACAACAGTGGGGTACAGGAGATCAATGTCATTTCATGAAGCCAGAAGCTTCCCTCACCCCACTAAAAGTCTTTGACATCAACAAAATACATATATATATATATATATATATATATTTTTTTAACAGGAGGTCACAGGGCCATCCTATGGACAAGAGAGCACTATACTAATTCAGTGTGACTAATACTTTGCTTAAGATTTTAAAATTCGTTTCTTGTTCTTTTCTAACCAGACGTCTCAGGGCACTGAGCTACAGCCCTTCATGCTTTTTCAAACGGTTAAAAAGAAATGCCAACATTGACAGATGCAAAGCAGTAAATCCAATGTGTAACTGAACTTACTGAGCTTGAGCAGTTTATCTCTGCATTGTGCAGAGCCTGAACATCTGAACGTACATCTGAATGTACAGTGCAGCCAGCATAGAGCTGTTGCATGGGCATTTACCTGCAATTTCTGAGCATCCAGGAGCTTGGACTGCAGACATTCAACAGACCACTGTTAGAGTGAGCATGTCAGTAGAGTTGGCAGCTTGGATTCAAATCTCTACCAGTCCTTTTTAAAATAATAAATCCAAGATATTTATTCATAACCTGCCTTCAGATCCTACCAGCAATAGTGAATCTATTAAACTTTGTTTTCACTGTTCATGATGTTTATAAAAATTGTAGGTGGAATTACAAACCAGTAATACAAAGCTTGGTATTTTTCCTCCTCAGATGTAATAATGAGCTGGATAAGAACAAAGTTGACCCAGGGATTTCAATACAGAAACTTTCATTGGAAACCTGAGCAGTACTGTGCAAAACCATGTTTTTATGTCAATATAATAATGGCATTTCTACACCTATTAATAAGTATAGATCTACCGCTGCATTCTTGGTTGATGGGACATCATAAAATGAATTATATTTCTTCTTAAACTATATAATTAACTCTTAATGAACCCTTCCCTTTTCCCAGTAAATTCAATTTTGTCTAATCCTTGGGTTTATGGTAATGTTGAGCTCATTAAAATGTTACTTAAAACTCATTAAAATGCACACTGAGAGGTAACAGCTTCATTACAGTAATACGTTGTAAAAGAAAAAAGAATGCTTTATTATCATTTAATTGTTTCCAAAACTGAATATATTTGCATAATGATGAGGTTCACAGGATATTTTCAGTAGTACTCAATAATTAAGCAGTTCAGTAATTAAAAATGCATTTGCTAAAAATAATTTTATGTTCTTCCTTACTCCCTGTTGTTTTTTTTCAATTGGGAGAAGTGTTCATGTTGATACAGTTTACAGAATTGAGCAACAGTGATACATGCATTGACATTAAAAGATAGAACATTCTAAGCACTTGGCAAATTTCTGTTTCAAAATAATAAGTTAAAATTGTCACCAATATATTTTACAAATCAGACTTTCTAACAAAGTCATATAATACCCGTCCAATCATTTTTTTAAAACCAGGGACAACCAGGAATTATGCAGGGGCCTTTCAAGTGCAAAGCGTTACTATAATTTTCATAATTTACTGTTACTATACACTTTGCACATGATAGAATACCTGAACAGATGTCAGCTGGGACCTAGATGTGGCTTTGGGGGATGTCAGAGTAACTATAAATCTGCCCTAAATCATGCTCTGAGGCTCAAACTGGGGTTCTGATTATACAGCACGGTTGTAGCTTCACCCCGCTTTTCTGCATTTCCTCTTGACAGGGACTCTTAGCTCTAAGGCAAACGGACTTCCCTCACACAGTCCTGCTAACTGCAGGCCATCTTGCGTTTCACTGACAGCACAAAGTTGAGAGTACCAGTAATAAAATTCCAGCCAAGTATGTGCATCAGGAATAGCATTTGTCTGCACTATAATGGTGGATATTATTATGATTAGACATGTGATTAATAGATTTACACTTAACATATAAACCCGATCAAATTTACTTTAACAGTTTCTATTGGAATAAATCACTGTGCTGGTTTAGAGAAATTCATTGTGAAAGCTGAAGGTTCACGTTTGTTTTCAGTGTATCTCCTCACAGGAGTAAGTAAAAATGTATTAACAAAACAGTTAAAAGCTAGAAATAAAAGTTACAGCTTCTTAGTAACCTCATCACTAAGAGTGTCTAGTGTCCATTATTTGCCATATGACATTAGTGTGGAAGATAATTCTACCAACTTTCATTTTAACTGCGGAAGAAGGGTTACTAGAAAAACTGACATCCCTTGCCAGGGTATGAGCCTAGACTCTTAGATGGGAAAAATACAGCTTTGAAGCCTTGGGTCATTCAAGGAACTGTCTAATGTAATACCATTTAAGATTCCTTAAGGTATTAATTTAATACCAATCACTGCTCTTTTCTGTGGCTTTCAAATATTATTTCCACTTCTACAAAATGCTCACAATGCAGCAAATATGGATTTTTTCCAACTTGTGTAAGTTGACTAGCATGCCGAAGAGACAATTAAATATGGATGCAGTAGGTTAGACATGCCAGTGTAAGGGGAAAAGGAGAGAAAAAAGTGGTCTATGCACTTTCAACCTCTATACCATTAGTAGGGAATAAGACTAGAACAAAAATAATCTAAAGAAAAAAAGTGAGGTACTAACCAGATTTAACATTTTTGACAGTGGTTGAGTTAATCAACAGTTGTTGCCTCCCCAAACATGCAAAGAAAAATTTCACCTATATATAATAGGACAGCATTCTTGTGGTAACAGGCTGGTAGAAAATGAATTCAAGTTATGTGGTTTACCACAGTTTTCCTCGATAAGTCTGTACAATCAACTGATCTCAGCTCCCAAATATAAATGGATGATCAGACTTCTTTCGCTCACTTTTTTTATTTTTTAAATAAACCAATCTCATAGATCTTCACCATCTCCTCTATATATTTTGTATAGTTCACCACACAGTCGTCCAAATGCCAAATATATAATGCGTATCTTAAAAAAAAAATTATAAAAATAAATACAGAAGAATTACTCAGTGAGATATCAGTGTGTAAGTTGAAAATCATTGTTTAATACAGTAAGTTGGGTCATATTTCTAAATTTGCTTCTGATACTTCTTTAACAAACCAGATCCTCCTGATGGACATGTGCATTGCTGTTTCTACACTAATTTACATGTCATGTTCTCAGCTATTTCAAAAGAAAACAAATAATGTGTCTTTTTAGCCAAGTAAACAATCTCTCATTTTATCTTTATTGCACACACTAGCAGATGAGTCATTTCTCTCAAACACTCAGCAAGATGGTTGGAAATAAATAATTCTGAAAATAAGTAACCAGCATAATAAGTATTAATGTTGAAAACCCTCTCCATTGTATTTCCTTGTATCGACTAAGTAAAATTGAGATACCATAAATGTAAAAGAGAAGATAGATGGTACAATGAAAAAAAACCAAACAAAACAAACCCAAAAAGAGTATTATATTATATTTTTATATATATATTATAATATATATTATATATATATATATTATATTATATTATATTTACTAGCTTTTCCTTACATAAGCACTGTGTAAATCCAACAACCAGCAACAAAGGCTGTAAAAAATGTAAAAAATTGTACTAAAGTCTCAGTTTTCAATTGTTATATATGGGAGGGATGACTAGTCTATTAAATCCAATGTTTAGCAGAAATATGTAAGCACAGCTTATATTAGTGCAAGATTTGGGAAATCATGGCTGTGCATATCTAAACCTCAAAAGCGGAATCTCATCTATTATGTTAATTTTATGAACACATAAGCAAGCAAAATTGGTACTATTTCAACTGAGATCTGATATAATAATTTTAAAAAGAGAAACAGGTAGAACTCATGCTTTCTTGCTGCCTGAGTAATTTTGTTCACTATATCCCCCTGCTGCTGTGGGGAGACAAGCCATAGTGTGTCGAGGTAAGCTCACCAGCAGGACAGGAAGAGAGCTTTAACGCAAGTGTTGTGCTGCTGCGAACTGAAAATGTTTGAAAAATTTAAACTAACCATTTCAGATTATTTTTTAACCTGCAGTAAAATAACTACTAAATACAAGCAGTGTTTTGTACTCTCTTGTAGTATGATACGGTGGTCATTTCAAAATGCATCACATTTTTCCTGTTAAAACACTGTATAATGCATTCTTATGCATGCTTCCCTGCTGAGGTTATACTACATGTTGCTGTTTCCAAAGGGATAATGGCTTTTAACGTAATGAATTTATTTCTCAAAAAGACACCTGAATATCTTGTGGGTTATATAAGGAAAATGAAGAATTGAACAGGGATTTTGGGGTTTTGTTTTCAATTTTACACCATGTCAAGACTTGAGTGATACAACTGCCATGCCAGGGAAGAAAATTTTTTCAAAAACATTGGAAGAAATACATATCCTGACTCAGTTTAAGACTCAGGCTTTCATTGTCTTTACTCAAAGCAAAACCTTGGAAGAGGAAAACTAAAGTGTATGCTCCCATATCCCAGAATAACAGAATCGTCTAGGTTGGAAAAGACCTTGAAGATCATCCAGTCCAACCACTAACCTAACAGTTCCCAACGACATCACATCACTCAGCGCTATGTCAACCTGACTCTTAAACACTTCCAGGGATGGGGACTCCACCACCACCCTGGGCAGCCCATTCCAACACCTAACAACCCCTTCCAGAAAGAAATGCTTCCTAATATCTAGGCTAAACCTTCCCTGGTGCAACTTGAGGCCATTACCTCTAGTCCTATCACTTATTACTTGGTTAAAGAGGCTCATCCCCAGCTCTCTGCACCCTCCTTTCAGGTAGCTGTAGAGGGCGATGAGGTCTCCCCTCAGCCTCCTCTTCTCCAGACTGAACACCCCCAGTTCCCTCAGCCGCTCCCCGTACGACCTGTGCTCCAGACCCTGCACCAGCTTCGTTGCCCTTCTCTGGACATGCTCGAGTCATTCAATGTCCTTTTTGGAGTGAGGGGCCCAAAACTGAACACAGGAATCGAGGGGCGGCCTCACCAGTGCCGAGTCCAGGGGTCAGATCCCTTCCCTGTCCCTGCTGGCCACGCTAGTGCTGACACAAGCCAGGATGCCATTGGCCTTCTTGGCCACCTGGCACACTGCTGGCTCATGTTCAGCTAGCATTTCCTATTGGGAAATATGTAAAATAATAATGAAAAAAAAAATCACACATAGCAGAAAGAAAAGAAAATTGCTATGAAAAACAAAACTATCTCTACATTTCTCTTTTCCTGATATTTCTGTTCAATAGTTGTAAATTGACGTTGACTGGTGAGCAACAATACTTACACTCAGATTTTATTTCAAAACACCTACAAAAATAAGAACTGTGTTTTGAATTTTTTAATGATCACAGCTTATATGTACCTTATTGTATATTTTACAATTCTTTTATGAAACACCTCACACTTCAGGAGTTAACTGCCAGTGGTATTTAGCATTGCCACTGAAAACACATAGGCTCAAGGCCACACACCAGTTTCACTGGTGCACTCCCTAGCAATACACTGTTTCACAGCAGGGACATTTACACCATATTCTACTTAATTCTTTAAGTATCTTTGTATTCCTAAAAAGTTATAAACACAAGTTTTTCAAGCTGCACAGTATTAAAAATTTCTATAAAAGAGAGTATCCTTAACTCAGCTCAAATCATGACAAGAGAAGTTGTCTGTGATCAGACTATGCTCTGAAAAATGACTGCCCAAGAATTCTTTTCACTGAAGGTGAACAGGTGAACTCTGTGGTCTTTACCATCTATCTAGATTTCTTCTGTTGTGTTTCATAGTATTGCTTCTTTCAGACTTTGTAAAACAGTGTATCTGTCAGAGATTTGTTTTAGAAATAGGGAAGGGAAGGAAAGAAAAAAGGATTGAATGCCAAAGGAGAAAGCTAGTCTGGGTATTTTTGCCATTTCTTATTTAAAATACTAAAATCACCTGTTCAAGCTCCCCATCCTCCATCCCCTAATGAGAGTTGTTAGTAAAAAGAAGCAGTCCAGCCCACCCCCTGACGTCTTTAATTGACTTCATAGGGAGCATTATCAAGAACTACTCAAGCAGTGCTAATGTTGCCTGCAGATTGCTCACACATGGCATGGCTGGCATTCCTTGGACCTTAAAAGGGCTAATAGGAGAGTGTAATCTCCACTCAGTATGGGAGCCAAGACCAGGAGTGATCTGGAAAACAAGAAGTAACTAGAAAGTATTCTTCCCCAGATGGAAGGGAGGTGGAAAATGAAGATAAAGCTAGTAGGCAACCATGGAGTCTTCTAACTTCCCTATTATAGAACTTCTAGTACAACAGAGTGATATTTCAAAAAGTGTGATATTCAGTAATTAAAGGAAGAAGTCTGTCACATAGAAATGTGGGCTTCTAATTTTTATCTGTAATTGAATACTTCATGGAGAGATATAAAATGGGGTTTATAGAGAGAGGTAGCTTTTAAGATTATTTTTTTTTCTATCAGTATTCCTCCAGTAACTTCAGTAAGACATGTGAACATCATCATATTTTACTAAGTTATTAGCAATAGTAAACTGAACTTTGGAAATCTAAAATGTTTTCATACTGAAGACTCTGAAACACTTCACAAACTCTGACTCTTCACAAGCCTCACTGACTCCTAGGAAGAAAGAAGAAATATGTAAGCGTTGCTTCACTCCTCCCTAAAAGGAAATGGTTCAAATTGTGTTTAAAGGCATGCAGAAATACTACTTGAGAGTCTAGAATAAGAAATGCAGTGACGCTAATATATGTTGCAATGGTAAATTTGATAGTTAGTGTAAAGAACTACTTCATGACTTGAAGCCTCATAGGGAAATAAAGACCAAGTTGGCAGAAGCCCATGCAGTTACCATGAGAAAGGAAGTGATGCAGCCATGAAGATGCTGCAGCATCATGCGACACAATGCCTGCAAGTAGCCTTGAGGGATGCTTCAAAGCAGACAGGCTACATGTCCCCTATCCTTTCCTGCTCTGGTAAATTCCACCCTTCCTACCATACTGTTCCTATAGCAACAATGCATAAGTGGTAATAGAATTGGGGAGGCAGGATGAGTTCTTACGGTCTCTTCAGAATGCAGTGGTGCTGATCAAAGAGAGTATCCTGAGTGCAGAGAAGAGAAATATCTTTACATTAATTTTCACTGAGGAAAGTGACAGGCATATTTTTATCCCATAGATATTCCTAAAAAGTTTAATAATTGAAATATTTTTTAAAATAACGTTTTAAAAGTATTTTCAAGAAAGATTAGGAAAACACAGCTCTTATTCTGTTTTTCAACTTCATTGCCACTCTGTGAAGGTAGTATTTAGTCAGTTTTGAAGAGTACATCTAAAAAAGGCAAGAGAGGTGCTGTTGTAGGTATCTATCCATCTATCTAGGAAAAAAAAAAAGGTGCAACATGTTAACCTTTAAGAACCTAAAGACATTTGGACATGATGTCTCCATTTAGCTGTAGAGCAGCTGATAGCATATGATTAAAATCAGAACAATTAAGCATTTATATAACACACACTGATAAAGCTGGACATCCCTGAATGGAAAATACTGCCTCTGCTTTATTTGAATTGTTGAACGCTATTAATGAAACAGGGAGAATGGGGAGAGATTTGGTACGTATAACTTGGTTTGACAGAAGCCTTTGATAAGATCCTGGACAAGAAACCATTAAGGAAAATAAATAACCATGGGATAAGAGGTAAATTCTTGTTGTGGATTAAAAATTAGCTAAGTGATAGGAAACAAAGAGTGGTAATTAATGGCTGTTTCTCCAAGTAGAGAGAAGTTAAGAGTTGGGTACCTCAGGGATCTGAAACAGGACAGGTGTTCAATATATATATTAATGGGTTCAAAGCTGGAATACACTGAAAGTAAAGGAAAATCATCACAAAACATCACAAAACTATTTTCCAAAGGAGAAATATGGCTGAGATATGCTATAGAGATACACTCAAATTGGGATACTGATATTGAAACAGCAGACAACATTTAATTTTATATAAGGATGAAGTTATATACATTTGGGAGGGTTATTGAAGGTTATCTCTGTGCTCTAAATAGTTCTGGAATAACAATCTAATTGGAGATAAAGGGGTGAAAAAGTCAGGAAAGATAAAAGCAATAAAGTTCCACAAATACAGCAATATGACCTGCAGTCAATTTCTGAACTCCAAAATAGTATTTTACAGTTGACACCCAAACTTTCAATTGTTTTTTTGTTAAAATTCTTGTGCATTTTCTCAGCCTTATCACTCTACTAAAATAAGCAGAACTTTTCACAGCATTTTATTTTCAGTAAATACAGTTTAACCAGCTGTGTTCATTCTTTCCTCTAGCAGTGCCAAAAGTACCATACAATTATCAACATCTGTTAGAAGTGCTTTTCAGATTTGATTCCAGAGCCATGGACTTCTGCCTCCTGCCTTGAATTCAAATATAAAAAGAATGAAGCACAGCACAAACAAAGAATCTATCATATACCAGCTGCAATTGCAGGGCACAGCTACAGAGATGCATTAAGAACTAAGCGTAATACACCCTGATGTATTTACATTAGCCTAATCTAGCTGGCCCAGTCAATGATACAGTCAAGATGAACGGCATGAGTTTTGGTACACAGTAGCAACTCTGGAGCATTTGCCAGGGGTCCTGGGAGAGTTTACATCAGGTTGCTACCACAAACTAAAGCCTTTGTCATGCAGATATACCCAAAGAGGACAGCTGGACTGAGGCTGATTGTTTAAAAATTAGTGTAGACAGTTAATGAAGTTACAGTACCAAATGCACAGAACACATCTAACTAGCAATGTTAATAACCTTTTTTATTATCATTTCAATTTTATGGATACTTGGAGGGATGACCAGTGCTTAAACTGATCAGATTTTTTATCTACCCTTCTCCCAAAATACATTTCTGTCTTCACATTAAAGAGTAAGTCATTAAAAAATTATTTAAAACATAATATATGAATAATTTCTCTACTGTACCTCTTTATAGTCATACAAGTAATCTTGACAGTACAACTACCCAGCCAGTAATCTTAACATAAGAGTTTGGAAAGGCTGAGAACGGGGTGGAGTTAGGTTGGGTGCACTGATCAGATATGGTAACCCAAGATGGAAATATAACTGCTTGCCTAAAGGGCCCAAGGATGTTATCTATAAAAAGATGACCTTTTCCTAAACCAAGACTGCCTTATGCCTTCCAGCTGCCTCTTTCACATGGTGCACTGAAGTAAGACTCAATTTAAACCATATGCAAAAGATGATTTCTTTTTTAGTTCTTTCCAAAATTCCCCTCCAGAAATTAAACACCCAGTTATGTATGTTTCAATGAAAATTAAAATAAAAATTCTGCAATTCTCTATCCCTTTAAGTTACCCTAAATTCCTCTGGTATTTGTCTGGTAGCACAGCACTCGCATACACTCTGCCCTCCCACTGCCCCATTTCCACATATGCCTGATGATGTAACTCCATGCTCTAACCCGAATTGCAGTCTAACCCTATAACTGTAAAATCTGCGTCCCCCAAATTCCAGTAAAGCAGGCCCCAGCCTCACCCTACCACCAACATGCAGCCTAGGGCCTGCTTGCCTGCAGCAAACTCATCAGGTTTCCCCAGGAGGTCAAACTGTGGCTGCTCTTGCAGTGCTGTGTCATCTCTACTTACTGTTGCCTATGGAGGAGGGTAGACATGCTGAAGAAGAGACAGCCACGGTGAAGAAATCCAGGTTTGGGCCTACCTGATTCTTGCAATGCATCCCCAGGTGCTCAGAGTGGATGCTCTATTGTTCATGCAGATACCACAAAGAAGTAGGTAAGAAAGGGGAAGGAAAACAGAGAGGGAGTGGGGTGAGAAGAGAAGCAAAGGATAAAAAGATAGACTCCTCAACAGGGTATATTCTTCAACCTTTTTTGAAAAGACTTACTTAATGAGCAAGTGACTATGTCAAAGTAGAGAAAAACAATCCTATCCTGGTTTTGACTAGGTTGATGACTAAACACCATGTGAATAGTATTTGGGGCGCTGGGGTGATCAGGTTACACAGAAATGAAGTATCAGCACATGTGTTTTCACAGAATATTTTTAATCAGCTTAACACACATCATCTTCTTAGCATTTTTTTCTTAATGTTTTAAAAATGATTGTAATTAAATATTTTAATACAATTTTTCCCTGTATGATTTAGCAAATACTGTTTTCCTGGTTACCAATGGACCTTGAAATTAATATTTTTTTCTTTCTACTATTTAACAGTTTCCATTGAAAGAATGGCTCTGTAGCTATTAATTGTTAATTGTATATTCTTCCTGGTCACTTTAAAGAAACACAGAGTTGAGCTGATTGGTTTTTTTCAGTAGAAAAATATGAAAGAGTAACATGCTTTATTTTAACTCAGTATTTAGAAACCGATGACATCTATCTCCCATGGAAACTTTACAAGTGTTCAAGACAAAGCCCTTGCCATTTTGTGTCTTATTTCATAAATGCATTTGACCATAGATTACAGACTGTCTTTTGTACTAACTGATAATGATATTCTTTTTCCATATTTAGTATAAGCATTCAAATATCATAGTATCCACCCTGCCCTTGAAGAAATCTCCAGGGAAAAGAAGAATAACAGTAAATGAAAGGATAAACAGCTGTTGTAGATTTTTGGGGTAGGAAAGAGGTGTTTTGACACTTAACCAAAACTTGAATTAAAGAGTAAAAAAACCCTCACCTCTGCTTTACATCAACATTTAGATTTTTTTTATCTACCTGTTATGACACATTTAATTAAACACTCTGATGAAAAAAAATAGCTTTTTGTTTTGTGAAATTCACTGAGAAGCATTCAGTCTCTACATTTGAGAAGTCATAAACAGTAGAAAGGTGTTTGCTAAAAAATAAATTTAAAACTGCAAACTGATTAATTTTAGCATTTCATTCCAAGCATCTTGCCATTACTTGAAAGATGTTAAGCCTGCCCAAACAGGTAATCTCAGATGCTTTGTATTAAGCAGCTGAGTCAGCGATTGCCATGCTCACAAAATATGACAGTACAATTGATTACTGCCTTTTTTTTCCGCCTCCCAGATAACTGTTTTCCTTTGAAGTCAGAGGCCAAGAGATAAAACATCTGTTATCCTCCAAAGCACTCTTTCTAACCAGGGGTGCTTCCCCATGGCCAAGGAAACAGTGGTGTAATTATTATTTTGTTCCTAATAATTATAGAATTGTTAAATAGATGCTGTAAGTATAGAAAAGCTATTTAGCACATAAAGATACGAGGATGAGGATTTATTCACTTTTGTGCTTATTTTGCAGGAACAAACAGCAGTGTTGAGCTAAAACCTAGCTGTGTTCAACCAACCAAACATATAGTGATGTATGTATCGATGCTTACCATTGGAAGGCGTCGTCCAGATAATGAAGATAATGTACAGTAGACTAACAATACTATTTACTGCAAAAGGGACAAAAATTTCCTCTTACTAAAGTGAAATGCAACAGTGTTGTACTGAAATCAGAGGAGCAACCCTTTGTAAAATAGATACAAGTACAAAGGAGAATGAGGCAAAGGAGCTTTGTGTGTGCTTTGTTCTGTAACGTAGTATTACAGTACTACTCAGAAATTAATGTTCTGCATATTAGGCCACATGTAACGTGAAGTTCTGTTGTTCATGGAAAAAATGTATAATTTCCATTGCATAAGAGGACTTGAAATCTCTCTTCTCTAGTCATCAGTGCACCTGAAAAAAGAACATTAATGGCACAAAACAAATCCAAAGGAAAAAAATAAATTGCTGGTTGACTGAACACATCCAGAGAAAAATTAAAAATGTATTCTGCCACCCACTGAGGGATAGGCTCCTATGTGTATGTGCATCTTATATTCAGACCTGCCAGCCTCTTGAAAAAAACTTGAGAAAGTTACCTACTAAACATACATGGACATTCCTTCCTTCCTTCCTTCCTTCCTTCCTTCCTTCCTTCCTTCCTTCCTTCCTTCCTTCCTTCCTTTCGCACACTTTCTCTCTCTCTCTCACGCTTTCTCTCTCTTTCTCTCTCTCTCCTTTCTTTTCTTTCTCCCTTTTTCTCAGTGTTCAGTTCCCTCTACAGATCCTAGGTAGGGTGGAAGCACTGTGCAAACTACTCCTGTGCTCCCTTCATTTCCTCACTTCACCTTCTAGTTTGGAGATAGCAGGCTGGATCTGGAGACACATAATTGGGGCAAGAAACACTCTGCTAGGGAGTGTCAGCTACGCCCTTTGACAGCTATTATATTCCCTTGTGATTTACACAACAGAAGAGCAAGACAATTCAGGAACACAAAATGATCAAAAGTGGGAGCAAGGTAGATGAGAGCTGAAAGAAGAGTAGGTAAGTCCAGTAGCTAAGCAAGTGCGTGGCCCACATGTTAGATAGATAGCAAGGCTGTGTTTGTAGAAGGGGCAAACTACTTGTGAATTATTTGATGTGGGATAAAAGGCATATCAAATGTACATCAGAACTTCTACAACTGCTAGGCCAGAGACCAGCCTTCTTATCCACAAAAATTGTAATACCTATAACTAATTATCTTGTTAACAAGAGAGCTACATCTTCATTCATTTTTCCCTCTAAGTAGTACATTTCCTACTGTTACAGCAATTTCAGTTTACTTACAGGATCTTAAGTTTGTGCTTTTTGAGTATACTCACTAGCATACAACATTAGACCTAATTTACCATGTATAGATCTTTATCTATTCTGGGAAATTCATAAAGACTTGAAATGGAAAAAAAAAGAAGTTTGGAAACACTTCTTGTAAGTTCCTTTCAATACTAAAGAACTGCCTTTCGTCCAGTTATGTTTTCCTAAGGTTCATCAGCCTTCTTTACCTTTCAAGCACTTAAATATTTTGCAAGATTATTATTTTTCCCCAATTCCTCTTCCTCCTTCCCAGTTATTTAATATATATGTTAAACATCGCTGGAACTAGTATGCAACTCAAGGCAATTCATTTTTAATCTTGACATTGTGATGAAAAGAATTCCTTATTTCTAATCTTAGTTTTGGTTCTTTTCCCTAGTTTGTACTCCAGGGCAGTATTTTGTCTTTCACTGCAAGACTATATGCATACTTTAAAAACCTACCACAAAATTTAAATTAAAAATATTGCCCTGCCACTCACTAGTAGATTGGAGAGGCATGGCTTTCCTCAAGAGAAATCATGACTATCTGTCATTTACAAATGCTTGTTTGGGCACTATGTTATCTTGTGGTTACTATTTAACTTTGTTAGCCCTGAGTTAAGGACCACTGGTCCCCAAGATTGTTCCAATAATTTTACTGACAGTCACAGTATCTCACATTTTGTTCTAAAACAATAATAGTTGCCTTAAAGTGTTGCAGAGGCCTGACAGAATGTACCCCAGATATCCCAGGGTGGGGCAGCATTTCAGAGAGGTTGTCTGCATTCCAAATTCTGAAACTCAGTCTTTTTTTTCCTCAAGTCTCACCTTAATATCCCTCTTGCAGCTTGCACCTGAAATCCATTCCCAGGTGTAAACTAGAAGTGCTGGCACATATATATGGTGAATCATTCAGAAACAATAATCACATCCTAATTAGAAAGCAGTTACCTTCTAATAACTTTAATGAGAGTCATACTAGTCAACTTTCACCTAATATTTAAGTAATATAGGTACTAAATAGATAAGGGTTTAATCTGTATCTGATTTAGTAACATATCCAATGTGGCATGCATAAAATAACCACTGTTTTTGTTTCATTTTCATTAGTATTGGGGGGAAAAAAATTGGCATATAAAATAGTTTCCACTGAACATAACCTCTTTAAATTAAAGTACTCTTTTGACACTTGCTGTTTAAACTACCTATTGCACATCCACAAGGAAGAGTTGAAAAGGGAAATCTAGACTTGCAGCAAACTGAAAGCTAGACAATAGCACTTTGGCAGACAAGCCCCTTCAGATTTCGTGTTGCTCTAAGACATGAACAGATTTTGCAGACACTGTAGCAGCTATCATCGCACCGCAAAGCAGTCTTTTATTGCATGAGGTTAAAGAAGAATAAATCAAAAAGAGCATTAAAAAGCTTAACAAAAATATTGAAAATATTGAAAAAGGAGTGATTTTCTTCAATTGGAAAATTTAAAAAAAACCCCAACTCTACTAGCAAAAACATCCAAGAAATGTTCATAATTCAAAATTCATAATGGTTTAAAAAAAAAACACTGATCAGAAGAGAAACAAGAAGATTGAGCAGTTATAGTAGTATTTATGTAAGAAGGGGGGGGGGGGGGAAAGACTGATTTTATGAAAAAAAACAAACCATGTGTAAGACAGGGATGACAAGCATCTAGATTTTTTTTGTTGTTCTGTTATTTTCAATTTCAAGGTACATTGCAAAGTTTTCTTTGTTCAAATATATGCAGTTTAAATACAAGAATGAAAACTCTTCCTGGTCTTCTAAGTAAAATAATTTATTTCACATATGCCTGTTTAATCTTAAATTATTAGAAATGCTGCCTCTAATTTCAACAGGTACTATATGACTTCCTTTTTAAGAATTAGAAGTCTGTGGTCTAAGACATCCTCCTCTTGAGCACTGAAGACAAAGATTCAGCTACTGTAATAGTTAACACCAATTGTTAGTGGGTGGTAATATGCCTCCTTCATTCTAAAGTGTGAAGAAATTAATAAAATATAGGCATAGATTAAACATTTAATCAGCATCATATTCAAGAAATCTTTTTTAGACCTGCTTTGAGCAGGGGGCTGGACTAGAGAGCTCTGAAGGTCCCCTCCAGCCTCAGTTATGCTGTGATTCTCTGTTGGAAGAACTGACTTGTATGAGGACAGACAAGTCAGAATAATCACGTTGGATGAACTTCTAGGAGAATATATGTGATAATAATCCATGGATACTTCAAGGGAATAAGTATGCTGGGTAGATGCTAACATTCCATAGAGCATTTAAAACAGGAAGAGAAGAAATGTAGGAAAAACAGATGTGGAGGAGCAAGGCCACCCTAAACACTTCCAGTCATTAACACAGCAATGTCCTCAATGAACATGGAAGGAATTGATCCTTCCGCTCTTTACTTTGGAAGTGTAAACCAAGCACTGTATTTCTCTTGCATTAGTGCATCTAATAAACACATCAGGAACTCTTTTGTTTAAATAGTTATGAAGCAGCCAACTTTACAGCAGGTAAAAGAAGAAGGAGGAGAGGAAGGACTGATTAAGAAAAGAAGTTTCCTGTGCTTAACTGGGAAATCCGCTTAAACGGGATGTCTCCCAGGGAACTAATTTAAACCCGATGATACTTAATAGCTATGATTGGTGCTTAGTAAGTAGGGTAATTATGTTTAATGGGGATGCCTTAAGGCAATTGAGTGGCACTTAAGTCTTTTGTATGTCTCAATCTCATGGTACTTCTCTCCATTTTCTCCTCTAACAGCTTTCTGACCCTCTGTAACAGTTATAAATGTAGAAAATGTATACATCACCACCTGTTTCTATGAGTTTGTCCCTTCTGTGCTAAATGCAGGGTCATCATACCAGGCATATATTTGTTGCCTCCTGTGCTCCTATCACTGCATGAGCCACAATACCTAGCCAAAATATTGGCTTCTCTTACCATTATAGGCTTATCTACTAACATGAGGCTTGATACTGCCACACTGAAGCTAATGGAAGTTTTCCAGAAGCAGATTCAGATTCAAGCAGAGTTTTCCTCAACCCCTTGCAGCAATGCAGCTCTGCAGTAGGACATCCTTTTGCAAAATGGAACAGGAATATTCTACACTTCTTTTAAAAACTCTTTGCAAATGTAATGAAGATATGAAGTTTGTGGACAGTTTTCTCTGGGATTTATATTTAATATATATTTATATATATATATTTATATAAATGGGATTTAAATTAACTATAGCTCTTGCTTTATTATATGAGGTGGTCTTTAAGACATAATTTGCTGTGTTGTGTATGTTACAATACAAAATCTGTAACTGTGCCAGTATGAAAAAAGGAAGGAGAAAAGCTACTTAAATTAGGACCTGTACTGGGGGTGGGAAATGTCATAGGTTGGCCATAAATAAGTTTATGTTGGAGATTAGAAAGCCCTTAACTATTAGAGCTATCAGATCCCAAAATTACTTTCTAACAAATATTACAGAGGAATAAAACAGATTTTCAAATGGAGGTTGCTCAATAACTTTGTCAAAGAGATGATACAATGTCAGGTCCAGAATAGCTGGAGAATAGATTTATTGATCTAGAATGTGGGTCTCAATCCTATTTTCCTAAAGTCATTTTCAATACATGAGTGAAGCCATCAGAGGAAGCAAAATAAAGCATCTGTAATTCAACTTACTGTTGCCACTGTCTCAAGGAACATGACTGCATCCTTTTAATACTAAAAGAGATAGCTAGGGTTACCAGCAATCTTACTTTTCTTGTCTGAGTCTAGCTAGCCAGTGGACTACAAATATTCACAATTTTTTTCACAGCAATAACTTTATATAAATAAAGTGAAATGTTGCCAGCAAGCACATGAGTGCTGTATTAAACACTTGCACTCACAGCATATAAGCATTTGAAATTTAATAAAAAAAAAAATTTGCAAGGTTGTTAGTGTTAAAAGGTACCAGCAAGGTGGTTTTATGATGCTCCTCACTGAGCTGTGATGGATGTGATTAAAACACAATTTTAAGAAAAGATGCAGACCTACTATTAAAGAGAAATTTTAAAAAGATACATACATATTTTTCAATTTTCAATGTATCTTTTCCAGATGGCTAAAATACCCAATTTCCCACTCCAAACTTGAATTGTAGAAAGGTCAGTTCCCAAGTGGGGGGTAAAAATACCTTTTATAAATCTATTTGCAGATGACACCCTGAGCCTTTATAGACAAACTTCCTAGTCAATACAGTAATTATAACATATGTGTATTCCTTATCACACTGTTAGTGTCTTCAGCTCTCATTGATCACGATAATCTGAAGTGTTGGATTTCATAGTATCTCTCAGCTTCCCAGTGTCCCATGCTTTAGAATCAAATGTCCTTTTGGAAAAGTTACTGTGCTTTTAAAGTAGTATTAAAACCCAAGAATTATATTTTGAAATATTTTAAACTACAGTTACCAACTCTTATGATACTTAATATGAACGGGACATTAAATCACTATATTTAATCCTGAAACCAAAAATGACTGCTAAAATAGCAGTAGTCTGTTCACACAGCTCCTATGGAAATTAGTTTAGGTTTGTGCAAAGGAAATCACTCATATGATGAGACTTATACTGGATTGTTAGATGTACCCTTAAGCAATATTCCAAAGTAAACTGATTAAATCAAAATGCAGTCCATTTTTGGACAGGGTAAAACTGGTTACTGTTGCTGTCAGATAATAAAATTAGCAAGTTACATTAATGTTGGTATCATTATCATAATCCTTTCTACAGTGAAGCCCAAGTATTTAAACCATTTCACATCTCTGAGTTCACTCTTACTGCTTTGCTATATATGAAAAAGACACACTGAAAGATTAAATGACTTGTTGATGGTTGCACAGCACGTGAGTGGCAGATCCATCCTCAGAGCTTGAGCCCACCTTTCCTCTAGTACACTTTAAATGTATGAAGCAGTCAGAATTCTCAATTTTTAGTCATGTTCAGAAATACTTTCCTTGGAAGTAGTACCATGATTTCAGTGGAAACAAGTAAAATACAATTTAACATGATCGTGGTTCTAGCAAGCCCTAAGTTAAAATCAAAGTTCAGAATGCTAAAGAAAAGATAATATTTGAAACATTCCTTACTGAGACACCTGTATGATAATTTTAACCTTTTACTTATGCCCTTTTTTTCTGTGCTTGTCTTATAATTCTTCTGTGTCACAGGTTAGGTTAAAAAAAATTAAAAGATGAATGATATGAGAAAATTTAGCTGAGTACAAATATAACAATTTTTCAGTATAAGACTGTTCCTGTGCTTGCTTTTTTTAAAAAGATTTAAAGTTTGGATGCACACATACAGTTCATTAGTAATCTCTCTACAGGAAACAAAAACAGCAGCTGCTCAAAGTGAATAACGCAGAGGAAAATGGTATCAGACAGAACTAGATTTGGATGCTGCTTCCTTCATCCTCTGTTAAAAAAGCATTGGACCTCCAGAAGAAATAAAAAAGCACCTCTCGAGCTTCCCAGAAGTGTCTATGCATTTAAAAACTAGTGTGCTCCTAGAAAAGTTCAAAGCATGCTAAAAACATTGATGACAACTGTAAATATAAGTGAAATCACCAGTAAAAAAGACACTTTCCTTAAAACAACAGATAAAATTCTGGGGAACAGTTATGTGTATAAATACTGGCTGTTTCCTCCCCTAATGTACTCTAGTTTATGTTGTGTTAATGTAAGAGAGGGAAGGGACTAGAAAAGAAGAAGGTTCACAGAATTTGGTGCAATGCTTTTCTTTACTTAAGTCAGAGGTAAATCACGTTATAGGGATTGACCCTCAAACTGTGCTCTTAGCTAAGGATACTCAACAACAGGCTAGTCACAGGTTCTGCTGAGTGACAGTTTAATTCATTTTTGGGACAAACTAGTTCGTAAATGTCACAATATCAGTCTCATTTCCTGGCCAATGTCCTCCAAAATATAAACTGCAATATGGGCAAGAATGTGCAGTAAAGAGACAAAAATAGATCTACCATCGACTAACGCCATTTCCCCCACATCTCCTTCAAGATAAAGGAGTTCTACTGCATAAGAAATCAATACTCTAAACATAAAGGAAGGTCCTCAATTATCACAAATAGTTGGAGTTTACTAAACAATATTATGTGTGCTTTTATTTGGAATATTTCTGGTACCTTCAGCTATGCTGCAGTCAAATGGCATATGAACAAGAAGTGATACAAACGTCATGAGTAAAAATCCAAAGCAAAAAAATATGTGATGAGCTCCTGACCTACACGCAGTGAACTGGTGTGTGCTAACAGAACAATGAGTATTTTTAGAGCATAAAGAGATCCCCACTAATAGCCTGGTCACTAGTGACAACAGTAAAGAGCCTCACACAGTTGTTTTTGTTAAATGGGTGCAGTGCACACTGCCTATGGCAAATCAAACACAACTGAGAGAACCGGCTCCAAAATAGATGTGATTTAAATAGTCTTGTACCTTTAAGATGGAAAATCTACGTTCAGTGCAGTAAATACAGCTTTGTGCACAAAGACTTAATACAGCCAGACCTGAAAAAAATACCAAAGTGATCCAAGAAACTAAATGACATCTGACTGGCTTGTTTACACATCCTCATTTCCCCAAACCATTTTGGTTCATTTACCACACTTTGTCACCATGCAAGTGTTTGGGGGATTTCAAATGGACTCATTCTGTTCTAGCAGATGTCAAAGAAGAGGTACATTGGTTTTAATGCCTATTTGGGGACATATGGGAATAGTTTTTTTCCCTGTATAAAAAGTCCACAGCGTCATCCAGCAGGATCTGTCTCCATTCTTTCCCGTATTAATATCCTCCCTAAATTTCCTCAAAATTATTGAGTCACTGTTGTTTACTACTGCACGGCTGCTCATGTATTATCTTCTGAAAGCATTTAATTGTTGCAATACCAGTTAGATTGCAAGAGTGAACCTGCTACAACTTTACAACCACCACAACTCTGGGCAGAGAGCACCATTTGTCAACAGCAACCACTTCTGTTTCTGAAGGGAAACAGACAAAGAAAAGAAACTAAAATTCATATATGTGACTTTCTATGTGCAACAACATTAAGAAAAGCTCAGCTACAAATTGAAGTAATTATAATTAACCAAAAAGTTAAAACTTTTTTTAAAAGTTGAAACTAATATGGCATTTTAGGGACAAATTCTTAAATGCATTAGTAAATAACATAGCCTACTGTTACAGAAACACATTATACTTTGTGTACATCACATATTCTTAAGAGGCTGTCACTGGCATTTTCTTCCAAAGAAACATGAAAACTGGAAATTTTAATTGGAAATTTTAATTAATTTTAATTGAAAATTAAATTTCTAGACAATAAGCTAACATTTTCCTTAGATACAAGAAGAAAAACCACAATAAATGATAGAAGCACATGGAGTGTATGTAAGAGATGCATTTGTCTTCAGTTTAGGCTGTTACTGTGATCTAGTATATATTATTTCCTCCCTGACAACCCTTTACTGGAGAATGCATAACCCATCAAAACATGCAGTCTGCCAGTTGTGTGTCACCACATAATGTTTTTTTAATTTTTGGCTTTAACTCCCACTTTTTTTTTGGTCTTCCTAAGAGGTTCCTCGGCACTAAATGCTACTATGAAGTAGCCAGTGGCCTGCTGCCAGGCACACATGCACAAAAAAAATCAATATAAATTTTTCTCACAGTTAGCAAATAAGTCAGTGATCTCTTTTTGTTCTTCAGAAAGAAAGACTATAATATCTTTCAGTTCAAGAAAAGATCCTTTAGATAGATCTGCTTTAATGAAAAGCTTATCTCACTAACTTGATGAATCAAGACATGCCTCCAAAGGAGAAAGTACCTTGGGGTAACTGAGTTACAGATCTGAATAAGTTATAATCTTCAGATAACATCCTCTCTTTATTGTTCTTCAAAAAATATACTGATCATGCACATTTTATCTATTTCTCGGCAGTGTAATATCAACCAAGAATAAAATAGTGTCTGGTGTCCTGGTTTGGATCAGGACGGAGTTAATTTTCATTGGAGTATTTCATACCATGTGATATCACGACCAGGTGGGGTGGGGCTAGCTCTGGGGCTCCCTCTTTTGACACACGCTGTCTGCTGTCAGGCAGTGTTGGTGCTGTGGGGGTGGTTGCCACGTTCGGTAAGCCTCTGTTGCATTTTACCCGTTTTCTTTTGAACTCACTATTGTTACTCTTATTCTCTTGTTATATTTAGTAAATTCTTTCTTTTTATTCAACCCACAAATTCTCTTCTTTTGTCCCTCCCCTATGTTACAAGAGGGGGGAAGTAGGAGGTGAAAGGCCGGCCACATGGCGTCTGGCTGCCACCTGAGTTCAAACCTCCACATCTGGTTGCTTCAGCTCATGAATGAAAAGGAGAAGTCTGGCCTGTGGCCTTCAGCAACTCATTAACTGGAGCAGTATCTTCTGCTGTGTTCACTGGAGTGTTGGGTCTTATTTGTACTCACAGTATTTCAGTGGCTGCATGCAGAAATGAAAGGGGCAAGACTGGGTGTGGTCAGTCATCTTCAACTGCTTGGCATGTAAGATTACCCAAAAAGCAAGTTGTGTGGGGCTCCTTTGAATGTAAAGATGGAAGTACTGATTGTTTGCCATTGCCCCTTGGCAAGAAGTAGGCACATTTATTCAGAGCATTTGAGGTGATTAGGAATTCAGTATCTTGTAGAAGGGTACAGGACACTGTACTTCCTTAACACCTTTTTCAACCTAGCTATAAAGTTCTGAACATCATTATGGAGCCGTGGCGGGGAGGAGGACGAAGGTCAAATTGCGGGCCATACTTCTTTCTTTGTAATATTGTCTGAGAATTATGGCACTGGCATAAAATGCTACATTTCCTTTGAATGCTACCATTTCATCTTCAGAATTTGTTATGCAACTCATATTTGTACTCTACTTCTCATTTCTTTTATAACAAATTATTCTGTGCCTTTTTATGATCTTGTAGGAAGTCAAGGTTGAATCAAAGCCATTGTGACTGCCAAAGTGCATGTATAAAATTATACCATGAAGCGTTAACCTTGCTTTGTAGGTTCACTTATACTTTTCAATTAAAAGCTATCTTTAGTATTGAAGGAAAGTACTTTATAGTTTTTTCAGTTAAAAGTCACCTTTAGTATTTAGGCAAAATCACTTTCATGGTAATTCACACTTGCATTCTCAAAAAACTCTTCTGCCTAAAATGGCTGTACAGTGACCTTGTTTCATCCAAAGTTTTAAAAGAACACAGAAGAATTAGGAAGTGATATTTTACTTGTATTTACTTAGTCCATTTAGTAAATGTGGGAAAAGGTAAAAATCAATACATTTAAAAATCCTCCCATCTCCCCAAGGAAATTATATAAATATTGTACATGTGTGCATGCATGCTTGTGTGAATATATACCTGGGTGTATCAGTACATTCTTAAACCCAAACTCAGTAATTACATGACATTCTTTTTTTCTCTCTCTCAAAATGCCAGTTAAGCTATCAGGAAGTGCCTGTAATTCATATGAAGGCTAAATTCACATGTTAATTGTTACAGCTACATTTGCAAAATAAATATTCTCTTAACTATTTACAAAAACTGTAAAACTGTTGAAATTGGAAACACAAATCACTGTGCTCCCGCTTTGTCCAGAAGCCTCAAACAATGAGGATAAATTAGTTTCTCCTGAGCTTCTGCAAAATAAACCTTGAAGTGCTCAGTCATAAACAGGGAAAACTCTGAAGACCTGTATGCCCCGAAGATTTATGCAGATGTCAGTAATCCCGCTGAAGTCAGTAGGAATACTCACAGTGCATAAAGCTACATACACACATAAGACTTCAGCCTCGGGGGCTGATATTTCAATAGTTACTTTGCTTGAGTAATACCCTGAGGATCTGGCTCTGTAAAGGCTATCCGATTCTTTCACTGGTTCTCAATGACTTCTCTAGAGAATAGTTACCAGTCACAACTCTGTTCTGTGGGAAAACCACTGGCCTACCATTTTTTATGCCTGTAATACTTCCACTGATGTAATGTTGGCTTCAGTTAAATTAACATCCTGAATTACTCTTCGAAACAGCTTCCAACAAGCCTTAGAACACAGAAGCGAGCAACACTAGATGATGGAGAAGAGAAAGAGTGAAAATGATTAGGCAGGAAAACAAGATACTGTGTGTCTAATACAATATGGGAATTTCATTTACAGAGTAATAGGGATGGTGCTAAGACTAAATCACCACAATGTCAAAATGTGCATAGTGATGATAAAAGATTATATGCTTTATACATGACTGATGATGACACATTTAGAAAATATCTGGAAGGGAAAAGACAAAGTGATGTCTCATGCAACTTATGAAACTGCAACATTTACAACATGTCACCCTCAAATTAGTGTACAACAGGAAAAAAATGACCCCTTCAGTATCAATGCCCCCAGCTCTTCTGTTAAAATGGCCTTGACAAGAAACCCATTTATTTTCTTCAGAGAAATTGTTTCGAGGTGGTTGTTAGGCACAGTAGAGGCTTGACTCCTTAGACCTGGGCTGGATTAGGCTTCCCAGGTAAGATAAAGCAGAGAACAATGTTGCATGTTTGTCTCACACTTTGGAAAGATTATGTATCTTCTCTGGGAAAGGCGTTCCTAATTTAATTTGCATTGTAGGGATTTTGAATCCCAAAACTGTGACAGAAGTTAAAAATTATGCCAAGATTGATAACATTTTTTTAATACTGTAGTGAGAGTCTCTCATAGGAAGGGCAACCTAATTAAAAAGTTATAAGAAAACAAACATTTCAATAAAAGTCACAGCATATAGTAATTCTTCATGCAGAAATAAGCTGAGCTGCCACTTTAGTTCTAGAAAAGAGACCTATTTCAACTTTCTCTTGGAAAGCATAATTTGGAAAAGATTCACCTATACCTACTGCTGTTTTTAAAGATTTTTTCTATAAATAACTAGAGACATATATAACTCTTTAAACAAACATTTTACATCGCACATTCATTTTATTCACAACTCAGTAATTAACTTAGTAGCTTTTTTTAAAGATCACTTACTGCAAAAGGAGGCTTAGTTTTATGATCCATAAAATTATGTAAGCCAGAAGTTTAGAGGAGTCTAGAAGTAATTGAGTAAATTCATACTCACAACATGTTTAAATAGATGTTTGAATCCTTTGTATTGTTGACTAGCACTTTTTAAACTCACCACAACTAGAGGAGATGTAAGAGTTTATTTTTAGGTAACAAGCTACGAAAACTTTTGATCAATAATGCTATTTTCTCTTATGCGAGTTATCTATAATACAGTCCAGGTCTGTATGTAAAAATATCATACTGTATTAGTAGCCTGTCTGCTGCAGATACTTTTTATACTGGTACAAAATTAAGTGTAAAGTATAGCTGCCCTCCCTGTCTGGGAATACACTGTACTGGACAAATACACTGCATTGACCGTACTGCTCCCTCTGCGGTTGCACAAATTTATTTGTACCAACAGACTTGCATTTGAGAGAGAAGGCAACAACAGTTCTAGAGGATCTCAGTAGCAAGTGAAAAGGCCAATTTGTGTATCGCTCTCCCAAAACACCTGCGACATATCAAAGCCCTGTATCAGATATTGCCATCTAACAGAGTCAGCTGCTTTGGGAGGTTTATAAAGTTCCTAGGCAGTTACAGTGATAAGAACAGCCCCGTCTGCTGAAACTCTAGAAAGTAAGTTAATTGCCTGTTAATGATTTACAAGATTTGACTAATTTGTCATTATTAAAGCAAATGGTTCTCAGCCATCTGTAAACAGCATAAGGTATTCTTCTTCATTTACACATAATAGATGTACAGGACCATGTTCCTAAACGTCTTTTTCTACCCAAACCCTTGAGAAAATTCTCTGAGGGAGTAACAGCAATAGCCAGAGTATTGCTACAAGAATATTGGTCTTTTTTTGGTAACATGTATCTTATTAGCTTATAAATTTCATCAAGATAATGTGAGGGCCTGGAGATTTGCTCACTGGCTTATTCCCCACACTTCCAGCACCACGTTGTTTGGGATGAACTGTTCCTATGCTGTCTAATTTCCATCTATTAAAAAGAACAATTAATTCTGTAGATTTCTATGCAGAGACTGGGCTCCTTCTCTCCTGCTTTAAAGTGTATCTTCTCAATCTGGGCATCTACTCTCAAAAAGTAAACAATACTATGAACATTTTTCTACCTCTTTGTCAAATTTAACTGAAATTATGAAGATCAGAGAGCAAAAAGGCCAGTAGGCAGACACACACAGTGACTAACACTGATCACACAAGCATTATTTCCATAAGAAACCAGGATCAAAACACTCATCTAAAACATATTTTTTTTTTTAAATAGAGTGGCCTGCCATGAAAAGATACTGAATATGCAAAAGACACTGACTTCAGTAAGAACATTACCTCATTTTAGGTACAAAGGGACACATTAAGTAATTCTGAAGAGTATCGAGCTGAATAGATCTGTAATGTTAATATTTATCATTAACAAAACCCTCCCAGCAAAGACTGTGAAATTATTTGGAAAGATGTTCTGTTTCCTGAAGCCAGCAAGAGTTGGATTTAACCCACTCACACCTTACATAGGTAGGTAACTGTTAAGGGAAATTTGGTACTTCGAATTTGGGTTCTCAGAAACTCTCAGAAACCTTCACTGTGTCACAAAAGTCCAAGACCTACAGCAACATCAGGGCAGCATGGGGCCCAAAGCTGTATTGCAGCATGTAGCCCACTAGGCCATGTTCATTCAATCCGTATCTCTTAGCACCTCCAGTGCACATTCACAGTGAAGTCAAGCCGCTTTTCATTTTTTCTTACAGTCTTGGAAATTCACTGTGAATCTTAAAGACAAAAACTCCAGAATAATTACTTTCACCTCACTGAAAGACATACAAGTATTATTTTAAATAAATGTCTGTTATTTTACATAGGAGAGATCCTATTTCTTGAGTCCTCCATCAGAAAAAAAAATATAAAAAAATGCACTCCTATTTTTGTGGGTTTAGTCAACTTGCTCTTGATCTCAGTGGATTAAAACCTGAAAGTTACCAAGTCTTCCTGTGAAATAAAACTATTACTTCCTAAGAAAGGCAGAGATTTTTAGGAGGGTCAGCACCTTGCAAAATGGAATTTAGTTAATATTGTAATTCATGACTGCAACAAAATGAAAGAGGAAATTACAAATGAAAACAGAAAACTTGACTGAGATATCTTAAATCAAAATCTTCTTAATGTTGATGAAAACTTCCCAGTAACTTGAAATACCGAACACTTAATGTGCCATAGTTTCATTAATCTTTTAGCTCGGTATGTATAAATCCAAAACCCTGGGGAGACCAATTTTGAAATGATCGTTTCAGACAGTGTGTATCTCTAATGAATGCATTATTTGGGATATTTCCAACATGGTTAATAAGGTAATGTTCATAAAAGAGACAAATGAATTGATATTTCTGGCCTACCCTATATGCTTGGACAAATTGTGATGAACATCATGCATACAAATGACAAAGGATTAATCACACAAAAAAATTGAAATTCACGGTTTATTCCAAAGGCAAATAGACTACATCACTAAAACAAAGAATAGACACTATGGTCGACTTTGCATAAGCAGTGAACTTCAAAACTGACCAACAGTCAAACCAGTGATTTCAGCGTCTACGTCCTTTTTTGAAAGCTTCTGCAGGATTTTGAAAGAATGAGAACTGATTTTCCAATTATGACTAGGCTGAAAACCACAAAACAAAACAAACAGCTCTCTGAAGCACTCACCTATTTCATTAAGACAGATGTAGGATACATTCTAGGAACAAGAATTTTTGCCATAAATATGTGCATTATATTAAGTAATTTTTAATTCAGCCAGATTGTCACTGTTGGTATCTAGCACTATTCTAGAAAACATTTTCTGTTAAAACTTAAACATTCCCTTTACATTGTCTTGACAGATCACATGTGACCATCTTAAAGACCTGAAGTCCCTAAGGTATTCTATTGTGAATAATTCATATTATAACCAATTTTATTCTTAAAAGCAGTTGTACTAAATGCTGGTGTAGCACATCTTCCATAAAAAATATCTTGTCCCAGAAGACAAAAAAGGGGGATTGAGATAAAAGGTGCAGATATTGCTTCCCTTGCTGCAAAGCCACTCTGAACCAAACCAGCTTATACACTTTGAAGAGATACAGTGACTATGCATCTATAACTAAACTGTGCTAAATCTGATTCCTTAGAGGGGAGGCTGAAGTGGCAGTGCAGTGAATTGTTCCTCTGTGATTATGTTAGAAGAACATGTACCCTCAACCTTTCATCACCCAGTGTTAGCTACAAAATATGGTAAAACCTAAGGAAATCATAGCATTGGTGTAAAAATGTGGATTAGAGAGCTCTGGAAGCAATTTTTTTGAACGACACCTATTCAGCAGCTCTTAAAACAAGGCAGCAGTGCAGATTAAACATTAATTTGGGGGATTAAGCCCTAAATTATAATACTTGTGTGGAGCAGACATCCCCCTCATCGTAAAAGTTAAGTTTCTAAAGCAGAATGAGGAAGGATTTAGAAAGCATGAAAGCTCTAAGGGATTAATCATATTACAGTAGTGTTCCTCCTTATTTAAAATATAAAGCCCTTCATCTCAGAGGACATCAAGGACACAAGAAATAGATGAATGAATAACACACTGTGGTACAAGTACACTTCAGCACTGTTGTCAAATTAAACCAGCACATACCTACTTACTTTTTCAATGTGGAAAGCTGAAATGTTATAGAACTAGAATCTCTGTGCACTGCAAAACCAGCAATTATAACCATCAAAATAAGGGCCTGAAGTTTTTAAGGGATTAAGCTTTCACTTTTTACAAACACATGGAGCTGTAAGCAGTTTATTATTTCAGTCTTGTAAGACTCATCACAGTCAGCAAGTTACTGAGGAGACACGGAATCCTCCTTAGCTCTCTTAAACAGACAGCAGCTAAAGCTAATTGTAAAATAGAATATATTATTCATATCGTGCATGATAAAACCTGTTACTGGTGGATTCCTTTACAAATACCAATCAGGTCTACTTTATGATATGTTCATTTCATTGTCTCCAATAATCTGGGACACCCTGTTCTTTCACTGACCTTTGGTGACCCTGTCTCATTCTTCTGGTCTATACTGCACATCTACATTGATCTGTAGACAAAGCACTGTCAGATGGAATCAATACATCATTCCTTCAGCAACAAGACTGGCTTTTGCTCAGTTTACTTTCATTTTTTTAACAGATCAATACCGCTAAACTGATGTATTGTAAATTGGGCTGTAATTAGTACCTGTCTGCAGGCCTGTTAACAAGCTGCTAAAATATTACTCAGACTTTTTAGTTAAACAGATTTCAAACTCTTCAACTGTGAGTAGGTATTTTAAAGAAATTCAGGGGACAATAGACTCCATAAAAATCATGGCCGAGATCGTCACATAGTAAGTTTTCACTTTGTATTGATAATGAAAAGACATGAAATGATAAAAAATGAAACACATAATAAAATTAAATCATCAAACCTGAATGTCACCAATGAATACAGCTACAACCCTCCTCTCCTTCAATTTAGGTTAAGATGATAACTTTGAGTAACAATTTTATGCTAAGATTTCATATATGGTTAAGATCACATAATAACTCTTTAAGTTTCTGAAGACCTCACCACTTAGCAATTATCAGTCAGATGTATTTGATACCATCCAGTGCAAAACTTTTATTGCAATACACTAATTATAATGGCCAAAATAAAACTAAGATGATCTACTGCTACAGTAATTTATAACAAAGCAGATCTGCTAAAATCTATCAGCATCACTACATCACGGACAGAGAAGCTGCTGAGAAGTAGTATTTGTGTGGTTTTAAAACAGAACAACAGAAAAGCAACAAAACCTACGTTTTCTTTCTGGACTATTACTTTTTCACATCAGGTTACTCATTGAAAGAGCAGAGAATCAGCACAACCACAAACCCTTTTTGCCACCCATCACGCATAGCAGCTCTCAGTTATGAGCATTGTGTCCAAAACCTTTAGGCCTGTTGTGGGTTAATGGAGATAATTGTTACAGAGCTTTTATTCAGACAAAACCTGCTCTGAGTTCGAGACAAACCTCTGTTTGGGCACTGACATTATTCTCTGCTTCTTCCTCTCTCCCACCCTGGCTTGTCTCCTTTTGTATTTCCCTCTCTTGCTTGGCTGAAGCTATTCTGCTGACTGCTTACCTGGTGTTCTGCTCCTATGCTTACCTGGGAGTATCCTTTAAACATCACCAGAAATCTTTACTTTCTTTACACATGACTATGTTATTCCTCCATGCTGTTCTTTCCCAGGTTCCTTTTCATAAGCCCTTGCTCTCCAAGAACTATTGGTTTGAGGAGCCTGGCTTGAGATAGTTTATGGAGAGAGGCCAGGCGCAGCAGCTCCACTGGAACAGACCCACTCAAACACAACATGCTCAGTCCCCAGAGAAGAAACGTGCCCCACCACCACTCACTATTGAAATTTGCAAGCAAACTTATATATATTCTAGTTCAGTGTGAGCGCACTGCTGATCTAAGAGATGTCTTAGACAGATTGTCTTTGTCCTTTCCTACCACCCATCATTATGACCTCGTCTTTAAGTATCACATTAATTCAGGTCCCAAGCCCATGATGTTTACTCAAGTCTAGGAGAGGCTGCATAAGAGGCATAGGGAATACAGTAAAATGCTAATCTGTGAGTCATGTAATTACATCAGACTTCCCATTCACATTGAAAAGCATAACTCTTTAATAACTGTTGAGGAAGGAAGAAAAACATAAGCTTCATGTTATTAAAAAGAAGTGCCTGCATAAGTCTAAAGACAACCTAAATAAAGAGGATAAAAGTCCTGGAGAAGAAAAAAAAAATCATAGGAAAACAGTGAGAACAGTGACTCCACTATTTTTTCTTCCCCTTTTAATAAAACATTACAACTTGAAGGGAAGAGCTACAACAACAACAACAACAACAAGTTGCCCCTTTCCATCAGTTAAAGGCTATACATAAGAGAGATGGTTGTACACTAATTTTTCATCTAGATTCAATTACACAAACTCAAAGCGAACGACATCTTATTTCATGAGCGTTCCTACTAGTTTTGAAAGAAACTAGATGTGTGGCAAGGCTGTACACGGTGGAACAAGGATATCGAGTTCCCGGGTAGGAAGTAACAGATGTCTGAAGGTGAGCAGTCAGCAGTGGCATGGCTGCAGGTCCCGCTGTGCAGCAGGCTGCTCTGAATAGCATATGCTGCTCTCACGCAGATGGTGAGGACCAGCAGCCTCGGGGGCGGCAGAGCTGCAAATCACTGTCCCTCCATGGGGCCTTGGGGCCTACGACGGGGCCCACACCTGGACATTTGCAGAGGTTAGCTCCCATACCAGAAACAGCCCAACTGCATTGGCCCTGAGAGGCAGGGGATAAGCTCAAGGAGTCAGAACATCACTGTGACCACCACAGCTATGCCAATTTTGAAATTTAAAGCAACTTACTGAAATCCACCTATGCTTCTTTATCAAGAACAGCTCTTGCTCAGACCTTCCAACGCACTTTCACTGAGGTCCTTCGAGACCTCACCCCTTGGAGTAAGAAGAATGTCTAAGCTCCATTACTCTGTGAGAAGCTGCAGGATTTTGGTTTGAGGTTGTTCTTTTGTGTGAGATTTTGTGGGGGACGAGAACATGGAGACTCACTGTAATTTTAGATAATCTTGTCTGTGCGAGCTCCAGAGGTAGATTATAAAAGTAAGATGGTACTTAGGGAAAGCAAGAATAAGATCAGCAGAACCAATGGAAGCACATTTTTGATGAGAACATTGTTCTAACAAACAATCTGAAACTTGTAAGTATTCTGTCAAGTCTTTTCCACTCCGGAACCTTATAAATTTGAGGCTACTTTTATAAGTTTCAATGTATTTCTATGTCTTAAAAAATATTAATTATAAAAATCTCCCCTACACTGTGATTAAAACACATGGGCTTTACAAATTCTTATTTTTCACAGCATTAGCAAAAAATTGACACATTTCTCAGTTACTCTTTCCTCTTCTTTTGGTTACAGACAGTCCATACACCGCAACAACAGATCAAATATAGGCAACGTGATTTTTATCATTCAGTGTTATGCTTTGAAAGTTCCATCCATCAGTGGAAATGACCCCATTGATTTTATCTTTAATCTTTGGGTTGGGGGAGAGAAAACAAAACAAAACAAAACAAAAGAGATAAGACTCTAAAACTGTGCATCTGTGCATGACAAAATGTACCTGGACCTCAACAGATATATTGAACTGAATTTTTTAATTTAGTATCTCTGTCCAGAAGCACTCTCACCATTTTGCACAATATTCTGAAACACATTTCCTTTTCTTCTAATGACAAACTGCACAAATTGTCATAAATTGCAAAAGATGATTTTATGTTTTGATTTTGACTTCAATTTAGATTTGGAAATAATAGATGCGAAATAAGATCCTTAAACATGCCATATGTGAAATACTTTTGGTTTCATTTAATCCAACTTGGGTACTACTTTTCACACTGCCAGAGAACTAGAAAGACACCAAACTAGATGCCTTTGGAAGTGGTTCATTTTTAATTTTCCCCAGTGAAAATAACAAGGTGTGTGGGAGTGCATACCCACACGTGTGTGTAAAGTCCTAGATTTAAAGAAAGGCAGACAGCACAGTACAGCAATTCTTCTATTTCTTTCTAAATACAAAAAGTATGATTCTGTGAATATAAGAATGTTTATTTCCTGTACAATCCCATGTTTTTTCCTTCTCTCTCTGTCTAATCAACATGCAGTTTCACTTCTCAGCATCCAGGACTATAACATAAGCTCCAAAGCTTCTAGCTACAGAAAAACAAAATCTGAACTGCACATGCTCCTTTATGCATTACATACATGCACTTCCACAGCACAGTTCTCCTGTGAAGCATCATTAACTCTAATCCAGTCAAATGCATCACGTATTTTTATCAAAATACAAAGCCAAGACCCCATCAGAGCCTTCTGTTCTCTGATACTGATTGCATCTTTCTCTAACTTTATCTGTCACCCTGTTCACTTGGTAGGGACCACGCCATACCCATGGGGTGGCTCTGCGTGGTGCGAGAAGCTCCAGGAAGAACATGGTCTGAGACAAGGGCAGTTCCACCCAACCCTCTCCCTCACGTCAACATTTTGTGGCTAGCGTGCATAGGGGTACCTGTGAGCAACTGGCCCGCTCTTTCCACTCTCCCTTCTTTCTCTGTATTTCCTCTGTATTTCTTCCCCTGTATTTAGCACCATTTAGTCCAGAATAGCTGGGTGCAGTTGTGGTACGGAGCTTCCTAAATAATCACAAGTTGGTTCTGGCCAACCACAGGCAATAGAAGGGCACAGCACAATAATCCAATTTGCCTTATAGAGTATTTGAGGGCAGATTCTGTATCTTCTCTGTCCTCGACAGAGATGAGCATATAGTCATTGTCCTTGTTTCAATAAAGGACATGGGTAACTGAGCACATGTATGCATGTAATTTTGTCTTCACCAGTTCTCCTTTTATTATGTTTATTCCCACTGGAGTGACCTCTAATATTACCAAAATCTGGAAATATTCAAGCTTATGCCCACTAAAATGTAAAAAGAAGGGTTTAAAAAAAAAAAAATCAAAAGAAAAAGCCAATAAATGTTTCCTTATTAAACCTTCCACATTAGATTTTCCTTCTTTATGTTTTAGTCTCTGTTGCAAAAGAAGACTGTACGTATCTTCCAATGTTATGAGACTAGTCAGTGCAACCATGCATAATAATAATTCTTGAGAAATATAAGGCACAAACAGCAAAAATAATAGTTTAAGCAACTCATATTTTGTCACTATTTTAAAAACTACCCAAAGGGGCTAAAGGTGCTAAAAAGTTACCAACAAATAAATAAAAAGCTACTAACAAATAGATAAAATATGAAATTCAAACGTTTAGGTTTGTTAAATAAAGCAAAATAATTTATTTTGACGACTAAAATTATTAATTTGGTGCAGTACAGATGTATTTGGGGAAAAGGTTTTCATGTTACGTGTTAAAACATAAACAGATACAAACCGGCTGGATGATTCAGGTGAAATGAGTCAACAGAATGCCAGATGCAGAGACTGCAATGTGACAGTTGGGGAGCAAATTTTTTATGGATCCAAAAACCTGCTGTGCTTTTTTTGTCTATTCTCCTTTTTGCCAGTACTCACCATCCCGCTTTTATCTGCAGGAAATGTCCATGGTTTCAGCCTTGGGTAGCTGCTTTCCCTCACATGCAGCCAACCGTCAACAAGCAACATATCCTCCTGCTGGGAGTATGCTGCGTGCAACATATTTCATGACTGCCAGCAATAGGGTTTCGTTAGTTAGCCACTAGGAGGTGCTGAAATAGCCATGAACAGAGAAAATGAAAACAGCAGAAGCCTGAACTGAAGATTCAGGAGTAATCCAAATTTGGTCCTCTCTCCAGAAAGTAATCTCAGTAGTTTTGCATTAACACATCAGCTAAAGCCCAAATACCTTGGCGTTATTTCCAGGCTTAGACTTCAAATGTAGTTTCTAACAACTTTGCTCAGACCTATGCCATGCTTCCAAAAATGCCTTCTCCCCTAAAAGGCATTCCTGGTGTTCGGCTATTTGGGACCAGAGGTGTCCCCAAAGAGATACTCCAAAACTATTATTAATAAATTAGTCATCACGAATTGCTGCCAAAAAGATTAGCTACTTAGTTACTAAAAAGGATATAAATACAAGTACCTCAAAAATGTAAGCTCTCTGTAGTATGGCTGAGACATACTGATTGAAATATTAACCTGCTTTAGTGCTTGTCCATGATGACTATTACTGATCAGAATAGGCAGGATCTGAATATGCTGCGTTACCTTCATGTATTAATACATAAGTTAGCAGTACAGCTTAATCATTTCACCTCTATTGCATTTTACTTGGGTTTCTGTACTGAAGTCAGAGTTGAACTTTGCTCCAGCGTTCAAAAACACTCTGGGCTTGTTTCAGCTGCAAAGTTGCTAAAGCAATCCTTCTTCAACATAAACCCCAAAGCAATCCTTCTGCAGCACAGTGACATTGACAACTTCTGCCTATTGACCAGGCCCAAAGAATATTCCTGAGCACTGGAAATGGACAGTCTACACTGCTGTGTTTTTTGAATGGTTCACAAACCTCTGCTGTCTACTATTTACACTAGATCGACTTAAGACTGCTAGTTCTTTAAGACATCCATCTTTTAGTTGAATAAAATGGAACAGGCTTGCTCAAATCTAAAGTTTTGTCAGAAACCTAACATTAAAAAAACCCTACATTCATGGACTTTTCCTCTCAGATTTGTGATTCTGGTGATGACTAGTATTCAGTCATTCATGACAACTATTTTTTAAAGCACCACTGAGACATCAACTTCACCAAGTTAACATTCCCTTCTTCACTGAAGGATGAAAAACCAGAAATAAATATAATAAAACTACTTTTTTTTTTTTTTTGTCTTCCATTTTTAAGGTTAAGCAGCACATCATTTATTTCATACAATAACAAAAATTATGAGTGACAACAAAGTCAAAACCTTAATTATAGAATATAAACATAAGATTCCGATATCAGCAATAAAGTTATTTAGTAAACTAAATGAAACAATGGTAGGGTCTGAAGCAGCTTATCTTCTTGTTTCTTTTTCATTACCTTTTACAATATTATCTGAAGATAATATTTAGTTTACTAATAGGCATGAAGGAAATACTCTAAGTGGATGCATCTGAAACACAATTTCACAGTCCACCCATATTCACATACTGGCATGGGTATTTTTTCAGGAGCACTGTGAGAAATTTTTTCATCAACAATACTAAATAACTTTGAGATCCTCCAATACATGGTAAAGTATAAAATATCATTAATATATTTTATCTTTTTGTACATTACAAGAGGAAATGGGTAGACTGTGAATGAGGAACTATGGATGTGAGCTTGATCCTCCAGCTCACCTGCTGATTGGGCACTGGAAAGATTTATTTACCAGTGCTTCAGGATTCCTATTACTAAACAAGAAAAAAGACACTAACTTCTTGAGAAGTGTTTGGAAATTAATATATTCTCATGCAGCACTTTCATAATATGAATGGAAGGAATATCTTGTTAAAGAAATACACAGTCTTTGGTCATAATTCTATCTCCACAGTAACCAGCAGTTACTTTTATTTTGAAGATTTAACATTCTTGCTTTTTTTTTTTTTTTTTTTAAAGATAGGTTAAAAAACTCTTACACAGAGTTCGTAATGTAAAAGGCAGCTGGCTGACTTGAAACAGATCACATTTTCTCTGTGTAACAATTACCAATAATGAATAATCCCCTTCCCTTCACTTCCTGCAGCTCTTCTAGGGGGTTTGTTTTGCTGAAGGCTGGTGGTGAGAAAGAGGTGGAGCAGTCACGGTGTGGAATAATAACGGCAACACACAGCAAATTTCTGACTAATTAAGTGATATCTCAACAGGAGCATTGGCTATACAGGAGGAATACTTGAACAGAAGAATGAACAAGATAAATTTTCCTTCAAGTTCACAATAATAAAAATACCTTTTTACTACCACTTAGTTGCCAGACATAACTTAATTTACCCATGTTCTATGTGAAACTTTTTTTGAGACTAAATAAAGGGCAACCTAAAAGCGGCCAAAAAAAGCAGAAAGAAAAGCTGGTTTGGCTGCAGTGAGGAAGTATGCTATCTGTTAATGAAAAACCATCCACAATAATAATATTAACACCTAGTCACTCAGATAATGTGACTCCTCCAAGAATCACAAGTAGGCTCTGACTTGGATGACCAACTCCAGAAAAGAGAGCCTACTTCCTTAGCTCTTCTTATTTATACTATGGCGCCTCCTGGGATCATCACAAAACTGGTGACTACATCAGTGTCTTCAGAAAACCTTTGTGCATACTTGTGTTCCAGTAACAAGACAGATCCTATTTGTTGAATGCTTCATTTTGTAATGACATTGATGGTGAATTGGATTTAAGCAGATAGCCTGGAACTGAAAGACTGTTTGAGTAACCTGCTTTCTGCTTATCTTGCTTTTGACATTACAAATAATTTTAATCACAAATAGCACAGGCAAGCTTGGGAGTAACCCTACTTAAGAAAAAGCTGTAATTCACCTGATGTATCCTTCTCTAACATGTATTCTTACGGCTACATATTTCTGTCTTACTCTATCCATACTCAATGATAATGACAAAAAGGAATGTGAATTTAGGTTCTGGGAGTACTGCAAGAACTTCCTATTTAAATATTTATGCACATGGTGAGGCCAATATAAGATTTCCCACTGAAATAGATGCCTTTTTTGTTATTATTATGTTACAGAAGTATCCATTCACACTTTTACACGGGCTTCTATAAAGCCTTTTTGTACTTGATACCTCAGCATTTAATATTAAGTACTCCACAGTTCTGCACTAGTATTAGAGACTATAGAGATTATACAAATTAGGAAACAGTATTACAGCTCTATGCCAGCAAGCTAAATAGTTGGCACCTTTAAACATACAGTGTAAAGTATATTTGCCCTGGAGGTTCAGATCTTTCAAGAATGAATAGCTACACCAAGCAGACATAGACTAGGCTGTACCAAAGAAAAAAAAGTACCCTGTTCTTTATGTAGCTAGTGACCATATTACTAGCATAACCACTAGCTTACTAGCATCAAACATACAGAATAAATAAATAACAAAATCATTGTCCAACAACTACTGTGGCATTGCCAGCAAATAAAAATAATGGATATCAGCAGTAGGTTAAAAAAAAATAATTAATGACATCATGCTAATATGAATGCCTCCCTGAAGAACAAATCTCGCTGTAAGTGTAAAGACTCAAAGACAGTATTTTCACACTTAGATATAACATGCACAGAGAACTCACAGTAAAAACAGAGACACTTCCAGGCTTCACATGTTCTTAACATCAGCTTTAAAACTCGTAATTTTTTTCATGGATTATTAGAAAAAAACCCACAACTACTGTAGTCATGTGAATTCCTGCACCAAAGCACTAACCTTATTGTCAACTGACAATAATAACAGGATGCAAAGAATAAAAAGTTGTAAGAACAATTTAAAGAACTAGAATATAATCAACAGGCTTTGAAGACAACCAAGAATGGAAGTTGAAAATACTTAAATCTAGGAAAGTTTTAGCAAGTCTTTACAACTTGGGCCACTGATTTGTATTTAAGAAGTACCTCCAGCAACTGCCTGTGTCAGTGAAATACTACAAAATTAATTTCAGGCTACCAGGTGGAACTGCTATAAACTGAAGTTGAGTCTGTTCCATTTTTGCTTAAACTTTGATCATAAACAGTGAATCTGAACTATAATTTATTCTTTTAACACTTTCTCACAGCCCACTAATGAAACACGTCCCAAGCCTCATGTATGTAATATTAACAAAACACTAAAACATTTGGAGCTGTAAAGTGGGAAGCAGTCTAGATCAATGCAAGTGCATGAACATTTTCAGATGCCACTTGAAAGTATTAACAACACACAGTCATTTGCTGACGATACGTCGATTCCTTCTCCAATGAAAATTACTAGCCATAAATCAGGCAAACATTTACAGGAATCTGCAAATGAAACAGCTAAATCCATGATGACAGGGAGCCTCATAAAAGCAGCCCATTTATTCCCTCTGAGCACTCATCTCCACCAGAGGGATCAATAGCAAGCCTCATACAATATACTTCTAAATGTCATGCTGCAAATCCTCTTTGCATTTATGCAGAAGGAAAAGACCCTCCTCAAGTTTTAGAATCTGAAATCACGTAAAAAGCGTCTAAACCAGAGTAAATCTAAGGGACAACCTTTTATTCACAGGCCTGTGGCTTCAATACCTATTCTTCTAAACTGTAAGGATTATGACACTATGACATTCAAAGATAAAGATTCCAACTAGAAAAGCAAAATGGATGACAAGGGATTGAAGAAATTTATCCATCCACTCTTTGGCACTTAAAAGAAACCCAGTAGTCAGGGAAGCGATACCGAATTGACAACTGACAGTTTCCCTGGCTTCTGAAAACTGAGGAAGGCAATATTAAAGAACCAACCAACCAAGCTGTTAATATGGAGTTGAAGAGGGGCAGCTCTTTGACTCATTAAAGGCACTATCAGACACTCAAAACTGCATGGCAGAGTTGAGTAAAATACTACTCTTGGAAAAGCAGGGATGAATGATCAAAGTGTAATCATCAACATCTATGTCAGTTTTAGAGAGTAGACAAATACATGTCAACTGAGAGCAAAAATACCCTTCCATAAATTTTGACTGCTTCATTTTAACTACTTTTCCCTATTCTTTTTTAAATTTATTTTTGTTCTTTGAGAATTTCATGGAATTAAACCTATTGAAGATGACTCCAGTACAGGAGAACAGGGACCTAAATTCTTCCCTACTATATGATACAATTCAGAAACACTGCATTGGGTTACCACATTCAGGAAGTACAAAAGAAACAAGGGTCATTGGTTGGCAGTGTATTCATATTAACTTGCAGCTAATTAGAAAACTGAGTCATTTTATCTGACACGCGTCTCAAGATCATACAGCTAGGCTAAAAACTTAAAAGCCTAATAAAATGCCTTCTGGGATTAATACTTACTTTATTGTTGGTTTAAAATAATTTTTTTTTTTTTTTTTTAATGAAAAGGGAGAGCCTTTCTGTGTCGTTAGGTGTATCTAATGCGCAGTTAAATCCATTCTTTCAATAATAAAATAATCTCTAGCATCTGAAATATTCCTCATGCAAATGGAATATATATCCTCAAGGACAGAGATCAGAAATAACTCAGCAGGGCCTCTCTACCTCTTCATGAAGGCCAAACTGTTCCTGAGGAAAAACACCCCTATGTTGTTCTGAGGCAGCCCTTCCAGGTACCACTATACATCTTTTAATTTATATCACATTGGCACGTCTATGCATGAACTTATCTTCTAAGAGTGTGCATGCCTCTCCTGTGTTGACAAATGTAAAACATTAAAAAAAAAAAAAAAAAAAAAAAAAAAAAAGAAGCAGCTTCACACAAGCAGTTGGAAACAAGTGCAGTACAAATTTAATCCCCCTAATCCCTTGTCAATTACAAGGAATGTCCTAGCATAAAGTTGTATCAACAGTGCAGTTTTCAAACCCATAGAAAAATAAATGAAGCCATCCTCTCTCTCTTTCCACTCAGACTTTATTCACCGTAGCTCCCTTAAAGGATTAGGAACACTGTCTGAAATAAACATGGGCATCAATTTTTAAAATCTGCTCTGAAAATGGCAACATTTCACAAGCTGTGAAAATGCTTTGGTTTAGGGCATGGCCTGAGAGGCAATAGGCCAGCAGGATAGCACTGGGATTAGCCCTAATTACCTCATGTTTCACCTTAATTAACTACTGATACAGAAGGTAAACTCTGCAGGATCTGTGGCGAGACCTTAGGCCAGTAGGCAAGATATCTAAGCCGTCATTGTTTACACATGATAATCTCTCTTTTGAATTTGCTTTAATTGCTCAAAAAAGATTAGTTGAAGGATATGCATTACATATTGATTAGCAATGCTAACTAGATACTATATAATTTTCACACATGCAGTCTAACAGTTTTAGAGGCACATTCTTTATTAGCTGATTGTCAGAGGATCAACATTTAACTTTGGTTATGACAACATCAATCATGAAGAAGAAGAAAAAAGACCCCAGCCTTTGGAAACATGAACAGAGGGAAAAAAATACAAAAAATGATCTTCACTCTGTCCTAGTAGGCACCATTGTGCTCCTCCATTGTGAGAGGTAATCCCCTCCTGCATGCATTCCTGCTCAGAGCACAAGCAAATTGGGAGCAGAGGGGGAGCAGCAATAAAGCAGACAGAATATAATATATATTTAAAAATAGATCACACGATTGTCTTTTTTTTTGTCCCATACACTCTTCATTATTCAGACTCTGCTTTCTTTTTCTGTTTTATCAGTTCTCATTTGCTCTTGGCAGGACTCGAAGATTACCAATCGTCAGATTTTGTACAAATCTAAACACAAACTGAGGATAGAATCTGTATAAAATATAATAGTCAAACCAAGGAAAAAAGTTCTCTGTCATGTGCTGCTACTTGGTCTGCTGGCAGAGAAACCAATTAAAAGTATGCCTTTTCAGTTGTTCTGTGCTTTATTAATAAAAGCATAACAAAATATGAGCTTTCAAAGCTCCTCTGACCCGAAACACATTTGAAAAATTAGGAATATATTTCCTTAGGAAGGTAACCTTGATTTAATGTAACACATAAACTGATCAAAACAAAACTTGGCAACAAATTATAGTGCAGCATAAAGGATTACAAAATATTTACATCAAAACCCTGGAATCTTAAATCAAATGCATCCACTGAGGTCTTAACTCAGCTTTAAAGTTCAAGACCTGAGATTTTATCTGTAGTGCAAATGTCAATTAAATTTATGAAATAGACTTGTTAGTGTAAGAGTTTTACTGTAGCTTTAAGGACGTAAGGGCATATAATAAAAATTGAAGTTTCTGTGGAACTACTTGTGTCATGGCCTTTTTTCTACACAGCATTTTACAATATTTGCATCCTGAACTAACATTCAGAGTTGCTTACCTTCTTAAGAGACACCCCAGAATGTTTTCCTAATTCCTTAATGTAGTTTTTTATTTGGTGCTTCGTTTAAGGCTTACAATAGCAAGGAAACACACACTGCCTGTTTGAAAAGTCTCAGAGACCACGTGCTGCTCATTGGAGGTGGCTGAAGAACTGAGAACTTTCCCTGTGATCTCACTTTGTTTGCCCTGATGAAAAACTGCCATTAAGGGCAGGACAGTATAATTTCACTGGTGACTGGTGCCTATTCCAGGTCACTGCTTCATTTCACTTGTGGTGTCATCTTATGCTCTGAGCAAAAATTTGTAACTGCTTACTTGACTGATAAGGTTTTGGAAAACATTTAAATAAAAAATTGGATACATAATGGAAGTTTGTCAAAGACTGTTTGACAAACCCCTTCACTTTGCAGAAGGCTAATATTGAGATAAAGGCTGCAAATTGTTGCTTTTATTTGTTTGTTTTAAAAATATACTTAAGCTGTAAATTGCAACCGAGGGATTTTCAGGGCTCTGGACACATTTGTGTTTGCTAGTCAGATATAACAGTGCAAGGAAAATTTTTTTTTAAAGTTTAATCTATTCACATAGGGTGTCCTACTGTAATTGATTTTATAATCAAACCATAAAGAAGCCTGAGTCTTAAAAAAATGAAGATTGCAAGACTTGAAGTGAATGGAAAAAAAGCCCTACTTTTTTATTGTAAATGAACACAGTGGAAGATTTTGCTTTCCCCAAATGACAACCTCAAGATGTTTTCAATCTATATGTTAAAAGTTCCATACACAACTCTGTAAAACACTGTTTTTTTCCTACGTGATTTGGTTTGTTTGCTCATGTGTTAAAAAATGCAAAGCATTCTGTTTATCTGAATGCTGGTATCCTATTTTGTTTAAAAGGGCCGAAGGGCTGTAGTTTTATCATATATATTTATGCATACCCTAATCAGGTCTTTATGATGGTCTGCTCTTTGAATATTTATTACTAGACTAATTATTGAGCTTAATTATAATCCTGCATGCTTTTAACACATTAAAAACTTGTTTGAAAATGTTAAAGCGAAGTTTCATCAGCAAGTAGAAAAAAGTAAGCATGTTTACAAACAAAACAGCCTTTTCTTTGTAAATAGATCTTGACAGTGAATTGATTACTTAGCTACCTATAAGGTGAAACCTTGCCTTCATTGGATTTAGAGAAGTCGGGCTTTCTTTCAGCGACCTATATAGCTGGGTTATTTATCTTCTTAGAGAATATTTGGCCTGCAGTTATCTGATATCAAGCTGTGATCTCATCAGCTCTCACACACTCAGCAGGGAGGGGCTAAGAAAATACTTCAATGTGAGACCTCTCAAAGCACCCTCAGGGCACCACAGCTATGGAAGGCAGTGTTTTAGCGGCTGAATATTTTCCTTTGGCAGTAATACTGACCCAGTGCCCCACAATGATGCCCATATGCCACAAGAGGGTCATTTGTACAAATGAAAGACAAACTAATGATCTCACTGTGTGGATTTGGAGAAATTAAGTATTTAATAAATTGAATGTCCTTCCATTTTTTTGTCTTCTTGCAGAGATTTGAGGCAACTGCTTTGGCAGAAATCTCTTTGCAGTTCTAATCTTTTCTAAGACAAGCAGAGCTGTATATTTTGTGGGTCAATTACTATTTGGAAAAGGTGGTATTTGTAAGAAAATAAAACACTTGATAATTCAGCATATGCATATACCAAGTCAAAGAGCACATCTTAGAAATGCAATTGTATTTTCTGATAGACCATGGCGTGCGTTTATCATTATTTTTCCTTCTTTTCCCCAACGCATTGCTTTGCTATTTAAGTGAAAATACTTTAACAAAGGGGAAGAAAAAAAAAAACAACAACCCACAACCATTTAAAATGCTATTTTACTAAAAACTGCCCGGCTGACTGTTTTACGAAAGCTGACTGATAAGCTGCCTGCCTAGGTTTCTCGGTCACCTGGAAACAAGTGGAACATTTGTAAAATATCTACCAGTTCTCAATGGAACATTTTTAATGAATCCAGGACCTTCACAGAGCACAATGACATTTGGAAAGGATCAGCTCAGAGTTAAAAAACAAAATAAGGAAATTCACAAAGGAAAAAAGTGATTTTCATTAACGAAAGGATAGAAATTCACCTTTAAGTATGAAAGTAGGAATGCCTTTGGCACAATGAATTAGATTCTCTGCACTGTACAGTTAGTCATACAGATGTGTACATTAATAGACCCCAAGAAAACAACACCCAACTTTTACCAGGATACACGTGAAGAAATGGTCAGAACCAGAATACCAAATTGCACTAGCAAATTGAATCAAGCCATTTAAAATCTGACAGTCTTTTATAAGCCCCTAGTGAATTCAAATTAAGGTTTTATGGGCTTTTTTACTCCTACTGAAGTCAATGACAGAACTCTACAAGGAACCTTTATTGTGCCTTTCAGCCTTCTGTATTCTGGTCTCACTTTGAATAATGTCACTTTGCTACTTAGTGACAGAAAACTAGGAGAAGTAAAAAAAAGAGTTGAAATAGAAGACACAGGTTTCCCTCCAGATGCTGTACTGGAATTTCTTCCTAAAATGTGCTAGTTTTGTACCAAAAATGTCTTCTGAAGGACCTTCATGAAAATAACACTGGCAAGATGGGACAGGTACTGTGCATTTTGTTTATTTGTGTTCAATCTTTGCAAATGTTCTTTACCACTATCTTGGCTCCTAAGGAAAACAGAATTTTTATCTCAGTTCAAAACATAAATTACTCCTCTAGTCACAATTAGGCATGTTCCTCTATCGGATTACGTTTACACGATGCACCATTGAAAACACATTTTCTCTGTGAGAACAAGTTGTGCAAGGCATTCAAACTCAGACTTTTCATCACCTCATTGGCCACAGGCATGCCCACAGGGCTCTCCTTTCCTCCAACAATAGCTAGAGCAGAAGTGTAAGTAGGTCCAAGGAAATATTTAGATGGTAGTAAAACACTAACTAACGATAGAGTAATGTAACCAGACTCAATTATTTTGCCAGTTCTTCGGTCTTTACACGAAATTAGGTTTAGGAAAGTCAGATCTTGGGTTTCAACTTCTGTGGATAGGAGATATGATATTAAAGTATGTCTCCTCTCCACAAACAACTTCATGTTTATTGAAATTATGTTTTCCTGGATGTTAACTGATGTAAAACCTGCAGTGCTGAGATTATCAACAGTTTGAATGTGTATATAGTAATGGATTTTTTGAAATTGTACAGGATTTGCAGCACGCAATATCCAGCCAATATAGAAATTTCACTGCTATGTATATCAGATAAGCAAAACGGAGATGTATGACTTCAGATTGGTTTCTGGAGTACAAATCCCCTATACTGACAGGGTAATATTACTACCACTATACATATTCAAATGGATGAAGCAAGAGAAATCGTGGAAATCAAGTTCTGCTATAAACCACAGAATGCAAAACTTAAACAGCTAACCCCACACTGTGACTTTCTGAAGACCAAAAAAGACTAAGTAGGATTTCTTTCATATTGTTAAACAAACAAGGTTGCTTACTGAACACTTCAATTTGGTGAATGGGTTAAGAATTAATACAACCACATTGCTGTTACTTCAATTGATAGAAATACTTTGTAAAACATACTCTTTCTAGTGCCTGTATTATTACACGAGTAATTTTAAATGCCTCTCCATTAAAAACTTTACTGATTCAACAATAAGATTCTTATATTTATTCTAATTTCTTTAATGGGAAATTCAAAGGGAAGCCACAGGAATCACAAACTGAAAACTTGGCTTGGTCACTTAGGATAGAAGAAATAATGCAAACTGAATGATTCCTAGAAATGCAAGGAAAAAAATATTCATTTTTAATAGTGAGCAACATACTGCAGGGGAAATAATCTAAAATAAGTAGGCATAAGGGGATGAAAAACCACCTAAACCATATCAATACACTAAAAGTTAGATACACATTTGAAAAATTGTCTGCAGAAAGTCTAACATAGATTTTGTTACACTAAGATGTACCAAATGGCAAAGCCAGATGGTTATAAATCCTCTCCATACTGCTGTGCTGGGGCACCACTAACAAACTTACATTATTTTCTGAACAATTTATAGGAAAAAAACATACTGATAAGCTTGATAAATAAGACAAAAATCATTTGGGGCTTGTAAAAGAGTTTTAAAAAGATTTTTAAAATCCTGATTTAGAAGCTAAAAATACAAATAAAGCTCTAAATATACGTTATAAATAAAAATCTCATCTGTTTGTTATAAAAGAGGTTCAAATAGTAATTACATTTACTGTACCATGACTAAGTGTAACAGGAAAACAAAAAGGAAGAAGACAAAAGTCTTAAGAAGAAGAAAGAAGACCAGTCAAGAATCCTGACAGGAAGATACATTAGACAAGTCTCTCAAGGGATGTTGTAGAAACTCAGTCCCTGCAACTCTTAACAGCAGAATGGTCGAATCACTAGAAAATATACAATAGGGAACAATCCTTCACAGGTAATGAGATGGGGAACAAACCAACATAGTTTTTTTTTCTTCTGCTCTTACTTCCTACCATTGATTCCATACCACTTAGTGTTGTCCCTAGAAATTGATCTAAATCTTTTCTTAGTTAGGAATGCTGGAGAGGGGCTGGGAGGAGATACCAAGAAGATTATAGTGATGGAGAAGTGCTTATCTGTACAAGGATTAGTTGGAGTTTGCATCCGTGGCAAGATTTTACTTGCACATCTCTCCACAGAGACAACATTTTTATCTTTGGTCAACGATCTCTTTCTAAAGATCATTACAGGTCAGATGCCCATGAGTTTATGAGAGCTATCAGTTTCTTATGCAAATACTCATGAACTATTGCTGATTCACATGAGAGACACAGATTCAGCTGTGAAATAGCCACTCAGCCTTTCACAGGGCCTCCTGATACAGCATTCCAACAGACCTACCAAGGCTTAAAGGAGACAGCTAAGGCTGAGAAGAATTTAGATTAACAACACATTAAAACTACAGATAACAAATCTACATTCTTTTTTGGCAGCTCTGATATAGACAGTCTTACAAAGTTGTAGGTGGCAAGTCAAAGACTTCAAGCTACATAGAAATGTCCAGAATTGCCTCAAGAGGGTATTGGCAGACTTTGCCAATAATTAGCTAAGAAGCACACGTGAATGGAAGAAATTTGAAGCCCAGAAAACAGAGAACAGATGTTGTTTGATAACCACAGCAGGAAACTTAGGCTTGCTGTAATTTAAAATGATGTCTTTAGTTCCTCTTTGCAAAGAAACTTCAGATTTTCTTCAGTGACAAAGTAGTCAAACCAAATTCAAACTTCTGTCAGCTCAAATACTCTCTGCTGCAGTACAGTCTTTTCAAAATTGCTCTTAAAGTTCACTCAGAAGATTTAGATCGTGAACAAGGCAGTTGACAAAAACTGCTAAAAACTGGTGAGGACCTATTGTATCTACAGGTGAACTACATTATCTTCTCATTTGCTTCTGGGATGGATGCCAGGATAATTATAAAATAATTTAGGGCCAACATCATTTATAGAATGTTTTCATAGATATTTTCACTTGGGAACTAGACAACTCTTTTGTCTGAGGAGTTAAACATGATATTTTTTCTTCTAAAACATCTAATAAAATCAGTCTGCAGAAAGTATACACAAATACTTTCTTAGCTATCTATGGCTACGTGTATCAACCCAGCAATGACTGAGTTCAAATTTGTGTACTGCTGAAAAGAATATGTTCCATGTATCATTGAATAGAATACAATTAACACTGATGTTATGAAAAAAGTATAACACATTAAAAACATGGAGCATTTCTCAAACTTTGTGCAAACAACACTGAGTTACAAATTTTCCTGTTTACAACTTCTAGACAGCTCTTAGGAGAAAATGACTGACACACAAACCTGTTTCTCATTCTCATCACTTTAAAGCCTGGTGGCTGAGATCTGCCATCATTATGTTGAACTAATTATCACTCATAGAACAGAAGAAAATCTTCATCCTTTAGCTCCCATAGCATTATAACATGTCTTTGACCAGAAAAGTGCTTCCATTTTCCTTGGTTGCTTCACAACATAAAATGAAGTTGGCAAGATGAAGACAAATGGCACAATAGCCTACTGCTGATTGGCTAAAGTATTTTGTATATGTTAGAAAATTCAGGACATCCATCCTAATTGGCAGTGGACAGAACACTTTAGCAACTGTGACTGTGCAAGACAGCAATCTATCCATCGTGGGGTCAAAGGGTGAGGTCAACAGGATAGGATGGTGATGTTATTATCTGACATACGGGTTATCTTCTATAAACTCTGTCTATAAGACATATGACATGTGGTGAACTCTGAGATAGATATTAAAATCAGGAGCTCAACATGCTGAGTGGGTTGAACAAGCAAGAAAAGAGTTACTTATAGCATAATTAAGTGCCTGTGTGGTAAAATAATTGATGTGAACACAGTAATAGAGGGGGAATTAGTAACCCCAGTATCAAGGTTTGATAACAATATAAATAGGGAAGGCAGACAACAGACAAAAAAGAATAAAAATCATGAATTGATAGAACTTTTCAAGTATATGTAAACTTCTTTAATAAAAAATACATTAAAATCAGACTACAGACACACAGACCTGAATCACCTTGGCATCCTTTGGAATTTCTAAATGACATTGTCATAAAAATCGTTTCAGTTGCACTACAATTAAAGAATTTCTGGTATAAATCTGAGAGCACTAATTCACACTTGTTGGTTCTAAGCTCCCCAGTTATGTACAGTTGAGAAAAGGTACTGTGGTGTCAAAAATGTTTAAGGAAGGTTGAATTATTTTAGGAACCATTCACATGGGCATATAACTACAAAGCAGTGAAGAAATACATATAACTATCTGCAAACACACAGAGAGGAAAAACAAATTTATGTATAGGAATAGAATATATTTTGTCGCTTTGTGTTAAAAATTCCCTATATTAATCAAATAAATGACTTAAAAATAAGATGCTTAGGCTTTTACTAGTACCATCCTTATGACCAAGAAAGATTTACAGTTTCTACAGTGGAAATTCAGATTTAAGAACTGGTACTAAAATAATTTTGGACATTCTGGCTGAGTTAGGCAATAAAGTCCTCTTCACTGTCAATGTGAACATTCCGAAATCATGAAACTCATGCCAAAATCACAGAATTTGATTGAAAATAGTGAAATTAGATATTATATTAAAAAGTTCCATATATGGCACAGATGAGAATTAATAAAACATTATGTTTCCTATGCCTCTGAGTTCACATTTTCAAGCCTTCACAGTTATGAGTGTTTGGATTTTTGTTTGGGTTTTTTTGTGTTTTTAAAGACTTACCATTAAATAATAAAAGGAGGTGAAACTGCTTTAAAGACACTAAACTCATTACTCTAGTACCTGTCCTAATACAGAACTAGTTTCTTAGTGATAGCTAGTAAAAAGATGAAAAATATATTCACATAGAGGCAAAGACTATCATAAATACCTTTTCTTCAAAAATTTGAGGAAGTAATTGGAAAAAACATCTGTGTCTTCATAATAGCAATAATTTTCAGAGTGTTCCTGGAATGCTCTTAATACATTCATTCTAGGTATCAGGCTAACTTGCTACTATGCCATTTGTTTCATTCAAAATGAAAGGATGAGCGTGAGATATCTGCAGATGCAGAAAAATCTCATTTGAAAACCTGAGAAAACATTACTGGAATAAACTTGGAATTACAGTAACTTTGCTCTCCATATTGTTCCTGTATGTAGAAGCTATCTTTAGCTTCTCAGTTTCTCCAACTGCTGAAGAGATTCTTCAGCTTTCCCTGATCTTACTTCTAATGTTTCACAGAGCAGACACAGCTTCATACTTAACTTCCTGTATAGAAAATAAACTGTGCTACACTTAATTAACAAAACAAACCAAAAAAATTTTCCTGCCATGATACACCCCCTCTGTTAAACAATGCTGCTACTTCACTTTCAAAGGTATGAAATATATAATTAACAAGTTAAAAATCCTAACGCTTTATGGAGCAACACACATTTTAGGTTCAAAGTCTATGCAAGGAGGTTTTGCCATCCATACAAAGTGTCATTGTAGTTAGTTCACACAAGTCACATCTCAAATGCCAAAAAAACCCAACCTGATGGCAAGAGCCTATAGAAAATTTTTCCTTACTGGTGACAAAGGCTAAGGGTAGGGCTGTCACAGTCTGATTTCTTATTGTAAGATCTGGAGAAGGATGCCTGTTCCTCCAATCCTCCTGTCTCCGACAACTCATCACACAGTCAGTTCCCCAGGGGCTACGGCAGCATCTGGCACTTCTGCTCGCTGGTGGCAGCTGCAATCATTTTCAGAATAATCTCCTAAAGGCGGCATCTTTATTCAGCTACAGATGTCTTCATTTTACATCCTGTTGGATTCCTCAGGCCCAACATTGCCTCTGCATTCTGGTTTTATCCATCTGGGTTAGTTTTTCAGTCATACCCTTATTTGAAAGGTACTGACAAGCACTGAAAAGATGCTGGGGAAGAATTTGTCTAATGGACATTCATCTGTTGGCTTCCAGTTTCTTTTTAATGATACAAATAACACCTTGAAAAACAATCTAAAGATCCAATATTAAGTGGACTTCCAGGAGAAAGCAATAGCAAAAATTTTCTGTTTTATAATGAGTGCTCTCTCGTTTGTTTACTACTTGCCACAACAATTTAATTGGTTTCTCTGGCTTCTCTCTTGATACAGTTATTACTTTGTTCTGTATGGAGTCAGACAGATTATTTATGAGGAACCCCAGTGGCAGGAAAGGAGAATATTTCATGTACTTATACACAGCTTAACATAAATCATTTTTTCAAAAGTTACTTATTTCTGATCTCTTCCACATTAACTGCTGTAGATCCAGTCTTGCATATTTAGAGGTGACTGGGGAGGAAATCATACATCAAAACTAGCATTCCCAGTGACATGAATACAATAATCTCCTAATCCAGAAAACACTGGTACCTGCATGAAGGCCTGTTGCAGCATGCAAAAAACTAAAAGGGCTTTTTAGATCTTCAGTATCTTAAAAGAAAACAAATACTGTTTCAAACAGGCTACCTTACCATGAAGTTATCCTACTGATAACCACCAAAATTATGGTTTTGGCAACGAAATCCACTTACCAAGATGGAAAAATAACAGGTATTTCATTTTGGATAAGAAATGGCATTATGGCTGATAGTTGGTTGTGGTTTTTTTTTTTTTTTTTCTTTTCTTAGATATCAGATATAAAGGATCTGTTACAGGTATTCCAAATTATTTTGCTGATGGTTTCTCTACCATAAAACTGCTTTTTATAGCACCTTGTTCTCAGATAACTTAAACATATACTCTTCATAAGCACTCCTCCTCCTTTCTTTGTTGGTAACAGACAGTCAAAAACCAATCAATTTTCTTCCAAACAATGTATGTTTCAATTTCATTAAATTAATTTCATCATGTTAAAGGAAAATTTGGGCTTAATGTAAAAGTCTTTGTTAAGTGATATTCAGTAACTAATACTATTTTTTATTAAAAAAATATTAGTTCTACATTTATTCTTTTTTGATTTGTTTTAAAAAGGACATCTGATGTTATCCTGATGCTGTCTTTGTGGTAAATAGAGATACCTTTTGAAGATTTTTGTTTATTATTATTATTATTTTTGGCTAGGACCTCCATCCGTCACCCTTCTTTAACTGACATTTTTACCCTGTTATTATCCCTAATATATTCCACTGAGGGTTTTCTCTCACTGCAGAGAGGGGGAGGAGATCAGCCAAAGGCATACCCCCAACAACTACTGCCTTCTAAGCCTGCTCACTAGTCAGAAGTGGGTCAAATGGTCCTCACATGAAAGCATCTAACAAGGTCCCAAAGGAGGCTTCCCTTTAGTGGCAGCAGTGAAAAACACTATTTCTCTTCAGAGAAAATGGATACCGTCTTCCTGTGCACAACTGAGGTACTGATACTTGCCACTTTGAACTTGCTATATTCATGGATGCTTTCTGAAATGTTTATATCATTTTGGGAATTAAGTCCCCAAGATGAGGGACTCCGAGCAGTTGAAAAGGATCCATTCAGAGGCTAAAAATTCTGAAAACAATGGAGTAAAGCTCAGAAGCTTGGCACTGATTTCCAGAAAAGCATCAAGGACAGCTTCAAATTACATTTTTTTGAATTAATAAATTGTGGGGGTTTTTAACCACATTCTGTGCTTACTGAATTTTATTTCCCCTTCCCCCTTTCTTTTAAAGCTAATTTAGCCTGGATTCAGATTTCATAGAAGAGACTTCTTATGGTGATACAACATGAGGCAGTCTGATGTGAAGCAAAACAAAACTGATAAAAGATAAAGGAGTAAAACAAATTATTTGACTCCTGTAGGATGGGTGGATGCTGGGTTTTAGTAATTAGGGTCATATGTAAAGAACAAGGAGGATCAGATCAATTAAAGAAACAAACTGTGAAAAATTGCATCAAATCACCACTCTGCAGCTGAGTCAGAGGCTTTAGTGAAAAAAGAACTTCACACAAAAGGGAAAATCTAACAGTAATCATAGGATAAACCTCACATACACATCTGCATTAACACAGCACACAATTCCTGCATTGTCTTATGCACTTTCATATGCTAGAACACTCGCAGGTTCATTTGTTAGCTATATAACTTTTTAGCCTCAGTAGTAAAGCTTTTTGTACTACAGGTCTACTTTTATTGGTTGCACAGTCACCTAAATTGGGTAGACTTAAGTAAGGAATAACCTTGCTCTTGAACAATTTTTTCAAACTACTGTTTTCACTTATTTTTGGCATCACAAAATTATAGCTTTCAAATATATGTTTGTGTATGAGAAAATGGAAAAAGCTAGAAGAAAAGGCCATAGAAGAAAAAAAGAGATACACCACCCTCCCACTCCACCCCATCCCCCTTTAAATCCCATGAAATGAATGTTTAGCTCAAGGATTTGCTGTTCATCTCAGCGCCCCTCAAGCCTGAGGCAGGATTAGTCCAGACTCATGTTTGAACAACTGGAGAAAATCAATGGATTTCACCTTATTAATAATTAAAAGCCTAATTCAGACTTTCAAGTGATTAAAACTGTGTACAAAATGTATGAATTATCGTAACTGGAAATGCACATGTGCAAAAGGTACTTTGAAACAGCAACATACTAAAGGAAAAGAGTAATTTTCAGGGTATACTATAGTAGTTAGAAGATAAATAAATGATTTAGCATAGTGCTAACTAGGTATTTACATGTAGCTAAACAAATACTTTACATGAATGTTAATGAAAACCTTAACTAATTCTTAGGTGATGTTACAATGTGTACGGTAATTGAAAGCTGAATCACATTCTCTCTACAGTGTATCTGTTGATAGCCTATTCCATCATTAAATAGACCAAGGAAAGCATGAGAGGAAAATTACAATTTGTTAGACTAACGGAAATCTTTTAATAGTAGTAGCCATCAGATAAGTATTGAAGAAACTACTGTATTTCTTCTTCTCCCTCTGTGCACATGAGTAGCAACAGCCAATGCTTTTGCACTGTAAGAATCTTGCCTATTCAGAAGCTATTAGAACACAGCAGGATGCACCATGACATCTGAAAGCTACGTTGAAACTTTAAGAAAGCCGTTCAGTTTCATCACTGAAATGAATAGATGTCCTACTTGCTGTCTCAATAAGCAAGCTACAACTTTGAAAGTTCAGATATCCTGGTTTGATTTAATTTTAATTTCATTTACACTTTGCCAGTATCATCTTTACATGACTATCTATGAAAGGGACTTCTATGCTATTTAGTTTGGTATTCTTTATGTTGCAGGACAAGGAAAAAACCTCCTATACTGCACAGACTTACAAATGTTACTTAAAATATTTCAGCCATTGAAGCATTCAGAGACAGAAGGCTAGAGTATACGTGGGTACTTGAAAAGCCAGTAAACGTATTAGATGAAATGTACTTTGATGAACGCGTGAAAACAAGCCAATGTCCATACTGTCAAGAGAACCAGAAACTTCCTTTTGTTGTAGGAAAAATTCCTTTCAAACTCCAAGCATGAGAACAAGACACAAACTCAGCACTGAGAGGTTTCTTTGTACACTTTCAGAATACATTTTCACTGTGCATCATGCACACAACAGTAATGAGACATGCAGAAGGAACAGCAGACTAGAAGTGAGAAGTGTGGAATACATATATACACTATAATATATATCTATGTATACTGTCTCTCCATATAAAACCACACACACATTTATGTAAGTAAATCAATGGACTTCAAAAGCTGAAACTGTTACACAATTTACATCACATGTTGTATGCCTCCTCTGCAAGATCAAATTATGCTCTCTCACAGTTTCCATACAGTCAAGCTTTGTGCCATAGATCTAGCCCATATAAATCACCATGATCTATGAAGTCAAATGATCCCTTCAAGCCAGCTGCCAAAAAGAGGACGAACATTTCAAGGAGCAAGAAGTGCTGTTCCAAGTTTGGCACTCAAGCCCTCTGCCTGTGCTAAATGAACTGTCAGTTTGTCTGCCTGTATCTCATTAGATAAGGATGTTTGAGCAGCTGCTTGAAAAGTTTTTAGAAATACAATTTTTTCTCGATAAAATCCAAATCTACTTCCTGTGTCAGCGTCCCCCATTGCTCTGAACAAAATCTATACTCACTGCATTGAGGTCAGGCTTAGCCCTTCTGCTCTTTTTCCCCAGAAAGCCACACTTGTCACTCGTCTTTCTGGCAAGAGTTAACGAGCCACTCCTGCCATAATGAATCAGCAGGAATCAGTAAGCATCTCCACAGAGAAGTATAACACTTGCTAACAAGACAGATCTACAGAAGAAACCTTTGCCCTGCTATACAGTGGATTTTTTATTTATTATTCCAATTTAATTTGGAGTGCACAGATGACAAGAATCTAGGAAAATGGGAAGACTTGAGAGTCTTTATATCCCTCAGGAAGAGCTAGGGTTTTTTTAGTTCCTCTTGTACACATCACTGCTGTATTTTTAGCTGTACTATGTCACATTAAAAAAACAACATATAGGGATTCATGTATTTGAATTAAAGCTAAATTAAAGGCATAGCAACTTCTTCTCACAAGATTCTGCTTTTCTCCATTTCCCTGCCCCAACAGCATTTTTCAAACCCTTTCTTATTATGCATACTACCTGCTTCTCCTGCCTCCCTCAAAGTATTACCATCTAGCCCATAATTACCCATCTGGAATTATAAAAACAATTGTGGTGTAGGGAAAATTCTATCAAAGAGACAGTCAAGTGAAATTAAAGTTGGCAATTCACAGAATATGTGTAGAAATTGCATCTGAGATGCTGCAAAACTGCTCACTTGACGAAAAAAGGAAAATTGGAAAATTAGTATAAAGGAAATTAAATGCATCGCTGAGGGATTTGACAGTGAGAAAGCACACGTTAATGATAAATTCAGACAAGATCATCGGGTAGTGGAATTTAAACCCTGCCAAGCATAATTCTGCCAATAGTGAACTCTTTGGCAGCTTTCTAAACATGGCAGTATCAATCGACATGCAATTCCATTGTTTTAATGCTGACCTAAACCTGCTAAATTCCCCTTCCAACTCCAAAAGAGTTACTTTTCAGGAATTTTACTCCTTCACAAAGATTTTTACAGTTTCCATTTGGTATACTGAGAGTTTATTTCTTATTTACAGTCAATTTACTGTAAAAGTCTGGCTGTAAAATGACATAAACTGAAGAGCTGTGGTAACATCCCAGCTCAAACTGGAATTTGGCATTTATGCTCAACACAGTAAGAAAGATTATCTGTAGATAAGTATCTTCTACAAAACTGAAACACACACAGCTTTCCTCCTGCAGTTTTGCAAAATAGCCCTATTTCTCCCTTATGAAACATAAAACATAGGGAAAACCTGTGCTGGAGACGGTTACTTTGAGTTGCTTTATCCTACTGCCATCTTCACTAGCTGGCTACCAGAAAATAATATAATTTAGGAAATAAAATTAACATTCAGCACAAAGAGCTGCAGATTGATTACACTCTATCCTCACAAGTATTAAAAATATTTAAGTAGTGAAAGCTAATTCTTTTACTGGAAGGGTGTCCAAACATACAGCAGGTCATTATAAACAGCAGAAACCTGACTCTACTGAATTAAATAACTGAACTTCCACTGTCTCTGACAAGGTTGGGTTTCACCCACAGTAAGTGAACAGTATTTCTTATTCCTTTAACTTTCCATGTTTAAAAGGGCTCTACCTACCTATGAAGCCTATCATAGTGTAAGACAAAGACAATATAAATATCTAACAATGTTTTAACACTATTTAATTAGCTATATCCTTTTTCTGTTCTATGTATTTCTTATTATTCTTTAAGTTTATGGATTAACCTGATTTTGCTGCAGCACAAATCAGGATTGATTCTAGTGAAGAACAGGAGAACTTCTTTTCATACTTGGTAGCTTGAACAGCATTTAGGGTAAAAAGACCTGATCATATGACTACTTGTCCTTTTCCAGATAGTGTTACTTAGCAGCAAAACCCCTCATCTGACAAAATCTGTGACTGCTACTCAGCAGATTTCCAAAAGCACAACAGCAAACTGTTGCAGGCTGAATGCTGGGTCATATTCAATGCCTTTATGCCTGATTTTTAACACCAAGTCCAACATTATCCCTGTGAAGCATCAGCACTGAAGCTCACAGAAATAAGAAACTAACCTTTCTTAGAAATGATGGGAATCAATTCAGAGAATATTGGAACAACTTAACTACATTGTCCCAAAAAGTTCTCTCAGAAAGGGAGCTGAGCAGGAAAAAACAAAAACAACTTCATGTATAGATGCAATCAGATTTCAGATCACTTATATACCATATGGACGCAGCATGCTACAAAGGCAGCAAGAGAAGCATCCAAAACACATCAAGAAGAAGCTGTCAGGACTGGGGGCAAGGCCAGCCCCCCCGCTGGCCCCAGCCCAGCTGGGCCAGGACTGCAGGTGCCAGTCCCTGCGACGCCGCAGCACCCCTGACCCTGCTGTCCACACTGACCAGCCCCCAATGTGGGCCCTGACATGGCAGAAGGAAAGGGTCAAGCAGGTGGAAGCAGAAGATGGAAGAGGTGGGAACCTTAATTTTTCTCTTTGCAAATTTGAGCTTTCTCATACGACCAGACCTCATGCCAAAAGGCATCGAACAGTAAGCCTGGCATTCTGCCACGCCTGAACCTTAAAAAGGTTTTTGAAACACACTATAATATGCAGTTCTGACCACTTGAGGCCATCCTGACACTGAAGTACCAAATATCTACACTTCAGTTCAACAGCTACAGAGCTTGTGCAACAAATGCTGCTTTCCTCCCACTCCTTGCTCCTATTTTGCTGCCACAGTTGTACCAGCACAGTAGTTTGTGGGATCACACTGTGACACAGCTCAGGCAACCTAATCTACCAAACCTCCTTTTGTGTCCTTCCTAAAAAATATGCTGAGTGACTGCTCAGTGGAACTGAACTGTGGTTCACAGTGTGAGGCCATGTACACGTCTGCCAGCACACCTGAGGGAGCCGGTGTGCCATAGCTTGGCAAGAAACAATGGATGCAGCAATATTTCCAAAGGGTACTGCTGCCAAACATGGAAACTTGCTCATAATTACAGGCTGTTTAGCATAGCCTTACCATATTTCATGACAAACTGCCTTTGTCATTGCTCTCTCTTTAGTACAACCAACCTGAACTGTAATTTGCCCACTCTTCCAGAAGCCAAATCTCTGTTCCCTAGTCCTGCAGTTAAAGACTCTAATAATCTCTTTCTTATGATCCAGTTTCCTACATTCTTTTATTTGCTGTGTTTTATCCTTCTTTTAAATTTTAAACTGAACAATTATGTTAGTGCACAGAAGCTGCATCATGCTTTAGCACTGTATAACAATCAAGCAACTTCCTGGTTGCTCAACTAACAGCTGACGAGGGAATGTTTGAAATACATAAGGATTCTTAAAACCAAAAACCTTTCAGTAATTACATCCAAAGGCGGCATGTTAAAAAAAAAAAAAAAAAAAAAAAAAAAGGCATCAGCATTACAGTAAAGATTTGAAGTTCACTATGTTCTTCATGGCCAGAGGTTTATCTTGTTGAGCCGTGCTCCTTTTTTACACCAAACCAGTCAGCCATTTCTGACTTGTCTGCCCTCAGGTCTGAAGCCTGGTTTCCACCAAAGCACAAGCCCTGCCTTATGTGTAGCTGTGTTTTGTCTTCATGTGTTGCAAGAGAGCAGAGCTGTCAGGTGCACTAACCAGTGGTCCCATTCGTGTGCATGCACTGCGGCAACTCTGGACAAGTTGAGGAAAAGGTTAGGACAGGCAGGTTTAAAAAAAGCTACCTAAAAACAGAAATGGGGAAATGAGAGTTTTGGAAAGAGGGTCCTTATGTAAAGTAGCTGTACAGCTGCCTTCCCTCTGATGCTATGTCAGTGCACTAATTACAAGAACACTTCATTTTTGTCTTTAAAAAGTCGTTGCTTCAAGCAGTCGCAGGTCCAAACTTGTGATTATCTAGCTGTGGGTGTTGTATATGCTGTAGTACTTGCCTCAAGGGAATGACAAATGTCAGTAAGATGCAAAAAATAGACCCAGTGTGAAATCAAAGGAATACAGGAAGTTTAGAAGGCATCATTTAAGAGCTCCTCATGCAGAGCTGCTCAACCGAAAACAGCTATGCAATATACCTCAGAAGATCTAAGTGAGACACAAGAGACTGAAAATCTGATAATGGCTTTAAGGGCTGGCAGGGCATCCTGGAATACTTTAAACCTCCTATAGATTCCATGGAAACAGGAAATGTAAGGACACCGTCTTAAGTATTTTAAAAGTCTGATTTATGAAGAATTCAGGAGAAAACACCGGTATCTTGTTAGGAAAAAAAAATTACCCTGTGATCTCAAAGTCTTTGAGTTGAAGGGAAAAAAGGGGCATCAAAAGACTAGGGTTTATCACACTTGCCATTTGGGACTGTGCTAATCAGCAGAGGGAAACAGAAGCACATTCATCTTTGCACAGACTCGCCACTGAAATAATCTCTGCAACACCCATTGCTCTGATAAAAAGGACACTTTAGCCTAACACAGCTTTAAGGCCAAGCAGTACATGAAAACAAAGCACAGTTATTTCTGTTACTTCTTTGGTTTCCCCAAAATCCCCATCTGCTGGTTTCTTTATCATTTTTTCTTTCAAATCTTGTCTCCTTTGTGTTCCTTTATTTTTCACTTCCTCTATTTTATGCATTACTGAAACCATTTTCCCTTACTTTTCTATTTACTTCTGCATCTCTGGTCACCAAAACGATACCTCTTCCTCCTCTAAAATAATCTAAATCCAAACATTTTAGTACTGTGACATAGATAATTAGCTTTTTCCCTCTAAAATGAAATAGTCAAAAAAAAGACAGTTATGTCTTGTAGCTACGATTTCATGACAGATTCAAGAACACAGATTCAAATCAGGACTTTGACAGTTCATGACCACTGAAAATCCAATCTCAGAAAGTATTTTAGAAGCCTGAATATTACCATAAAACAGTACAGAACCTGGAAAAAGGTTCTGTACCGTCTTCCCCCTAAAAAGGGGGAAAAAAAAAGGCCAACTTTGGTAAGAAAACTTCTTACAAGGGGAATGCAAAAAAGAGAACATCCGTATTTCATCCTAGACAACAAATCATACTATCATTTTCTTTGACATTACCAGAATGCAAACTTCCCCATTTGCTTCTGCCCTGCCACGACCCACTCAATTTACACCTGTGTACATAGTAAAACGGAACTCTTTTTGCTTTATCCATTTGTAATAGCTGTCCACAATCCCAGAAGATAAGGACAGATATCACTTTTATTTCAAACAATATCAAGCAAAATAGAAGTTGATTTTTGCATATTGGTAACAAGAAAGGTCAAAACTTTAATGTAAATTGTCAAAAAAAAAATTGGGAAGCTTCATGAAAAATGAATGCCTGCAGTTGTTCTACTTATGGATATGCCTTTTCCAGTTTTGAAATACACAATACTGCCTCTCAACTGCTTCAGGAAGCATTTAACCATTTTGGTTGCTTCAGTCTTATAGAGTAACATCAGTAAATAGATTATTCTAGCCTAAATCTTTGGGTATGGAAGAATTATTAAGAACCTTTTGTGCAACCTCATGACATGTTTATTTGGAAATATGTATTTCCAAATACAATGCTGTATCAGAAAACAAAATTCTGCTCATTTTACTCAAACTGGACACCTGACTCTCATCAGAACAGTGCAAGCTGATAAAATACCTCTCCACATCAATTCCCCTCCCCCAGTTTGTTACCATGCAGTCCCACCTGAAACAGAATATGAAAACTGTGTCAAACGTCTTCATTATGTTTCTTGTTCTATTTTCTAGACCCAAAGGTCAGCAACAAACATTTTTTGAACCAAAGCCTCCTGCTATCCAGGAAGCTAAGGTGAACTATAAAATCCTACATTAAATACTGCAAAGTTCTGATGAAATGGAAAATAAGTGCTGTTATTTGGTCACAGCTGTTATATTCATTTAAAGTCAAGTCACCTTTACAATTATCCAGGAATTTCAAATTAGTCAGAATTGTTTTTAAAAAACTGTGCTAGACAAAGAACTGGGAATGTTACCACACAAACCTAAGATAACCACACTTTTCATCTTGTTGAACCACTAATCATCCCTCAAATATCTTGGAGATCTTAATTCAAAGTAGTAAAAATGAATGTAGTATCGCTACAGATGAACTGCAGGGACTGTACACATTACTTTTTAATATGCTTCTGTGGTCTGTGGCAGTGTCACTTATCCAGGACAGTGACCTGACCAGGACCTATTCATGTACGACACGTACTGGCACCTACAGAGGCACTGCAGATAACTGCATGATTCTCTGATCACACAAAGCTAGCAGGGATTCAAGGCAAGGGTCACAGTTATTTCTGCATGCATACCCCACAAATGGGGAAAGGCCGTAAGACGTACAGGACATGTAGAGTCCACCTTTTTATCCAGAGATACTTATGTTGAATTCACATCAGTTGCCACCCCTGAAAATTAATCTGGAACCAAAATGAAACTTACTCTAAAGTTTCTTTTCAGCTGATTTTTCTTACTGAAAAAATAATCTCCATCCTAAAGTTAATTATCCGTATACCCACTTCATTATATGCTGAATGGCCTTAACATTCAGCCTCAGTGAGAATAGCTGAATCAGGAAAATCTGGTTAACATTTCTGTAGAAAACTTCATCAAGTTCCAAGAAGCTTGTTAACACCATTTGACCAACAGTTAGGAGCAAGCAGAGCTGGTGGGCCGCAGCAGCCAGGTGAATTGTTGGATATCTCGCAGGGAGCTGACACAGATGGGAGCACACGCTGCCCTGTTTACGGCTGCAGTCAGTGGTGGTCAGTGGCACACTGACAAAACTGGGTTAAAGGGGGTGCTGATCTGATCTGTTCTGACAGTGACTGCAGTCTTAAGATAAAGCGTTAAAGGAACAGCACCAAATCCAAATTGCCCCCAGATATATCTTTTGAAAAGGCAATCTTTTCAAAAGCAATAGGAGGAGGAATTATAAAACAAACTCCCAAACCTAAGCATATCAAATCATCAAAACCAGTGTAAGTGCCTAAAAGAAAACTTATTTAAAATCTTTATTACTTTGTAAATATCATTTTTTTAAATCTTACTCAAACTGTGTTTGATAGTGGCATAATTTTAACAACACAGATTATCACTCTACAACATTAAAAAGCATACTATACTGCCGCAGGTTTTGGTCCTACCTAGTTTGGTTTAGTACGTGACAGGATGCTCTGCTACCCGGCTCACTAAATAAGTGATTAAATACTTAATACTTGTATTTTTTGTTGCCAAATTATGCCAATGTGAATGGGAAAAGGCTAGTGAGAGAAGCGTGACATGTTAAAAGTGAAATCTCTTTGTTTCTGTTTTGAAAAAGGATATGCAAACATGAATCATACATCTTGCTTCTGCTACAGTAACTCAATATCCTCTGCTTGGTTAAATAACAGACACTTGGCACATATAAAACTGACATTCTTGCCAAGAACTGAAATTTGCAGCAACTCTGAGCTCTGTTGAAACCCCACTGTTGATACTTAAGTTGTACACAGCACTCCACTAGGATCAGCTGCAACATGTTAAATGAGTATTCAGCATCAGAATGACTATTTAAATCTCTCTCCATCTCTGAAGCAGTCATACTAAAGCTGAAAAGAAGGCTTTTGAAAAGATCTTCAGAAGAACAGAAGGTTCTTTATTCATTGTACTGCATTAAAAAACACCATTAAGGTATACAGAAATGCCAGAACCCATGCAAGCTCAGAAAAATTGTCTAACAGTGGCATCAACACAAAATCAGTCCTGTGTACTGCTCCAGAAGAAGGTGAAAAGTCAGAGGTGCTACAAGTATGTCTTAAAATAAAAATAAACAAAACAGTCATCTTGTACTTTTTAATCAACTTAACTCAATGTAAGTAAAATATATGAAGAATGTCTAGACATCTAACCCTCTCTCTATCAAGTTGTTACAGGAGTCCAACCAGTTGGCAGTAGTTTCCTCCTGAGTGCTACCAGAATCTGACTTCCACATTTGTATTACCCTTTGAGGAGGGGGAAAACATGTCTCCATGTAATCGATTCAGTGGTCATATACTTCCTTTTTCTTGTTTAGCTCCAACAGAGCTGACAGAAATGACTTTAAGATCCCTTTTTACATATCTATTCACTGTGAATAAATACATCTGTAGCCTCATCCCAAACATACTGTGAGCTTAAAACTTCATCCTTCCCACAGAACAAAGTCCCTGCATATATAGAAAGCAATTAACTATTTCTATACTTCTTCTGCAAACATTTGTCTGATTTGTACTTCTTTATATTATTTATATTAATTATATATATTGTACTTCTTTATAGATAGAAATTGTTCAGGACTGCATGTGTGCACTGACCAGGGTTGCATGCCTATTACCCATTTCAAGGCAGAACCAGCATTGCCATTACTTTGAATTATGGAACTACCCAAATGAAGACAAAAGCAGTCTTAACATATCATCTGGGTCAGCAACCATGTGGAAAAGGAAACCTAACTACAATTTTTCCTATTGTCCTGATTATAACATGTTATGATTTAACCTCGGATGCCATTAGTCTTTGTTTAGGAGAAATTATAACATTTTCTTTGCTGATTACGGATGCTGGAGCATGATCCATATAGCCACCGCTGCTCTGGTTTCTCAGCTACTTGTTGCCCACCTAGGTAGAATAATAATAGTAGTTTCTTGGAGCACCTCTAGTTAAAAAATATTAATATTTCCTATGATATCTTTTCTTTATTAATATGGACTATTTCAGTAAAAATGCATTAGACTTTCTTCAACTTTATATACATGCAACATGAGTTATCTGTCTTATATTAAAGACCTAGTATCTTCAGTGACAGAACAGTGATGGACTTGCATTTGTAACTTATAAAAATGGAAATGACAAGTTAGCTTTTACTTTGCTACTACTTCTTTGCAACTGCTGGTAAAAGAGTAAGGCTGGCATACAATTCCCTAAAATATGTGTGCCTAGTACCATTTTAGATGCCTGGGGGTATCTAAGACATCTGCACAGGGGTGACAGATATGATTTAAGGGAAACCCACTCCTGGGTAGGTCAAAGTTGTGGAAGAGGTGAATATGCAATGGCTTCTACAATAGTGCTACTAATAAATAATAGCTTGTGCTGATGTAATTGATTCCTGATGTTAAAGTCAGCTGATGGGATTCAGCTCAAAATATTCAGCTAAAAGTTGAGGTCAGTGTGTGGGATAGGTGCCTAAGGTCCCATGACAGTCAACCGAAATCTAGTTAATATAGTCAAAGGGGTCTAGAAAGATTTAGTAAGCCAGCCAGGAGATGTCTGCTTTAAGATGTTTTCTTGGCTCTGAGTCTCCCTCAGTTGCCTCTTTGCATGGAGACCATGCACGTGCATCAGAAAGCCATAGCAAGCCTTAGACTTGATTAAATATATACTTTCCTTCCTCATCATGAGACTGATAAGGTCCTTATCATTATACAGGCAGAAGGTATTGCAAATGGCAATACACTTGGCTGCGCTAGAGCTCGCTCTCTCTGCTTCCAGCGCTGACCACAGAGGCTCTATCTGGTATGCACTGACCTCTTCTGGGGACCCGCCTCCCCGAGGCCCTGGAGGAGTTCAGCTCGCCAGGGGTGAATCAGGTCATCTTTGCTTCCTCCCCAGCTGCCAGTTTTTCCCAGCAGTGACACTGCTCGAAGCTCTAATTTCTACAGCTTACTCCATCAAAATACACATCTCTCAGATACTCTCTTTCTCCAGGTGTAGTTGAACAGCAAGGATATAATTCATTTGCAAAATACCCTTTATACTTAAGAGCAATTTTGCTCTTAAAGCTGTCAATAAATAAAGTAACTATCACTGTTTAATACCTACTAACATATAAGTCTAACTGGGAATTCCATAACTGAATTATAAAGTTCCATAATAATGATGTCCCATATGATTATTATTTCTGTTGCAAGAGAAGCAATTTCTGTACCATAAAATTATAAAATGAAGGGTTAAAGAAATATCAGTAGTTTGTGCATGTTTATTAAAAAAAAAAAAAAAAAAGTAAAAGCATTGGGAGGGTCTAATTAAGAGAGTTTGCTGTGTTCAGTTCTTTTTTCTTATAATTAAGACAAATCTGTGGGTTATTTTTTTTTCCACTGAAAAATTTCTAGGTTTATTACACATAGCACTTTAATTACACACTTACTCCAACAAAATGCCACGGCTGATTCATGATTTAGAAACTACAATAAATATGTAGAATTGCTGCAGAAAAACCTCCATTGCATTAAAGCATCAAGTAGGTGTAACGAAGTCTTTCTTGATTCAGTCAGTTTCTAAATAGATTTATTCAAGATACTAACAAAATCCCTTTAAAATAAATTCCTTTGTCAGTTGAACTATGGAAATCTAGTGAGACACCTTGCCTGACTTCTAATCTTTGAAGAAAAATAAGTTCAGACCTTGTTCCCCACCATTTCTTCCCCTTCATTACTCAGAATACTACTACAAATTAGGAACTCCTACAAGATTTTTTTTTTTTTTTCAGAATGGATCTTTCCTTCATGGGATAAAAAATATCCACTTAGCTCTCTAATGGAAATGAAAAATGTAGATGAAGGGTCCTTAAAGCAAAGTCTACAACTTCAGGAGAGACAAAAAAAAAAAAAAAAAAAAAAAAGAAAAGATGCTCCCTTCTGTTTGGAACTTTTAAATTAATTTACAAAAAAGCAGGCTTCTGCATTTAGGATTATTGACTAAATGTTGTACCTTGCCTTCCACATCTCAACCCTAAGGCAGTCAGAATCTGAAACAAAGACTGGTCACATACACTATCCAGGGTTGAAAAATAAGAAGTTAAGGAGGGCTTGATTCTTTACTGCTGTTGTGATGTTAACAAGCATTTTCAACAGTCTTTTTCTTACGCATTTCATGGAGACAAATGAATCTGAAGTAGAACAGAATCCAAACACAAGCAAAGAATATAACTATTTTAGAGCAGCACCTCCAGCAATGAACGCCAGTTATGGATACTGTCCTTACAATAATGATTAAACCAGGCCAAGAACTGGTTACAGTCTATGTATTTTTCTTTAAAGACTCCATCCCTACTTTTCCTTCTATCTCCATATGTCTGCTTCAGTTTATATTCTTCACTTATTCATAACAAATTCAAGTAAAAAGCCTTCACTGAAGCAATGACAGAATCAGAAACACTTAACTGATGAGACCATGATTTTGCAATTCTCACAAGTGTGTCCATAGCTAATATTGCCTTAAGCAATCAGCCTCAGGAAAACTGACCTACAAGCATACGTTTCAGTTGAGTTTAATGAGATTTGGATGAGATTCCAAAAATAAGGAACATTAATTCAGATGTATTTGTAATCTCTGAGAGATGGCGGTAATATATTTCAGCAATTCCACAGCCAATACACCTTCTCAAATGTTTACATAGGAAGGTGCTCCAATTGTAAAATATTGGCCTAGTAATCTCACCTTAAAAATGCACAACACTAAAAACTCATGCAAGTTATTTCTAACCACATTTCAGAAAAGAAAGAAAATTAGAAAGGAAATGTTTGGAAGGGAAAAGATTGCAGGACACAAAATAGTTGAGGATAAATGTATTACATTTGTCTCAAAAACATACAATTATTTTCACATTTTAGATAGCTCAGTACTGGAAGATGTCCTTTGGAAGGCATTTTACACAAAGGAGAAAAAGCCAGGAGGAACATATGCCTAGTAAATAGATTGCAGCCTTAATGACCTTTCTATGTTCTTGATGTCACCCCTGCAGGATTCCTGCTTTTCTGTCCACATGGAAGGTTAAAATTTGTGTGTATCTATTAGAAATGGTTTCAGTACACAAAGAAACACAACTGGAGTATTATTGTCTGACATTCATATGACCCTTTAACATGTGTACATGTAAGCAGTATACTGCTACTCATTAATGATTTAATAGTTTCATTAACAAAATATTGGAGGTGAAATAACACATACAGCAAGGCTTTTCTGTGTTGCAAGTTGTTCATTACATTATCATTCAACTTTACAGATAAAAAAATATTTTTCCCTCTCCATCCCCGCTCTCAGAAAAATCCTGCAGAGATACATATATACACAGAAATACACAGATGATATATCACAAATAACTGTTAAATACTGGTGAACCCTGGTACTCCGATGGTTAACTGAAATGCAGCATTCCTTTGAGAGAATAAAAGGAATAAATTTCTGGAAGCCAGAGGTAATATTTCAGCCTCAGATTTTATTAGACATAGTTTCGTTCCTAAGCATAGTATGTCCCATAGAGCTAGAGAAATTACTATCTCCAGTTCTCAAGGACTGGAATCCCTCATCTCTCTCATAATCCCTCAGTAAGAGAAAGGAAAATCACATTCAACATCTCCATAACACCTTTCATTTTTCATGTTGAATGTTCTTTTTATTGCTCGTCTAAGAAAGGTGCCAAAGTCTCAGTTATTACTTGTTAGTCCTCTCAGTTATTACTTATTAGTCCATACCAGTTCATTACTTCTTTTAAAATCTGGTGCTTCCATTCTCCAACTATTTGTTTTACACACTACTATATATATATCAGCCCATCACTCTTTTCTTTCAAAAAAGGTTAGGCAAAGGTGATGAAAGACGTTTTTGTCACAGGATCCGATCAGTCCGAGAGCCTATATATGCACCTAATTTGGTGTGATCAAATTGAATGCAAATGTCAAGTCCCGCTTCTAAAAAATCAGTAAGAGGAAAACATGCATTTTTATGACTGATTACATTCTCAGTAACGTCTATAGATGGCAAAAGATAAGAAATTTTTAATGAGAAAAATATTGAGGTAAATGGAAGGATGATGTTAATATAAGTGTTCAATTCTCACAGAACGGAAAAAAAAATCTAAAAGCTAATGATTTTAGTTACAGAAAAATAATAACTGTAAAATATATTATTTATGGAATAATATATTCCACAGGAGTCCTCTGTAGTGCTAGCACTACCAGGACCCCGGGTCCACATCAGGAAGTTCAGAAGCCCAGATTTCCCCACATTTTAAACAGTTTAGGGCAGGGCAAGAAAAATAACTAATTGAGCTGCAAGATGACACATAGCAGACACAAGCAAGTCAGAACTATCTTGTTCTGCCATGCCACAGCCTCTATTGCTGAGCACTGTTATGCCTAGAAATGTAACAAAGAACATGCCTCAATATACTAGCAACTCTCTCCCTACTATTTAAACACAGAACAACATCCCAAAGCTGAAACAATGGTGATCAGGTTTTTTTTAAGGTTTCCAAGTCTCAATCTATTCACTTGGTATGCTTATACATGCTTTATATAACCAGTGGTTCCTCTCCATACCAACCTCCCTTTCACTAAAGAAATAAAATGGCTTATTCTTCAGGTGTCTACAAAGTGTCTATAAAAACAGTATGGACAGCTTATTGCTGTTTTTTAAGGCAAGCCCATATAGTCATTTGCTAATTACATGCCCATTTTATACACGGAAAAAAATATTACAGGGAAATATCATCTTCTAAAGAAGTTACCACCGGTACGGAATGTATGCAGTGGTCATACTCGACAATTTAAGAGCAATTCCAATGGCACGTTTGAAAAATATACATCTTTTATTAGAAGGCAAGTGCAAACTCTTTTCCTGCTATTTGTTTTCTGACTTTCTGAATCAGGCTTTTGTCTTTTAAAACTCTCTATGCTCTACTTTGACCACAATATGATAGTTCCCAAAAAAGTGACATGCAAATAAATTTCACGTTCAAATTCACATTCTGAGTCAGACAAAACTTTCCAGATTTTTTGTTGTTCTCTGTTTGTTTTCTTTAAACAGAATGGAACTTTCAAACATAGAACAGACTAACATTCAGATTCTGTTTACAGATTTTGAGACACCCTAGTGTTGTGTGTCATTTGGTATTGTTTTACTATGTAGATGCTTCAATATTTTCCTAAATTTCATCTCACCTAATAACAAGAAATTAATTCCATTTTAATGAAAATATTTCAGAAAAGTCTGCTTTCCATATGACAATTTTAAGCAGATGCTTAAGTCCACTGTAACAGCTTATGTTTAATACAGTCTATGAGCTTTAATTCAGTTGATTTGAAAAACATTCACTGTTAAAAGAATCAGAATGAAAAGCAATACAGAGAGGGTAAAACAACAGCAACAACATCTGCAAGTTTATTTTAGATCGATGTAAGTTAGTAGCTTAGTTTTAATGGCACTGAGCTGCTTTACGTTGATGGCCTGCTGTTACTGATCCTGAGAACATAATGAAGAGCATTAAGTGTTTAAATATAGACGTCAATAAAATACACAACAAATAATGGCAGATAGTGGGAGTTTGCAGAGATCTACTATGCTGATATAAGTTGTAATAGACCACCAATGAGAAACGGACCAGAGAAAACACTGATAGTAGAGACTGATCAAAATAAATCATAAAGCCTCCCCATTTCTGATAAAGGGCTTTTCTAAATGAAGACATTATCAGCCAGAAGACTTGGCTGTGAATTTACAACACACTAGTGACTCTACACTGACTCCACGACTGCACTCGCTACACTCAGGCTGGTGAAATCAAGTAAACTTCCTCAGGCCACATGCCATGTGTTCAAAATGGCATGAGTGTCAGTGGTAGATATTACTGCGGATTAGTTGGAATGCTGTAAGTGACAGTTTGGCTTATTGTAAACCACTATTTCCTTAATTAGAAACTGAAGTCTTTACAGCACTTCTGGTAGCTCTTTCCTGTGATGAACAGAAATTACCATACAGACATGACTAGAGGGAAATGGTTGGAAAGTATCTTTATATGGATACACACATGCATCAAAACCCGAAGACTAATCCATTATTTACTGCTTCTACTATTGCTCTAACTTTTCAGGTAAAACTGATGCATATAAAGTGCTGATCCAGATGAAATGCCTCATTTTAAACACAGTCTCAGCATCATGACATCTCAGCTGAGGACGGGAAATGTTCTTTACTGTCTTCACAAGATACAACATTGCCAAGACTTTTGGAAATCTGATGCTTATCATTCAAGAGGATTATTACATTTTCCTCACTAAATTTTCATGGTGTTAATCATCTGTGGCTCTGGAAAGAAACAGCATTTAAGACTGCTGCAGGAAGCCAGTGGGCTTCAGTGCTCTTACTCATAACTATTTTGGCATCTCATAAATTATTTATTAAGACTACAGTTACCAAGAAGCAAGCAGCCAGTCTGCTAGGTAGTAACACATCTAAAATGCTATTTGGAAGACAAAATAAAATTATGTATGCAAAAAGGAACAGGGAGATGGGACTCAGGTCTAAGGTAAAAACAACAGGCGATCTCTTGGTATTCAGTGCTACATGATTCTTAATGTTTCAATGTCTTTCTGCAACATGTTACTGCCATAAAGTATAATACACTTTGCAACTAAAGCCAACATACATATGTGCACACACACAAGTCTATACATATATATAGACACATATAAATAGAAGTAGTGAATTACAGAAATTCCAGTGTGTAAGACCACATCCAGTAGAACTTCAAGTCACAGGAAAGAAGAGGAATAACCAACAGGAAATGGTATCTCATCTGATGTTTAATGACCCAGGAATAAAAAGCACATGAATACTATTAGCTCATAAGTTCTGCTCCAGCTACAAAGTTGTTATGGGATTGAACTGCTGGGCCATGACATGAGCTAGAATGTACTATGAGGAGAAAGATGGAAATTCTCAGATTGCTCTTACCTGAAGCAAGAGCAGTAGCAGTAATAATAATAATAAATCCTTTAGAGTTGTACACTGAATGGAAGGAAAAAGTTAGGTGGAATATAGAATTTAAAAATGTTTGAAAATATTCACGTCAAAAACACCAGACATTTTAAACGCTTCCCCAGCTTACTTTAGTAAGCTTCAACTGGCTCCACAAATTCTCTCCAAAAGTGATCAGTCCTAACATCACTTCTGACTTGCTGTCTCTGACCAATCAATTTTCCAAGCCAAAGAGAAACAGTCCTCTTGTGACACTGGAAGGATAATAAGCTATTCAGACCCTGCCTAATTCATGAATGCTACAATTTTTTCCAATTTTTCTATTTATTATTTTCTCAGAATAATGTCTCTGATCTCCCCAATGAACTAATAATGGCTCTTTTTGCAAATATCTGTTCCACTGCAACTTCCCTTTTGGAAAATTATTTATTTCAACACTGGTTTTATGCACACTTTTAAAGTATAAGCCTCATTTTTCTTTGCCTAACTGTTATTTGTAATCTTACATTTTCTGCAAAAAGCACCCCAGATCTTAAATATGACTCTAAGATGTAGAAGGATAACAACACTTTCCTATTCTTGCTAACAGTTTCTCTAGTTACATGCCTAATTTGTTGTGTGGATAGGAACTGTAAACACTTTTGGAAAAGACATTATTTAATATATGCTCACTGAAAATTTTGAACCCTGATGGAAGTCATTGATTTCTCCTGAAATATTCACATTACCATATACCTGTTTTCAATCTTGGCATAACAAACTGTGTTATCATCTTGCACAAAACGTGCTAAAAGTTAGCCTGACTTCTTTCTCCTCTGTAATGTGTAGTCTTTCAGAACTACTAGACTCAAAAGAAGACCACATACATTCTCTCTCTCCCTTATTAACCCACCTAGTTCAGTAAACCTCGTGGTAAGGGTGGAACTGTGCAATTCAAAACCTGCATTCTAGAAGATGTGAAAATGGAAAGTGTAGAATGAAAAACTCAAAGACATCTCCCTATTAGCTCTTTGGATCAAATATTTTTCTAACTCAAATTTTGGCTAGTATTAATTCAGTGCGTAGAAGAAAAGATATTCAGAAGTACATACAAAAGTTGTTTTCTACAGTTGCCTACTTTCCTTTTTCAGTACCCTCCAGAAGTACAATACCTAAGACAATGTTGCTAAACATAGTTTAAATAGAAAGTTACTGGAAACTTAATGCAAAAAATCTGAAGGGTAGAAAACAGTCTGGTTTTGTTTGCTAAGTGGCCTCACACTAAGCTTTTGATCCAGGTGTTGTGGGAATGGAACTGACACATACTACACTTCCAAGATTTTAATGATGCCCAGAGCTTTCATTTTCTTTTACACTCTGACAATGGGAAACATGGCCTCCTTATGTACAACATAAAATCTAATAAAGAAGCCAGCTGTTCTTTCCCTGGTGAACCCTGCAACTCCAGTGTGAAGCACAGTAGTGTCAGGTTTTTTGAGAAAAACACATTGATTAATTGTACTGTACCTAGACAAGTACAATACACTCGACTCCTTTTCTTCCTGTCTACATATATCAAATACACAGAAACAAGTTGGGCATGTGACTGGTATAAACCAGCAAAATAATTTATCTGCTTAACAGATAGCAGGTTTTACATAGTTTCTTGGTGTTCTCTGTCACAGTATTCTAAAATACATCCTTTCCTTTCTAACATCTCTCATAAACATCTATTGTACTAATAAAAACTGACATATCTGTTCTGCCAACTGCTAGTTACCCAGTGAAAACAGGTAAAGCAAATATTATGCAATAAGTGTGCTAATTGAGAGACCCTAGCAACGTCACAGGCCTAAGTCTGATCTTGGCAACAACAACAAACACTGATGTTTTTGAGACCATAGTCTCAAGAAGAGGACTGCTTGTTTTTCCTGTCTTTCTCCTTGCTGTAATCTAAAAAATTCACGAGATTGTTACAATATCTGTATCGCACAGCATTATATTGTAAGCTGGTTGTGTGCAGCTGCAGAAATGTTGCCCAGAGTCATGTTGATCTAACTGTCATCGTGAGGACATATCTATGCTCCATGTTCGGAAAACACACAAACAAGGGAACGTCCAGAGCTATTACTCCTGTATTTGAATTACAATCCTTCATCTCAGCCATGAAGTGGAAGTAACAGCAAAGAAATGTTAAAGAAACAGTTTTAAACATCAGTGAAACTCAGTTATGACTAATCATGCCCAGGCTCTTCTTGCAGGTCACCCTTATGGGGCTTGCCAGGGTCCTCTCCTAATCCTTCTTGCAGGCAGGTCCTACATGGCAAGGCCAGGATATAGCTTGGGCTTGAGGGTGAGGATATCAGTGCAAAGGCCAACTTAAATGTACAGATAGCCCCAGCACTCTTTCTGTGCCTCTACAAAAGCCAAAATAAAATGAAACAAATACATGGAAAGTCCATATTTACAAAAAAATGTTTTTCCAGATTGACAGGCGATATAACACTAAATACCCTAGTTTAAAATCTTCCACTGGTTGGTTGTGGTATGAAGTACAGCATTTGTTTTCCAATAAATATTCTCATCATTCTGCTATACATGCAGGAAAGACTACCTCAAGAATTGTCTGGACATGGAATAATCTTAGTGTCTACATCCTCAGGAAGACCATTTTGCTAATAGCTATACTATCATATTTACTACTATAAAGTAAGAGTCAATAGATGCTGTAACTATGGTATCCAGTGGACACTTACTCACTAGACTGAGTGATTTCAGAAAACGTTTTTTCACATTCATGTACCTTGCTTTGCTGCCCTTTCTCAATCATCATCATCAAGAGCTTCCTAGCTCAATATATATAAACACCATTGAGAATGCAAAACTCTAGTAATTCAGTCGCTGAAGAGAGCTTCTCTTCTTACCCTTTTTCTTCCCATTCCTTGAGTATGGAATATACTCTTGAAGAATTCCTTTTCCATTGTAACTTTCTTCAGGTTTAACCATGAAGATTAAATAAATCCTACAATGCAATTAGTTGAGCAGGTGCTAAATTTATCCTGACACTGAGGCCAAAATATGTTGAGATACATTTTCCCTGGAAAAAGGAAGAATCCATGGAAGAATCCATGCTGATTCCACCTTTATCAACCCAGTCTGCTGTTTGCTGGACTCAATACAAAACATGTTTTCACTGCTGGTTTAGAAATAAATTTTAAACCTTTTACATTCTAAAATTTAAATAAATATATCGCAGCAGTAGTACTGTAGTAATTTGGTATTATTCACTTACCTATTGAAGTTACATTAAAGCCAAGCCATTTGCACAGCAATTCAGATATTCATGTTAGGAATCCATCACCACGTTGAAAGGACATGAAAGAAAGTAAGAAAAAAGAAAACAGTAAGCTATCTTGCTTGTTTCCTTAAACGAAAAAAGCATTAAAACAAACCTATAAATAACAATCAATGTTACATTCGTCCATGAACATGGAATATATTCATTTAAGCAGGTAACTTCTAATGCTCTTTTTTTCCCCCTATTACCATTCATTACAACAAGACAGTTGTTAAAGTAGCTGTTAAAAGAAAATGGTGAATAGTGCTTACATTACACATAAATAAAAACTGAACAATCCTGTTATGTTTGATAGCAGGCTACATTCAAACAGTTTCACAGCATTTTTGTAAATGACTTGAATGCAGTCTTTATCTGAATATCAGCAGGCAGAAGGCCAAGATGGAAATTATGCAATGAGAAGGAAATTGAACAATTCAGATATGTTTATGGAAAGCTCACAAATCAGGGCATCTCATTTGGCACCAAATAAAGCTGTTATTCATGATGTGTAGCTACAAAAAGGAAAGCTGTTCTCTGCTATGAAGTGTAGCCACAGTAGTATGAGCTAAAAGAAATGGTTTCTCAATAGAAGAAATAAAGGGCGACACTGCCATAAAAAGATGCTCACATTAGGTCACGTATACTCAGCTGAAATCAAACCAACAAGAAACTATAATGGCACACCTTTTCACTTAATGTCATCTCTTAGATATGGTATAATGATCCCAAGCAACAAACTTTATCTCCAAGTCATCCTTTACTATGCCTACATAAATATTTTAGATCCATATCAAACCTAGAAAGGAGACAGATTTGGAAAGAGCATCTCTGTAGAAGATTTTCTAAGATCATTTCCTGAGCTGCTAAAAAGGTATAGTAATTACACCAGTTCCTGTACTTGGATTCTGATCTCTTCCAATATGTGGCCTGCTCTGTAGAATTGTCAAATTAGATTTCCTTTCATAAATAAACATGCTAAAAAGCCATTTTATACAGTAGAGCTCTCATTGGAAAACCCAAATCTTGAATAAGCTTTGACATTTTGGCTCTTGTTCTTGTGGGAGACTTTAACTTCCCAGACATCTGCTGGAAATACGACACAGAAGAGCGGACCAGCCCTGGAGATTCCTGGAATGTGTGGCAGATAACTTCCTGACTCAGCTGGTGAGTGAACTTGTTTAGCCACCTGCTTGACAAAATCCCTTGGGAGATGGTCCTGAAGGGTATAGGGGTCATGGAGGGCTGGACACTTTAAGAAGGAAATGTTAATGGCTCGGGAGCAGGCGGTCCCCAGGTGCTGTAAGAGAACCCAGCAGCAGAGAAGACCACCCTGGCTGAACAGGGAGCTTTGGCTGCAACTCAGGGAGAAAAGGAGAGTTTTCGGCCTTTGGAAGAAGCAGCCAGTGACTCACAATGATGACAAAGATGCTGTGAGGCTATGCAGGGCGGAAATCAGGAGGTCTAAAGCCCAGCTAGAAATTAATCTGGCTTCAGCATTCAAAGACAACAAGAAGTGTTTCTATAAGTACATCAACAGCAAAAGAAAGACCAGGGAGACCCTCCATCCCCTGCTAGATGCAAGAGGAAACATGGCAAGGAGTGATGAGGAAAAGGCTGAGGTGCTTCATGTCTTCTTTGCCTCAGTCTTTTAATAACAAGACTAGTTGTACTGAGGGAATCCAGCCTCCTCAGCCAGAAGACAGAGACTGGGAGAACGACATCCCTACGTTCCAGGAGACAGTCAGTGACCTGCTGCATCACACAGACACACACAAGTCTATAGGACCACACAGGATACACCCGAGTGTGCTGAAGGAGCTGGCTGGGTGCTCGCCAGGCCACTTTCCATCATTTACCAGCAGTCCTGGCTGACCAGGGAGGTCCCGACTGACTGGAAATCAGCCAATATGACGCCCATCTATAAGAAGGGTCGGAAGGATGATCTGGGAAATTACGGGCCTGTCAGCTTGACTTCAGTGCCCGGGAAGCTGATGAAGTAGCTCATCCTGAGTACCATCACACAGCACGTGCGGGGCAACTAGATGATCAGGCCCAGTCAGCATGGGTTTATGAAAGGCAGGTCCTGCCTGGCAAACCTGATCTCCTTCTACAACTGGGCGACCTGCTTATTGGATGAGGGAAAGGCTGTGGATGTTGTTTACCTTGACTTTAGCAAGGCCTTTGACACCGTTTCCCACAGCATTCTCCTGGTGAAACTGGCTGCTTGTGGCTTGGATGGGCACACGCTTTGCTGGGTAAAAAACTGTCTGGATGGCTGGGCCCAGAGAGTTGTGGTGAACGGAGTTAAATCCAGTTGGCAGCCGATCACAAGTGGTGTCCCCCAAGGCTCAGTTTTGGGGCCACTCCTGTTTAACATCTTTACTGATGATCTAGACAAGGGGATCGAGTGCACCCTCAGTCAGTTTGCAGATGACAGCAAGTTGGGTGGGAGTGTTGATCTGCTCGAGGGTAGGGAGGCTCTGCAGAGAGACCTGGACAGGCTGGAGCCATGGGCTGAGGCCAACTGGAGGAGTTTCACTAAGGCCAAATGCCGGGGGCTGCCCTTGGGCCACAACAACCCCCAGCAGCGCTACAGGCTTGGGGAGGAGTGGCTGGAGAGCTGCCAGTCAGAGAGGGACCTGGGGGGGTTGATTGACAGCCGGCTGAACAGGAGCCAGCAGTGTGCCCAGGTGGCCAAGAAGGCCAATGGCATCCTGGCTTGTGTCAGCAATAGCGTGGCCAGCAGGGACAGGGAAGGGATCTGACCACTGGACTCGGCACTGGTGAGGCCGCACCTCGATTCCTGTGTTCAGTTTTGGGCCCCTCACTCCAAAAAGGACATTGAATGACTCGAGCGTGTCCAGAGAAGGGCAACGAAGCTGGTGCAGGGTCTGGAGCACATGTCCTACGGGGAGCGGCTGAGGGACCTGGGGGTGTTTAGTCTGGAGAAGAGGAGGCTGAGGGGAGACCTCATCGCCCTCTACAGCTACCTGAAAGGAGGCTGCAGAGAGCTGGGGATGAGTCTCTTTAACCAAGTAATAAGCGATAGGACAAGAGGGAATGGCCTCAAGTTGCAGCAGGGATGGTTTAGCCTGGATATTAGGAAGCATTTCTTTCCAGAAGGGGTGGTTGGGTGTTGGAATGGGCTGCCCAGGGAGGTGGTGGAGTCCCCATCCCTGGAGGTGTTTAAGATTCACGTTGACATAGTGCTGAGGGATATGGTGTAGTTGAGAATGGTCAGTGTTAGGTTAATGGTTGGACTAGATGATCTTCAGGGTCTTTTCAAATCTTGATGATTCTGTGATTCTGTGATTTATTAAATAGCTGATTTTGCCAGTCATGCCAATTCTATATATGAAAGAGAAAGCACCTGCTTTTTTAAGTCGTTCTGCCTATAGTAAGTGATTTTAAAAGGATATCAAAATCACCATTAACTAAATCTTTATTATTCATTTGCACAAGTCAAAATTTATTCACAATAATGGAGGAACGTATAAATCCTCAAATACTGGAAAGTGACATGAACAGCTTGAGTTTATTTTGCACGTAAATATAGACCTTAAAACAGCACCTGTAATAGGAAGTTACTTCACTTCTTGAAGATTCCTTTTACATGACAGAGTTTTAGCTCCTTTGCAGCTTAGGTATTTCACTCAGCCTACCCAGAGGCCTCTAAGACTGGATGTGTGGTAATCTCTTTAGATGTTTCACACAGATATAGGCTGCTGCATTTAATTAGGAAAATCAAGGAAGAGCCCTTGTATTCATATTGTTACACTGTTTGTGTTCAGTCTTTACTGACGTTGGCAATACAAAGAGAGGCATTACTAAGTGAAATATGCTTTGTTCTTCCATGTCTATTAATACGCCAAATATGAGCACAGAACCTTGAAGCTGAGGGGTCAACCTTATCTGGGAGGGTCAGGAAAAGAGAATTTCCTTCACTAATCTTACAAGTCAGGGTTAGTATGGAAGTAGAGATGGGGAAATTTTATATTCTATTTGATTTATCAATTGTGGACTCTTCTATCCTATTCTAATATATGCATGCCACAATTCATCAATGTATTATACTCAAGTGCTTTACAAAAAGAATTGCTGTGATAACATGCTGATGCTCAAAAAATAGTTTTAATAAATATCCTTTCTCTAAAAAGAAGATAAATGAGCCAACAAAACATGCTTTCACAACCTCCCACTTCTTTGAAAAACAGAAAAAGACAACTTTACTTATACCACTTCTATTTACAATGATGTAAACAGGAAAAGACTGTTATTACATAACAAAAAAACCCACAAACAATTCAATGAGAAAACACCTATCTCCCACAAAAATTATTAACACTTCCTATCCCATCTCCCATGTTTTAAGTGATATTTGTGATTATTCTTTCTACAAAGTCCTGTGCCACTCTAAAAAGAATAAAATAAATTAACTACAAAGTCCTGTGCCACTCTAAAAAGAATAAAATAAATTAACCTTTTCTCTAGAATCTTTTGGCAGTATTTTTTCCTCTCTATTCCTGCACAGTTCACAAATAGCTAAAAAAGCACCATATTTTGTGGACTTTTGATTTTCTTGGCAGTCACAGGCCAGTTCCTCAATTTGTGTAAAAAGACACAGCTCAGCTTAAGTCAGTGGTGAGGCTTCAGCCTCCCTTGAGTCATGTACATGACACTGGAACTGTTTGTTATGGAAATTATTCTGCCTATCACAGTCCAGATATTCAAAAAACTGTAGGTGCTTTCCTGAGGACTGGAAGATATATGAAACTGCCAGCTTGCTGGCTATTGTGTGCACATTTAAAGCACAATCAAGGGCATTCATTGCTAAAGAACACTGTATTTGTACATCCATTTGTCTGATAACCTGTATCATAAGTCAGTGAGGATTAAGTAGCAGAGAGAGATGCACAGAGAAACCAATGGTGCTGTCATTTTTTACAGGCAGATATTACATTATCTTTTTTATTTTTGGACAGAAAATTACTGTCTTAAACATTTTTGCAAGTTTATCTACTTCAAAGGAGGTCATTCAGAGGTCTCTACTGTTCTCTTTCATATTCTCATGACAGCTGACTGAACTCTTGATCTCTGACCTGGATAGAAATTAACCCTTGATACTCCACCATCTAAGATGAAACATTAATATTCTTAATAATGAGAGGTTATTAAAATCTTAAAAGTTCAGTGGAGCATTTCAAGGACAGTGGAATTAGACTTCAGCAAATACCTACAGATTTATTGCATAATGCAAACCATTTGATTTGTTGGGATGTACACTTCAAGGCTACAGCTCAGCCAGCCTTCGCTGGCAAGGAAAGAGCCACTTGTTTAATTTTACTTGATTTGCACTGCAAGAGAGGGAAAAACTCTTGTTTTGGTCATGCACAGCTATAAATTATTTCTCTTACCTCCTTACACCCTCCTCCTTAACTTTGCAGTGGAAGGAATATTATTTGTTAAGCAAATTAAAAATCTTTAGAGAGGATGACAGTTTATCAAACAGTGCATCACACTTTATCACTGATGTTGTATTACACACAAGAATTTAGCTGTTGGTTAGGGCAAAATTACTGAATGTACCAGTGATACTACTGCACTGGGAATTGATAGCTGTGGTGCCCAAGTCTATGGCAGACACGGGGATACAGGAAAGAAAGGAGAAACCGAGGTTCCTAATTCACTAGATTAATCTCAAAGTTACTGCATCACTTTCTATGCCTTATGCTTTTAAGCCTTTAATTTTTGGAACAGCCCTTCTGCTAGTCCACTGCTGGCCAGCTTTTCTATTCCACTCAAATGAAATTCCTAGGTAGGTCAATGGTAACATGTTTGCCTATGTATTTTCCATGTAGTACCATTCTGATTCAAGTTATTCCATTGATGAAGCAGCATCAGCACTTGAGATTTCCACCAGGTTGCCTGTCTCTGTCCGATCTAATCAGATTCAGTAAGGTTTGGGTCTAAAAAGATTATCAGGAACAAAAGGAATTACACAAAGAGAACAAATTGGGACCTGGGTGAAAAGAACATTAAAATAAACTAGTACTAGAATTAAAATGATCATGCAGGGAGGAAAGGCAGAAAAGTGTGGAAATGCAAAAGTCACAGGATCCTCTAGAATGTGAAGCTATGAGAAGGACTGTCAAATCTGCCTGTGGAGGGAACCAGCAAAACTTGCTGCAATTACTAGTTTGAGATCCTGTCATCCTGCCATCTTAAACAAAAGTGGAGCAATAAACTATAACAAACAACAGCAAATTACCAGTTTTGATCAACACTTACTGAAAAGGGGTTTGATGTAGAACCCCATCTTCCAATAAGAAAATTCATACTCTGTTACAGAGCTTGGAGACCTGGAAATGCAGCTGGTGCAATACATGGAGTTTATGACGGCTGCTATTTTTATTGGCTGCTTAGTTTGTCTGAAGATGCTGACAAAATTCATTGGCAGGTTCCCTTTAAAATATGTTAGTATCAGATAAATTATATTGCACCAGAGTGCAACATAAAAAGCAATATAAACATTTCGATTTTTTCCTTCCTTCCCTTCTTATACTTTTATGGCTTTCATAGGTGAATTAAAATACGTGCCTATTTCTTTTAAAGCTATCACTTTACATTCAGTTAGATGGAGGCCATGCTAGTACTCTTCACAACGAGCTACTCATTAATGCATTTCTGATATCATACATATATTATGTGCTTTTACTTTCTGTATCTAACCAAAACCCCAGCTCTCCACCTCACTGCCATAAGTTGCTGGTCTGCAAACAGCACTCTTTCCAAAATATCAGACTTAAAGGCAGAAACTCTCAGAATGGAAATGTGGTCAGAATATCCACTGATAGTCTCTAGAGCCCTGGCAAGCTTTTCTGGTTTAACAACTGCGCTCAAGTTAAAGAAGTAACACCTCCTCTGCACTGCCTGCTGCCATTTTTCTTCAAGTGGTACCAGGGCAGCAAAGCCGAAGAGAAGCATAAACCCAGTGGCAGCTGCCAGCTACTGAAAGCCTGTTGTGACACTGAATACTACCAGGGGGTTGCAGCCACAAGTGCAGAATACACAGGACAAAATATTAACTATTAATAATTACTGTAGGGCTAATTAAACAAAATTTGCAACGCAATACTCAGTTTGTCCTGTCAATCCTAACTAATTTGTCACCTATTGAGTTGGAAAAAGAAGGGTGGAAGGGTACCAGGATTTGTGAAACCTGGAGACATAATTCCAGTGGTAAACTTCCCTCTTTACTGTGGCAGATTCAGAGCCATCAGCTTTGGCAAAGCTAGATTAGAAAATTTTTGAAAGAAAACATTATTATCAGCAGGAGTACACTTTTTTCCTTTAAATTGCTTTATGATTTAATGGTTGATTTTTAAAATTTTTTTTTCAGACCAGACATTCATGTTCTGGACAGCAGAATATTTACACTTGTCTGATTAATAACAAAACATACCTAGTAACTGTGAAAGTTATCAGAGGTACATTTTGATATCTATTTGTAGCCTTTATTAACACAAATAGATTTTGGCCAAGTACTCAGTGTCTGTATTGAATAGATTCCACATTAATCTCACTCTAGTGATTAAGCATCACTGCTGTGACTGTGTCAGACAAAGCTGGAAATTACTCTTTCAGTAGTTGCTATTGCCACCATCAATTCCTGATCACACCAAGACCAGAAGAGTAATGGAAGTTTCATTCTCCTTCTTTTCTACCCATCACAAAGAAAGAAATTTCCTTGGAATAGATACAGGTAAGCCTGCTACAATATAAGCATGACTGGGAGGCAACTCTGAAGTTGTATGTAAAGTAACACAATACAAGTGTTTTAAAAGATCAGGACTGTCTAAATAGTCTTCGAACATATCACACAATGTAGCAGGTGTGATATGACTCAAATGTGACTAAAGAGTTAATTTATGTAATATCTGTCAGACTATTTGCTGTACTTTTGCTAAAACTATATCTACAGATAATTAATATAAATATATTACCCTGTGAAGATTATGTCTATTTGTATACACACACTGGCACATATATTTCAGCTGTATTCCCATTTCTTCTTTACAGAGATGATAGAAAAGCTTTCCTTGCCAAAGATTGAGACACACAAATGGCATGACTTGGTTCTCAAGTCCTGAGGAAATCTAGACTAGCTGAGACTACCAGAGCACATCTCCAAAGTAGCTGGGATTCTTGTTCCTTAAACAAGCAAATAAGCCAAGTTCAAGATCTTTGCCTGTACTCTACAGGCATTTACTAACCTGAGGGTTGAGTGCATCTAGGATTACTTAGAGCTCCAAGTTAGGCGCACTGCACATGTGACACAGTGCAATTTTCTAACACATAAGTAAACATATATATATGATATATGAAAATAATATATATAGGTAATTTTAAACATTCAGATATCCTAAAGATCAGAAAAAATAAAATAAGGGATATAAATAGGAATGAAACAAAATCATAAAAAACCTCTAAAATAAACAGTATCAATAATAATAATATTTCATTTATTAAAATGAACTTCTTGTGTTAGGTTACTACCAGTTTAATGTCACATAGCTAACATTATTCACCTTAAGAAAGGTGGAGTTTTTCTTACCTTCAGGGAGAGCAATATACAGTAGCCCTTTACTTCTGTTTGCTGAAACAAGCTTATAACTTGGAGGGCATATAAACCACATTCAGGAAAATACCCTAGTTTTATTGTTCTTTGTTCTACAAACTGTGTGTGTCCTCAAAATGTCATCAGCGATAAACTGTAAAAGGCATCACATCAAGTCATTAGAAGACATTCCCTAAGGCAAGAGACCGCAAACTGAAATTGCCTACTACTATATTTACACATTTGGCCCACCTAGGTATGGTAACTTCACACTCTCTTTATTAAAGAGATATTTCCGTACATTACAGGTGTATTTAATTACTGGCCAATTGAGAACAACGGGGGAAAATTATGTTTATTTAATCATTTAGTTAGTTTTTCCAGTGCTGAGTGAGCATCCTTGAAATATGATTGGCAGGCTGCTCCCGCCAAAGCCCCCAGGGCCATTCACCTGTCACTTCTGCCAGCAAGGACTGGTGTGACGGCCCACGCTGCTTGCTTCTGACAATGAACGACAGTGACCCAGTCTCAGAGCGTACCTGACTTGGTCATTTCTCCTTTATTTCAAAGAGATTGAATGCTATCTACTGGTTAAAAACAGTAACCTCTAGACTGTGCAAAGCAGTTAAGAAAACAAAATCATTACCTGATTAAAAAACACTAGGCAAAGAAAGGACAGCTTCTAGAAAATAACCTAAAATCTGTTCATGCTTTCTTTGGAGTAAACTAGAATAAGTTCCATCAGAAACAAGAGAGCTACAGAGGACTGCAAAAAGATGTTGAAAAGTAAAAAAAAAAAAATTCTTGAAAGGAAACAATAGCATTACATGTTGTCTTTTTATAAAAATCCCCATTTTAAGTTCCATTGTTTTTATTTTTTAGAATATGTTTATATCTCAAAAACAAACAAAACCAACTGTAATTAGGAACTTCAGGATACCTAGTGAATCGACAAGTGATTATGAAGTAGATGTAGTTTTCAACGTTAAGTCAATTTGCTTTACCAAGACAACAAGCTAGAGTTCTAGGTATGGGAATATCATATTGCACTGTTATTTCCTAACACAAGCCATATATATATGGAAACCAGTGCAGTCTCAGAGGTCAGCGTAGCCTCTGATCCAAAACAAGTAATATCTCTCATTTTGATACTTCATATGCACACAGGAGGATATACTTGCTACTGGAAACTCCATCAACTTGAGATCTGATGTTACTTGATGAAGCACTGGTTGGTCTGCAATTGTATCTGTATTACATTGCTATGTTAATTTTTCTGAAGCCTTTGGACACTAATCACAGTGTTATCACATGTTGTGAACTGCAATGTGGAAAATTACTTCTATGCTTCAAAAGACAGCCCGTCTTAGTATATTTCATTATTGTTGTGTTTTAATGTGTATGTTTAACTAGTGCACTTAAGATATATGTTTAACTAGTCCACTATAACTTGACCAAAAATCCAAAAAAGCAGATTAAGAATAGATCATAAGACATTGTGATGACATTTTGAAGGTGATCTTTGAAAATATTTCAGTAGCAAGATCATCAGCCACTGTAAATCCTCTTCCCTGCAGTCTGTTCAAATAAACCTGATGATACACATCAGTTGATGTCCTAATCCAAGAAACCTACTTTTTGAGTAGAGGAGGAAGACTGTCTTTGATTCTTTATGAAAGCAGTATCCTTCTCTTTTCTTTCTGTCTAAAATCTTTTTCTAAGGAGTTCCCAAGTACAGGTTTGGGATAATGTTACTGACTTACTAAATCCATCAAAAAGGGAGACATTATCGCAGAGTTCTGGTAGTATTTTAAAATGTTCTTGAAATGAAACATATTAATGAAATGCACAACAACAGCACAACCCAAAATATTCAAAAAGAAAGCATTTCCAATTAATTCAGTCCCATTTCATTTTTGTGAATTATCTATTAGTCGAAGTACATACACAGGCACTGTGACCCTAGTATTGGACAACTTCATAATCTTTATTTACAAAATATTTCTCTGATTTAAAAAATATGATTATTGCTCTTTTACTAAGAAGAAACTGCTCATACTCCCATTTTAACCATGGATCATCCCCTCAACACTCCTTTATCTGAAATTAATTTTTAAATCACGCATATGTGAACATGCATAAGTTACACAGACTTTTCAAACTGACTATTTCTCTGGTAGGTTTTTCTGGCCTTTGTAATTCACTGCTTGTGGGATGTATTTATTTATACAAATCACACAGTGTCTTTTAGTGTCTCTACTTGAAGGATTTTCAAATCCAAAAAGTTTCCTATATGAATGTTTCCTTTAGGAACAGCTATGCAAATATACACATGAATGAGTGTTTTCAATATTTTTTTCTTACCATTGATATTTTCTGACTATTCTTTTTTCATCATTCCATGCAAGTTAAGAGAAGGGCAAAGTATCTGTCAAACTTTCCCCTAACAAACCACCCACAGAACTACCTATCATCCTATATACCAGCCAGAAACAGCAAGATATTTGCAGCTTCCAGAGAAAGTTTAGGATTAGAAATTCTGGAGAGATCTGTCAGGTCCTGTTCTGTTGGAGGACGATTCTTAAGTAAAACCATCAGAAATAACCTGTTTTAGTGGATACAATTCCCAGTTGCCTAACTCAGCCCTGTAAAAGCAAATTATAAAGCTTTTGTTGACATCAGTGGAGTCAAGGTTTGAGAATATGAAGGGACTTTTGCAAAGCCTTCCAAGTGATGTCATCCAAAATGAGAGAAGGGAGCTAAAAGTACAAGGCATCCTACGTCAGCCCTTCAATAACGCAAAAAACAGAGCATGGCCTGCCTAGCATGGATAGGGAAGAGAGAAGTTTCCTCATGATCAGCATCACAGAAATCGAAATCTAGTATGCCAAAGTGACATTGGAGAAAACACTGTTTATACCTAAAGCAAAAGAAAAATTGTTGAAGAACACTTACGCAGGTGAAAATATGGTTTATGTAATCCTGCCAAGGTCACTAATGTACAGGCTGTTCTACTGCTGCACTGCTGCCACGAAAGTTAAAGCTACCCAAGGGCTTCAGCTACTTACAGAGTTATTAAAAGATTTCAAAGAAATATGAAGAAAAACATCAGTACAACATGACTGTACTCTTCACTACTCCTCTTCTACAGATTTCTCCTTCCCCTTTTAGGATATGCACAGCATGTGGCATTGTCCCTGATGCGGTTCCATGAATGTGCCGTAATATCCTGGAGGCAAATGAAAGAGCCCTATCATGCTGCTTTTCATTTAAATTAGAGAAAAATCTGTATACTGAGTGATCAGAATACTGTCCTTAATATGTAGAGCAACGAACTGACTGCCAGTGCAGGCAGGATTCCTGATTTCATGGACCAATGGTCTAATCTACTAAGGCAAATTCTTCTTCCTACATATGACAACTGTGAGCTTTAGCCATAACATTCAAAACAATGAGATCATGAAAATTCATTTTTGAGAGACAGATGGATGATATCCATTATTAATGGAGCCCCAAACAGAACCTTTTCCTAAACAATGCATAGAGCTTTTATCAATATCTGTCAGACAAGAAACTTGACACAATTAAAATTATAATAAAGTTCAGTTTTACAAGGGTAGATATTACTGGTAAATGCATGTAATATTACAGTCCACTTACTGGTAAAAATTCAGTGAGCAGTTACCTAATGGTATTCAATAAATTCAACTAATTAAACTCCCATGAGTGTAATTCTCTTTTCATACATAACATAAAAAAAATTGTGGCAATGGAAGAAAGAGGTTCCTTCCTTTCTATTTTGTAAATATGTCTATCAAAATAAAATGCCAACTAGAAAAACTAAGGAGGTGATATAACCACACCTCAGTTCAGACACCTAAACAAAATGATTGTCTTCCAGAAGCCCCATTATAACCAGTGGATAAAGAGTTGTGCTGGGAGAGGCTGGTTCAGAACAGCAGCCCATCTTCTGTGTTCTACAGTATTCTGGAAAAATAGGTTAAAGGCCTAAAGTTGGATTTTTTTCAATACATGGTACTTCATCAGAGGGCAAAATAAAACTCTTAAAAACAAAAGAAACCCAACCACTCTGTCCCCTCCCCGCCCCCCCCCCCCGATCAAATTGACTTTGTTCGTGTACCCCATGGGACTAAGAACAGTGCTAGGTTCCTCATACACAGTGAAGGGCTCTCAGTGACATCTGATTCCATCTCATCTTTCTGTAGTCTTAAAATGTTAAAAAAACCTGTTAGGAGATTTATAACTTCAATCCTCAAGCTGAGACAAATGAGAATGATTCTGTCTCTCAAGAAAATAACATGATCAGTATTCCCAGTTTTCTGCCTTTCTAGAGTATCTAGACTACATTAAGAGATAAAATATTGGCAAGAAAAAGAAACTTCTGTAAGGTAACTTTATTTTCCCTCAGACTTCAGAAGTGTTCTTGTTTGCTGAAGTTGAATGGTCCATGGATATGGGATTAATTCCTTGTTCATTCAAACAGGCACTGAAATCAGCATGGCTAGGCCAAGGACTGACAATTTTGGGGCAGTATAGTAACTGATTAAAAACCAAAAAAAATAATGTACATTAGTATTTTGGTATTAAAACAGGTATGACTCTTTTCAAAGCTCAAAAGTAAAAATGAAACTGTCATACATGGAGTTACATGGATTACTGTTTCATGTCCAGACAAGTGCTGTCCTTCTCTGTTGTCTGCCCATTCCCCTCAGTCCCACCAAAATTTTGTCTCATGTTCCATAATCTATTCATCTGGCCTATGTGATCGTCCTCACTGACAAATTCCAACGTGTAAGTATTAACTTAATGTTTCTTTGAAATGGTGACCATCATCAGTCAAAGCTGGAAAGTCCTAGATAATTCCTACTGACAAGTAATTCCATTCTGTAATGGCCCTAGAACATGCCAAAGATAAAGATGGGGAATTGCTACTGCTTTTTAAGTGAAAAAAGGGAAATAATTTAAACCAGCATTCCCTCATTCCTTCCCTAAAACTAGTTCTACCATGTAGTAGGAATTATCATCAAGGTTACATGCTAAGTGCTACAGTAAAGGTACTTCTCTCTTTCAAAGCATCCTTTTCCTTCTCTTATTCTTCTTGCCGCCCACATTTCTTTCAAAACCATGAACTACAGAGATTTGTACTGAGTTAGAGCTGACTTCAAGTTCAGACAAAACTGTCAGGAATAATAAACATTTCCTATGTCTGAATCTTGAAAAGCCATGTTTGCTGAAGTGGCTACAACTGGTCTGCTTCTAGCTTCCCATGTCACTGAAAGAAAAAAGTCCAGCCCCAGTTCTGATTCTTCCTTTTCCTGTTCCAAAAGGAGTTTGGTATCAGCTAAGTCTCAATATCTCCTTCTCTGCTTGGTAAAATTTCACTCTCCATTCTAGGGTATGATCTCCAGGAAAACAAATCCAGTAGATCTGCCCCAGATTCAAAGTCAAGTGTCTCCACTATATTTAGTTATAACTGCAGGTGGTATCAATTGGGAATTTATACTTTGGATGAACAGTGCACTTAACACATGACTGGAACCCCTTCAATTAGTATACAAGATTGCTTTTACTCAAGCACATCAAAGTGTTCCCTTTCAGTTATGCAATTTTTAAAGCTAATCCCTTCTTTTTTCTTTGTTGGTGAGCAACAGCAAAATGTAGCAAAATTTGCCTCATCACTAATGCATTAGTCTTTCTTCTGTAAAAAGACTGAGGTAGGTGGCACTTGGCCAAGATATTTACAATCTCTCACATGTGCAAGTTGTCCCAGACTCAGCAACCACCTCTCTGCTGTAAGGCTGGAGACTGAGCTGAGCTAACACAACGTATGAACCCTCGCCAACTGGGCATGTGCCAAGGTTCTCTCCAATTCCTTCGAACTTTAGCTTGTAATTTCTCTCCAATCCAAATTCAGCATGGCAAAGTAGTTCTTGTTAGAGATTATGCAGAGATCAAGTTTCAGATTTCGGTCACAAATATTTTTGCCATAGCAGAGTAATTTTTTTAAAAATATATAATTATTATAATGGGGTTTTTTATACAGAACTCAAAAACCTGGATGTGTTGAAAAAAAGCTAATACGGTCAACTCGTTTCCCCTTTCACATTTATATGCCACCTTAGTCTGTGACATGTCCCCATTAGTAAGAACTGTAGTATAACAGCAGTAGACCTGTAGAATAAAAGGCTTGGCATGATGAACCCAATATCCACCCAGTACATGATTTTGGTAGAACCGTTTTAAAATAGACGTAGTCTGCTCCCATACTTTGAAAATCCACAGGCTGCTGGAACACATTAGATATTCTCCTGAAACATATTTCGATTTAATTCCTTCTGAAAGCAGCATAGCTTCCATGCCCCAATATCCCTGTGTAACAGGAGCTAAAGGACAGTAAAAGGGGATAATCACAAGATTCACTTTTGAAGTATAGCATGCTCCTGATCTACACTGAAATGCTGAAGTAGAGGCATCCTTTCAATCCTCCTAAGTTTTTTGCCTCAGATGACAGACTGACTTCCTGCACCTGACTCAGAATAAAATTAACTATGTAAGATTTCTGAATACCAGCTTCCTTGTTTCTGTCAGTGTTTACATGGGAACACTGCACTCAGATGAAAGAAAAAACAGAGAAATCAGTACACACGAGTCTCAAAAAAAAGTGGGAAATCAACTCATTAAAAATAAAGAGTAATAATAATCTTATAAGAAATTTTGAGAAGATAAGGAAGCAACTACTTCATTGCTTTTTAGGACTGAACTCCACCGACCACAGCAATCAGACAAGACTGAATTTGGTTCACATACATGTAGTAAAGTATGTCACGTTCCCAATATTTTAATTCTGAGCCTGTCCTCCATAGTGAACAGTAGAGGACAGCAATCACATCGCTTTCTACTGTAGCCTTATGGCTAGCACATGGCCAGGGTAATCAGATAAGCTGCGAATCCTGGAGAGATGTGGCAAAAAACCCTACAACCTTCCAATAAATCAAAGGTGAAATGAAAAGATTCAGATAGTTTCATATCTACAGAGGCTGTAGAGCTTAAGGTTTAGGTCCCCTTAAATAATTGTTATAACACATTTGAGGAAAGGAATTTAAATATAAACAAATAACAACTGCTATAATCACAAGTGAAAATACTTTACTGGAAAAAGCTGTCAACATTACAACATTCTTAACTTCAGCTGCACTTACAAGGCCTCAGATTCAAAATCTTGGCTACCATCCTAACGTTACTTGGAAAAAGTGTGAAGTATTAAACATGAGGCCAGGCAGTGGAGCTTGGAGAGTGTGATGCTGTCTAACCAAAGCATTATATTGCTGAAAGTGAAGCAAACCTATTTCCCGTGCTTTGCATATTATTACCCTTCCTCCGCAGGTTATTATTCAATGCATCACTGCTTCCATTAGAAACATTTTTGCTCTGATTTCTAACATAGAAATATTCATTTTATTGCACAAAGAATTCTAAACTGTATGATTCCATGCTGTATGGCTGCTAAAACTTACTTAAAAATTCAGTTCTTAAACAAAAAAATTCTAATGGGATCTGATAAACAAAACAAGTAAGTGGTGTGCCTAACGCATCACATGGGAGATGCCGCAGGAATTAGCTTGTGTTGAGTTAGTTCATGTCCCCATAGAGCTGTGTTTGAGCTTTTTGAAGCTGCTCACTCAGAGGGATTATCTCATTCAATCTGCTTTAATCACAACTAAATGCTTTCAATTGGTATATACTGGGACAGAATTAGAGAATCAGAAGCTCCAAAAATCCATGTGATAGGCTTAGGGTGGGAGAATAGAAAAGAAAAAATGAAACACTGTAAAGGTAAAAAAAAAAAGGTTTTTTTGATACTCCACAACTGAGACTTACAAGTTTGATTCATTGTATAGCAAAGGAGTTACACCAGAATAAATCTAAGAAAACTGAATCCACTGATACCTCTTTTAGGGTTGTAATGCAGCATGCTTCATAAATATTCACAGTGAGCCTAACTGCCCACTATTATCCTCCTACTTCAAGAGCCTCCTCTCAACAGAAAGTTTTCAAGAAGGACGTTAGTGAAAATAGATATAACTAATTATATGTACAGTATAACATGAGAATGTTACCATTACCAAATCTGCCAAATAAAAGTTCAGTGGGAGCACAATGGAAACTGCAACACAATATTTTCCTAGAAAACCTGTTGGGCAATAACAGCAGCACTTATATTAGGATATTAAAAGATAGAATTATACACATGGATGGGGTACAGTTGCATATTCCACTCATGTTACACATGTGCATGCACACTATTTAGTCATCAATTTCCTCCCCATTGAGAGGTTCAACAATTTGATTTCTAGCTTATTGCTGTCAATAGATTCATACTTTACTCATGATTTAGAGCTATCAAATAATTTTATGCTGACATCAGTTGCCTCCCTGACAGCTCTAAAATATGAAATAACAAGCAGTTGGTGTCAGCACTCTTAAATCAAGCCCAAGGGCCCCCATGGCACCATACTATGGCAGCTTGTTACTGCTAAGCAAATGTCAGTCCAGTCAATGTGTGTAGGAGGTTGTCAACTCCCTGGTTGCATCTGCCCTAATAACTAGTCCTCTATAAGGTGAAATTCATAAAGCTACCATCGTACTGCCTGAAATCGAAGGTGACAGAGGCTAGAACAGATAACATTTCTTTCCAAGTTCAAGGAATGGTTGCCAGTCCGAGAGACTGGGCTCTACACCTCTGCCTTAGAGAGGTTACTATTCTTCTGGTGGTTTTGTTAGGAAGCACAGAAGATACACAGTCATTAACATGCAGAGATACATTGTTTTTTTATCCTGGCTTTCTATTTTCAGTGTTAACAGCATGCTACTTTTAATGGTGTAATCTAGCCAGAGGCGTAGCTAGGAATTTGGAAAGTATACACACACATTGGCCTCCCTGTTGGTCCCCTGCCCTCACCATACCCATAATCTCCCAAGGTAGACATACCATTATATATATCCCCATCACTAGCACAGCAGGTACTATTAGACAGGGGATCTAGCAGCATGTTCATAAAAGGCCTGGCAAAGAACAAAAAAACCCATTGCCCCCCATGAAATTAAAATTGTATGCTGAGGCGTACACAAGCACATGCTTGCTTCCACTTGAATAACTTTTTAAACATCTTGTAACACAAAACAAATCAGAAAATCTACCACAGAAAAAAGGAGGCAGATTTGAGTTCAGTCATACTACAGTAAAATTCGTTTTCCAATATTTTGGAAAAGACCTTAAGACCCTAGGAATTATAATGGATGTCTCTTTTTATTTAGTTTGAAAAAAGGGTTATATCTGCAGGAAAAGGCAGGATTTTCTCTACAGTTAAGTATATGAAAATATATATCACAATCTTATTTTAAATACAGTCAGTAACACTTGAAGATTAAGTCCCAAGGTTATACAAAGCAAGAAGATGAGAAAAAGAGAGCACTATATTTTCCAGTAGATACCTACAATTTAGTATTGGAAATTCATTTACCTTCCTTCACATGGTTTGTTTACATGCAATGAAATTAAATTATGAATTTATTATTATCCACCATATCACTGTATACTGATCAAAATAGTTTTGGTTTAGAAGACTGCCTCCTAAAAATGAGAGAGACTACAAAAGCAAGATTTATTTCCCAACTAAGAAAAGAGAACACCAAGAGAGGTGGAGCACTGACCCTGAAACTACAGAACTATTCCCATTTTTCCAGTGTCTCCTCCAGGATGCACTGCAGCTTATGATTAGAGATAATCCAATAATACTCCATGAGCGATGGAGAATGTGCAAGCTATACCCTTTCACACAGCGAATTTCACAAATACACAGGCAAATTCAGTTTAGGCTTCCTCTTGTACAAGTCTAGCAATGATGGGCAGCTAAGAGGAAAGGGATCAAAGAGAGAAAGCTTTGAAGGCAAAATGCACATGGGTTTGAAGAGGCAATTAATCTTTGCAAAGACACAGAGGAGGAAAATGCCTGTCACCTCAGCACGACTGGAGACAATACAGTGTTCTTTACTACATTTTTATTTTAAAAGAAGAAAAGGAAATCTGGCCTTTAGCACTAGGCAGGCGAGAGAGAGAGAGAGAGAAAGAGAGAGAGAGAGAGAGAGAAAGAGAAAGAAATTGTGTTTAGGTTTAAAATTATAAATGGTACAAACATTTCTGACATTGTATTGTGTTTCTACATTACATTCCTGATATGTCCAAGTGTTTTTTCCAACGTGTATTTGATTTTACAGAAATATTATTGGGTGCAATTTTAATGCTAAGTCTTGAGATTTTGCACTCTTTACAAGGTCTTGAGAAAATTTCACACATCATGACTGATGGAGAAAGCTGAAGTTTTACCTTACTTATCAGGAGAAAAAAAAGGGACATAAAGAATAAAGCTTAATATCTCTTCTATTTCTTCCTTGCTTCCCACCACCTTGAGAATTTTTTACTCCTCATCTTCTTCATCTTTCCCCAGCTGAAAATTTCTCTAAGCTTTGCTTTGCTTCTTCAAGACAAAACACTATTTTTCTGCAGCTTAGATGACAGTGACATGACTTTCCCATTTGTACTGGACCAATATGGAGGATATATTGATCATACAAACTGGGAGAGAATATTGCCATAGCAATCTTGGCTCTTTAGAGGCCAAAATTAAAATACCACTTTTCTCCATCAGAGCATGCCTATTTACAAAAAACTCCAGAAAAGCAGCTGAAGAATGCTTTAGCTCAACTGTAACTTGGTTTTCTACAAAGACGTGTCTTTAGGCTCCAATATTCTCAATTCATTACCTTTTATAAGAAAGAAAAAGAAAAATCCAATTGTAAAAAAATAAAAACATAATTGATTTCTATTTGACAAAGAGAAGCGTGAGAGTTTATTCTTACAAGTACTCTGTGAAGTGCTGCATAAGTAACTACGGCAATTTGTGTCTCTCCAGGGGCAAGTGCATGGGAATCCAACATCAGCACTGAAATAAGAGGAAAGAAGGCAAGAGAGAGAGACAGAGACAGAGTGAGAAGCTGCATCCCAGAGCAATTCTGTTCCTCTACCATCTGTCACAATCACTGCCATTCCCAAAAGACCTGGTTTAGAAAGGCCACTAGAACTAATGAGCACTGGAGAAAGGTGGAATCCTGAATCAAGCTACATATAAACATCAAAAAGCCAAATAAAACAGGCAAAGCTCTTAATAAACTCTCAATACAGCAGGACAAAGGTCCAACACTATTGGTCCCAGTGGTAGCTTGCTGGAGTTCACACTAAACCCTTAAGAGATGCACATGTAGTTAAGGAGAAGGGCCATCATACTGGGGTTTGATTAGTTTTACTATTTTTTTTTTATTTATTGTACACTATATTTTGGTTTTTTGCTGAGTAAAGTATGCTGTACCCTGTAACACTGAAAAAATAAACCACAGCACAGCAACAGAAATAATGTTTATGCCTGCAGTAATAATTTACCTAGTCAGTATTTTAAGATTACTTTTTTTCAGTAGAAAGTTCAGCACTTCTGACTTCAGAACATAAAGTCATGGATTTCTTTTTTTTTCCCCTGCTTGTAAGAGGAAAACCAATAAATATCAGGTAGATGGTTTGCTTTGAGATGCTGTTAAGAAAAAATGAAATGCTATTTTAGGCCCACTATCAAAGGGTTATGAAAATTAGTATCATAATTAGAACATGATGCTTGAATTTTAATATAGGGAGACTTGGTTCAGCTGTAAATCTTGAAGGGGAATCTTGCCTGAGACCTCTCTTTTCAAGGCATTTAATGACTTTCTGCAATCATGAACATCTGTAATACAAAAACCTGATCTAGAGTCCACTAAAAGTGATGGAAAGACCTGAACTGACTTTGTCTTATCCAGGGATGATGGTATTGTTATCCTGGATTCCCAGGTTGGAAGGAACTTCGGGTGAATGTGATATTTTTGAACTGAAGTACTGCAATTTAGGCTTGTTTTCCTAGTGTGCTTGTCCACAAAATTGAGATTAAATTATTCCAACAAACTCCTGAGAAAAGTGATTTACCTCATTCAGATCTTCCTATCCAAGAGAGGATTTCAAAAACCTTCCATAAGTCACAGCCAACAAAGCCCCAAGAAGGAATTTGCAACTGTCTAAAAACAAAACATCATAATCTAAGAAAAGCTCTGAATTCTAGAAAGAGCAAGTCATTGGACACAAGCAGATACCTTGGGACTACTCTGCTGGTATCAACAGCACATGAAAAGTCATTAAGATATTATTGTGGTGGACCATAGTTTAAAGTCAACATATGGTCAGCAGAAAATTAAAGATTTGAAAGAAATGGAAAGGAGAAAGGAAAGCTTGCATTTTAAAAATACTGACAGAAGGCTCAAGCCAATTTCATTTCAAAGCTGTATCTTTCTCTGCTTGTAATTCCATATGGCTGTATGATGTCTAATGAAAGTATATGGCAGTTGCTCTCCTGTAAAGCATTCATCCCCTGAATCCTTCTCCTCCTCAAGTGACTCCCACCTTATTCCAAGTCAGAAACCCACACTCAGCAGTGCCATTCTGACTGGCATTAACGTAAACTCTGGGTCAGAAGTGTGCTTCATGGTGCACAGGGAAACCCTACAGAAATGCTAGAACTCAGCAAGCTTCTGACAGCTGAAAAAGTGAGAAACTCAACAGGAACAGTGTGTATGAGCCACAGAAATAGGGACAGGAGGAGACAGAAGGCTGGCTGTATGGGAACAGCTACCACCTCTCTCCCCTCCTGTGCTTAGCAGGGTCTGTAAAACCTTGAGAGAATCCATCTATGAAAAGTTGCCTTGGCAAACTGAAGTTGTAACTTTGGCAATGTAGTGCTTCCCACAACAATTTTAGTCTGAAGCTAGCAGAACAGTAAATACCCCCACCTAGCAGACAACTAGATTTATAAATACCATCTATACCATATATATGTGTATGCATAGGTACATGTTTACTATTATAAGTACACTTAAAACCATATTTAACCACATAAAATATTATTATTATTTAGAATCATAATAGACACTGAAGCCTTTTTAAGGCCCTGGAAAATTTTATCATCTAGAAAGTGATCCCACATACAATATATTGGCATTTAAGAGTTCCTTACTGATTTTTTTTAAAATCACTCTTTACTTCAAGTAATCTGCAATATCTCCTTTGCCTAGATGAAGAGATGTATTTTGTAAAACATCAATTTAAAGCACCACCCCATTTCTATTCTTTACATTTTTCAAGTGAATTTTAATGTCTGAAGAAGAAACTGTTATCCCAAGAAACACAGGGTGTGGCATGGACAGCCACAGAGAAGCTTCTCCCTACTATCTGTCCCCGGTTTTCTATCCCAAAAAGCTTACTGCTTAAACATCATAATGCTAATGACTATTGGAAGATTAAATGCTCCATATCCTCTGTCAGATTCACATTTCTGGAGAGGCCTTACATAAACACAGAGACTTAAAATCAGAAATAAGTTCTGACATAGTTACAAATACATATAGGCAGTGGGAGACAAATGCCTTAATTTCTGATAAAAGACAAATGTCTATAACCCTTCTAATAGATCTTAAGACAATTTTGGTTTTCAAAATATAATATATAAAATAAGCATGCAAATGGATTCAGACCTGTATGTTGTCCAATAAAAGTTTGTTAAATTCACTCAAAAAATTCCTTGGCGACTAAGTGACTGTACCTCAGGAAATTAACTCAATAAACAGTCTAACCTATCACGTGACCATTTTACCGTAAAAACACGTGCAGATTCTTTACACGAACACTTGTTTTTGCAATTCTGTAAGGATTCAGCTCATGATGCCTGACCTCTGCAGTTTTCTTAGCAAGAGACTAACTGGTATGTCAGTACATGTTGATACCCAAATAAAATTGGCCGTCTCAGACCGCTATCATGATGCCACGTTCCAAAAGTATCTCAGCAGAAGCAACACCTGCATTATACTAGCATAAGTCTGAAAATTTAAAATTACTTATTTGTTAAACATTATCCTTCTTATAATTTAATGAATAATAATAATAATAAAACAATACTACTATTTCAGTAATAAAGACCTATTTAATTATGTTAATAACAACAAGAATCTGGGAACTGATACTGCTTGAAAGTAAAATTCCTTGCCCACAAAAGAGACATAATACACGTGGCAATTGTGCCTTCCTTGACTTAGAAAAGATCACTTTGTTGTTATCTTTATAAGTGGCTTAACACACATAATGCTTGCTTCCTGAACACTACATTCTTCTCTTTTAAACTTCAGCAAGCATTTTGGCCAGCTAACACATATAAAATTCACAGTACTGTTTAAGGAAACCTCATGTTCTTTCACTGAACCTCTATAAATAGAAGTTGCAGATGGTTATTTAAATGGAAAAGTACTTCCCAGTGGACTGAAACAAAGACCTGCTCTTGTCCAGTAATAAGTAGCTGCAAACTTCAGCTATCATGACCCTACATTAGTCACTTTCTCAACTTAAAAATTTTTCCACCTCACTCTTCTGCTTCAGTAAACAGGATTATCATTCAAACAGAAGAAATGTTCTTTCTTTCCTTTCGGTTTGATGCGCAAAGGATGGGATGTGCTGCTTGTGAAGAAATATTACAGTGAGTTTGATGTAGTGTCAAACCATCAGTCACAAACAAACGCCTTCTTCAGGGGCACTATTTTACACACCTTCTGTTCAAGGAAGATTTTCCATACTGGCTGACTTACAATAAGTCTGTTTCAACATAGACTTATGTTCATGCATAAACTAAGCATGGGTGTTGATCTTCAGAATTCTTCCTTACATCAGTAGTCCCTTTAGTTCTCAACCCTGTCCACCACAAACTGTGACACAGAGATCAGGGAGTCAATTAATCCTGCCTCTCTGCTCTCCTCTGTCAAAATCTATGAAAACCACACATAAAAACTGATTTATTCTATATCTGTGATAAGTCTTGCTAACCAAGGATAGTTGATGTTCAAAAAAGGAAACCAGTGCAATGCTTTCTACCAAGGGAAATTACTATTTTATATATAACTGAGATCTGGGTATTATTCTTTGATTCCAAACATGGAATGAAAATCCGCAGGTCTTTCTGCTACGGCCACCTAGCAGCAATTGCTTACTCAAGGAGTAACTTGAGAATATATGGTATCTAAACAAAACATGGTGATTATTTCCAAAAGACGCTCCACATTCTATTCCTGCTCAAGATGCACTAGATCCACCACCTAGCACCTTAATGACAATTGTACTTCTTCCTTTACAACTCATCTGTCAACACCACCTCAGAGATGTCACATACATGATAACTTCCAGATTTCTGGATGAGAATGCTTGGACGAGTTCTCCTATCAAACCAGCCTGTGCTGATGTTTTTTTTCTGGCAACCTGCTGAGACATGGGCAAGCACTTCATCATTATAAACAGTCAAGTATTTCACTACTGCTTTCCTATCCAGCAGGCAGAAAAACTAGGAGGAGGACACAGAGAGCAACCTGCAGTGCTGTGCAGACCTACAGTCTTGCTGTCTAACTGTTCTCTTTCCCCTTCAGCTGACACAATTTAGAACTGGTTAATGAAGTTTCACGAGCTAAAGCTCAGTTGACTTTATCTTTCATTGTATATAGTTTAAAGGCATATTTTGAAAGTTCAGCGTCCAAAAGAAGCTTGTAAAATCTAAAAAAGGCACCTGCTTTATTTTTGTCCAAAGCTGAATTTTCATCTAAAAGCATTTATGCAGTAAGACTGCCCAATCTTGCCCTTATAATGCACACCACCTGTGCATACAGTGAGAAACCATGCCCATTTTCCAGATATATAGTTTAGGTGGTCAAGTATTATAGCTGAGCTTTCTATGAAATTTATCTTCTTTCAGCTAAAGGAAGCCAGAGTTTTTTATAGCTTTCCTTCACCCTGCTGTTTCTCTTTGCCAGTAAGGCCTATTTAAAATACCCTCGTTACATATAACAGAAGGAACAGAACCCTGTAACAGAACCCGTCACTTGGCTGTGCCAAAAGCTGGACTTTTTTCTTCCATTTTATTTATCAATTCCAGTACATACTGTACTTTATAAAAGTGTTTCCTTGGGCCCATTATAGACAAATCTGATATTTTGCTATCATGCCCTACTCTTGACATGAGAAAAGAGTTCAAAGAAACTATTTCATAACAGTTTGACATTTTTCAAGTGCACACATGAATAATTTATAATTAGAGCATATTTTTATATTTACTGGTTTAGGTACTGATGTACTAAAATATATTTAAGATATGTATGAATGCCATTAGGCTGCATCATGGGACCTAATTTCTTCAGCTAGAAAACATGAAGTGATAACATCAATGCATTGACTACAAACAGCAAATGAGGTAATTATCAGCGCTTACTGGAACTTTCCAAAAGTAAGTTAGCCAAGATTGCCAAAAGATTTGAAGCCCCCTGCATGTGCTCAGCAAATCTAGGTCAGAAAAAGAGACCACATGGGTAGCTATGTAAGGCAACTCAAATCTGATGGGCTTAGCACCCGTGAAACTCTGATTCTACTGTTATCATTTGCTTGGTTCCAGAAATGACTTTACTACTATGCAGAAAAAGTTAACTGTTCTTAGGCTCTGATACTTTGAGTGGTGAAAAAAACTACTAAATGAACCAAACAGACCATGTTCATTCTGATTTTGATGATTTCTCATATTTTGGTGTATTTCATGCTCCCTGCCTCCTAATGCAGCACTACCACTCCTGAATTCCTCTGAATTTACTGTCATTGTAAAGCCCTGCATGCTGGAGTTAAGAATTTAGGGAGAAATGTTGAGTGCAGGTAACAGCTGAATCACAGCTACTTACAAATTACTGTTGATCTGCTGACAGTTTTTAACTGTGTCCCCTGTCGTTCTGCCACATATACAACAGAAAATATGCTACCCTCTCACCTCTTCCAAAGGTTTTTTTGCAGATAATTTGCAAAATGTGATATGTATCTCTAATTTGATAGAGATACATAAAAAGCAGCATAGAAAGAGATACAGAGGCAAGAAAAGGAATAGCAAAAAATGAGGCATTCAAGTTTATAGAAGTGGAAGAAAAGGTAAGAAGGAGTATAAAAGATAAAGGTTTCATTTTCTAAGTTACTTTGGAACCCATTTCTCCCTGTTAATAGGGCTTTATGAACCTAAGTTCCAGTGGTCAGATGTTCAAGATCAGAATCTAGGCTAGAGATGCATAACACACAGGCAATGAAAGCAAAAATGGCAAGATTGAAGTTTTTCATATTAGAGGTGACAGAAGGTCAGTGAATGTACTGGAAAAGAAGGCTAACATGGTAAAATGGCAGTCATCTTTTCTGACAGCCTGGAATTGAAAAAATGAACTTGAAGTAGGGGAGGAGAATATTAAAACAATTAGGACATGAGAAGTGTATGAGTTAACTTGTTCATTTATTCTCTTTATCTTTGTAGGTGTATTTTACTTCCAGTTCCTCCCGGCTAATTACTCTCTCCTTTTTGGCATCATACACTGTTAATAGTTAAAGATAGTTATCAGATTCCTCTTAGTTATCATTTCATCCACCTTAGCATATTTAACACAATCATTCTCAGTAAATTAGACCCTTTAGCCCTTGAATTTTTTATATTCTTAGCTGAACTCTCTCCAGTATGTCAGAAACACTTCTGGAATTAAGTTTTTGATCAACAGTCTCTCTAAAGCTGGACCATTGTGAAATGTTTCCTGTACATCTAAACCCAAACAAACCATCAGGCTTCCACAGTGACGTTCCACACTCACATGATGAGGCCACACCTCGATGACTGTGTTCAGTTTTGGGCCCCTCACTCCAAAAAGGACATTGAATGACTCGAGCGTGTCCAGAGAAGGGCAACGAAGCTGGTGCAGGGTCTGGAGCACAGGTCGTACGGGGAGCGGCTGAGGGAACTGGGGGTGTTTAGTCTGGAGAAGAGGAGGCTGAGGGAAGCCCTCATCGCCCTCTACAGCTACCTGAAAGGGGGTTGCAGAGAGCTGGGGATGAGTCTCTTTAACCAAGTAACAGGTGACAGGACAAGAGGGAATGGCCTCAAGTTGCGCCAGGGAAGGTTTAGACTGGATATTAGGAAGTATTTCTTTAGAGAAGGGTTTGTTGGGTGTTGGAATGGTCTGCCCAGGGAGGTGGTGGAGTCCCCATCCCTGGAGGTGTTCAAGAGTCGGGTCGTCATAGCACTGAGGGATATGGTGTAGTTGGGAACTGTCAGTGTTAGGTCAATGGTTGGACTGGATGATCTTCAAGGTCTTTTCCAACCTAGATGATTCTGTGATTTTGTGATATTCATACTCTAAAGTCATTTCTCATGTTTACAATTCCAAATTCTAAACCTAAACCGAACTAAGTTTCATACAAAAAAGCCAACAGAAGTTCCATATTGATATTTACATCTCTACCTGATAGTCTTGGTTCAGAAGAGAATACATTATTACCTACTTAATACTTCTTCGAATTCCACTTGGGATTAAAAATTATCCTTATATCTTCACTTCTCTTATTTCATCATTCATGACAAGACTTTTCTTTAAACAGCTGAGATTCCCTGGTACAGCTATGTGATTTCCATTGTGCCCAAAGGGACTGCAATAAAGTAATTAATGGAGTTCAGCTTCCCATTATGGACACCTAAATATAGGTGTCTGAATGCAGGTGGCAACACAAGAGGTAGGTGCCTAAGCTCTAGTTTCAAGTCAGTGAAGAGGTGGTCAATAAAATCTGTGTCATCAGAAGAACGATGGGACAGACCTAGTAGTTTTTGTGTCCATTAACTGTGTTGACCAGGTCTTCATTGTTTAAAATGGGCACTTAGATGTCTAGTTCACCTATTGCCACCTACAGTTGGACACCTAAACATACAGGTCCAAAACCTAGAGTTTCATCCTAAACCAATGATGGGACTCGATTCCCTGGTTATCTGAGGCATTTCTAGAGGGCAGGGCTGGCTGAAAAAAACAGGATCAGCAACAGACACTTGTGCTGCTGGAGAGCACCAGGAGAACACCACCAAAGGACATCTCAGATGTCACTAGATGACTATGTTTAGGTTACTGAATCTCAATCTACGTGTCTTTTTGGGAGATGGAGAAATGCACTAAGGTATAATGTAGCCCTATAGTAGGAAGCTATGGATATATATCCACAAAACTCATTGCACACTCATCTCCTACCTAGATGCCTAATCCTATTTAAATCACAGAGATGTTAGGCATCTAAACCACTCAAAGAATCTAACATATCCTCAACTGTCTTGCTGCTTATAGGGATTCTTGAGTCACAATTGCTTTGTTTTTAAAGGCAACTTAAAAACAGAAGCATTTCATGAACTGGTTTATTGCGCTGACCATTAAACAACTGTTGTGGTACTACAGAAACCAGGGACCTGAGCTGGTGGGGCAATAAGTCTCAGCAACCGTCCTCACCACAGAAGCTGGCATGGTAGGGATTCATGATAAGGAGTAAAAGGCCATGCTCAACCGGAGCTGTGGGGAGCTCTGTGATTTATTTCAGCAAAATCAGAGTCTGATCACAGGTTTTGTTTAAATGTCCATAAAAGAATACCCATTCTGATGCATATATAAATACATTAAAAAATAAACCCCAGTGAGTCAGCACAGATCAATAAATATAAGCAAGCATGAAAGCTTGCATGAAAGTTTCCCTCTTCCCCCCAAACACCAAATACATAGCAGAAAACTATCAGCTGCCAAATCAGTGAAACTATCTAAAATGCAACAAACATCATGCCATATGCTTGTTCTTAATTTTGTTATTTCTCCTTCAAGTGGAATTGAACACAAAAGTTTTCCCACGAGTCTCTGGTTGGAGTCTGCATCACCACCACTGAGATAACCCTGCTCCTCTCTCCCTTAGTCTGGAAGAATGATATGACATTTCTCCCAAGTTTATTTGGGCATACAAAGGAAGCATAAATTATCAAAGATTTTGGGGGTTTTTTAAACTAAATTTGCATAAATGACCTTATATTTTTCTATGAGTAAGCAAGTTCTCATTAAACATGTTGCCCTGTATAAAAATTAATAATTTTCCTCACTTAAAACAAGTATAAACTAGTGTTACAGAAAAAGTAGTAAGAATTCTCTTGGCCTTTTGAGAATATTTAAACTGTTTATTCGGTGCTTTCCCTTGAAACAAGATGCTTAACAGCATAGTTTGCGAAGTTGGTAAATCGAAGCAATACTAAAAGTCCATCTTTCTGAAAAGATGCTTCAGACACAATGCCTACCTCGGAGTCTCATGGGAGCCCTGTGTTGTTAAAGACAGTTATAACCTGCACAATTTCTACTGCTTCAGCAGGATGCTGAGGATCAGGATTCCTGAGCTCCTTCTCAAGCTCTGCCACAAAACACAATTGGCACTTTCCTCCTTTGTCTTGCTCTCTCAGTTTGTAAAGCTGAGATCTTATTTACAAGCTGACAGAGTTCATGTGCCACTGTTTACAATGTGCTTTGAAATACTCAAACAAAAAGTGTTATACAAGTGCAAAAATATCATTATTATTCAACTAGTTATGTCCTCTGCATCCAAGCAAAATAAAGCAGGCAATTTAATCGTGCAAGCAATCTTTTAAATAGGTTTCCGTGTTTATGCCACTTGAATTCAACATCAATGGAGCAGGATAAAATAGAGCACTTAGCTCATTCCTGTGGTCCTAATTTATTTTCATCTTGCTGGTTTTTGTTTTCATATCAAGTTCTAACAAGAATGAAGTACATGGATTTTTCCAGCTGACTGACACTCTGTATAATGTATAACATTTTGTTCATAAAGAAAACATACTTCTCTCCAGAGGTCTGAAATAATATTTTTAAAATCTGAAACATATTTTTTATAACTTTTGTAGAAAAACTGTGATGGGAAAGATCAATTGTTACTCTTTCTTAAGCTACTTTCATGGGAAATGTGGTGATTTTTCTTATTTCTTTCAAGAAGATTCCTTTCTAACTTAGGCACTTTGCCCACTGCAACATGAAGATTCTCAAACTTCCAGTGACAGATGAAGATAACAGACGTAATGATTTTGGAACAATTCAGTGCTGCTTTTCACACAGAGATTCAGCAGTAAGATTTTTCCAAATTTTTTTTTTTAATCTTAATGCATATGTACCTGTGTGGATTCAAAGTATTAAATTTAATGCTTTAGGACTAAGACAAAAGAAAAAAAATCTGTATTATCTGATTATCAAAGACTAAAACCTCCTTGCCCAAACTCCAGTGAATGCCATCATTCTTTACAAATTCCAGGGTACTGCTGTACTTGGAATCTGCCAAAGATTAGAAGTTAGCAATTATAGATTTTACAGATTTATACAAATAAACAGAAATTACCCATTCACTGTGGGAATGAGGGTGATTTTGTACATGTGGCAAGCAAGTATGGAGAAATAATTACTGTTTTAGAGAAGCTGAAATAAGATGCCTCAGAAGGAGAAAGAAGAAAAGAAGGTTTCCTTTTAATATCCACATCACACACATCAGCTTTTGTTCCACATTGCAATGGATTCTAGGCAGGTAAAGAACTGAAGTCAAGATGCATTGTACTGTGCAATTACCAACTCCTCTGGAAGCCCTAAAGTAACTAGGTACAAAATAGCCAGTACTTAATAAATTTCAATTTTAAATCTGATTGGGAAGTAAAATATGATACTAGGGTAGCTAGTACTGAAGCAACTGCTTAAAATTGATGTCTGGCTATATACAATTAAGTGTACACCCCAACAGAAGTCCCTGTTAAACTAGAAAAAAATACCGAGGAGAATAAAATGAAAAAACTTTTTTCCCCCTCAGTTTTGCTTTTAAGACCAGTTACAATAAAACCTTCATATAACTGAATAAACTAGGGACAAGTTTATCTAAGTTTCTGAATCTATTTAAAGAGACCTACTGCTTTACAGGGTATTGAAAAAGCACACATTGCTTTTAAAACATATCAGTCCAATTTCACAGTAATTAAGGATATGTGCCCTTTCCAACACACAGCATACAAATACAGTCAGTCCAAAAGACAAGTCTTCAGATTCTCAATACCTGACTTACGTGCAATATTCATCATGGTTATGTGATGAGAGAAGATAAATTTTCTAATACAAATAAAGTGAAAATGTTTTTTTCCAATTTGAGGGCCATAAAACACTTATTAAAGATAAAAGCAGGTTATTTGGCTATACTGGACTCCAGAAGATGCAGTATGTGTAACAGAGTGAAATAGAAATTTCAGTGATAGAAAATCATCCTCTTCTCTCTTTATAGTATAATAACCTTTTAAATCATGTTTGACATTTGTAAGTTGACTGAGCTGGCAGCTCTGTAAAATCTATGTGGTAATATCTGTGGTAAACCCTTTCTGGAGCAGTAATCTCATTGCTTTGTCTAATGGCTCTCACTTCATGTGGCCTACTTGTCCCCAAGAGACTTATTTGACTCTGCCTTTCCTGAGCCACTGGTTGCTAATGTTCCTTATTACCAAGAAAGCAGGAAAGTGCCTGAAGGCAATGGCTACTCTGCCAGTGGTACAAACACCAGCAACCTTCTGCCGAGTCCTTTTTTCCTCCTGTTTTTCCTAAAAAAAAAACCCATAAAATATGCACATGTGTTATAAAGGGATTGCTTTGTGTCTCAAGGAAAAAAAAAGGGAAAGGAAAAGAAAAAACAATATGACAGTGCTCTTTACGCTGCTCCAATTGCTAATCTGACAAGCTCCATCTGGTAGGCAGACCTTTTATCTTCTCATCACCCTAAATCTCCAAAGGAAAGTGGACACTAGTGGCATATGTGCATTGTTGGTTCCTATGTTTAATGAGGTACACAATTTACAGGTCTAACTGGAGAAACATTATTGAAACTTAGATAAGGAAGGAGTGTGAGGGCAAAAAGCAGGCACTGCATATTCTTCCCCTCTTTCAGCAACTGTTCATCTGGACAAATATTATATCATAAGCAAGGCCAAACTGTATTCTAAATCCTCATTTAATTCTTACATCCATACCTGAATTATATAAAGAGATTAAAGCAGATTTATCTAAATGTTTTCTTGGCAGTGACCCATCTATCCACCTTAAGTAGCTGACCATTTCATACATGTATTAATTGTTCTGTGAACTATGGAGGCACCTTTTTTTTTTTTAAACTTCAAGCTTGAAGTCTAAAGATACAAACCATTTCCCACACTGAATGACATCGTAAGACGGTTGTAAGGTATACTGCTGTAAAATTTATGATGTACTCAGGGTTATATTACTACGTACTGAGACAGCATTTCAATTCAATTCAAAAAAGGTTTCCTTCATTTGGGGCAAGAGTCTATTCTGTCTTAATTCCTAAGGGTAGGAATTAAACACATATGCTCCTGAGTGACTCGTATTCTGCACATACTGTGTGACATCTTTCAGATTTGGTCTTTTGTGCATAAAAGGAATTTTTTTCAGACCATCAATATTTCTTTTTTTTATATGTACCAGTATGTATCTAACTGAAATGGTAAAGTCAGTTTTCTATATAAAATTATTATCACAACTTTCTGAACGTTTCCTGTATGCCATAGTCGTATTTACAGATGGCTGAGTTAAAAGCATATCTGAATGTATTTGACCATCCACACTTACTCCCAAAAACCTGAATATAAGAGCTAAAATCACATTTCTGAAGCTCCTCCTTTTTAATTGGTATAAAACACAGTATCAAAACACCACATGCTCTAATCTCTAGCAAGTATAAATTATTGTTTACCTCATAGCACAGAAAAGAGTTTCAGTTTTTAAAAAGTGTTTGCTGCTGCCCACTGCTGAGATACTTCTCCAGTCTGCTATGTGACTTGGATGTAGCAATGAGGTGGTGACTACACCAGGTCTCCAACAAACCTGGAGAGAAGACTGCCTTTCAGCTCTAATAAACTGATGGTATTAACTTCAAGATTATTTCTCACTACAGTAACATGAATTGCATGACTTCCATGAAACCTCTCCTACATCCCTCACTTTTAGCCAATGAGTATCATAAAATTATTATTCCCAATTGCAAAGACAGTATTGTTTAAGTATTTGCTCCACTACTAAGCAGTGATGTCTTCTGCACATACACTTTGCACTTAGACTCTGCACAATCTCAAGCCCTGTGCAATCACCAGTTGGATTGCACTGGATTGCTTTCTAAAAATGAAAAATTCATACTGTAAATCAGTTCCTACGGTTCTTATGGCAACAAAGTCCTCAGTAGCCTTCCAAGGCCTCTGGTGAGCTCTCACCTCCCAGAGCTCACAGACTTCCTGCCTCTGCATCCTGCTTCACCAAAGGCTGGGGAAACCTCCCCTCTTTGCAGTCACAGATGGAAAGAAAAAAAGAGGCTTTAACTACTCATTAAAAACAGAAGGAATAGGCTTGTCAGTTCCCTTAATACTCCCACCCTTGCCTTTTTGTATTATGTTCTCCTTTATATTCCTTCCTTCAGCTCTCTACTGCTCTTTCTTTTTTTCTTGCTCTATTTTCCTCTCCTTTCCTTAACCTCTGTCTTCTACCTTGCAGTCTCCTTTATCTCTATACTTACTCTTCCTCTCCTGTCTCCTGTGCATAGGCTATTCGTGAATTTTCTGCACCATTGTAGCTTCTCATCCATTTCATTATTTTAAATCTCTGTGTTCTCACTTGGGTTGTAAACTCAGTATTTTTCTGTTTCTTACATTCTATTTCCTCTGCAGATAGTTCTGTGTTGTTCCCAAATTATCCAATGTTGATCTTTTTTCATACAAAGCACTTAATGCCAGTTTCCCAGAAAAAAATGAGTTGGATGGTGATGCCAATGCCACTTCAAGGGTAGGGAAACAACTGATGACAGCCATTGTTCACATTCATTTCCCCCAGAAATTACAGAGAAACTGGAAAGATCATCCAAAAGCAAAAAGGGTATTTCTCAAAGTGCCTCAAGTCTCAAGACCACAAAATCTGGTAACACAGCTAGCACAGTACAAAAACATACTGCATGGCAAAGCTCATCATCTTTCTCTAGAAGTTTTAATATTTTAAGCTACTAAAAATCATTGCATTAAATCAAAAGATTCATTTTTCCAAAAGAAAGTTGATGTTTCTGCTCCAAGAGACTCGGGCAATTCAATGCCACTGCCCTTTGCCTCCAAACATCAGCCCACCAAGTCAAGGCTCCAGAAACACAGACTGCTCCAGTCTGAGCCTGGATTTTGAAATGTGCATGAGCTCTCTGCTGCAAACTGTGAGCCTCAATAGTACCTGTCACAAGACCCTCAAGACTTCCAAGCACCTACATTTTTTCAGCCATAGAAGCTGGTGATTTGTTGATAAGCAAGCTAGCAGCACAGCAGACATACCTCAGGGCCATGGATACAGTGATTCAGGTTCCCCAGCAGCCCCCAGGCAAAATGGCAGAAAACTAGGCCAAAATCTCACTTGCAGTGAAAGATTCTTGAAATCAAAGTGCTTCTGCATGTCCTGAAGAAAAACCGTTCTGCCAGAATATTCCCAACTAACTCTACTTCCAATTTAAGGAGAAAAGTCAGAGAGAAGGTGGCAGAGGAAAGAAAGTGTCATCACTTGCACTTTACATAGGCCCTGCTTTCTCCATTACCTTGCCAGGTTAGCAGATGCATTAAAGAATTCCTTCCCCTCCCTAATTACATACCCAATAAACTACTTGGGGTTTCGTTTGCCAAAGATACTGCACTCTGAATGATCCATGACCCTTGCCACTATAGCTGTTTCAAAGGGTAACATCCTCATACTTGGGTTGTTTCTCATACATTATTCATAATACTGTCCTTTGACAGAGACCTGGCACTTAGAGACTGAACAAAAAGTAAAATAAAGATAGGTAACTTCCACCTTGACATATTTGTCTCTAACACAAACATGAATAATGAAGAAAGGCAATATATGAGGCAAATAAGATCCTAAAATAATGGGTCTTTTGTTCTCTGTCAGAACCATTCAATATCTTTTGCCTTTGCAGGAACTCAAATGAAAATGTGTTCTCAAGACCTAATGTATTCAATTTAATACTGGCCATAAAACTGCCAAACTATCTGTCATGACCAACAGGCAGTGCATTACCTTGCTCGGGAAATGCCTCACATATCCGAGAGCTTCTGCCTCTGAACATCCGCACAATGAGGTAACTGTCCACTACCTAACTGTATCATGATTGAGTCATACCACTTGTCCCTTCCTTGGTCTCTGGACACAGTAAACACTGCATTCCACCAAACTCTTGGAGGGTAAAAAAATCCCCCAAACCTTGTAAAACATTTACCAAAACCACCAGTTCTATTCCATTAAATGTATAAAAACTTAACAATTGAGAATAAATTATTCAAACGTTGTCCATCTAACTTCTCTGTTTGTTCATCTTGTTTTCATCTCCCAAGCCTCGTATGCTGTCTTCTTCCAGATCTTTACAGGATGCAAATATGTTGTGTTGCCAGGGATTTGTTAGAGAAGGAGGCACATGAGCTGGGGCACAGCCACAGTGCTCATGGGGACAGTTTTATCACTTGAAAGGTCCCCATTCCAAACTAGAAGAAACAAATCCCAAAACAGGAAAGTCAGTTTCTTTTTGGCTTATCTGAGACAAAGCATTAGGTTTAACAGCACTTTTCTTCTAGTCTGAAGACGAGACTGGAGAGTGTGTGACTTGGAAAGTTTGCTTAGCACACCAATCTCTAAACAACTCTTATGATATATCCAATCATATACTGGCTTACAGTCTGATCGCTATAACTTGTCTTTGTAGACAGAAATGCAGCAAATTATTATAGGCATGAACAAGTTCAAAATTATTCTCTTTTAGCCCTCCTATGCATTTGCTACTCTTCTTTCACAGGAACTCCTGTGGCAGTTCAGTCTTGCTTCTACTGTGTGCAAGAAGGATCACATTTGTATATGAATGCATTTTGTACAAATTCTAACACAGCTAGCAATTCCTCAGCTGATTATTCACAGAGGCCATCAGGCCTGTGGCTGTCACATGGTCAAACAAGGAAAACAGCACAACAGGAATGTTAATTAGTATAGCATAAGCACAGTCATAATGAACTCTAATTGCTTGTCAGTGGCAGTTGCCATAAGGTGCAAGATCTACACCAGTTCTTGCACCTGTGGCTATGGCTACAGGTATTACCAAAGCTAAACACAGGCCCTGATTAGACAGTGTTTATTAATATTATCAATTTATCAAGCATCCCATACATTTGTATGTATTATCTTTATGATTTAGTGCTCTTATGCTTCTGAGCGTCACTTAAAAGAATCTTCACCATTCTCCTGATTTTGCTGCCATTTGAACCAACTCCCACAATACTGAGAAACAATTTCATGCTTGATCGGTTTTTTAGTCACATATTTGATCTCAGTATTATAAGAAAAAAAATCATCAGGAGAAACATACTAAAAGGGTTTTTATGCACTAAGACACAACTGAATTCAACTAGAAGCTATTTGTCACAAAATGTAGCCACCAAACCCCAAAATATTAACTTTCAATCTCATTCTGATAAACTGTTGAAATGACAATACCTTCCCCCAAAACTTCACATTCTTGCAAGCAAGCCTTTGAAATAAATGCAAAATAAAAAGATCACACATTACTTAAGCAGATTTCATTACATTTGTGATATCACCCAGACTCTCTTCTAAACAGTGAATATAAATTATGCTGATTAACATCACAGTTTGAGGTGATCTGAGGAGGAAAATGGATTGTGATCTGCAAAGGATGAACAGAGACATCAAAGCACTTAGTTCCCACATCTCAACTGCAGTCATCTTTTAGAATGACACTCCAAAGTACTGACAGGACAGTGAGACCTGGGCAAGTTGCTCTCTGAAGACTGAAAATCCCTCTTTCTCAAGAGGAAAAAAACACACTCCTCCCATATTTTGTGCCTTCCAACCTCTCCGATCATTTCTACATCACAAAGGGATTTTGTTGTTTTTTAGAATCTCAGATTTCCTCCAACTGCAGAGGCATGATTTAATTTCTATTATTACTTAAGATACTAAGAATCAGGGGAAAACAGAAGTGGTCTCCTATTTAGAGACGGTTATATCACCAAATTCTGTTTATCTCAGGTATTTAAAAGACACACATCATCTTAACATCTACTTTGACAGACAATGAATAATACTAACGAAACCTAGCCAGATGCGAATGACAAATTTTACCCATTATAAAAACAATCAAATACTCAGTGGTTACATCTCAATGACTTTTCATATAAAGGAAGATGGAAAGGCAGTAGTAGTTCACTAAAGCTAGTTTTATCTTCTTGTAAGTTTATTTTATCTTCTCTTCCTTAGGAGGAGGAGGAAAAACAGTAAAAGAGATTGTAGTTTATAGAGGAGAGGTGTAAGTTGTAAAATGGCAAATATTTACCATTAAAGTAGAAACACAATCTTTTACTACAGTTAGCACTCCACCTAGTATCCTAGAAAGTATGAGTGGTTCATGCAAGAAAACAGGAATCACTTCCGAGGGTACACTTATGGCACAGGCTGACGTGGCCAGTGTATGGCTAAACACCAGGTACAAACACTTCATTGTAAATCTACAGTCTAACAGTCCCATCAGTCTCTCAAGGACAAGGATACCTCTGAACAGTGATGTCTTATAAACAGTTATGTGTTTAATGAAAGGGATGTTTTTCAATCTTTGTTTTTGAGTTTCAGATGCCTTTTCTTTTGACATAAAGGTGCAAATCCCTGCTTAGCAAATGTTAACCTAATGAAACTAACTTTTTTTTTTTTTTCTGTTTAAAGATCTCTTTAAGCTACTAAGGCTTTCTTAATTCATTTTACTCCCTCCCCTTCCAACCAGAGCGATAAAATGTACAATGAGAAAAACACACACACACACAAAAAAATCTCTGACACTTCCTACACTGTTAAATATTTGATATGCACTGTCAGTATTTAGCACACTATTTCTTCTTCTGTCATATTCCTATTCTTTGGTATTGCAAGAAAAAAAAAAAAGCAGCAGTGTTCAAATACTCATCACTGAAGACTCTAGTAAATATTTGGTCTGTTATGCTTAGAGATCTACATACAAAGGACAAATGAAACTGCTTAGAAGGACACAGTGAAATCATACATTTTAAACTTCAGAGAACTCATATCTGACACAACACAGCTGTATTTCAATTTTCCTCATCTTCTTCAAATCTTTGTCTTTCATTTTTGTCTTTCTTCCTAAAGTGAGAAAGTGTCTAAGTCTGTAGACTAAGTTGCCCTGCTACCTGCAAACACCTTAATCCTTTTACATCTGAATGTTCTTTACCGAAGTGAAGATGTAGACAAGCATACCACTACCTGACCGCAAAAAAAAGAAAGACTGATTGATGTTCATAATGCAGCTCACACTAAATATTAATATTTAAATTTAAGTGCTGGGTTTTTATGCCCCTTCTCCACTATTTTATCTTCCTTTGATTCTCATTTTCAAATGTTCCAAGCATCTACACAGAAAATGTTTTAAATAAAGATGACCATAATTAGGATTTTCCCTGATTTCCACTTCAACTTTCTGTTTTAGATTTAGATAGTTTTTCACATTCAGATGTTTTTCACAATGAAGAAATAATCCTACTTTCTTTTAACTGAAGTTGAGATGTTCATTCATCTCCCTCGACAAGGAAAGGACATCTAATCAAGATGCAGAATTAGAAATTATTTTTTGAAAGTAAAAATGTGCATCTCAGTTCTCTTAGAAGAACTCATCTAGCACGCACTACAATATGGTACTAAAATAGATTAAGAAATTATCAGAGTTTGTCTGTTTGTAATTGTTTTAGGAAAATAAGATGATGAAAGTGAAATTTACACTGAAAGTCAGTCCAAAAGTAACTTAACAGCAGGTTTCTGATATAATCCATAATTAACCACGGGAAGAAGTTCTGATGAGCCAATTTATTCCAGAAGAAAAAGAACATGTAGCAATGTTAACACTCAAAAGAGGGAAAGTATGTTAGTATTTTTCCTCCGCTATGTTCCCAATAACTGATATTTAGCTGTGAACAATAATATCTCCCCCACCTCATGCAAATAATACTATTGTTATAGGAATGCCTAGACTTAGGATGTCAACCACAACTCTGCAGTAAGGCTGCTGCTGTTCAAGACTTCTGTTTCCTGGGCTCTCTGATGATTAAGATTGTACTAATCATAAAGCCACTTATTGCAGCACAAATTTCCATCCTTGCTGCACTTTGAAAAGTGAATAAACCCTAAGATTTTTGTGGACTCATCAGAACAGATTATTATTGTGTTAGCTATGCTCAAAGAGCATCCTGCCACCCTACTCAGTCTAGTCAAGAGGACTATTTCTGCACCTCCATGAGCCCCAGGCCCACACAGCCAAATTAAAAAATCACTAACACTCCACTCCCACCCTCAGTTATTAGAAATGCATGAAACATAAGGGGTTATAAATCTTCTTATGACACGAAGATTGTTTCAAATCTCCTGCAGTCACTGCTTATGAGAATGTCGTCTCTGAATCTCACTCCCAAAGACAAGGATATGTTTTTAAAAGTATGCGGGATACAGGAAAAAAGAGCAGTGACAGTTTTGTAAATTGTATGCTTTGATTGTCGATGACTTAGAAAGCAGTTTATTTTTAAAATAAACATTCTCAAAATCTTTGATGGCATATTCATCAATCCATCTGCTTCACTGTAAATTCTTTGAAGTGCAGGTGGCTTGTAACGTCATGTTACAGCAATTAATGAAGTTTTTGAATCTATCTTGCTCTTTCACACTCTGTTGAATGGTGAAAAGGGGTTATCATCTTTAATTTTCTATCCAAACTATACACAATTAGATATTTTCATACATTTTCATATTTCTTTCAATAAATACATGCATTACATGTGTTAATATAGAGCTACTGAATGCAAACCAACTACATCTTAGAATTATCAGGATGACAGTTAAAAAAAAAAAATATATATTAAAATGCTGCTGTGCTCCAGAAATAAAAATCGAATAAATGAATAAGAGAAAAACCATGACCCTAACCATCTAACAGATAAACTACAAAACTCATTAAGTTCCTGAAATAAGCCTTATGTTTCACACTGTTCTATAATAAGCTAGCTATTGGATATGTGTCTGACTCTTCTGCCAGCTGGAATTAGACCTGCCTAATTCTTTCTTGCAGGCTTTAGTCAACTAATAAGGATTCTCCAACAGCTCAAATGACAGCTATTTCTTGAAGAGCAGGTTCAGAGCTCTGTCTGATACAGTGATGCTCCTAGAATACGGCATCCCAAAAACTGTGACACATTCATGGCTGTGCATGTATTGTGTGACTCATTCTATATGTTCATGCTCATGATATTTGATCATCAAGTTTATTTTTTTTAAATATAAGCCGGAGCATCTTATTACCATCAAAAGTAAATGTTATCACTCAAATGAGAAGCCAAGAATAACTGAAAGGTTTTAGAAGCTTCTGAATGCCTGCATTTGTGCTCTCCGCAGATTTAAGACAATTCAATGAGAAGTCCACAGTGAAACTATTGTCTTTGATTTGGTGGTGGGGAGGGGAAGGGTGGAGGGGATGAAAAGAATAGCATCCCTGCATTCTTCCCACTGTCAATTCCACAGCAACTCCTCTTTAAAAATAACTGGAAATCCCTGGGTGGTCTAGTGGAAAGCAAGCAAATGGGAACATGCTCTTTAGTGTGACAGTTGTGCGAACCAAATTCTAGACAGATGGACTTTAAGTCTCTAAATTACAAAGAATAAACCTGCTGTTCATGGTTGCCTCGTAATGCCAGTACATTTTAAGTTTTAAAATTTTCTGTCACCGCTTTAGTCTTTTGGTTCTTGTGTTTTACTTAACCTCTACTGTTTTTTCAACTATGACTGGATACAGAAGAGGACTTCCATGCACAAAAGTGCACTGTCTAAACATAGCCTCAATCCAAATCAGTGTAATATTATAAATGACAAATACAGGGCACTGAAGTAAGTAAAGGAATTCTCAAATGTGCTATTACTTGTTCTGTTTGAATATTCCATCATCCTCTGTTACACATTCACAGATAAAAAACTGAAACAGCCAGTCATTTTGATAAATGCTATGAAATTACAAGCTAACTTGAAAGTGACCATGCTCTTCCTGTCCCAGTTTTAACTTTACTTCTGTCCCAGATTTAACTTCACTACATCAAGAGAGGATGACTGGCAGTCATATCTCAACACCCACATCAATCCACCTTGCATGCAAGAATCCCTCAGCAGAATCTTTTACTCTGCTTACACTTGCACAGGTATATTTGAAGCTTATTTTGTGATTCTTTTCTGAGCCTGGATTTCTTCCCCATTTAACAGTGGGAATAAAACTGCTATACCTTCTGGAAAAATCTGTGCCAAGGCACTAAAAGATATCAGTTCACCAGCAGTGTCTGTTGCTTCAGTGGCTCCATATGCTGGATTAAACCAGAACACAGACAAACTAATATCTGCAGTTTACTCACAAAATCCAGGCTCCTTGCTACCTGTAAGCCCTTGTCATGGAACTTTCCTGTCTAGATGAAGACTGGGACTACTCCATATCCTCTAGCTGCAGCAAGCTTCAGGACTCCTGCCCTCATGGAGACCATGCAATCAATCACACTCCGTGCCCTTGACTTTTCCTGGACTCTGAAGGCCCCTTGGTTCATGCAGTCTCTTCTTAAGCTATGTTCAAGTACAATGAAGATGCTAGCAAGGGCACTTACCGCCCTCACAAAATTTAGGGTTGTTTTGTAGAAGGCAGCAGTCAAAAACCTAACCTTTCCTCTGTTAACAGTTCCTCTGTAACATACTCAGAGACAGTTAGGAGTCCATAGGCAATAAACTAACTGACAGAGTCCCCAAGGATTCTCTAATAGCCTTGAATTAAGAATTATACGGCCAGAAAATACATGACTATTTCCTATTCCTATGAATGAAACTCAGAAAAGTCTCACTGGATCGTAGCATACCACAAAGGGCTAAAGCCATTTGCCAAAGGCAATCATGGACATTTCTTTGTAAAACCAAACTCTTTTGCTCAAGGGTAGAAGGTAAGTAACATACATCACCAAAATTTCAGAGAAGGTCATTAGTGCTAAGAGAAAATGGGATTGAGGAAGACATTGAAGACAACTGTAAACCAGAGTTTACAAGGCAATATGTCCACACAATGTTCTGATACTGACACACAAACGGAATTTAGTTAAATTTACAGGCATTTAAGGAGGTTTGGGGCAGTTGGGTTGAATACATACTTTTAACATTCTGCAGTCCTTTCCCACAACAGAACATTCACCTTTTAACAGACTCAAAGCCTACAACCAAACAGAAAGTAGCAGACAAAGACAGTGGAATTTTGCAGTTTGGAAAAATGTATTTTTATCCAAATAGAAAATGTAATTTATGAAACTGAATCCCAATATTAATCTCTTGCATAGTCATATCAATCTCTTTCTCATGCTTGTGTAATCTGATTTACAACTTAGGCAAGAATCAAGTACCTGTTTTGTCAGTATCAGAGTGTTTGAGTTATTAGATTAAGAATGAGTCAAGTAATTTAATCATAGTGCACCTCGATTTACAAGAAATGCTGGCATACATGATATGGTTCAGACAGAGAACAGAGCAGAGAACAGAGCCAAGTGCTACCAATTGCTATTATGTATATGGCTTGTAAGAATATGGTATAATATTAAATCTGGTTACCTATAGTGATTGTGCATCTTAATTATCTGCTTTATAAATTTACACTTAATCATGCATATCCTGTTTGGACTCCAATTCTTTAAGATGGCTAGATGATAATGAAGAAAAGATTGAAAGTAAAACAAAGAAAACAAGCCCCAGTAAACGACCAGTCTAATAATCTCTCACAGGAGAGCAAGAGGGAGAGGGGTTGAAAGAATAAAAAAACAAACAAACAAACAAACAAAAACCAGCAGAAATGAAGCATTGTACAGGTATAACTATTTCATAACACTGGTAACAATGATAAACAATTTACTTTTCACAGGCAATGAATCTTTTGTTTGTCTTTATTTGACTGATCCACCTTTTTTTTTTTTTTTTTCCTAATATATTTCCTGCTTTCATCTTGCTGGGGACTTCATATTAACTTTAAAAATAAGATTATTTTTAACAGAAGAAGATACTCTGTGTTGTGTGCCCAGAAAATGCAAAGCTTAAATACCAATTGGTGGACATGCTGCTTCCTGATTTAGCGTCATCTCCTTTCCCAACCCAATATTATTGTATATTAAACTTCCTATTTTGTTCTTTAGTTTGTTTTACAGTTGAAGAATAAAATACCACTCTAAGAAAGAGAGGTTTTTTTCCTTTTCATTTCCTTTTTTTTTTCAGCTATCCTTGAAGTTACTCTCAGAGCAAAATCCTGACCCCTCTGATTTCAGGCAGACTCAGAATTACAGAGCACATTTCAAAATCAGCAACAGTGTATAATATGCAGAGTGACATTGCTGATTGGTACTACTGCAAAAAGTTATGCCGTAACACATCTGGACACAGAAACTACTCTGTTAACTCATCACACCACTCAACAGACACCACTTCTGGGTATTTCTGTCAGAGCCCAAACCAAAATCAGTGTTTCTCTGACGCCTCTTGGCTCCAAGTAGTCCCAAAGGATCTCACTACATTTTTACTATACAGTTGTGTGGATGAGTTTATTCTTTCTTTTGTCCAATTTTATCTCCTTTTTCAATTGCAGGCCTTTATTTTGGTTTTCAGCTTATTCAAGTATCCATGTTTTTCTTTACTGAGCAATACGACATATATATGACAAGCAAGTATGCATTAAAATTGCTATGCCAAACAAATAAATAACAAAATATCTGGAAAAGTGATAAATTAACTTTTGCAACATTTTGACCAACATTGTAGGGATTAATTTATTTCTTTTTTAAATAATTTAAATTAAAACATTTAATGATTGTAAAATTTTAGAACAATACGTGCTCTATATGTTAAAACTCACAACAATAAGAGGAAGTAAACTTCCATTTCTTTAATATTAAGATGAAAAAAACATTTCCAACCGGAGGGGTTTTGTGTTGAAATTCCATTCCTCATAAGTTCATCCACATATAAGTAAGACCTGTGGCTTAATCTTTGGCTTTTATACACACTCTCTAAACAATCCAACATGGGGACAGAGTTTACTACACCTGGGCAGAACTGGCCAATTTGCTTGGTACCACCTAGCTAGCAGTTGAAGAAAATTTTGTTACATCTTTTATCTTAGAGAACAAAATACTTGACAAGATGCCAAAAGTGGATCAAAGTTAAACTTAACCTTTTCTTATTCAGTGCTATATATATAACTCTTCGCACTATGCAAGGCTTTAACTCAATACCAGGTTGCACCTGATAAATTATATTAGAAACGGAGAAACAGCTCAAGTTTTTATGCATTGAACTACAGACTTCCTAAGGCAGTCACAATCCCTTTTCAACTGAACACATCAACTCTATTTCCTTAGTTTCTCTACCTACCACTAACACTGATGAACTTCTTAAATGAAAGCAAGCAGAATATCGACTATCAATCACTAAGCATTTTTCTAATAGTTATAGAAAAACGTGTGATGCTTCTCTCTTCTTTGGCTGATCTATCCACATTTTTTCACCTTCAGTAACAAAGTCTGCACTGGAAGTCAGAAGATCCAACTCTGCAGCTAACTGCAGTATATGACTTTTTTTTTTTTTTTTTTTTTTTAAATGATGCAACAAAATGTAGTTCTGTATTTCAGCCATTTGTCATGCATACTGACTCTTACCCTTGCACACTGATACATTCAGAATTAGGAATCGATTATATGTCTGCAGCAGGAATTGTCAGACCTTCACAGGCTACAGGTCAACACACCTCTGCAACTGTAAAGAGTGCCACAATTGTGACAGCTTTTCATTAGGTAGTCTGTACACACACCCCAAAATAATCCCAATAGGCCCCAAAAAAGGTGTATTCCTTCCTTGAAGTCCAAAAAGAGCATGCTTCATCATGAATGCACACAATGTATTGCAGTCTATTTGATTTTCTTTCCCAAATCAGTCTATTTACTTCCAGGACTGGAATTTATTCACTAGGTCCTCCACCCTAACAATTCATCTTCTCAAAGGCTGTGAAACACATTGTCTGATTCAGCCTCAACATACACAGGATTTTTGCCCCGGCTTTCTATCAGGGACTGTCACACCAACCACTAGATTTGTCAGACTCAAAAAACCTGGTGGAGATCACTTGACAATGATAAAACACGTAACACTTTTTTCAGATTGTTGCATATTCCTGTACGTCTGAAAAGGGAATAAGTGGACTGTTATTAAATTGCTTTTGATTACTGGTGGTTATTCACAAAAAAAGAAAGCTTCACTGGTTTACTCTCCATTAAAATCTTGCAACTTAACCACGTAAGAAGACTTGCCAGTTATTCCTTACTACATTTTGAGGACATTTAAAATATATTCTTATTTTATGGACTTGATAGCATCTTTTCAAACACAAAATTCAATCAGATAATCAATAAGGTGAGCAAACCAATTATGTAGCCTTACTAAGTTTACATTATTCATAAAATGGCTGCATAGCTCAAGTTCAACAGTTTGCATAGTTTGTCTAGTGTATGATAAAAATGTTTTTATCTCTTCATTATAAACACTTTCTAATATGCATATGCTAAAGTCTAGGAAAATACAGACAGATGCTTTGAAAATAATTACTGTCTCCAAAATAAAATACTCTACTGGCAAAAAATCAAATATTTTCAAGGAAAAAAAAAAAAAGCTTCTCAAAGAATCATAAGACATACATTATTCTATATGAAATTGTACTTTTGCCACCTTCACTGCAAGAGCTACTATCACACTGGTACTCATAAAACAGAAGAAACCCTTTATTTGGAAAGAGGGAAAAGATTTTAGTTATACACACTGTAAAATTGGCTCACATCAAGGCATAATGTGGCTCCCATTAAAAATATGCCATTTACCAAGTGTTATGACATAATTGATATTCATGATACCATGATATTTCCCTTTTCTTAGGATAGCAGATAATATATTTGATATAATTGGGCAGTATCGTTACTGAAGAGCAACCACTGCAAACTGCTTTACTTAGAATAAGGAACTACTTGCAATTTTCAGAGAAGAAATGATAAATTGGTTGCATAGCACTGGGAACCTGTTATTAAACAGCACATTCAACATGAGAACGTTGTCATTTGGAAAGAATTCATAAAGGAATATGCAGAATTACAATGCCACAATAGGTATGTAATAAAATTTTAAATTCACGTGACTGATGAAAAATTCAGAATCAATGCCCTTCTTAGACTCAGATGCCCTTCTACTTTCCCTAATGCTACTTTTCTCTGTCACTCCTTTCCAGGAAGCCTGCTTTAATTTAGCTCCTTTGATCTAGGCTTGCAATGGGATCTTCACGAGCCTCTTGAATGGACTGATGCTGTGATGGTTAGTGAATCAATTGTCGTTATCTGATTCTGCTTTCTCAGCTGAACCACCATCTAAAGCAGCTGCTTTTCACTGTATTTTTCCTCTGTCAAGCTGTTTAGCTTCCTTCCAAGATGCTAAAATGTATGTCACTTTCACTAGTTCAGTTCAATTTCAGACACAGTCCCATTGATTTCTTTGTTCACCAAAGATTAATTAGATGGCTGAGTTACAAGAAGAACAGACTTACAGGAATGAACCATTTACATAATTTACACTTTTGGTTAATTCCTAAGTATAAAGTCTTAAATGTCAGGTGGCATTCAGGTGCTTACAACATCAAGTGCATATAGATACTTGAGCACAACATTGAGGGAGCCCCTCCTGAAAACGAGACATGAGTCTGAGCTGCTCAGTTTTGAGGGACAATTTGGCAGAAGTTGCTTTCTGGCCAAGTACTCTTTCCAAAGTACTATTTTAGCTACTTATTTATTTTGGCAAGGAAGGCCAATTTTTTGCTTTCACTAGTAGTCCTGTTTGTTAGTAAGGCCATTTGTACTGCATTAATATCGATACAAAAATAATGTACTGTTCCCTATGGAGTATCCTAAATGTACATAATAATTTTTTGCAACACCACAAATATAAGACAGAATTTCCTTTTCAGAGCCCATTTCAAAAGAAATATCTTCAGCTAAAATAAAACCTTTACTTTTAGGGCTGCACTAACATGGTTAACTATAACATTCTGTTTTAACTTCTCAACAACTCCCACATAAAATCCAGCTGAGACACAGAGAACAGTGATTCTACACAGCATGACAGTCAGCTCATTTTGAATGCAAATGAAATCAGAAATACACACAGAGAAGTTTATTCTTCTGAGATTTCCAACTTAATCTCAAAACTACATGGGTTTGGGTATATGCTTAAGTAAGCAAACCAACTTAAAAACTGATGGATAAGTATCTTGGAACTTTTTTCTTTTTGGTAAACTAACAAGGATTGTTCTAAATGCAGTAAGCAAATTGTCACCAATGAAACAACTAATCTGAGTTACTTTACTATGTAGAAACAACATGGCCATTCTTAACTCATGGACTCAGAAAGCTTTAATCTTCATTAAATGAGGCCTATCTACTGCTTAGAGAAGGCAGAGGATCAAGATTCTCTATTCCCAATTATTTTTGGAGGCTTTTTCCCCCCCTCGAAAAACAGTCAGGTGAATTTCTTTGTGCCTCAGTTTACCCATATATAGAAAGGAAATTTAGAAAAAATCTGGAAATGCACTCCTTTGTTCATTTCAAGAGAGAGAACACACAAACTTAACATCACTTTCATAGCTTCCTCAAGGTCACTTAAAGCATGATATCCAAAGAGGCCCCATCTTCTATGAGCCAAGCCATCAGGCAAACACCACCACTGACAAGGGAATGTTCTGTTTCATTTTATCATGAGGTTGTATATTGCCCCTAGCCATGACTTTCAAATGGTTTTACAGGTCACTCTTCTGAGGTCTTGAAAACACAGCAAAATAAAAATACTTACAGAACCACAACTGAAATCTTCACATGTTTTCCCAAAGCACAGATCATCTGGATACCAGTCCAACAGAAACATTAAACAGTTTTCATACTTTTCCTTCCATCATTTCTACACATTAGAAAAGACAATGCACCCTGTTCTTTGTTATCCTAAAACCTTATTCCTCCTCCAGCCTCAAATGTTATTTTAAAGTATTTAGATGATAGCATAACTTGATAATGCAGAACAGTTTGCAAAAATGGAATATTTTCACTCAGAGTAAAATCATAGTCATCTACTCCTTCTCCTACATTGGTTCTATTATTAACCAAATAAATGTTTAAAATTAAATGCTCCCTTAAGCTATCTGCAAGGAAATGTATGAGTTCACTAAATGAGAAAAAAATAAAGAATCAAAGCCCAGAACTACAGACTAAGAAAGGTCATCGAAAATAATACTGCAGCACTGCATTATGTTACCTAATAAAGGCATTCAGAAGGCAAAAAAGGTCCCCCCAAACCTGGGTAGAAGATTGCATGAATATATTCATTCTATGAAGAAACAATGAGAAATTGTACTGGGAAAGTAATGGCAAAAACAACATTTTTGCTCTGACATTATCCTATATTCCTGAGCTTTCACTACTTGATATAGAAAACATCTACATCCATGAAACAGCTTTTGACATAGAGATAATGAATTCTCTATTCTGCCTTTCTCTTGTGTTGGTTTCCACTATTTATTAAAGTCATCAGCTTTTCATGGGAACACTAAAATCAGACCAACACAAAAATAGGAAGATAATGGGTGGATTTCTGTGGCAAACAAACTGTCTAAGAATAGCACATCAAGAAATGATTTAATCATACAGCGTACCTTTGTTTGCTTCACACAACTCTGCTATTCCCTTAATTCTTCAGCTGCTTCTTATAAATACTCTTCTGGGTAATGCCTGACATTAATTTCTATCTAGGGATAAAGCTCTGTTTTGAAACTGGCACACAAACAAATACACATAGGACCCTTCTTTTATATTCCACCCAAGAAAAATAAACTGGGAGCTGATTTAATCATGAAGGAAAACAAATTTCTCCTTATTTATACTGTGACAAGCATCACAGTATTGATGAGTATAGCAGTAGGTGGTTTATGTGCTTTCAGCATTTTAACCAAAAAGCTAGTTGTAGTGCAAGTTAAAGTATATGAAGCACCAATAACAACTATGAACAACCTTCGCAGTCCCCCTGAGCTTCCCTTATTCCACTGAGACTGCTCTGGCTGTTGTAAATAAAATTGCAGATTAAAATCTCTGAACTAATCAGCAAAAAGGGAACTCTGAAATCAGAGAAAGAGATGATGATGGGTCTCAGTCATAGTCCTCTTGAAATAAATGGCAAGCAGGATCAGGCTGTGTGTACTGAACTAAAATAAAGACTATACACAAAAGGATTAAAAATACCCCCCATAGTTAATGTCCTATCAGTAGGTCATATTGCTATATCCCTGACATCCACCCCATTAAGTGCACTTAATGGCTCATGAGTCAGCAAATACAAAACATGGGTGATGGCACTTGTAATTTGTCTATATATGTGAAGATGACTTTTTCAGAAAGAAATCATGTAGTGTCATTATTGGAGTTAGAATAACTCCAAACAATCCTGAGCATCACTTCAGAAAATGTAGTAAATACTTGGTTTTCTTAGCTTCATTAGCAATACAGAAGTCTTATTTTCATTATGTGTATCTCAAGTGTACTAAATTGAGCGCCTAAAATTTCATGGAGGGAGAGGAAATACAATACGATAAAGTGTTTCAGGTTATAATGGTAAAAGACTCTGATTTATTTGATATTACTTAGCTATTCTGCCTGTATCATAAACAAAGATTATGGTATAATAAATTAATCTTGAGGGAAGTAGCTGAAATTTACTATTTGTGTCTTTAGAGCCTTTGGTCACAATGAAAATGCATCTGAAATATATAGAGACATAAGCCATCCTTTTTATTATTTATGTGTGTCAACTTTCTCTTCAACACCAATTCAATTACTATTTCTTCAGGATAAAAGCTTGCTGAGAATAAACTATAATGGGAGATGAATAAGAACAAAAATAAATCATAGTTCTGTAAGAATGAGATCTCTCTGCTGTTCTTGGTGTGCCACTCTTACTAAAAAAATCTTCATACAAAAAAATTCTAGATTGACTGAAAAAGTCCCTTAAACAAAAGGGCCTGGGGTGCAGCCTGTGATTTTATGATCTGTTTTTTGCAGCTCCAAAATTTGCTCACAAGGTTCTTTTCCCTTAAAACATAATGTTTGATCATAGCTACATCAGGTTTTAGACAGTACGGTTCCAATGGCATCAATGAAATTACTTTAGATGTAAAATGGTGTAACTGACAATTCTCTTAATTGGGTAGAGGGTTTGTTTTGTTTTGTTGTTTTTTTTTTTTCCCCCCAATTGTTCAGCTCACCTGATCGCAAAACTAGTTCAAACTGCAGGACAGAACAATTTTACCTATTCTCCTTACCTTTTCCAAAGACAAAAAAAAAAAAAACAACCCACCACAAACCACAAAACTTTTAATTGAAACTTTATTCTACCAGGTAACAATAAATTTTCACTTTTATCAGATTTACCATGTTTCAAGATATTCCAAGCAATAAACTTAATTTCTAGACCTACATTTTACTATGTTGAAATTATGCAGAGATTTTTTTGTTAGTTTATACATCTGGTTAGGAGGTGGGAGGTAAGTAATAGAGTTCAACAAACCAAGATAGTAAAACTATTTCAGATTAGAAACTCAGGCATGCCCAAGAGCAGCAAGTTGCTGGGGATTATATAGCATACCATGGCATAAATAGGAAATGATGTCAGAATTCCTGGTGCCCACTTTGGTGCAAACTTCAAATCTTTTTTTTTCCTTTAATCTGCCTCAGATCAGTGCAAGTGGCACAGACTGTGGTCCCAACCATTGGTGTGTATCAATTCAAATGCTGCATGTGACACCTAAACTGGAAAAGCTGTGCAGTTGCTCTTGTAACCTGCATCACCTTGAACTGGAATTCATTTCATCCTTTTCATTCTCTTAATTTTCATTCACTTGGGAAGAGCATACAATAAAAACACCTATTCTAAATAAAACTTCCAAAATTTAAAAAATTAGTAAAACCACATTAATTTTCAATCAGTATTTCTAATGGCCAACACAAGCTCAAAAATCAAAGTAGCAGTTGATAGCAATGTGCTTGACAGAAAAGATAATCTGCTATTGCCTCTCAGAAATTGCAAACTCATCAAGGACAGTGCATTTCACTACATGTAGTACAGCAGTGATAGTATATGAACTGACATCTGGAACTCAAGAGGGTAAAGACTTATATCAGTGTGCCTCCTCCCTAACACAATTTCTTTTGGGCAGCTTTCTAAAACTTCTTTTATGATCAGCAGGAACAAATGTCTTTCTCTGCCTTCTAATATTTCACATCAGCCAGTTCCTGACTTTTTTTGACACTGACATTTTTCAGAAATACTACTGTAATGTGATAGATGATCTACCTGCATAATACTGGAACACTTTTCTACAGTTTTGTCCAGTTGTTTTAGCTGGAAAACACTAAATAAATTCCTTATATTGTTCTATCCTGCTTGTGTATTTTGAATGGAACTCTGAAGATTTCGGTGGCTACCCTAAGGAAACAATGTGCCTACTCCATGTGAACAAAGGTAGTCACTACACAAACAGAACTGGGTGCAGTATACAATGGCACCTGGGATACCCAACTTGAAATGCGGATCAAATTCTGGTCAAAGCTACATAAAATGCCCATTAAATTATAGGCTAGCCCAACTCATTTGGAACATTTACTGAATCATACAGATCTTTCATGGGGACTAATGTATGCAGGAAATAGGAAAACTGATGTCTTCAACTGCTTCTGGTATTCTAGGCAATAGTAAAGACCTCTGCCCTTGTAAATCCCACTGCCATTGATGTTTTCAATATCATCTCTTTAATCGTGAAATAATAACCTCAGGAGGGAATGCTTATCAGTGGATTCTGGTTACATGGAATACTTCAAGCCTGAAGACTTGAAATAAAATAATGGTGCAGAGCCTACAGTGCAGAAGAAGGATCCATTTGAATAAAACTGCAAAACTCATGGGCCTTAATACAGATGACTGAAAACAAAAATGTGCATGATTAATGCAGATGATCTGTGCAGAAATAACCTCACTTTATCACAAACTTGCTACATCACAAACTGCTAAGGAAGCAGTTTTAAAAGAGGAGGATATGAATTTATTCATTTACATCAGCTCGCCATGAGCTCACTTTTTTTCATACCATAATAACTAGTTTGGATGCACTGAAGAACTCCAAATTGCTCTGATTTTTTCCATTTTCTACCTCCAAAGAATTACGTACAAAAGAAAAGCATCACCTGTACACAGACTTTAAACTACAGGACAATGATTACATAAGTGACTTGAAGTTTTCATACCTTTTCTAAGAATAAAAAGGTATAAAAACTTAACTGAGCACTGCAACAGTGCTTATCCATATAAAGCCCCATTATTAATCAGAGTTGTGCTAGAATAAACTTGGAAGAATTAGAAAAAGCTTCTCACATGACACTACTACACCAGGCTTTACTGGTGTAAAAAAAAAAAAAAAAAAGTGCCCCTTTACCTACAAATGCCTTGCTTTTCTTCAGGTAAAGTCATGACCTTGCAGTCAATGCTAAAACTCCCACCGACTTCTACCCAGCTGAAGTGTCACCTCACAGTACGTTGTGGTGAAAAGAGAATAGTCATTACCTACCTGGAACAGTTTTCTTCCTCTGCTTTTTGAACTCACTGAAAAGTTTCAGCCTGTCTAATTTCAAGTCAACATTTTAAAGTTGAATCCCTGTAACTACATTAGCTAGGTATATATGGGGTTACTTCTTAATATTTAAAAGAACTATATCGGTACTAACCTTATACAGACTTTACCACTGTATCTTGCTTTGTGTAGCCTTGTTCTGCTTCTTATATATAAATAGTTTAATAGCCACAAGCAACTTCCTTACAGGGCCGCTTTGTTGAACGGCAGCCTACAGCTCCTACTGCAGACAGAAATGCAGAACCCCACATGCCAGCCTAGCTGAAGAGTGACTTGCAGCATTGTACAGTTTAAGGAGAGTACATGAAATAAATGGCAGCTGTAATTTTACTGCACATGAATACATTAAATGTTCTTAAGAAAGGGGTTTGTAAGAGAGAAAAATGTTGATACATTTTAGTAGATTATGGAAAAATTGTCTACTGGGATAACTGTCAAAGCTTTATGCAACGGGAAAACATATGCATGGTCATGAAGAACTTACTATTTTAACCCTATTAGAATATAAAAAGAGTAGCAGACAAGTAAATTAGAAACATTAGGTATGCCACTGTGTTTCACTTGTGGTATTTTAGAAATGCAACGTACAACCAAAGTGTGCATTCAGCGCACAGCTCTCAATAACATCACATTAAAGTTTGAGAATGCTCCAAGTGAATTTGGTTCATGCAGACAACAACAAGCCTGCAGGTGATCGTATTTTATGAGATCTTGGTCCCTGATAACTAGCTAGGTCATGTAATATTTATTTCAATGAGTGTGAAAAATTCAGTGTAACATTATATGCTCTTTTGTATGCAAAGGGTTAAGTTATAGCCTTCGTGAGCCATTAGTTGGAGATTTATTGGAGGAGTTAGTAAGTCTATAGTTCAATATGTGGTGATTGAACAAGGACCATAGGTGCAGAGACAGAGAGAGGAAGAGAACTCAGTCAAATGATGCCTCTGGGGCTTTGCAACATATGGCCCATCAGTCAAGGGTCAAGCCCCCTCACAAATTGCATGCACTTTACATAGCCATCTGCATCAATAAATTACTAGTCTTCTGTAGTGCAAGCACTAATGCATGAGCTGAAGAGACCACCTCATTTACAAAGAAACTGCTTCTTTATTATTATTATTATTATTATAATAATTATTATTATTATAGTTCACTTGTTCCATGCACACTGACCCAGTCCCTTCCACAATAGGATTCTGTTGCAGACAGATGTACTAACAAACACACCTCAGCTTGTTCTGCCTGCCTTATTTCCTTCCTAAGCAAATACAATATCCTACCAGGTACCATGGATGAGATGTATCAAGTCTGAAGATATATGAATTTCAAAAGTGGGCTTTAATAGTCTTATTTTTCATTTGTGCATTTTTACAGATGCCCAGTCCACAATCCTATGCGGTCAGCTAACAATGTTGCAACTACTGCCTGCAGAAGGTATGTTTTGGTGAAGAGCAGACCTTGACAATTCTAACTTTTACACTTCCACTTACCTCATAGCCCAACTTTGTATACATTAGACAACAACATCGACATCTGTAGACTTTTGGGTGTGGTCAGCTGTACAGAAGATCTTATTTTGAATCATCAAAATTATCCCTTTGCTGCTGTTATGCCACTTTCTCAACTACCTACTGGTTGAAGATAATTAAAAGTACCTATCTGATGAGCATAGCATACCTGTTACTCTTAAGCCAGACCATGGATAATGCATAAAGTAAGTGATCCGCCTCTTCAGATTCACTAATTTGTTTCAGCTTTTATGAGTCGTATCAGATCAAAATTTTTATATTTATATATTTTCAGATAATGTGATTTCATATTAGTACAAAAAGAGACAGACTGCAGCACTGAACACAGAGGTACTACCTTCTACATGTTTTTATCTAACAACACTATATAAACAAAGCTTTTGATAACTCCTGCTTGGTAAACTATGAAATAAGTTGCTGTTTTCAGTCAGATGCTCGGTAAACAGCTTTCTACAGCACAAAACAATCACCATGATAGCTAGTATTAATCACCACACTATACCAAGGAGAATGCTAAAGACTGAACTTCAGAAGATAACCTCTATAGGCAGTCTGAGACTACACTAAACCAAGAACGAGCATAATCCTTAACTTTCCTACACTAAATCCTTAATCAAAAAGAAAATGAAAATACTTTGACTATTAACCAAATAAACAAAGTAGGAAATCAAATATGTTACAATAAGCCTACTCAAAGGCAGCACTTTCAAAAGTCTTCCTGCTACAAGCATTTTTGCTGTCCTTCCTTTGGTCCAGTTCCTGCCCTGAATGCAGAAGACGATGAAAAAGGAGTTGCACTATCTTAGCACAGTGGTTTTCAGCATTATTTGACTTACTGGCAGCTATCTTTTCCCTCAGAAATGGATCTGCAGACTTCTCCTTACCAAATATATACCTACTAACAACAGGTTTAACTTTCTTAGTTTCCTTAAAATAGTCATGTGATCACTGGTTAAACACTACTGCTATGCTATATACAGTATTCAAAGAACAAGCAATATAATTTCTATGTTAATTTTAACTGCAGAAACGTGACAGTGTCCCACATAAAATAATGGGAAGGCATTTATTTAACCCTTCCCTAGTTAAAATAGACAATATGTTTATGTGAATTGACATTTGTGTACATATGAAAAGAAAGAGAATCAAGAGATATAATAAATTCAACTATAATTGTTTCCTGAAACATATTTAAGTTTTTTGGGATGGGCAGTATTTCTGAAACAGAGATGAACTTCAGCTCCACCAGTGAGGTGACAATGAGGAGCCAAGAGGTAGACCTTTGAGCTAGCATTGCCTCCAAGCTCCCAGATGACAGGCTCATTTTTTAGTGGGAGATCACCATGTTGAAAAGTTGCTAATATCTTGCAAGGTCCAGTTGTAAACCCATACAGAACTGGCACCAATGGCTTCAAATAATCACCAGTATGCAGAAGACAACATAAGAGACTAGTGAGGCGATGAGAGAGAAGCAGGATACTACATGACACAGACCTGGGATATGAAGAACAGTGCAGAGCAGTCAGTCATGCTCTGTTGGAGCATCCAGATTTGGAAGTCTCTTTTTTTAGGATTGTGGATGTAAATTCCATTTTCTTAATGACCCTATCTACAGATGGAGACACGTGCAGGTACACACCCATACAGAGAGAATACTTTCTGGATGATATTAGATCCTCCCTTTGAGTCCTGAACACAGGTACTACGGAAGCCTAAAACAGTCATAAAAAGGTCATCTGCTTGCTGCCACTCTTGCTGATGCAAGACTTGTTTCCATGACAGAGCTGCTGTATGCATTACAAAAGTTAGTGAACGTAACTATAATGGTTTTTCAAGACACATATTTTTCCAGCTAAAGACAGACTGCAAAATTGAAGCAGTGAAAATTACCACATAGGCAGCCTCAAGGTATTATATTTCAGTAGGGCTGAGATGAAGCCAGTCAGAGAAATACTATTTTACTGAATAACAGTAAACTCTTAGCAAATCTTACTCATATACAAGATGAAGTTTGAAATGTGGTCTTTGGCTTCTGAACAACCTAAAGGAGCTGCTATAGTTTATAGGGTTTCCTATAGATGAGGTAATATGTACTTTTACTTACTACTTTTTTTCTGTGTGGTTGCCAAGTTCCAAAAAATATTTTCACAGTTTCTACTTAAGCTACATTGCTGTAGAGGTTAAAACAAGTCTGATGATCCAGTTCCCTTTACTCATGATTTGAGAAAACAGCTTTATGATGGTGTACTTCTTTCTTCTGTCAAGAATACTCTTGAAAAAGAAAACACCTTCAGAGTGTTTCAAGGATTTAAAAAGATCTTTTGAAATCTGCATTGCAAAGATTTCAGGAAAAATCTTTGTCATTAGGACATGGGTGCCTTTTTATACATCAGACTTTCCATTTCTTCACACAGGAAATGATAAAGTACTTCCAACTTAGAGAAAAGAGACAGTAAAAGAAGCCTCTCCACAATAGTTTCCTAAACATGACCCAGACAGACTTTGTCTAAGGACAGGAAGGCAGTCATCTTACAGCCTTTGCCCTCTATTCTGAGCATAAAGATAGTTTCAGATATTTTAATTGTACTTTTGTTCTGTCAGTACCGTCTGAACTGAATTATTGACTCAGCTCACACTTCAAAAAACATGTTCAGAAGTTTTTAACTGAAGTTTTTCCTCATACTTTACTGGAGTTCTTACAGGATTCACAGTTTCTTCCTTAATCTAGCCCATTTTCACATCATCTCAGATAACAAGCATGCCCTGGCTAGACAAGATGATGTTGAATATTGTGCTGAAGTACATGTCACAACCAACACTGCCCCACTGGAAGGAATATCACATTGATACAATGCCAATAAGCAGAGGTATGTAAAAATACAAATTAAAAAAGGTACGAAAAGGTAGTAGAGAAAATGAAAATAAATAAAACTAATCATCCAGAAGGAAAAAAAGTATGTTGCTGTCCTGCTTTTTAATTTTTTGTTTCCATGTGGAAGGAGAGGATTGTCTGGTTCAGCTCCTAGCAGCCAGCTGTCCACATCTCAAACCCCACCAATACAGCTGCCACTAATTGGCACCCTCGGCAGTTGCAGCACACAAGTTGTGGATTGAATGGCTTGTTGAGTTTGCAAAATGAACTGACCTCTTTTTCACCCCGAAGAAGTGTCCTGCGGGTCAGGGTGGAAGCAGGGTGCGGAGAGACTTGCTCAGCTGCTCTCTCTATCATTACAAAGCACACTTGCCTTCATCCCATCTCTAAGAAAGGTGGCTTTTGCCTGCCTGTCACTGGGATTCACTGCAGGATCTGAGTATGACCCATGCTGCTACTCACTGCCAGCTTTGGCATTTCTTTATAGCGCAGCATAAAATTTACAGGAGGGCCTTGATCTGGATAGTTCACTGATACTTAACTTTGTATTACCTTACATTATACAGGCAGTTCTCCAGTACTTCAAGAGAGAGTTTTCCACTGAGAAAAGTTCTCAATCACTTAATTGTCAAACTGGTCCAACTCTCCGAATTACGTATTTTCTTTACAGAGAACACTTGCACTATAACACTGAATTTTTGTACATTTTACAACTCCATGTCATGGAAGACTATTTAATTTTGAAGCAATGAATTTACATTACAACTACATTCCCCAACACAGTGGGGGAAAACAGCAATTAAAACCACAGAAAATCGTAACTCACCTTTGCTGTTTTCTTTGATTTTTTGGTACAACCTTACAAATGAACAAACTGATGATTATTTATTTTGATTATATTACAATAACCCTTTTAAACACTACTTTTCTCTTCATTAACAATCCAGTAGACCTTTATTTCTTTGATCAAACACTTGGTGCTTGGTTGAAACACCACCCCCTGCTCTGGGAAAAGCCTTAGAGATACTATCAAATCACAAAGAGATAAAATAATACAATTATGTGAAGTGCTTCGAGACAAGATGATGGTGATTTTATTTCTGACCTATAAATGATCTTCATAGCAAAAAAGCTACAGCAGATCGTGTTTATGCAATATTTAACACACCCAGTGGCCTTCCAGAATGTCAAGATCAACTGTTCTGTTTCTTGAAATGATGCATAAATGGAGTTAAATCGCTCTCAGATTCAACAAAAGTGGCATCAGGGATGACAAGGGACTATCATAAACAGTTTGACCCAGTAAACATCCCATGAGCTGTTCCACTGTCCAGCAAAACCAGAAGTGAAGACAGCTAAAACACAATAAAAGACAATGTCTAAACACCCAGACAGCACAGCTGTAAAAATACATTCCCGACACCAGCACCTGGATTTTGTAGCCACCAGCTGCCACTCCACGGGTGGCTGTAAGTGCTGTCTCTGGATCAGTCAGAGGCAGAGGTCAAACAGAAGCCCCTTTGCCACTCAAAAGATCGATGCCAAAGTTAAGTGTGGAGTAACACATTTCCATGAAGAGAGTGCTGTCCAATTTATTAACATTGGATATATAAATTCACCTACTTGCTTGCAAACTGAAGATCCTATTTTTTGCAGAGTAAACCTCTTAATTTCCAAGAGCAAGTACCATTAAAAAAAAAAAAAAAATATAAAAGGCAAATTACTGATAAAGTTTTGTATTTGCTTTCAAAGCAGGAAGTCACATCCTCTAGCTTCTTAAATAAATTACAACACTGTACTGGTTTTGCCTGCCAATATCCAGACATCTGAGAGCAAGTAGTTTGGTGATTCCTTCTTGACCTGAAAAATGCACTTAATTGCAAATCTTGTGACTTTCATCTAAGTCACAAAGAAAAACGTATGGAAAAGATGAAAGATCATGTGACATGACTGAACAGGTGACAGGCCACACCAGAGTGCTGCTTAACACCAGAACTGTGGTAGATAAAGCCAAAGAGGAGTAAACCAATTATTTAGTCTGTTTCGGCATGATCAAACTTCACATTTTTTAAAAAGTAAAAACATGCGCACAACCCCTATATCTAGGTGTACATTTCGACCTGCTATGCATAAAAGATAGCAGCCAATTTATCAAACGAAATATTTGCAGACCTTAAAAGCTGTAAATTGGGCTTATTCTTTTTAAAGGAGGGAGATGCTGGGACATCCTCAACATTGACTGACTTCAGAATACTTTCAGTTTTACTGTACGACCTCCAGTTTTCCTCTCAGTTATATTCCAAAATTTACATCTTTCCTTATGTACCAAAAATGGGCCAAATAAGGTAACAGAAAACAGAAGGAAAATACACAGATGTTTATAATCTAACAGATACTACAAAAAAACTGTTTCAAAATTCTTTACAGAAAAATGGAAAAACGCTGATTCAATCATTAGATCATGTTCCATATTTGAAATTATACTAGCACTGCAAGAGTAAATGATCACAAATGGAATTTAACTTCAATTTTACATTTCGCAATATTATAGTGTTGCTCCAGAGGAATTTTGCCTAAAAAAAAAAAAAATAAAAAAAAAAAGACACGGTAGAAATTAAAAATTCATCAGGGGCCACAGATGTTACTGGGAAAGTTCAGGCTCCTGGAGATTTCAGTCTACTTTCACTGCAATACTACATTTTTTTGATTGAAGCTATGTCTACTGAAACTATATCCCATTTAAAATCAAACTGAAAAAGAAATCTGAAGACCATGTCAACTGGAGTCAGCTGACAGACTTCAAAAGGCTGGTGTCCTGTTGTGCAGACTGATATATCTGCAGCTTCCAGCAGATCCTCTCATTCCAATACAATCTCTTATACAGTGTCCAGGAAATTGGACGAATACTTTCATGGATCGTATCTTCTCAGTTGACTTTTATTCCTTCTTGCAATATAAGCATTATTACTTTCCACCTCTGGGCAATTATGGGATAAATTTAACCTGTTGAAAATCCAGTGTGACCTTTAAGGAGGAGAAGAATCAGAAGCTCAAGGCAAGTTTGGGTTCTGAAACTGGACAAATGAGAGAGGCAAGCAATCCTTCTTATACAGAAGAAGGGGAGACCTCTTTTTATTTCAGGTAATACACTATCCCTTTTAATCTCTGAAATTCCCAGTTTTATAAAAACACAGTAAAGCTTATTTTCTATGGGATTCAAGATTCCCTAGTTGATCAGTGTATTTATTAGTTGCTTACGAATTTTAGTAACATCAGGATACTATTACATAAATGCCCTCACATTTAATATATTGACCTTTTTGAGGTCTTTTATTGACATATGTAAATAATAGTCATGCCAGAAAAACAGCTGAAAATTGCTTAAGTTGAAAACAGTTCTTCATTAGAAGCTGCAGCAAATCTTTAGAAAAGGCAAACCAGTTTTTGAATTCTACTCAGGAACACAATAATCATATGCAGAACTTCTTCACAGGACAGTGATTTCATATGGCATATAGTATAAAAGAGACAGCAAGACTTTTACTAAATTGTATACATATGCCTCATTTATAAAGGTATAATGCCAAGCTAGCATCACTAAGGTAGTAGCACTACTCTTCCTGACAGCATTAGAAATTTACAGGAAAGGCAGCAAAAGACATTAACATCTGAGTTGTTATGAAAACCTCTGTGATTTTTTTATCCCCTAACTTCAGTTCCAATGTAGAAAACACTCCCAAAAGTTGTTAGATTGACACCTGTTCATGGTAAAAAAGGCTATGAACACATTAGAGGTGCTATCCCTTATATCAATCAGATCTCTTAGTACACAGAGTCTAACCTGGAAGGACTTCCTGTGTAGAGAAGTGAATGTTGAGTCACCAGTGTAACTTTAGCTTCTCTGCTGCAAATGCCAAGATGCTGCTTTATGTCAACATATTCTGGGTTCATGCTGTTAGGCAAGGACCGTAACCTGACAACTTCTTTCATGCTAAAACCCAATAGGTTTATCTTGTCAAATATTTGCCTGTTCAGACTCTTTCCCTTTATTTCCCATTTCTTTATTGAAAGACAAAGGTTGTGGATTGATTTGTACATCAATGAAGTTACACAAATGGAATTAAGAAACAACAGCAGTAAATGGAACTGTGGGAAAAAAAAAAAAAAAAAAGAGAAAAGGACAAAAGGATACATGTCACTAGAACTGTTATCCCTAAAGAACTAAGATGCTCAACACTTAAAAGAAACAAGCAAAATGTTGGGCAGCAGTGTCTGATATGTGCATCTGGTTAGTCTGCCTGCTTCACCTCAGGAGAAAACTTCATTTCAATAAGAACATTACAATTTTTTACACGGCTTTCTTAGCATCTAAACCAGTCTTTATTTATTCAGTGCGCTCTTTCCAGTACTATTGAAGATTCACTATGTAGTTTAGTAATCTCTGCTAATAAATATCTATCCTTTTGTATCCTACAGGGAAAAAGAAGGGAATCAGAAAGCACTTACTCATTGAAGCCAAACACTACTGCTTTCTCAGTAACTCAATACACACACAGTTCTTTCCGCAGTGTCCAAACATGAACTCACATTTTTCTAGATGCTTCCAACTCCAAATGCTTTCGATGCCTCATCCCACAAATCGCAGGCGAAAACATGCCAAGCTTTAAAGCCTACATCACTTCCTTTCCATGCTAATAAAATATTTTTCCTTGTGTAATTCCTCCAGTTCCTGCAGGTTGTTTCCACTATGAAGCAGACAGCTGCATAGGGAATTCTTCTGGAAACTCCTGCTCTACAAACATTTAAGGGCACTCTTCCCCTTCTCCTGTAATCCCTTTACAATGGCATGCTTGCCTTTGGAGTACTAAGCACCAGCAAGCCATTCAACAGGACTTCTGTTTCTCTTCATATCTATTTGTACCCTATGATACCATTATAATGGCCTACCAAGTAAGGGATACAGAACTTGAGCAGAAATGGTTTGTTGATTTTGTGTTGCACAAACACTATGTTTTAAGCTTCTCGCAAGGTTTCTTTAGAAGTTCAAGATCATAAGAGAAAAATGTTTGTAAGAGGAAGGAAACATCCCTCAACAGCTGAAAATGCTGGAAAAATAGACACACACAAACATAGTCCTGACAAAAATCACTAAAAACCCCTTAATTTATTTTATATGCCTATACTATAATGATTGCAACACTACTGCTTCGACTATTAATATTATAATATCTTTAGTTCTTGCTGATGCCCATAGAAGGATTTCTGCTAACTCAGATCTGCTGTCTTCTGAGCAAAGGAAAATGTATTTCCTCTCCCATTTCTGTGGCCCTTTCTTCTCCTCAGAATCCCTGTTCTTTTGAAGATCTAGCCTCAGCCAGCTGCTGTTGCTGTGTACTCACAGAGAAAATAAGCAGGGAGAGGTAAAAAAAGGGGGAGCAGGGGGAGAAGAAGAGGAAGACATCCCCTTTACACTTCTTCCCCTCAGGAAAGTAATTTTCCTTTTGCTCCTAATTCCAGTTGCAGAACACTAGGGATGCACCTAATTTACCTTTATGTTGCTAAAAGTATGAAATAATTACAGAAGTGTGGCTAAAATGAACAGTGATGAATTACCATTTTGTCAAAAAGGCTTAGGGTGTCCAGAACAAACTACTTCTTTCACAACGAAGGAGAGAAAAAGGACAGAACTCATTCCATCAGCAGAGGTGAGTATTTTTGTCTCTTTAAATGAAACACCCAGGCAAACAAGACATAATCTGTGTCATGGTTTGTCACTCATGACCAACAGCGGGTGATGAAAAAAAAACTTATGGCTTTAAAACTGCTTCCCTGTAAATAAGAATGACAACATTCATCCCAATGTGCTGTAAACCATAAACAATCAGGCAGAGCCTTGGGAGGTGGGGGATGAGTCAATGAACATGCAATAGCTGAAAAGGAACATTTGTCAAAAAAAAAAAAAAAGGATCTCAGGTTTGCTTAGGCTTTATACTAATTTTTAAATTAAGGTTCCTATTGTGTGATGGTCATCTATTATTTAGGTGTTTTTCATGTTGCTTCCGACAGACTCATGTTTAAGCCCCACAAATCTTTCCTTATGTGGGAAAACAAGCAAGAAACAAAAAGCAGGCAACAAAAACACCTCCATGAGTCTCCAGCCATGGGCTAATTTGCTCTTAGAAGAGAAAGAGACTGTCTTTCAAGGCTAGCAACACAGCCATCTGCTCAGGTTGTGAGTGACGAGCTAACTGAGCTCAGCAGCAGGCAGCCATACGGTTATTTAACTGTGCCTTGACCACCAGCAGGAGGTCCGGCACACTACAAAGGTTCAAAGGTAACAGGAGGACTAACACCTGGACAGGGCAGTCAGCTGGAAACATTTCCACTTGAACAGGGCAGAAAAAGAAGGGTTTAGAAAATGGATATCTCTGAAGGAGGAAACTGCTTTTGAGCAAGCCCTTTCTGCCTTACCCCATCTCCCAGCTATACAAGCATTTTTCCTTTGGCCAGCATTCACTTCAGAGAGAGAGGGAGCCATGTCATAGAGGGAAAAGGAACATCATATAGTAGTCAGGGACAGATCAACCGGATGCTTACCAGGGGTCCCCAATTGGAAAAAAAAAAAAAAAAGCCCTGATTAGAAAAGACTTGACCCAGATGACCTCTGTAGGTCAGCAGTCAGGTACACATCAAAGTGCTTGAATGCACATGGTACTTGCCTGCTATGAAAATGCTGCCAAAACAGACCTTTCTCAAAAGGTTGCAAACTTACTTCTTCTGTGACTCCCACTGAGTATTGTTTTATCCATCTCTTACTAGTGTATACCTCCCAAGCCTTTCTTCCTTATATCTTATTTCTTCCTTATATCTAAATCTACCTTCTTTCAGTTTAAAATCATTACCCCCTGTCCTGTTCCCATACTATCTAATAAAGACTCCCTCCCCATCTTTCCTGTAGGCCCCCTTGAAGTACTGGAAGACCTCTATAAGGTCTTAACAGAGCCTTCTCTTCTCCAGGCTGAAGAACCTCAACTCTCTCAGCCTGTATAATGGACTTACAAGTATTCACATTATTAAACAAGACAATGAAGAAATACTCCTGGAGAAACACTACACAATGTCAGAGCCTTAATCCATTGACCCCTCAAAGGACAACAAAGCTGCCTGAAAACTACTTTTAAATTTTCTGTAAAAATTCTGATAAGAATATTTATAGTTTGTTTTATATAGCAAACCTCTCTGACCACACCAAAACCAAGAGATGAGTTTAAAAAAATAGTCATAATATTTTAAACAGAATATTTATCATCCAAAATTATCTGTCTAGATGAAATGGCTAATCAAATCATCTCCAGAGTAATTAATGAGTAACTCACCTGTTTTATATTAAGATGTTTTTAAGTATTTGGATCATCAGCAGCATAATGCTAAGTAATTTGCCTGATGTGTTTTCTCAATCACAAAAAAATGCAATTGTTCCTTCAGCTGCTCCACTTAGATATCATACCCCAATCATCTGAGGTGATATCATCATATTCCATGATATATTAAATCTGTGCTTAGCAGGCTGCATGCTGTATCTGCAATGCTTTGTATATGTTGCTTTAACTAAAGGTTGGAGAAAGCAGCATCTCTTCTAGTTAGCCACATAAACTTGGCACAAACCCTTTATCATGTGCTATAATAAATTGAGGAGAACTTATGCTCAGCCTTGATTCAAATCAAATACGCCCTGCAAAATAATCTAGCTTAACAGAAATTAGTATTAATGAACAGCAAACCATAACCTCACTTACTACGTTTTATTAAGCCTTTACTTTTTCTACCAAGGCTGTCAGTGGAAGTGCCACCACCTGCCAGGGTGCACTTGTAGGGAATGAAAAGCTATAGTAAGATTACTTTTTCCTTCCAGGTTACCTGAAAATCATTCTGAACTGGAGAAGCATACATGCAGATCTGACACATCTAAGAACAGGAAAAGATGCTAGATTAAATGCTAAACTTAATTAAGTGATTCTGCTTCTTAAGGAATTTGCAGATTTTTTTTCTCCTAATGGTAAACTAGTGAGAAATAAAGTTAACCAGATGAGTGAATGATACAACAAATATTGAAAAAGACCTCTAATTTATATCAATACCAGGTGTCCACAGAGTCTCCAGTTCAGCCAATGCCCAGGCCTCAAAATCCTGGCTTGGTGAATAAAAACCTTTTTTTGAAGATATCGATGGAATACTTGATTAGGTCTCCCTTTGGGAAATTGGTTGGATTTTTTTTTAAGTGTTTGCCTAAGTTGCAGCATTTCCACTATTACTGTGTCTGACTCACTTTTCTGGTGAACATTTAGGGAATGCCACTGTCAGACTGCATCTCACAAAGGCTGCCAATCCCACTGCCATCCCACCACTGAGCCACTGAGGTGCATTTGCTTATTACTTTGAAGAGCTAGTAATCATCACATAGACATAGATCTTTAGAGATTTAAGCTAAGTGAGTCAGTGTGTTAATTATATGCTAAGGGAGTACACACAAGAAATGGAAAGTAGTAGTTTATTACTTTCCTGAGTTTCTCAGGTAATTAGAGCAGCTTCAGGAGATACATGGCACTGTACCAGAATCTATCATCACAATGGGCTTCACTGTAAAATGCACAGAATTAATTTTTTAATGAAAATCCTCTACTGAGTGTCAGAGCCAAATTCACCTGATAAATGTCACTGAGCAACGTCATTACTGGCTCATCAACACAGGGTGTTTAAAGCAGATGGTAAAGCAATACATCTTCAGCACTACAGCCTGTTAATATCAGACACCTCCCATAAAAAAATTAAAATTGGCCCCCTGTCAGTCAAACATGACAGTACTTTGGATTTCTCCCTCATGATATTCTTTAGCCTTGAGGCAGATATGACAGGCGCCTTATTAAATTCCAAAAATAAAATGTAGCACAAGAAGGCAGCGCATTCCAATGAGACAGCAGACTTGTTAAAATGCAACATGCATAAAACTTACTTCATTTCGGTTTAGCTATCATCAGTTTCATCTCTTAAAAAACCCAAATAGCAACTTTAGAAATGTGGTGTTTGTTGTATATAAATTAAAACAACATGTCATGCCTTATATTTCAAAGTCGTTAAAACTCTTTATGGGCGTTGCACAGATATTTTGGTTATTTTTATGAAAATAAAAGCTGGGATTTCTGTTCACTGTTCTATGTTTAGTGCTTGTGTTGCATTATTATTGATCCCAACCTGCACAGAAGGCATGGAAGCTAACTATCCTGTTATACAAGAACATCACTAAGGAAGATTTTTGTACAAACGTAGGGACTGGTCTATACATACCGTATTCTCCAACTATATAAAACAGGAAAACAAAGCTAATCTCATTTTAAAATCTTCAAAGTTGTATGGAAAGGCTGTTGAGAAAGCACAGTTAAAGCACTCACAAGTAAAGATACCAATTAATATTAACTGCACCCTGTAATATATAAAAATTAAGATATGGGTTAGAATTTTCAAACTTCCACTGAACCACACTAAAATTCAGACCTGTAAATCACATAGGTTGCTTTGAAATTCCCTAATATAAGGTGGAGTCCTGAGTGCTGTAAAATCACATTTTGCCTCCAAGGTCAACAAAATCAGCATTTTCCTTGTAGTCTAATATATATTTCTTAAATAACATATGAGGCTATAAGGATTGCTCCTAGCATCTTTAGTACAAGGTATACTGCCTGAATGCTCATAATAAACATATGAGCAGTGGGACAATTCCACCAGAAATTTAGCATACTTTCCAGTAGCTCAAGTTATGCATTTGTTGAAATGTTTGTAGGATTCAGGCTGAAGTGTATATTAGCTGGGCCATCTTCACTTGGGAGATTTTGTTTCCTTCCCAGGGCTTATTAAAGGTTCCTGCATTCCTCTGCAGCTCATACATGCCTAACTAAACCTCCTGCACTATCATTTTGTGTATCTCAATATTCCACGTCCTTCAAACTCAAAAAAAAAGGAGCGGTACTCATGCCAAAGTCACATCTTGCTTCCTGATTCAAAACTGTGGTCAAATACATGCCTGTAGTGAACACAGTCTCTGTTCTAGTTTTTGCCATGCTTGATTTTTAAAGCCAAGTGAGGTTTAGATGGTCATGAACTTGCTGACAGGAGACTCTCTATTCATTCCCAGGCTTTTGTATGTATTGTACGAACAGCTTCTTCATGTCTGCAACACACTATACCCTCTCTTTTTCTGCTGCTTTGCCTCCTAGACATTAACTCCTATGGCTTTGCAAACTATGTGCCAAAAATCTTCTTTCACTTTTGAAATAAAACAGGACTGATTTAAAACAAATGCTTTCCTTTTGACAACACATTTGCACAAACAAACTGTGTCAATGTTGATGTGGCAATAACAGAGCAAGACAACTGAGTTCTGCACTTCTCAGGAACTGCCCCCAGAATGTCAGCGATTGCAACTCTTGCCAACATGCTCTAAAAATGAAACAGCAGTGGGTTCATCTTTTTCAGCACAAGCCTTTTATGTCTGCTCTCCATGTACAGTAGTTGGTTTCAAATGCTGACTGCAGCCTCATCTGAATCCTATTTTAGGAACTGCAACCAAAGTGTTACATGATGCAGAGAATGACATTTTCTATTGCCAAAAGCATGCTCTAGAAGCAAAACAGAGCAGGAGGAGGGGGAAAGGGAATCTATTCCCACAAAGCCTAAATGTTGTTATCTCTAACTGCCAAACACATGACATCTTGCTGCCACTTCAAAGCATTTCTTTAGTTCTTTGTATGACGTTACTTTTATTTTTCCTGAAGCAAATGCCACGTCTTCCAAATTCTACTTAACCTGTGTATATTTAATACCTTGAGAGGCTGTGCCAATAGCAAACCATAAGGCAATACATACTCCCATCATTTATATATATATATATATATATATATGTATATACACATCTCAGAATCACAGAAAAACTTCTGTTGCAAGGATTTCTGGAGGTGACCTGGTAAGACCCTCTTCTCAAAGGAGGGATACCTTCAAAGTAGAAGTAATTTTGCTCATGATCTTTTACAGATTGGTTCTGACTATCTCAGGAATGGAGATTCCACCACCCCTCTGGGCATTAAGTGCCCATACCACAAATCACCACTCTCACTGTGAAGGATTTTTTCCCTTATCTAGCTGAAACATTCCTTGCTGCAACCTGTGGCCATTGCCTCCAGCCCTTTTCCTTCACACCTCTAAGGAGAGTGGGACTGCCTTCTCTGCAGTCATCCACCAGGCAGTCAAAGACAACAGTTAGATTCCCCCTTAGTCTTCTTCTCTCAAGGATGAGCAGCAGCGGGTAATAATTACCTTCCTCAGCCTGCTTGCTATACTCTTGCTCTGTAGCCTAGTATGCGCTTAGGCTTCACTGAAACAGGAGCCCAGCACGTGTATATACACACGCATTCATAAAATGAAAAAGTTGAGAGGATCAGAAAAACCTTATGTTTAAAATATTGAGTAAAACAACTCTACAAATTACTCCACAGTATATGACAGGGCTTTGTAAAATATCTGCGTTTATCATAAGATCTCCCAGTAGTAAAGGAAGGGAGCTTAGTGGTATGTGAAGGCTTTAAATTAATACAGGCATACTTAAAAACATATAGTTAAAACCTGCATTCAGGTAAGAGCAAATAAGCAATCTAAATGTACAGTCTCTTCTCAACACTACTTTTGCTTGGCTATTAACATTTGTATTAGGGCCAAAAGAACGCTTGGATAAAAATTAGATATTGACATTCATTTATTCCATATGCAAACATGAATGATACCACAGTTGCCTGATGAGGCTAAACAGTAGTTTGAAGAACTTACCCAACTGATCAGGTTGAAGGATCATCTGCAAAGGAATTTGGGGGATCTGACTGATCTAAAATACCCTGTTTTGTTGATATCTAGTGCTATAAGATGAAAAGTCACTTATAGTTGCTTTGCAACTGTAGCAAGTCCCCCAGCAGCAAGGCAACAATGACTTGTCATTTGGGAGCCATAACAATACAGCTTTCCTCCAGGAAATCATTCATATTCCTTTGTACGCAATAAATCTTTTGAGCTGTCCCTTGAACAAGCCTTCTGCAATTCTGTTTTGTCTTCACAACACTTTGGTTTTCAGTAAAGATTTTTGTTTATTTCTCAGCATTAAAGTACCTGGTCTTAATTAGCTGTCACACCAGCACTGTCTGCATGCTTTTATGCACACACATCACACTATATATGAGTTGTTTGTTTTTTGGTTTTTTTTTTTTAAAGCATAGATAATGATAAGTGGGATGGATTTGTTTTATGGGAAAAAAGAAAGGCACAAGTCTGACATAAATTGTCACAGAAATCAGTTGACATTCACCCTTTTCAGAGGAAAAGGACAAAAGCTAAAAACATTTGCCTCCTGCATGTGTGAGTACAAGCACAAGAACATTTTCAATGTAAAGTATGTTGTTAGTAAGGGAGTGAAATACTAATGAGATGCTGTAACTTAAGTGCGAAACTAGCAGTACCAAAAGCTGTTAAACCTCTGACTGGACTCAAAATTACAATTATCATCACCCTGAACAGATATGTGAGATGAGAGATCAAGATGGGAAGAGTCTCTCATTTCCTTTTTCTCCTCAATTGGCTGAAGTATTTTAAAATAACACACAAGCTGCATGTAACATTTGCCTGCTTGATCTTTCTAAAATATAAGGAAAATCCTATTGTAGAACCTGATGTCTTACATCTATGTTGATGGTACCCTATCATTTATACCTACGTTCATGCCCACAAGGTAGAGGACACAGAAATCCCCATTTCATAAAGAGAGTCGCAGAGAAGGGGATTTATCCCAAATTCACGTCAAAACTAAGATTTGAAATTAGACCTCTTGAAAATACTCCAGTATCTTAACCTCAAGATCCTTATTCTTCTCTAAATGGATTCTCCAGCTATTAAATATTCCAGCAGCTAACTGGATTACAATATCAGCAATCAATCACATTTATAAAGTATTAAATTTACTTGGAAACTTGATGGCTGACTTCAATTTAGAGAGACAAGATCAAATTAAAATTCCTACTACATTGTGTGGAGCACTGTATTTTGGTTTTTTGTAGGAAGAAATTGGCAAATTGCATTTGATTTCTTGTTTTGACATGTTACTTGGCATATTAATAAACTAGAAACATTATGCTGCTTAAAGTCATGATCTCATTTTCCCAAAATTCATCTTGAAGCACTTTTTGAGAAGGAAATAAGGTATTCTTGTTCACTTACTAATTTTGAGACTTGGGGTTTGGGTTTTTTTTGAATGGAATTTACTACAACAATTCACCAGACCAAAACCACTATGAGTAAGACAATCCTTCTCCCCAAATACAATAGTTATCATTTCTATTTCTTACCCTAATCTGTAATCTCCAATGCCACCATTGGTTAATATTGCAGTTCTGTTTTGTAACTGACAAAGGTTACATATAATTAACTACAAGCTTGTTTAAGATGAGGGGGCTGATACTTCAATTGCACATCAAAATCAAGTATGAATAAGTAATGAGAAATGAAGCAGAAGGGCATATTGGGGAGCCACCACCATTAGGAAAACCAGCCTTTTGTATTGAACAGCCTGATGTTTGATGGCTGCTCAGTAAAAGTCCAATGGCTGGTAAGACCAAGTCCTGTGCCCACAAAGTTTCCAGGACTAAAGGTGAGAGCTGCCATGACCTCCAGAAAAATTGCTGCAGGAGATTCCATGCACCACTGGGGGTATCCCTTCCAATCCTCCACTATCATCCGTCTAGAAAAAGATCATCCAGGAGAAAAGATTGTTCCCTTACAGAAAGTTCTTTAGCCAAGTGATCTTAAATATGTTTCCACTGAATGTATCAGTCTGTATCAACTGACCAGTGCTAATCACCAGTTACTGAAGACATCTTAATTATAAAAGGTTATAGGAAAACAAAAGCTATGCTAAACTTATGACAAAGACTACCTTTCAAGAGCAGGATTTAGGTACCTAAGCAGTTTGCACTAGCAATACTAAGTTTTAGCATAACATAAAATACTTTCATTTTCACTGAAGGACAAAACAAAGATTTCATCTTCAAGAGCAACTGCTGTGGGTGTTTCTGAATCAATTAACTTTTTCTTGTTGTTGTTAAAGGTGAATCATGCAAAACAGATAAAATTTTCAACCATGGAAAAAATATGGAATATCTAAGAAGTTTAAATCTTCAAACAGGCCATTACACCTTGCCTGAGGCAGAAAGGGTAGGACAACATGAGCAGATGGATAATGCACAAGTGAATGTCAACAGAGCCCTTTTCCTGAAGTGGTCAAAATACTGCAGGGACACGAGCCGATGAACCTGTAAGACTAACAGAAGTTGTAGCCTATGCTTCCACTCTCCTGTTTTTGCTAGTGAGAAGTCAGTGGGGCCCTTGGCTGCAGTCTGGTCATCCTCAGAGGGCACAAGAAGTCCTTGTGGTACCTCTATCATCAGGTGAACTCTACCGTTGTACTGAAAATACTTAGAGAAATGAAATCTCTTTGCACCTTTCAGCTACTGTTTCCAGCCCTAGATAAGGACATGACATAGCCCTTCCTCTTTTCTCTCCAGTAAAGCAAATACTTAGAAAGAAATCTTATCCTTCCACTGTTAAATATTGACATAACTTTACATGAAACGTGTCCTGGTGAACTAGTAAAACAAACACATAAGAAATGTTTCTAACAATGTATAGGTGTATAATAAATGAATTTTAAAATAGAAACAACCAACCAACCTAACAGCTATAACATATTCCTGCCCTCTTAAATAACATAAGCACTCGTCACACAGTAACTCAGAGGCATCTGAACTAATCTGAAACCACAGAAGTGCACAGTATCCACCTGTAATCGTATAACATTATCTCCTTGTTTCCCAGGAGTGTATATAAAATACTTGTTAAAACCTCATTATGCGCTTTGAGAAAATAATAGCATTATATCAATATGTACTTCTTTAGTGCCACAGAAAAATATTATTTCATATTTGTTTTATGAAAAACCAAATTTGATGCCTTCACCAATCTTAGTTTCCCCAATGAAGTTTAATTAATCAATAACATAATTCTTATAGAACAAAACTGTAAGAATGTTTTGCTCTGTTGGTTTCTTTAATTCTAAAACAAACATGCACACACTTATTGAATGGATACAATGGCATTTTCAACTACCAGACCAAGAAAAAATAGAAAAACCCCACCTTATTTTCTTTAGTAACTTACAACAAGGTCTCATAAAATGTAAGCATCTGTCTCCAAAGATATGTAAAATGTACTGTTGAAATATCTGAACAAGACTTTAACAAGATGAAACAGCTAAAGACTGGAATGACTGTGTTGTTTATACCAATGCTGTTATCACACAACTAAACATTTGTGTAGCTTGTTCAAACTCAATTTAAAGCCCTCCATTTTACAGGGTATGCTCAGTGTACATGTACTGACTTTACCATATTATGTGTAAGGTTCACTGACTATGCATCTTTTGAAATAAATTCACTACATTTAATCCCAGGGAGGATGCTTCATGGGCAAAGCATTCAGATAGGTCACCATAAAAACAAGAGAGAGATATAAAGATAAAAAGATAGCAAAAATGTAATTTAAAATATAATATTAAAGCTGCACACGTCCTGTCAATTTCCATGTCACATTATCTCATATTCTTCTTGGAAGAAACACGTTTTTAACTGGCAAGATAAACTCTGTGTATGTGCATTGTTCATTTCAAGAAAAGTTCTTAAGAAAAATTTTTCCTATATGTTTAGTCCAACTGACTCACGTACTATGTGCCTTTTAGTCATAGGCACAGTCTGTTACCCTGCAGCCTGTGCGAGCAAGAAGGATCTCACTGCAAGCAAACTAATACAAGGGGTCCTTTTCTACATTACTTAGGGTATCAGCCTGCTTTCTACCAGGGTCCTAATTTCACTTCATTTTATCATGAGGAACCCCAGGGGTTTCTAGGATGGTAACACTAACAGAGCCCCTGAGGGTAGAAAGGGAATGAGAGGGTCAGGTTTGATTTCAGCTGGCAACATTAGCTGTTGCTTCCCAATGAATTCTGACATGGTATCCAAATGAAGGATGAATGCTTTTCAAAGTAAGCACAGACAAAGTAATATTAAATATTTAATTTCCAGAGGCAAAGGGCAAAGTCCCAGAGCTCTAAGGAAGCTAATGGACTTCAAGCTAGATAAGCTGATTTTAAGTAGTAAATACCCGTGAAGAAACTACAGCAAACTCAAATGTTTAATGGGAGCAGGGCAGGGGGAGGGTAAAATACTAAGAAATTCTGTCCATGTACAGATATTTGAGATTATATGAAATTAACAAATATGAAAATCAGTCCTAATTCTCCACTGACACAGTCCTCCTTTAGTGTCTCAAATCAGGGCGGATTAACAGTTTGCACTAAACTTACAGTAGTAATTTCAGCACATTCTGGAGCATTATGCTATTGCCATACATTTCAAATAAGAGTAAAGCTTTTACATATACTTCACAACTTTAAGAAAACCAGAAACAGCCAGTTAGTTTTATTCAAAAGCCTTCACAGGAATAGTGAAAGGAGAGCTTCAGTTCTCTATCAGTGAATTTCCCTCAGGATGTGTGACAGCTCCCTTGTTTTTCTCCTGTTTAACGCATACACACAAAAATATTTTTATTTTCTCCTTTTTGTTGTCAAATAAGTAGCCATAAAGATTAATCTTTTGGGGCATTGCTGGCACAGTGACACAGTCATCTGTCAGGGGTTAGGTTCAGCGAAAACTTGTGATGTGCTTTGCACAGCATCTAACACCCACTATCAGCTTTGGAATTTCGATTTATATTTGAACAGCTTTGTCAGGTCATGTCTCTGAATAAAACCAGAGGTTCAGAGTATCTGTATGAGGGACCTGACAGTGAACGGGAGGCAAACTCTGCGACACAAGAGAGCTGGTAGAAGCTCTCCCATAGGAAGTATAGTAGAAACTCTGAGAAGAATAAAACAAAACTTTGTTTAGATGCATTTTCCAGAAACAAAGTTGTAAGAGCAAACAATACTTTCAGCCAACGCTACATTTTCACTTCACCTCTACCTTTATTTCCCACTTTTCCTCAAAAAACATCTGGATGAAAACTTTTGATTCAGAGATGCCACCGCAGAGCTTAAGGGTAAAAGAAGGCTTCAGACACTTCTTGACTTCACTGCCTTTATGGGACTGACTGCTGGGCCAGGCTTGCCCAGTGGAGGATGCACAGCTGAGAAAGTGCCTCGCTGTCTCCAGATTAATCATGTATGATATTCTGAAAGTGAAGGCAGATGCTACTTTTATCCAGCTGAGGATTGCCGAGGTAACTGTTATTTATCATGTTTTAATATTTATACTTTATCCAATAATTATTTTCCTGTTATGACAGGAGCTAACTTATCATTTTCCATATGGCCATAAAGGTGTTAGACCTTCGCTAATTATAAATAAAGCTATATTAATGGCTGCTGAGCAACAACATCATCTGTGATGCTGAACAGCAGCCTATAAGCCATGAAGTCTTCCCTCCCACAGCAGGTGGATAAATAGAAGCTCTCAATAAACAAGTTTCTGTTTACTACAATACTGAAACTTGTTTTGAGAGAATGAGAATGCACATTTTCCTGGTTCACAGAGCTGATACTATTTGCTTATTTTATGCCTATAAAGCTTGTATGTTTGTCCCAGTCATTATCAGGTAGTCTACTAAAATCTATTGCCACTTTTCGGAACTTTCTTCTATCCTACACCATCACAGCTAGAACAGCCCTTCTGCGTATTTCTATAACAACAAAGACAATGTTACAGCTGGCCCATAACATCAATGTCTGATCATCGTTTGCATCAGAAGAAGAAATACTGAAGCATAAATATTAAGATGACTGCAGACAAAAAGGACATGCAGCTGCTGAGAGAGAGGCTGTTTGCTCTTCCGCGTAAGCCTTAGCAAGAGGACTTTTTCAAGTCTTTTCCATCACCCCTCTTCATTTCTTCCTTTCAGGCTCTGTCCTATGATCACACTCCTTACTGTCAGAGTCCAGACAGGTATTTCTCCAAAGCACACTAATTCTTCTCCTTAGCAGGCCCAAGGACACCATGTTGTGCAAGATGAGACCCCCCACCTCCTCCAAGAATCCCATGCACCGACAACCCATGTGCTCACCCTGATCACCCATCCACTGGAACTGAGGGGCAGGACTGCATGATGGGAACCGCTGGAATTTACAGCCATTTGTTTTAAATCAGTCTTGGACAACAGCTGCCTGGTGGAGTGAAAACCAACTGCACAGCTGATAGGATGATCCAGTTTCTGAGAAAGTAACCGGTTTGCCAGACAACCGGCAATACGCATTGCAACTAGCATGCTCTTATACTGATGCACACTCCACCAGATACAGTGAATATCATGAAGGTCTTCAGCCAAATAAAAAGGAGTGTGGCAATAAAGGAAAATAATTTTTACCATTTATTCCTTGTGCTGCAGGCTGCTCCCACCAAACACTGTTCAGAGTTACTCTACATGGGCTGTGGCACTAGCTAACAACTGACTAAAAACTCTAACTGTATTATATTCTGGAAATTGCTCTGGAATTTCCTTGATGATTACCTTGCCAAAAGATTTAAAATGTTCTCCACACTGGCATTTGGGAAATTATCATTTGAGGATGTTTACCTACTATTTGCAACAGACGTCAAGATTTTCTTGACAGTAACACTAAGTCAGGCAAACAGGATTTACACGTTTGGTGTCACATGAGTGGCAAGTGGCCATGTCTTCTTCCATGTGCCTGGATCCCTGAGAAGGGGAGCTGACTAGTCAGACTTCCTTTCCCTTACTGGGTGTACACATGTATAGCAGTGCAGATACAGCTTTTCTCCAAATTGGACCTGTCTTATGGATCACCAGGTGATCAGCAGAAGAGCCAGGTCAGCTATTCTGACACAGAGACACCATCAAGACAAAAATTATTTCCTCAAAGCCTAATTATTTCCCAAAAGCCTAATTCCAACTGCCATTGCTAGATCTGGCTTTATCATCTGTAAAGCAGTGGTATCATCTGAACAGCCCTTTTGTCCTCACTCACCTCTGACTTTCAATCATTAGGCCTAAAGAAGCTTCACTGGCTCCCAAGCAGTCACATCAGTGTATGATTTTTAGTAAATTAGAATAATACAAAATGAGTTTTCTCTTCCAAGGATTGAGAATGAACAGGGGTCCCAGAAGTATTAATATTTTTCATTATCAAATGATTCTCTAGCTGTTCTCTTTGAGCTCAAATATAATACCAAATTTACAGAGAAACTCTATTTTATATGGTATACTGCAACAATAATTGTTCCTCTCTCCCCCTTTCAAAATATTTTCCATGATAGTCTCAAAGTACATACTTTTAATGTTATTTTCTATTCAGAATTATTTTAATTAAACTTTTTTTTTTTTTTTTTAAATACTCATGCACAATGTAGTGAGGTATAGATTTTTGGTCACCTTTGTGTAACAGGGACCCCGCAGTTCTGTGGTACTCAAAGCCCATCTAGTAAAATGAAGCACCAAATATTCACCAGTAACAGATCACACGTAAGCTGCAATTCAGCTGAGCACAAGTTGCATAACTGCACATGAATTAGATGTTCATAAAAGATACTGATGTGCTCCCTCCTTCCCACCAGTACTCTATCATAACATCTCTCCAGATGTCTACATTTATTCCACTACAGTAGCAAATATACATCCAGATTGCACCCCATTTAGCTACAATGAAAGCAGCTTCTCTGCTGAATATGGTAGTTTGCTAGGCAAGAACTGCATTTCAACATTTAGATACATAATTTCAACATATGTACTGTAATAGAGAAAAATCCAGCTGTGCCTTTGGGCGTTTCTGGTTATTCCATGTCAAAAACTGTGGTCACTTCAGGATTTAAACTAGAAAGTGTATTTCTTATTGCACCAAAACTCCCGCTTTGTTTCATTTTGTTCATTGGACATGCATAGTTTGGACAGCCACAGCCCTGCTCAAGTATTGACCTAAACCAATGTATAGAAATGTATAAACCTGCTCTACGATGATCTTTATGTTTTTTCCCTGATTAGTTCTCCCTCTTCTGCCTACGACTGTATTTTTCTATGCCAGAAACCCATTAGCTCAAATTCATATTTGGTAGGGAGAAGAAAGTAGTATTCAAGTATTTAAAAAGTCCATTAGGATTTGCCTCAAGAAGTCTCATAGAAAAGTAAACTAATATAAAATTCATACACCCCAATATGCACCTTTCAGCTTTGTCCAGTCCCATGCATCCAATTGTATCTCTAATATCCTTTTAATATAATTTCCCTCTATGCCTTTGGCAAGCCCTATAGCATTCACCTTTATCCTCAGAGAAATCTAGGTTAACGTTACATTTGTGTAGCAGATTCTACATTTTTTATTTTATTGGAAAAGCAGTCTAGCATGAAAGAGTGAAGGCACAACCTTAGAATTACCTGAACCAGTGGAGAGAGATACTTCCAATCACCAGGGGAAAATCGCTTAATACAGTTCAGTCCTCTTATGAGACAATCTATTTGCGAGACAAAGCAATTACTTCATTTGGATAGTCCATGCATCACACCATGTACCTAGAGGCTGAAGTGAGGTTAAACATTAACACATTTTTTTGAGTATCAGTTAATAACTAATCTACCAAAATCTGTCATAACTCTATTTTTTTCTTACAGGGAAAAAACAATGTATAAATGTATAACATAAAACATTTAAATTACTTTTTAAGATTATCCAGTAAATTTATAGAAATATTAAGCCACATCATGGTTACCGTAAAATGACAGAAAACGAACCTGAAACCTTAAGATACTTTTCCACAGTATGAAGCCTTTGGTGGACTGTTACTCTTTAAAAAAGTTTACCTCTAGATACACAGCCAGTGTTTATCTGTATTTCAAGTGGAGGATCACCCATAATGGTACTTGTAGAACTGTATTTTTCTTGAAAAGCACAACATCTAAAACCACATATGTTTTTCTTCGGTATAGAAATAAACACTAGTGACTTTATGCTTCAACTGATAATTTCAGAGAACTGAGGGGCTAAATTTCTAACAGAGTTAAGAAATAAGTCAGTCTTCATGCTAGCTCAGGCCTATGTCCTGCATGGGTCTAACAAAAATGCTTAGGTAATTCTCCTAAGTTTCTGAAAACATCCTACAGGTCAACCCAAATTACACACATACTTTCAGAACAACAAATTTAGGCAAACTGTAAAGGCTGAAAGAATTGTTCATGCACTTCTGGAGACTCTGGTATGAACACTAGATACCATAAGACATTGGAATGGGCTGCCCAGGGAGGTGGTGGAGTCCCCATCCCTGGAGGTGTTTAAGAGCCAGAGTTGACAGAGCCCTTAGGGATATGGTGTAGTTGGGAATGGTTGGACTAGATCATCTTCAAGGTCTTTTCCAACCTAGTTGATTCTGTGATTCTTTGATAAAATCTTATGTGAGATGCTCACTACCTGCTTTCCAAGTCACAAAAGCTTATCGTCTCTTGCTTGTGCATCTTGCCCTAATATTTTATAAACAAACAAGTTCAGTTCATACACTGGGAGTTACCACAGATCACTGTTGACAGAAAAAGCAGCAGTTTTAAACTGACCTGCTTCAGATACAAACAGCTACTTGTTATGGATTTATACACTTAAGTCTGTGAGTGTGTGTGCGTGTCTGCGTGCAGGGAGATGTTCATCCAAAGAACCAAGTTTTCACACAAACAAAGCAAATAGAGTTTATAAAGATGATGAAATTACTAAATACCAGGCCCAGCAGTTATGTTCTATGAAAGAAAACAGAATATAACTTCTTTAAAACTCTCAAACTGCAGATGACATTGCTTGGTCTGTTTCCTGTGGAACTTCTATAATTTTGGTATATTGGAAACACAGAAGCAAGTACAAATGTAAGTAAAACTGAAAAAAAACCTGTAGTTTCAGCTCCTTTTGAATTTATCCCATAAAAGTTAATTAGCTGAATTTGAAGTAAGCAAATCCCACTAAACACAGTCTTAGTCCCAGCAGAGGAATGCTCTAGAGAAACAGAACTCCACTGCATCCCTTGCCAGCCTCAGTGCTACCACGGGAGTACCGAGATGCAATTCCACTGCACATGAATTCAGTACATAAATGCATCCCAGACACCTAATGCCATGGCAATTCCTTGCAGTCAGTCCCTGTCGAGGACTGAGACCTTCTGCAATACCTGGGGGAAAGGAGGAAAGCAGCTCTCAGATGACAGTGTCTGCCTTGCCAAGCTGCGAGCATGAGCATAGCCTTCATTTCCAGCTTATCAAGAACAGATAGCCTGTTTGATTGCACCCTACCCCTCCTCCTTCACAAGTTAAAAAGAGGTAAGAGGATTCAGGGGGACAGGGAAGGTGGTGGGGATTGGTGCAGAACTCAAGATGTGTCCTAGTATGATCTCAGCATACAGCTGGGAGGCAGAAAGATTTTGAATGTGAGGATACGGCCTGTGGATCTTCTGCTACAAGGGCTAGCAGATGCTGTTTCATAGGACCAGCCAATGCACTCACACTGAAACACTTTCTCTAAGCATCTTTCTTAAAACTTTAGCAATGACTATTATATGGGGTTTTTATATGTGTGTGTGCATACATGCACAAATACGTGTACATACAGACACTAATTTTCAGTTCAAAATGCACTTCATTTTTATAGTCCAGTGGTACTGCTTTCTCCTTGTAATAATTATAGGCTTATAAATACAAGTGTTGACCCAATCTTACCTTTAGTATGGTGAACATCTTGCTATAATAATGAAATGAGCACAACATAAAGATATTACAATTCTAGCTGTATACACTTAGCCTGCAATGAGGGATTGAATTTAAATGTTTATAGCTTTCCAAACACTATTATGCGCTTGCAAATGTTAATTCAGTTTCAATGAAAGAGTCAATTTTTTTTTAACAATATAGAATGCATTTTAATACACTATTATGCACAATAGGCCGACAGTGAATGGACTCATAATTGATTTAGAAGCACGTTCTACCATCCTGCTACCTCTATCTCTTTAGTAAATCATTTTTTAATCGGGCTAGTCTAAGCTGACCCATACAGAGCTTTATTTAATTTATTATGGAATTTATATATAAGGTTGACTAGTAATGCATGGCTACAGCAGCATTAAACAAATTGTACAGTGAATAACAAAGAGGAAAAAAAGAACAAGAATTCAAATAGCCTAAGCATATTGCTGAGGTTAAGACAGGTTCCAAATGAGCAATGTTATTCAAATGCTTCAGAACGGGAAAGAGGAAAAGGGCTCTGACACCATTACAGCTTGTACAAAAAAAATGGCCGGGTTTGAATCAATTATTAAAAGAAAGATAAGGGAGAGAAAAATCTCACAAAATGCATTAGTTGGCTCTTATTCCTCCTAATGAAAAGGAGGATAATAATAATAAAACAAGAAAGGTAGGCTGAATAATTGCTCCAAAGTTCTCCTTTCCTGTGTGCATAAGAAACTTACTGAAAATACTAACAAGGACACGGGACTGATTCAATGCTACAGTGAGAGTTTTCCTATTACGTAGTAAGTGTAGGATAAAGCCTAGCAAAGATTCAGAATAGGAACTACCAATCTACAATGAGCATTTTATCAATTATTTGCAAGATACTTTAACTCAAGGTGACTAAGGATGTGTACATATTTAGAATACACATGCACACACACATACATATAGATGAGTATTAACATACATATACTATTTTCCCCAGTCTAAAAAAAAATGAGAAAGATCCACAATCTTTTCCTTGGAGGAGATGGAGAGCATCTGCTTGGGCATCATTCAGTTTGTGCACAGCTTGCTATTGAATGGGAGGAGATGCCACTGCCATGATTGCCACATCCACAAGGACAGGGGAAAGTGCATGCATGGAAGCTCACTGTTCACATGCAGGGTTCAGCAAGAAAAAGACAGGCTGGTGCATCTGCCATAGCTAAATACAGTTATCTTCCTGCAATTTTTGTGTGTGCATGATAAATTTGCAAACTCCTGATGTAAAAGCAATCCCTACAATTTTTATTCTTATTTTTTTTTTCCCAGATACGTAAAAACATTGCTTCGAAGACCTTACAAAAATTAACACAGAATATGGACAAAAGAAAGTATCTTCTGACAATGAAGAGCACCTGCTCTGCAAGCTAGATGGCTCAAAAGATCCATAATAGGATGGGAGCCTTTCCCCAGTGACCACTGGCTTGAAACCACCTCCAGGTCATTATCGAGTTGCCATCATTCACAACTGGTTTGGTAGTCAACTTGAAATGAACTGGTAGTCTCAGCCCAAGGTCCGCATCATAAATTGGCAACACTGATAAGAGTCTTGGCAGGGAGGTCAAGGATTGAATGGGCACGGAGAGTGATCTCTAAAGGTGATCTCTCTAGGTCAGGGTTCAGACATATTTGCAAGAGAAGCATGCCTTGCCACTGTCTCCTGCTGTACAACTTCTGCGGAAAAATACAGGAATTCATCTTCAAGTGCTGTCGCAATCCAGCACCTTTCACAAGGATTAAGTGCCTATTAAAAAAAACACATTCATCAGCAGGAAGACAAGCCTGTACCTTTTAAATCACACCTGTCATTATAGCAGTACTTCCCATTGTAAAGTTAAGAACAAAGAAAAAACAACAGAATGAGTATAGTCAGTCTTATTTCAGTCTTAGAAAACCAAATTGCAAAGCTTATGCAAAGTTCTAATTTTACAGATATTGCAGGGGGTCTCCCTCTCATAATTACAGCAGAGAAATCCATAAACATATCAAGACTAGGCAAGGCCAATTCTTCTAATTTAAAATACAGAGATGTCAAATGACTGATTTCAGAAGACCCTTTAGAAACCACTTTCCACTTTAGCTTGTCCAAAGGAAAAAAAAAAAAAAAAGATCAAATTAAAAGACATTATTAATTTTATTTGACACAGGCTGCAATTTCCACTGAAAGGTGTATGTTAACATGGCAGGTAAACTGCCACAGCTTGATTGTAAACCGAGAGCCTTTTTTTTGCATGAAATACAAATTGCTTGCAATGCTATCCGAAGAGGCTTCTGTTCCATGGGAGTCCAGCAGAAATTCAATCACTAAACTACTTTATCTGACTAATCAAGGATTATCTCAGAGCATGGCACGGCCAGCAGTGCTAGCCACTTGCCATGTGCTTGCAGACCCTATTGGCTGAGGAGAACGTATGTGACTGAAGTGCTGCTCTGACTATCACTGTCAAAATGATCTCCAGGGGCCTCTGAAGACATGATGATGCTAAACCTGCTTCCTCTGGCACCAGAAGCCAAACTACATCTACAGAGGCTTCAGGTTCTTGCAGTCCTCCACAGTGAAGGTCAGGAAGGGGTCCATGTACTTCCTTCATGGTGTAGTTTTGCACAAGCTGCCCAGTAAGGCCTGTAGCTTGCCAAGTTGCCTCATTATATTCTCTTATCCCTAAGACCACGTTTACATTGTAAAAGATTAATATCATATCTTGTTTAGGGAAAAAAAAATAAAAAATAATGTGACAGTACATACTACGAGTATTACACCCCCTATAATCTTCACACTTCCAAAGATCTGAATATATAAAAAGTTCAATGCAGTTGGCAAGTATAAGTAGACTTCTCCAGTCCTCTCCCATATGCAAGAGAAGGTCAGCAATATATTGCACTTTATGGTATTTTGACAGGGTGGACTACCCAAACAAGTTCATGCATATTTAAACAGAAATAACAGAGTTGTCTGGGATCTGCAGCTCTAAGTGCCGAAAATACCAGATATCTGCAGTGCAATGGACCTTTATATTCAGAAAAAGAAAATAAATTGGAACTCAACTAATTTATCAATGTGATCATGCCAATTCTACGACAGATCATAGCATGCTCAAGTTCTTCAACACCCAGCTAGATAAGGAAAGAAAAGAAAAAAAAAAAAAAGAACAAGATGAAAATCAGTGACAATAGCAAAATAATGCTGATGAACTACATTACGGAAATAGATGAACAATCTATATTAGCTTTTTCTTTATTAAAACTTCTCCAAACCACTCAAACAAACCCTGAGCCACATACAATCAGCATGCAGAAAGGGAAAAGTCTGAGATGAGCAATCTCAGCAAAAAGGACAAAATACAGACACCAACTGTATAATCCAAATCACCTGAGTCCCTTCACAGCAAATTCAATATCCTGTGCAACCCCCTCACCCCCCTTGTCACCAAGAATGTTAGAAGAGAGAAGCAGATCCAGGCAGGCCCTGATAGCCTTCCCCATCTCACAGAGAAATTCAATGATTGTTTCTACAGAATCTGCAGGAACAACTTACAACTACTGTGGTAACAGCTTGGAGGCATCCATCAAGGATCAAGATCCCTCATGCAAGAGACTACACACATGCATAAAACATAAAGATTGCTCTGGCTCCAATCTCTTTACATTTACTCAGCTACGACATCTTGAAGATACATGAATCTCTCTGAAGAGTATAACCCCTTAACAGTATCCCTGACAGCAAAACGACGATAGAAGGAGGGCTATTTAGAGGCCAGAGATAGCAAAAGGTCCAGCAGACCAGAGTGAGGAAACCTTTGACAAACACACCTTTCATGTTGGGTATGACAGTTCAGCATTTTATAATGGGGTGGCAGTAGATATCTAAAACTCCTCAAAGCATAACTTAAAAGTCTTTGTCCTTGGCTCCCTTTCTGACAAGCCAAAAGGACAGGTAGGCTGTTGCTCTGAATGTGATTTGAGACATTTATTCATCAAAATATGCTAAGAACTTCCTCATCACTCAAGTTGCAGAGTTATTTATACTTCAACCAGTTTATGCCCCTTAGCCATTTAAAATAAAAATGCTGCTGTTTAAACAAGTATTCTCATTATAGATGTAATAAAACTATGGAGCATTATTGAAAGTTATGCAATAATTTGTCTCTTAGGAAAGATGAATGGCTAAGTTGGGTGCCCAGGACTTAAAATTCATTAATGTCTTAATAGTGAAACAGATATTAATCTCTCTTCATTAGCTCACCAAAATTAGCCAAGGCAAGTTAGAAAATGTTCTGAGACATTATTTGATTTCAAATGAATATGCCTGAAGTACTACTCTTCCAAAAAGCTATTATAAACAACAGGGAAAGGGGAAAAGCATTTGAAAAATTACTTTGACATTGTCCTTTAATCATGCATTGTATTCAGGAAAATTATTCTAATGCATCTCTTACATGAATAAGTGGTGGTAGTATATAAATAGCATACATTGCAGAATACCATGCAGAATATCTGATGATACAGTGCATTATACAACAACTAAATTATATACAAAAGAACATAATGATGGAGTGAGATAAGTTTAACACATAATATATTTAAAGAAAAATAAACACTCTGTAGGGTTAGGGTATTCCATCTAGTAAGTTAAAATACTATCTCATTTAAGGAATGATCATATTAAAAATATCTAAATTATCATTTTATTACTGTTTACTATTTCAAATGCTTTTTCTACTGATTCTTTCACCGTGACATCTGAAGGGAACAGAAATGAAAAGTTTACTCCCTTATTAGAATAATAAACGTCTCGGAAAACAAAAGTGGAGCATTTTGAAAAGTTTGAAGATGCCCCCTAATATCAAACACCCTAAGCGCAATCAAGTGAACAAATTCTGGTTTTGTATTTAGTAAATGAACACAGAATAATATAATTCTTCTATATTAACCAAAATTTAGGATTTTATGGCCACTAAATAATCCTCATTCTTTCCTTCTATTAGACTGTACAAGATTGAACAATAGTTTATGTCCTCTACTGCCTGGATTGCAAAGAGACTGTTGTGATGGGAATTCCAGACAGTGGAGAGCCAGCTTCCATTGGCATTTTGGAGCTGAAGAAACTAACTCCCATTCTTCATGTGAAATGTAAAAATAATCATTAGAAGTCAACAGTGTGCACACCATATATTGCTTAAACAATAGTTAACAATTAGGAGTTGGCTGCACAACATTGATCAGAATGACAAAACAGCATAATTTATTTGTTTTCTTGACTTGCTATTGCTTGGCTTCTCAGTTCTCCAGTTCTCACTCAGAACTAAATATCTGAATATTTATCTTCTGTATCAGGCGTTAACCACAAAACTTCAAGCCTGAAGAGGAAAACACAAGTGATGGTCCCAAACCCAAAAATGACAACTGCCACAAGATGACATCACTAGCTCAGAGTATTACATCTTGATGACTTTGTTGTCAAACTTTAGAAGTGTCAGATTTGGAAAAAGTGATTTGCATTTTGACCCTCCTTTATAAGTATAGCCAGTGTTCCTTTCCAATGCTGTTACAACCTTCTATATCATGCTAAAATTATGTCCTGGCAAACATGGCAGGTGTTTATATTTAAATATAACAATAATTCCAGACGACTGCAGATACTGACACTGGGCAGGGAACAAAGCAGTGAGGCCTGCACCATTCACAAGTAAAGGTAAGATTGATTGCCCATTTAAACACGAATTATAAGTAGCTTCATTCCATTAATATTAATTAGGTCAAGACTAATAGGCTCTCATGAGTGGACTGTTTAGCAGGTCAGAGGCAATGAAAAGGTGGTAAACAATTTACTGTATATTGAAGTTTGCAGGCATATGGCACATCTCTACCACTGTAACTATGCACCTCACTCAAAGTCAGATTGCTAAAGAGCGATTAGACTATTTGACCACGCAGATAATATGGGAAACACCAAAATCCTATTTTAAATTAAACAGTTTTAATAAAAAATGCTTCAAATTCCAGCCAGAGAGCAGTTTCAGTCCATCTGAGAACGTGAGGCTTGGGGGTGTTGGGGCAGAAGAAACCGGGGAGCACAGGTGTGGCCTCTCACATCCCCGCAGGCCCTTCAGGAAGGACACTCCAGCTTGTCCTGCTAAGTGCCTCTTTACAGTAAGAAAGGACACTCAGAGCTCACTCTTCACATGGATTCATTCATTGCTTGGCCCGTCATCTGTTACCACACTAGATGTTCCCTGGGCATTACAGCTTCTAACATGTATATGTATCCAGTTAAGAAGAACACTTACTGCACAAAGATCAAGTTCATTTTTTTTTTCTAATTGGATGGTAACACATTCTGATCAATAGCAAACATTTCTTTCACTGCAAATTTAATGAGCAGTGATACAAAGAGTATATGGACCTTGTTTGTAAACAAGTATCTTGACTCAAGTATGCAATAATGTTGGTGTGCATTAAAAATAATTTCATTACTGCTTTATTCTCATAAGCAGAGAGAATTTAAACCTCTCAGCCGTTTTCATCACAGGCCATTTGCAAGTGTCTGAACATAACAGTATTGGAGAAGCACTCTGCATTCATATTCCCTTTTCTATTTGTATTGCTCATATAGGACAACACAGGCTCCTTCCATGGACTAAATTTCTATTCTTCTGCTACTGTTGCTACTTCCTCCTGTTGCTACTATTAAACTCAAACCTGTGAAGAAGGACTGCCCAACGCATCTCTACCACTTAAATTCTACTTGAAATCTCGAAATAGTGTTCAAGTGGGAGAAAAGTACAGCAGAGGCCAAAGGTGAGCTTTCTATAAAGGGATCAATTTCAACCATTGGCAAGAATAACAGAATTTCTTCTGTAAGAGTCTGGATCATGTAGGAAATCTTTTTTTATTTTTAATTTACTAGTGATTATGGCTGTTTTTACTTCAGGATCCCCCACCTGCTATTCTTCCCTTTTTCTCAAGGGGCATAATTTTCAGAAACACTGATCGTCTCCCTTTTGCAAACCAAATACTTTAGAGATGCCTCAATTCAGACATGCAAAAATTGAGGTTCCTCCAAAAGATCAGATAATTCTGAAAACTGACTGTATGGTTTTACTTCAAGCAGAACAGTCATAAACCTAGTAACAGAGAAAAGAAAAAAACCCCAAACTTTTATTTAAAGTGTGTATACAGATGGTGAAGGAAACATTTTATTTATTGTCTATGCACAACTGACTACATTCTACCTTTCATGCTGCACCACTACTTGCCTGCCTTCAAATTACCTATCAACGCTTGGCACAGCTCAAGACCAGGAAGGATATGAAGGTGCAGGTGTTGGTCCTCAGGCTCATGTGCACAAACTGAATTCCTGCCTGGAATATGGTACATTTGAGCCAGCTGAATATTGCAAAGAGGCATCAAAGTTTTGAAAATCTAATCTCTAGTGAGGGGGGGGGTGTGAAGCAACACAAAGACTAACATGTAAATCTTTAAAGGCTCTCTGTTTCCTTAGAGCTTCCAAGTAAGCATGGTTGTTAATCAAAACCGAGATGTGAGAACAATCACTCAAAAAAGGCAGCTTGTATGGCACACAACTTTACACAGTCCTTTTGTGTTCCTGCTCAATATGAAAACTGAAGAGGTGGCACGGGGAAGTCTTTTAACAAGCCGGTGGGAAGCTGTACCAGCCTTCCACCTCAGGGATTTGTATGACAAATATGGGCAGGACTCCGCAGCTCTACACCTGCATATTGTACAGTTTGTCACACAGCATGAATGTACCACTGCCACCTACATTTTCTTTCTCAGTATGATTATTTTAGCAAAAATTCTTCTGTAATACTATTTTGGCTCCAGTAGCCCCACTATATGTGTACCAAAGATTTGCAAGTGTGTATTGACTTTTCATTCTTCACAGCCATGTCAAGACACACATAAACTTTACAAGATGCATGGCCTTGGGCCTACATCCAGCTACTGAGTGTTATGGTCATATAATGACACAGCCTGAAAGATAACAGTTTTAACAAAACCAATACCTACCTACTGAACATCTAAAAACATAATTAAAACATCTGTCATGACACATTTGCTGACACAATGGAAAATTATTATACCTTATCACTCACTGTACTAGGATTCCATTCCATTATCAGCTTTTGTTGTTCCACTGCAAACACACCAGAATAGATTAAAACACAACAGATTCTCATGACATATTAATGTGCTATGCATAAATGGGACTTCTCAAAATCCCAGCATCATCATATTGATACAGGGGATTAAAGGTAATACTTTTTCTTTCTTTGGTGCTGAATGGGCTAGGTCCCTGAAAAGCAACTTTCTGAGGCTATCTATCTGTTCCAAATATCATATATTATGATATATGTGCACAGCCAGGAGGAAATCTGCCATTTCCTCTAGAGACACTACCTCTAATACAGCCACAGAATATCTCTCTGTCTAAACCCCACAGACAGGAAAAATTCTTCCTCTAATCATGCAGATTACGAAGCTGGTTTAAGACCAGGAGGCAACAAATGCTGGTATGAGGTCCTGGCACGTCCCTACCTTGATGCCCACAGATCTGACTAATTAGACTACCTAGATGTTACATTTTCTCTTCTGCAAAGATAATTTTAGCTGAACGCTATGGTTGATGTGTCCTCAATACTTTGCAACACTGGCAATTGGGCTAAAGTCCTTATACAAAGGAATGAAAGCTGTGGTTCCAGCAGGCAAAAACCACACGTGACAAAGGCTACACCCTTGCTCTACTACAGGAAAAAAGTTACTTTCTTCACCACAAAATACTGATGTTTTAGAAGAAAAGAATGAAAAAGAAGTTCTCTCTGAAGTCTGACAGTTGCAATGCACTGAATGGCACTTGAGGATGACTTCAGGGGCTTTTTGTGTGTCCCTTCCTGCCAATGGCTCCATTGGCCAAAAGATGCAATTGTGACCAGCTTGCACCCTGCTATACAGCTCCAATTTTCTGATTCCAGTGGTACAGTGTCACATTTCTCTTAAGAGATTTCAGTCAAGTCAGCCTAGACTGTTCAAGCTAAAGCAGTTCATTTTGCCTCAGACAGGTTAGCACATGGTCACAGAATCAGTTCCATGAGGAGATCGAAGCTAATGGAGACCTCCTCATGAGGAGATACCATGGAGCTGTTCAGGCAATCTGCTTTGGGCACCACAGCAGAAAAGAATGGAAGAAGCCCCCAGAGCCTGCCACAGCCTCTAAGTGTCACTGGGCTGCTGTGAAATCACATCTCCCTCCTCAACAAAAGAATGGTCCACCAGCATCCAGAACCAGACACAATTGCTTTATACGAGCATGCAAGAGTATCCTCAGTGTTTGTACAACCTCCCTTTTCCCATGCAAAACAAATAACGAGCACAGAATACTGTAGAGGACCTAGGGAGAACCTGCTGTGTCACAGAACTAGAAAGGAGGCACAGAAAGCTAAGGCTTGCTTGAAGAGGTTATAATACATGAAATCAGGTAACATTTAACCCAGCTTAATTTACAAATTTAATATAACCATGCCCCAAAAGAAACACAGCATTAAAAACTAAAGAGCTGTTGCACTGCAGTCATCAGTTCTTTACTGTTTCAAGCAGCAAAGCAACTTAATAAAAGCTCCAGAACAGCTAAATATTTGAGGACATACTTTAAGTGTGTGTGAGTGTAATGTGACCTCGTATTTTCTCTGTCCATAGTGCCAGTTTCTAAAGTTCCCTTTACACCTTCTCCCAGCAATGTCCTGTTACCCATGCTGCAGGTTCCTGGCTTCTCCAGTTTTGCCAGTGGAACTGTTTGGGGACATAATGAAATTGTGCTCTGAACTGCCAGTAGAAAAGTAATCAACCAGTCAACCAAGCCAACATTACACTTTTAGCCATCAGCAATAGGGGTCTTTTTAAAGCAGCTTTACCACTAAGGAAACAGTGCAGTCTCTATATACTATGAATGCAGATTCCAGCCTACAAAATTAACCTCCTCTTAAGTGTTTTGTTTTTTTTCTTAAGGGCCACACTAGACTGCGACCACTGCACCATATCTCAGCCATTTTACTATAAACATACCAGTCTCACTCTAAAATTAGCCTTGAAGTATTTGTTGTCACAGGGTCACAGATATTTTGATAAACTTCCCTTTCATCATATACATAGTCAATCTCCCTTTGCATATGTAATACAGAGCAGCCAAAAACTGCCACAAATGTGATGACAGATCGGCTCCCTTATTTTTAACTTCCTAAAGCCAGACTCTAAGAAAGGCTTAGCTCTCCTTATCTGATCAATTAGCAGAACTGCAGACTTTGTTAGATGACTGAGCTCATTCCTTCCTAACCAGCAACTGAAGTTAAGGTTTAATACATACACTGTACTCCTGAAGGTTCAACAGAAGATCATTTCATTTCATTATACACTACTGTAAGTGTGAAAGGATTATTACACACCAGTTATTTTGCAGTGCCTATTTGTATTAAAACACTATGAAGAAAGGCTATTTCCATTTTCAGAAGGGAAATCTTTCCTCAGCATACTTTTCTTAAGGACATTAAGGGCAAATATTCATTAAAAAGGCTTTTTTCCTCTCCTGCCCATATAACCTCTCCTGAAGGTTCACTAGAAAATATGCTACAACCATCCAGTATGCTGCTTCTGCTCTAGTAAGATGGACACATAATCAACAGAAGCAAATTTGTATAAACTACTATGAGGTAGAAGTGCTGTATACTGCAGAAAATGCATTTATTCCAGTTCACTATATGTAGTCAAAACTAGAGGGAAAATCCAGATGATCAGTAATTTCACAGTTGGCTGACTTCTCTCCTCTTTGATACTATTTGTAAAATCTTTCCTTCGCTTCTGAATGTGTGAGCCAAGTAATATTTTATTCGTTTACTTGTGGGAAGGAGAAATTAAACCAGCTCACTTTATTGAAGATGCTGAATAGACAAGAAATACATATAACATGGGATTCTGAAATGTGTTGCTGAAATTGATATCTAACAGTCAAGTATTCTTACCTTTTTTATTCAAATGTGGGGTTCCCTGAATGGCCATCCACAAAACTAAACAATCCAAAGAAGTACAGAAGAATGTGCTTTTACTTTTACAAATGGGAATAGTCCTATAAGTAATTGAATTATGTTGCTTTGTCCTGGGTAAAGTCCATAATTGTAGTAAAGCCTTCATGCAGGATGTTTTTATCTTATACTGCTTCAGTTCTGTGAAGACAGTGGCCACAGAACCAGAACAGGCAAAGGCACTGAAACTGATGAGCTAGCAGAAAAAGTTTGCAGCCTAGATGAGTTCAGTGGGAGCTGGCTATCCAAATCCATCTTATCCTTACAAATAGCTGACCCTTAGGCTGCATCTATATTCAAGGAAAACTCCTTTAGATGAGTTGGGGATTTGTGAAGCAAATTCCCTGACCGCTCTTCCCCAGCATGCCCTGATTCCGGTCACAAAGCCGGTTTGGTTCTCCTCAATTAGCTTGCTTTCAATGAGATTGTTTGAGGCTAAGAAAGTCTGCAGCAGGGAACTTCCTCTCACCCCTCAGTTCCAGTCAACAGCTGTCCCAGTTTTTGAGGAAAGCAGCCTTGGGTTTTGTTTTCTGTTGGTGTTTTTTGCGGGGTTTATGTTGTTTGGGATTTTTTTTTTTTAGTAGACCACTTCATCAATGCTTTATGCCTAAATGAATGGAGAAGACTGGTGCTCTCAGCAATTCTTCCCCACATAAAGTGGTTACTCCTGTAGTATAAACAGCTTTCTAAGAGAACATGACCTGGAAGCTGAACTTGCTTACAAGAGGACTGGACTAAATCAATACTCAAAAAGAGCAATGGCTTCACATTCTGGTAAGTTGCCACTAGGCATCATTTGCACATCTTGTAATAAAAACAAAAGTACAAAACTGCCTAACCTATTTACAAATCTTTTACTGTGGACAAGGCATTTAACAATGAGAATGCTTTATGAGCTACCAATTAAGCATACTAACTTTCTCTAACGTGAACTCTCCCAGAAAACAATCCCAGGAGGGATGGGCGGGCCCACAGCAGTGCGGGCTCTTGGAAAGCCTTCTGCCAACAATGGACAGATTCTTGAAAAGGGCTCGCAGTGTTAAATTCCTCCAAGGGGGAACCTCTAGCGATGTGAACTTTGAGAAGAGGAACACACTCGGTGAGGTGAAGAAGAAAAACCATGGAAGAAAACCTCACCACTTTGCAATAGGGGCAAATTTCCTACAAACACACTAACTCTGTAATTTGTACAATTTCTGTAAAGTCTGTAATTTCACTTGAGGCTATGATTTACATGGATCTTCAGCCTTTACTTCTCAGCTGGACTTACTCCATACAAACAAATTATAACTATTCAAAGATCAACACTGAATAAGGCATCAAGCCGGGCGTATGTGTTACTTTTAAACAAAATAAAGGATGCCTTTAGATAAATAGATAAATAAGAAGCTAAATAGAAAGACAGGCAGGCAGATGATTTCGACAGGCAGACAAAGATCTCCACAGAGGGAATTCTTTTCTCTTTGTAGCACAATCATTTAGCTGATCTTGACTTGACAGGACAGGTGTCACATTATGGTTCCAAATTCACCCCTCTTTTTGGCTTTTTTTATTGCAAAACACCAAGGGAAAAAAAAAAAAAAAAAAAAACACAAACGCAAAAAGAGGTAGAAGAATTTCTCATAACAGCGTTTGACTCAATAATAGCTATAACAGGACATGCTGTCAAAGGAAACCATCACATTCCTATACAAAGCCATGCAATGCCTGAAGGGATCTGCCCACATGTCTGCAGCTTTCCTATTAGTGCCCTAGAGCCATCCAAGCAAGCTGCCAGCAAAGGCTCTAACTATATTTGATTAGTTTCAGGCCTTCATTTTTAGCGAGTCATCACCCTCTTAACGGCAGATGATGCCCTCTAGTTGGAATCAATGTGAGTGACCAGCTCACAATAGGCCAGATTAATGATGAAAAATGTGTAGTCAGCCTGGAGGGCTTTGGACATTTATCACCCACTGGGTCTGCCAAGCAGTGGGCTGCTCCCTGACTCATCAGGACAACACCCACCCTGGCTTAAAGAGCAGGCGACAGCACTGCGATCCTGGCTTAATGAGCCTCGGGTGAGAGAGGCCCGAGCACAACACACTTACTGCATATGCATTGTACAGTTAAACACAGGCTCAAATGTCTTTCCTTCTTCTCACCTACCTTGCAGACAGTGTACACCAACTACAGTAAGTCTTTCCAACTACAAAACACTCCTGCAAAAATTCTCAGTTGGAAAGCGAAGAGTTTCTTATTCAGATAGAAAACCCAGACAATAAGCTGTGTGCAAAACTCTGCTGCAAAATTTCTCTTTGCTAATTCATCCAAGGGAAGCAACTTTTTGACAAGTGAGTGAAATCTCATTACAATTTCATCGACATAATGAAAGGTGGGCAAGTAGATTTTGTGTCTGTTTCATAAATATTCACATCAATTTTTCATACTAGAGAACTAGTATCTCATTAAAATAACGGAATCTGCATCATACCTTATAAATATATTTCTCTAAACTTCTGATGTTAGGAAGGGCTGCCTACAGTATGCAGTAGCATAACTCACATTAAGATAGAGATGTGCACTAAAGCTCCAGTCACCACGTGAATGCTGCCTCAAAAGTTGTCATACAAAGGGCGGTGAGATTTATGAACACGGTAGGCACAAACTGTAGAGGTGCTGGCAAAACATGTGCATTTTCAGAAACATAGCATCACAGGGAAAAGAAATACTGACAAAATATATACATCAGAAGCTTCAGCTAGAGACCCAATTAGGAAGAATAACCATATGCTGAACTTTAAAAGATTAAATCATAGACCTGAAATTAAGCAGGGGGTGGATGGGAAATGTTCTAGTATATAAAAACAGACTTAATCATGTGGTTAAATGCTTTCCTGTCGAGGCCTGATACCTCTCTATCCATTCTGCATCCATTTATTTTCACAATCTTCAGAGAATGCTCCGTCAAAAAGAAAGAATTAACAAAATGGACTTGTTAGCACAACTAACAAGCTTGCTCAAGGGTCATCTCATTTTTACAAGGACATGATGGCTCCTTCCTCCATTAAGAAAATATAAGTGCAACCATATGGGATTTCTTTGAAAATTCATAACTTCAAGGAAACACAGCCTTAGGAAAACAAAGCAAGATTTCCTTGTAAGGAATTTACCATCCATTCAGACAGTTTTCAGTGCTTAACAGGAAAACAAATTAGTATCTCTCGATTAAAAAGTCTCTTGACTTTTTAATAAAAAAAGGTATATTTTAAAATGATACAAAAGCCTGCACATTAAATATGAAATGCCTGTAATCTTGCTTTCCATGGCAATCAGATCTGATGAAGTGCTTTGGTTTGGCAAATGTCCTAAAGACACTAGAAACACAGTCATTATGTTTTGAACATTTCAAGAAGATCTCTTCATATTTAATGAAGTTATTTTCTCTGCTACTAAAAGAGATACAGTAAATTCCTAAATCATAAATTAAGGTTCAAATTGCTAATCATGCTTATTTAAAAAAAGTGACTTGCAAGATTAGTAACATTATTAAATTACAAAAGAGCTCATTCAACCTAACAACATAAAAATCTTTAATAGGTACCTTAAACCTCCTCTACTATTCACAGCAGTCTTTCTCATGACAGCCTTGTAAATGCAAAAATGAGAGACATGCCCATTGTTTTGGTTTAAATTGCAGCCTTACCTCATGCCAAGCAAGGAGCAACATCCCCCGTGCAGCAAAGGGATCAGACCTGGGATCAGATCAGGCTCATTTCAACAAGCCTGCTCCACAGGCCTCCCCCTCTAGGACAGCCTCACATTGACATGCAAATACAAGAAGGGTCTTGTGTGGTAACTTTGCACCACTGAAAACACATGCTGTGTGAAACCACTTAGGTAGATTTATTTATTAGAATATAATACTTTACAAACTGTTACATCATCTCCAATCCAATGGTCCTGGTAAAACATCCTTTTTGTTTAGCTCACTGCACATTTTAAAATGAAGAATAATCATCTTCATTATTAGTGCAGCCATCAATTCTGCATGGAACATTTAAGCTAAAATATTTTAAAATAATTATTTCATAAAAAAAAGGAAACAAAATAAATTTGCTGAAAAATTAAATGGACCATCTACAATTTTCCCTCCTCTGTCCATTTCTGATTTACTGTTCATTTCATACTATAAAATTTGTTTTCAAATAAATCTTACACAATACACTTCACTAACTTTGCTAAATTTATGTCCTCTCTGAAAATTCCCAAAGTTTTTGTTCAACTCATTGCTAATATCATTAGCATCATCTCCATTTAAGAAAAGATAATTGGTAATTTCCGTGGCTGTGCTTTGAACCATCAGGTCATCATCTTTCAGAAAGGGAAATGTCATTTATAATTTTTACTGTCTCCATTTAGCACATTTTACCAGACATTTTCACTGACATCACACTGCAAGAAATTTAAAGATCCACTGTAATTCCTATTATCAGGAACAAGGATTCTTTAAAACCATGTTTTCTGTTTGTTTCAAAAGCTTAGTATTAAATTCTGTCTGTGAGACTTTTGGGGTTTACTCTGATGTTTTCTTTTTGTTTAACTATAAAAGGAATTGGTCATTGTCTGGATATCCTGAGATTCATCTGAGCACATGGGAATTGTCATAAACATGCAGAAGTTGTGTGTTTCCATAACTGAACTTTATAAATTTTCCTTATTCCCTATTTTAGGTTTTTTGGTCCACATTTTCTTACTTTTCTTTGCCATACTCTGTATTCACACATATCTAATGTTAAAAAACACAAAGCAGATAATCCTTGGTTTTACTGAGGACAAGATCATGTTGGGGAGATGGCAGTAGCAGGGCTGTGTATTAGCCTTTCATCTCTGGAGGCCAACGTTCATGTCTGTCTGAGGTCACGAGTTAAGAGATTTGTGATCTCGCCTTAATCCCTAGTGGACACTTAGCTACATCATGAACCAACTATACAAATAGCAATTTCCACCAAATTTGAGAACCAGGACTGAAACATGGTAGTTTACAAGTCAGGGTTAAGGTGCATAAGCTGAGCCATTTTGCAGTAGTTCATATGCTTTTCCATCATATAAATGTTTTATGCTTGTTACATATCTGTGTAAGGAAATAAGCAAATAATATACGCTTCCTCGACAAAAATATCTTCTAAAGGTGTGAAACTATATTACAACTCTATTTCTTACCCAGAAATCAACATGGTAAAGTTGCATTGCAAAGGCAATGGAACTCATTTGTCTTTTTGTAAGTACTGATGGTTGAAATTCTAGCACAACTGAAATTAATAAAGGTAGTGTCTTCATTCAGTACAGACTTTACAGTAAAAGAAAAATAATAGATATTTTTAAATAGCAAAATAAAAAGTGGCATGCACAATGGCAAAGATACGACATTTTCATCTGAAAAGTACAATTTAGCTTTATGGCAAAGTACAAAACTGCTTTTCAGTTTTGGCTGTTACCGTTTAGTGATTAAGTTTATTTCACTGTAAACTTGCTTATTTCTTCCCAGCAAAAGAACGCTTTTGTCAGCATCCTCATTCTCTAGTTAAATGGTAACTAGTTTGGGGTTTGTTTTTTTTTTCTCTCCAGTAAAACTCCAAGTGTATTGGGGTTAGTAGCACTATGTAAAGGGCAGTCTTAATTAACATTACTACTACATTAGAAAAAGTGCTAAGTGAAGTATTGAACCTAAAATGAAAAGCTTCAAGGCTTTGGATTTATCAGCTCTAGTGAAAAAACACTGGGGTAGAGTCTTGGGAAAGCAGAAACCCTACTACATAATTTCTCTTAAAAAATGGATGTCTTAACACTCCAGCAGAGCCTCAGCCTGCCACACAACTGACTCAGCCAACTAAAAGATGCATGATGGCCAGGAGGGGCAGAATCTGAGCATGCCAGACAGTTCTGTCAAGGGACCTGAAAATGAGTTGTGGCCACAGAAATAGACAGGAGATGCTGAGAAAGCAGAAGAGCAATAAGAAAAAGGCTATGCCTTTTCAAAGACGTAAGACACTTTGCTATTAAAAAGAAAAGAAAATCTCATCTGGTTTAGCACATGGGACTGTGCTGTCCCACACTATTGCTTCTGTTCTAATTATTTCTTTTCCCCTGTTTTTTTCTTCATATATTTTCTAATTATTAAGGTTACACTGTTACAAACAGTATGAAGTTGACATGCACAGAAAAGAACACTGTGCTTCCTAGAAAGGAATGCTGGAGGTTAATTAATGCTTGTAACTCTGCACCTAACCTATACTTGTTCCAAGCATAAAAATGAACTTTATTCCTCATTGCACCCACACCTACCAATGAGGTAAGCAGTAAGTGCTGTAGTTACATGTGTCTATAAAGAATACATCCTTAGTTTCCAGCTTAAAATGGAATCTTTATTCAGAGTTCCATTTCATTTTTTTTTTTACTGCCCTTTCACAAAGGGACTGAAACATTTCTATAATTAACTTTATCCTGGAGCAGGCAAAGAAGAGCTATCCTCATTCACAGTAAGAACTAGCTTTTCCAGAAGATCAGTATATCTGAGGAATTAAGTATTACATTTTTTACAATAAATACCATACACCTCTGGGCAGGACCACCTTACAGCTTTCGGATACTTTGCAGGAGGATGGATATTGAAGAAATGGTGGCAAAACAAAATTGTTTGTTGTCAGTTCTCTCTTATCACTCCTAAACTTATCCCTGCAGCACAGTGTCTACTTAACTGCTGGAAATGGACATGACTATTTCTGGGGAAAAGCGAAAATTATCTTCTCTGTCTCCCTTTCCCATGATTCCTTCCACTAGGTTTCACGCAAGTCAAAGACCAAAGCACATCTGGCAATAACACTCTTTCTATTCAGATTTGTGCCCTTCATGGATGGCCTTGCATGCTATAGCAAACGTAGCGGTGTATACCTGCTTCACTCTGAGTAGAAATTATGACAGTCTGTCTGAGAAGCAGAGACAATTATTCACAGACACACACACACCCTGGAGGACCTCACTCCCCACCCAGATGAATCGTGAGATAAAAACTTAAAGAAAAAAAAGAGGCTAGTAGGTCAGGTTTTGTGTACTCTGCTTTCAGAATGATTATCCTTGTCTTAAGACATTTCTGGTTGAATAAGCTACAAATCACAGCTCTTTAAGGGAAGCATTGTATGGCTGGGTAGTCATGCTCCTTAACATGTAATTTCACCTGCTGCAAATGAAACAAAGTAGCTTTCAGAGCTGTACAGCGAAATACTTCTCCAATCTCTAGGATACTTCATTCCATTTTAAGTTTATCATAAAAGTGCGTCTGTATTAAATTACTAAAGTTTTGCATTTATACTACTACTCTAGAAATGCATAAAGTTTTCTATAATATAAATGAAAGATAACAGCTTAGCTCCTTCATGCAAGTTTTGCATTACATGGTCAGATTTTGTTAACAAACTGTTCTGTAAAGAATTTGAGGAAAATCAGCAAAATGGACAAATCAATTGTAACTCCAAACCTATATTCTTACATCAAAATACTGAGAGCCACCAGTCTTTGAAAACATGTCATGCTTACCTGGAAAGCATGTCTGAACTATGAATTTTAGCTATTTTATTACAAACAAGTAAATCAAGAAACGGAGATGCAAAATCCTGAAAAATTCACCCTGCACAGAAGATTTCTGCATTTTCTTATGACAGTTACTGGCTTTCTGAAACAATTTGCACATCCAGGAAGAAATAACAGTGACAAGCAGCCCTTGAAGCCTTGTAGTAAGGAAACAGCCTGAGTGCAACCTCTTTCTCTGTATAAGGTCACTTGCTGACCTAATAGCAAAGATCATGGAATTACTTGCAGCAAGAGTAATACTGGTACCTTTTTGCTGATGGTCTATGGGATCTAAAAAATTAATATTTCAGTACCACAGAAAGCAACAAGATGGAGAAAATGCCTCTAGCTAAGATGGATTTCTAAAGACATGAAAAGTAAAAAATGCAAATCTCAAGGCTTGCAATACAGCCACACCTTCCTTTCCACGTCCCCTCAAAAAGCTAGTAACTTGAATTGTGTGGGCAGGATTATTTTATTATTTTAAAAATATACTGTTGATAAGATCAATTATGTAAAAAGCCCTTTTGCAATGGGATCCTGTGTCTGCCAGGGCTTTGAAGAAGCACTGACTACAGTTGCATTTATATTTTTTTTCTTACAGAAAGCTCCGTGAAAATACCGAGGATTTATAAAATGAAAATCCAAGTTTCATTGGATTTGCTACTACAACAGGTGATTTTTAAAAAACAGCAAAAATTTGATGACTAAACAAGCAGGCTAGACATAAAAGGAGGTTTCAAACAGTATCCCCTATCAACTGTGTCTTTAAAAGCAGATCATTTTCTTTAGATTTGCCCTGCATCCACAACTCAATGATTTACTCAATTTCAGTAAACTCCACACCTAGAAGCAGGGCAAATCCTCTTTAGACAGCCTTTTGCTGTCCATGACTCCTGAGATCTGACCTTACACCAGCTCCCAGCCTGAGGCCCTGCTCTTTCACTCACTGCCTTTCTGCTGCCCATCAGGCACTTGACATCCTTCTGCCTGCCTCCCCTCAGACCTCCTGCAGCCTGTTTTGGGGAAGGAGCAACAGCCTATCTAGAAAGCTGCCACACAGGCAAGGGCATATCATCCAGAACAAAGTAAATGAGGAACCTTCCTCCCCACCGCTCAGTCATCAACTAGTAAAGTTTGTCATATCTGTCACAGCTTTGTTGAGAAGGCTTTAGATTTTCATGTGCACATTGGCCAAACTACCAGTGCATTGATCACCCCAACCAAGAGCTCCCATGGAGGAAGTGCGCATGGAGTTTGAGCACAAGGTCACACTCAGAGAGGGCAGCAGCTCCGAGGGCCCAAGAAGGTGGCAGTGTTGGCAAGAAAAGTGTCCTGGCAGCTCAGTGTTGGAGATGCAGATCATTTTCAGGCAGTTGTCTCCTTCTGCACAACTCCAGCCTGGGGAAAATAAAGGTAAGGGCACTTGTGGCTAAGTTGTCTTTTGAGAAGACTAATTGTCCTGGATAGGAAAGTGTGAAAGATCTCTTTCACCAAAGGAGGAAGTTTTAAATCACACCAGGTGCAAGGGACACAACACAACTAAATGTGAAATCCAACCTCTGCTGAAATCACTGGCAGCAAATCCTACATACTTCAGTGGGGCCAAGGTTTTGCCTAGAGGCAAAAATTTATAATAGTCAAAGTGACAATGATGATGGTAATAAAGTTAAAGTAAATACTCTTGACATTTTATGGTCAAAGATAATAAAAACAACCAGTAATATTCAAAGAATGCAGAGCAAGAAATGTTCAGTACTGCTACCTAATCTGCTATCTTGAATATCCAGACTGCTAAACTTAAATTTTTTCTTTCTTCTTCTTCATTCCCTTTTCAATTGAAGTATCCAATGGTATGATAATTAGGCTTAGTTAAAGGAGTTAAAATGCTCATGTGGACACAAATTACTTTGAACAAAGTTTATTTGGACTTGACAGAAGTGATTACACATAAATTAAGCTAAATCTACATGAGAACTATGCCTCCAGAGGATCCACATTGAGATACTGAGTTTCAATTAAAATCACGGAAAAATTTTGTTGGTAGACAAGTTTATATGGTTTGGACACATAAGAAATTATGACAAAGGTATATGTTATACGTCTTTAGCAGGTGATCTATAAGCCATTAAATATTTTAAACTTCTGCAGCAGTGATTTCCATTATTTTCACTTTAGATAGCCTGATATCTTCTTATACTAAAAAAGTCTTTAAAATATCTACAGTATCTTACTCTAGCTTATGACAAGCAATCTAGTTCACAATTTTACCAGCCAAAACCCTTGTATCCTAAATATACGATAATCTTCCTTTTGGCCTCATTAAGGTCATCAACAGTCTACAATACTGTTTATTCATTGGTTTTCATTAAAGATTTCTTTGTTATCACTGTAAATTCTATAAACCTCTTATTTAATGAAATTTTACAGACTCCTGTAAGAATTAATTCCACAATAAAGTACTACAATGGCACGGAGCAGCTTTTCTCTTTTCAAGCAAACCAAGTTAGTGATGCAATTTTATCTTCAATACTACATTGCCTCACATTGAGGGGGGGGGCGTGTTCACAGAAAGGCATGATTCACAGAATCACAGAATCGTCTAGGTTGGAAAAGACCTTGAAGATCATCCAGTCCAAGCTTTAACCTCACACTGACAGTTCCCAACTACACCATATCCCTCAGCGCTATGTCGACTCTACTCTTAAACACCTCCAGGGATGGGGACTCCACCACCTCCCTGGACACCCCATTCCAACACCTAACAACCCCTTCTGGAAAGAAATACTTCCTAATATCCAGTCTAAACCTTCCCTGGTGCAACTTGAGGCTATTCCCTCTTGTGCTAACACTGATTCAGAACACATTCCATAATTCTGACGTCATTTTGCTTATAAAAGAAAATTATATCACAATCATCAGGGGAAGTCTGAAGTAAGTTTTCAATACCAGTGGCTCTACCTGCATGTAATTAATCCCACAGGCGAGCTTGAGGGGTGTATAAAAATTGCATATAGTTTTGATGATTAATCTTCAATTGGCTTTTGGTCTTCCCAGTAAACTATAAAGGAATATAGTTATAATACAGTTTCAATTTTAGTCCTTTGTGCACTCATTACAGCTTGAAACAATTGCAATGCTAGAGGCTTTGCTGCTTGAACTATGTAGTTGTTAATTAAAGAAAACACTATTAAAATTGTAAATACAAAGTCACTCCATTTGCAGGCTCACTTCATAACAATGTGTCTGCAGTGTCTGCAGACTTCCAGATGCACTTTTTCCAGGTGAACTATCTAGCTGAAACTCGGTACAAAAAGCACATAGCACAAAATGGTAAAAGTCTTCATTCATAGTTCATATTCTTAAACAGATTTTTAACAGTTAACGTGTTCCTAACGTTGTACTCAAGAGTAATATTACTAATTACAATAATAATATTGTGCATATAAACAAATCATTCTATAAACGTCTGTATTAAAGCAGGGCCCCAGAAGGATTAAGAAAAAAGAACTCTCAGAAATATTGTACAATCATACATTTCCAGTTGTATGATTTAGTACTGTAACCAACATTATAAGCATCTCTGATAGCATTTTTATACTCTTTCACATTAAAATTCCCCATAATATGTTCATACAGGAGACAACAATGACACCGGTCATTTTTCCGCCCTCTGTATCAAAAGACTTCACTGGTGAACAAAATGCAACAGTTCAGTATTTACTGACAAGGTATTTCAAATCAATACACTAATATCTGTAATAACTGATGGTTATTGAAATAAATATGCCATCTGGTATGAATTATGTAAACTCATCACACACACAAAAAACTATAGGGTGGATACAGGACAAGAACAAACTAGGGTCTCCAGTGAACCCTCTTCTACACTTAACTAGCCTTAGAGTGCACACTCATGTCTGCTTTTTGGAGGGTTTTTTTAGCACTTTAAGGAAATTAAAATCCTCACAGTTTCCAGTTTACAAAGCACTAAAAGAAAGCTAAATTGCTTGCTGATTTTAGATTTTTGCAAAGTAGGCTGATGTAAGCTATGCAGGGAGAAAAAAAATACACACATTACAGTTAATGACATTGTCTCTTGAGATGCAGGTGTGTTGTCCAGTAATATGGAAGACTCTAGAGTAATTATTCTTTGCACCAGTCTTAAACAAACAGGATCCTAATTACCTACAGGCATTCTGGGAAGAGGCTTGTTTGGAGAGATTTATTACAGTTCACTATCACAAGGTTGCAAAAAGAAGCCCTGTAGAGCAGCAGTTATATTTACATCATAAGTAAAGCTACAGTCATAAAGGTTTAAAAAAAAATTGACAGCACTTTTGCTGGAGATCAATACTGAATAGCCATCTTTATGGTAATTAGATTTCAAAGTTTGTTTTATATGAATCAGAAATTTTAGCAAGGTTTCTTACTCTGCAACTAGAAGCTGACTAATCCTACTAATCTTCATGTATGCGAGGTATCACAAAAAACTCTCTCAGTGCTGCAGAGGCACTGATTTACAGGGAAGAGGGGAAAGGGAGGAAAGTGTGAAAGCTGTACTTTCTGTTACCACTGTCAACCCAGTCCAGTCTGCAAGTTTCTAGTTTTACAACCAAGAGGCATGAACACAGATGTGCACCCCTTCCTCTAACCACAGCACAGCTGCATCCAGCCCAGTATCACTTGAGTATTTCCTTGGCTGTTCCTTGGCTGTAGTCTTCCTCATGGCCATCACCTCTGGAGGGCTGATGAGTTTTCCCATTGGAAATCCTGCTACACAGCCCTTGCGTTGTGGCTGGTTCTGTTCAGTTCCTGCCACTAGAGCTGTTCTTCCCTGGGCTTTGAGCTTCTCAGATCTCACAGGTTTGAGCAAGACCATGCCCTCCCTGTTTAGATGGGAGTCTTCCAAGGAAAACGCAGGTGCACCAGGAAGCACTCTGATGATTCAAAGCTGACAAAATTCCCTCCCAGAGCCAAAGCCCATTAAAACAGGGGATTTCTTTCTCCCATGAACTTCAATAGAGACCGAATCAGAGACAATGTGGTATTCATTCTACACCTCAGGGCTGGAGTGAGGTATCACTGCATTTCTAGAAGCCCAGGGGTTTTTGATAAAGTCCTCTTGTATTACCTCATAGCATTTATTCTCAGAATCCAGACCAAACTCCGATTTACCTAATTACATTCTGCCTACCTAAATAATCTTCTATAGGTTCAATTTATTAAGTACCATATTTACATCCTGTACAGGTGCTATTACAGAGTTATCTTTCACCTTGAAGACAACTGTATGTCAGTTGCAAGTGAATTTTAGTGACTAGTAAGAGTATTTCATAAAGTAAATGTTGTGGAAAATGTAAAAAAAGCATATACTCTAATAATAAAACTGTCTAGTTACACATTTCTTGCCTGGTATACAACATTATTTACTGACCAGACCTTCAGATGAACTAGCAGGTTTTATTTAGTGTGCATATTCCTTAATAAAAATATGTTTGTTGAAACACAAGGAGGTGTACAACTTAAATCTGAAACATAGTTGAAGTTTATTCCAGAGAAAAGCAAGATACTAAAGAGAGCACATTATGGCAATGTGGTGAGGGTACTAACTTTAAATCTAAAAGCACAATTTCTTCCAATCTCCCAGAAAAATCATTAAAAATAAAGAAACACAAAACAGCAAAAGCAGAAAATGCCAGAAGCAGCGTAAGGACCCTAAGTTTAAAATGTCTGTGACAAAAACCAAGCAGCAATCCATTACAAGAAAAATATGAAGGTTTCCGGTAGTACTTCACCTCTTCTCTCTCCTACAGGCCCTACCAAGATACAGTTGATCAGCTGTGCATGTAATTAATGATTAGCCATTCAGTTAAGTCTTATTACAAGCATCAACTGCTGTAAATACACAAAAATGACCTGTTTGATAAAATGAAAAATCTTATACCAGTGAAGTACAGCAAGCTAGAATAAACATCTTCATCTAAACTGATGTTTTAGTCCGTGACTTTTGAACCACAAGAAAATACAATGATCCATCACACATCACTCATGTTGGCAGTGGCCTTAAAAGGTTAACAAAGACCAGTCATCCCTGCCCACCTTCAGTGGCACTTTATCAGGTGATGTTGCCAGTCTTCTTGGAGCATACTACAGCAAATGCTCCCTTACCTTCTCCCAGATCACAGACAGAGGCTTCAGAATACAACTTTATGTATCATTTATTCAAAAGAAAACTCAGCCTGGGCAGGCTATCCATCCCCCTGTGTGATGTCAAATCTCTTCATGTACACTCTCATATTATCATTCATTACAGCAGTCTTGGCCTAGAAGTCTGCCTCTAAATTCAGTACCATATTACATGCACCCAGCAGAGATTTCAATGAAGTCCACCTCAACTGCTTTCAGGACTTTTGTACAGTGCACAGATTTTTACAGAGGATGATCACAGCAAGACAAAGTTTCCCGCAATGCAAGACAGAATCTGGGGAGACATACTGTTTTGATTCTTCCCTTAAATCTATTTTGATAAATTATTCAGTGTTCAAGTACTGTTCTGGATTAATTAATTTAATTAAATCATTACACTGAGCAGCTATAAGAGCCTGAATATATCTGCATGAGTTTAATATCCCCCACACTTGCTTCAGGATATTCTGTTCTGAGGAAAACATTACCCCCCAGCAAAATGGAGAACAGTATCACTGTCAATCTCACTAGCAGCATGGCAGTGCTATTTTAGCCCATGGCTTCTCTGGTGTATTGCTGTGCATAGGGCCTCTCTTAATAAGAGCTAGCCATCAACAGAAATAAGCTCATACAACCCACGCACCAAGCGACCAGAACATTAGTGATGATATCCAAACTTAGATGAGCCTCTACGGTAAAGAGCAAAATTTGGTGCACTTTCTGCCAGAAGTCCCATCTCTGGATGGGCTTTGTAAGGGCCAGGTTGTAGTTTATACTAGCTTATGCAAAAAAACCACACAGAGATACAGATAATTAAAAAAACCGATCACTATTGTTCTTGCCTTCACGTAAGGAAACATTTCCAGAAGCAGACAAAATAAGACTTGAGTATATTTCCTTATATTAGTTTCCTTTCTTGTTCCCATGAAACATACCCTTTCCTACAACAGTGTCTCCAGAATAGCTCAGGATTTTTGTTCTCAAGTAACTGGACTTTAAAATCTGTCCTTTCCAGTTCTCCACCTCTGATGAGCGTTCCTAGGCTTACAGCCTAAACAAGCCTTCTACTTTGAAATCGCGTAATTTTGCTCTTTGTATTCTGCCCCACCCAGAGCTTCTAGGAGCCTCTCCCAGTTTGCACATCTCTTCCAAAGAAACTCTGAAAAGCCCATGTTAGTCACAGTTCACCCAAAACATGAAAATAAACATCATGCTTCATGAAACATTACTTTCACTGTGTTTAAATGGTTTCAACATATACAAAGATTACAAACCAAAGGCTCAAGTTACGCAAACTTTCTTCTTTTTTTCAAGTTTTAGACAAATACAGGAACAGTCATTAAGAAATTACGTGATGAACTGGACAGAGGATGACTGTTCTCTCATGCTGAAAGGGCTTGAGCACTTTTAAAGGTAGACAGAGGCTATCAGCAGATTTACAGGAGGGCTAAGAAAACTGATCTCCTCATGAACAACATCACTGAGTGGATAAGGTAGTTTAAACCTTAACAGAACCTCTAGAGTGGCTATATAATGTTGCAAATATTTTCAAAACCAGATTGCTTTTAATGAAAGCAGTATCAAACACAGAGTTTTTCTGTAAGCCTGAGGCCCAACTGCAAAACTGGGCCAAACTTTCACCATGTTGCTGCCAGGGTGACTAGATATTAATTATTCTCATCTCTAAACCCAGTCACGTGTCAATAACCTCTGAATTATACAATTTTTTTTATTTATTTTTTTTTTTAAGAGGGCAGTGATAGCACATGTGAAAGGAGGTCATAAGGCTCCAAGACCCTGTATCCAGAATTTGAATCCTGTAATCAAGTGTACACAAGACTTCCAATAAATTTTATGGACCATTCTGAATGCAAGTAATACAAGATTTAAGTAAGAGCTATTTTTATCATCATTTCTGTCAGCTCTTTTGACATGCAGCAAGCCTATGGAGAATGCCCCACCTCCAAGGACTCCTGACAAAACTGCAATAATCTCTTTTCTAACAGTGCAGTCTGTCTTTCAAAACTTTTTATTGCACCAAATTTTCTTCCTACATATGTTGTTTTCCTGAATTTCATCTGATTACCCCAAGCTCATTTCACTCTAATACACCAGTTCTGAAGTGAAACATTTACTAAGCGTGCTAGCTCTGCCACCTTTGTCAGCAGTGCTAGATATGCACCCACAAAAGAAGCCTGACCAAATCCTGTAGCGCTAATAAATCTGTATGGTTAATCAGAATTCACAAGTTGTACACAGATTCCTCAGCTTTCCTATTGAACAAGAGTAGAAACTCGATTCATTCTCATGCAAAAGCACCTCCTCACATGCCTAATCCTAAGGGAGGACATCTTTAGGGAGACCCATCAACCGTAATGAAACTGGTAACATTGCTGAACAGCTGCCACTTGACCTCTTCTGAAGCATTTAAACTACAGTTAGGGTTAGTGATGATTTAGGGAATCTGTTTGCTTTGTCTGTGGTATTACTCTTACCTACTGTAATTCCTTACAGTTTGGATATTTCATCGCACAGAGGATCCAAATCACCACTGGATAGGAAAAAAAATATTGGTGTGAATGCATGAAAAACCAAGAAATTAAAAACTTTATATCCCCTATTTCCTAAGATATTTTTGTAACAGATCTCTTCTATGTATTTAGTTGCAGTGGCCCTGGAGTAGAATGAGATTTCTGTTTTAGGCACTTGAACTAACCAATTTCCTGGAAATAGAACCACTGTGAAGTCACACAAAAGCATTCCTAAAATACTTTTTAAAAACCACTTCAGAGTTACAGTTCTTCCTTCTCTCCCATTTTTTTTTTCTTTCACATTTGCTGGCTTACTCTTGAAGCTGTATTTTAGCTAAATGTTGTTCGCCTGTAGTCCTAATATAAGGCAAATCCCATATCACCATGTACATATGCAATAATTTTCTAGACAAAAAAAGAAAGTATTTCTTCAAATTATATCACTGCATGAATGAATCTAAAAAGCTAACAGCATTGGTAAAGTGCTAGTGATAAGAAATCTGTCAAAGCAAAGAGGAGGAGGCTGGCAGAAGACCTCTGGTCCTGCAAACTGCTTGCTATTGGCGACTGTAGTCATGCAGACTCCCAGCAATGCAACCGTGAAGGTGAACAGGTGTCCCTTTCCCTCTAGAGCACTTTGAAGAACTGAGACTTTGCTGTAATTTGGAAAATGAATACTGTGTTTTAGTCACAAGGTAAACATCATACATGCCTTTAAAAAAAAAAGTCACCCATCAAAGGTTTAACAGATTGCCTTGAGCTACAGCTTACAAAATGAACAATCCTTATCAAGTTGTAGCTTTGAACTGGATTACATCTAAAACAAAGCTTTACCGCTGAAAAGCCATCAGAGAGTTAGCCTTTTGTGGTACTGCATCCTTGTTACAAGTGGTTTGCTAGTAAACATAAGATTAAATGTTCGCTCTAGATCTCATCAACACTAAATACAAGGCTGAAATGTCTGTGGCTCACTTCCAGACGGCAAATTAGAGAGTAATCGGTGGTGTTACTCCAAACGAGGCCTGATGCTTTTATCGACTGCATCACCATCTCATGCAAAACCTAATGTTCAGTCAATAGCTCTCGTTGGAGGGGAGCCACTAACTCACTGTTCCTGTCAGTATTCCTTATCTAATTACATATGGACTGCAGTTAGAGCAACTCTATCTCCTTAGCACAGTCCACCTCAGCTGCAACTTTTAGTACAGACTAACCCACACATACTGCTGTTCTGCAGCTGTCAGGGCTTGCTTCTTCTAAAAATTCCCTTCTACTACTCTTTTGAAAATCGCTATTTTTGTGCAAAATATACAGTAATTCAAAACCACCACTTCAGTAACAGCAAGGGAAAATAACAATTTCAGAACCTCTGGAAACATTCCACATACAGACAGTTTATACAAATTATAAGCAACAGAGTCCAGTTTACAGAAGTTGAAATAGGGCAAAGTAGTGAGGTATACATTTTGGTATAGTTTATAACTCCTCTATGGTATGGGCAAAGCCAGCTGGCAGAATTGCCTTCTATGAAATGCTGTATTTTTAGCTGCCTCCCAGCCAAGGAAGAAGCATGTCCCAAATTGTATAGCCTAAATCAAATTTCATATACGGCTGAGATTAAAAGGTGGAAACATGTATGACAGTGCTCAGCAATTCTTTGACTAAGATTTGAAAAGCTGATCCCTCCCTCCAGGTAGAAGCTATTGCCCAGCTTTAGGGGAAAGTCTGCTCTCAGACTAAGTGAAGAAAAACATGAGTCAGAGTGGATGGGACAAAGCCTCTATAAGCACGGAGCTATTTAAAACAACCTTTTGTCCACTCTCCACTTTACTACTTTTTTTTTTTTCTTTTTTTTAAATTTTATTTTACCACTACTGGGATCCATTTCCTTCCACTCAAAATACAGGCACTTCAGTCTTATCTTTCAACAAATAAACAGGAGTTGCTAATTCCTTTCAAAACACAGCCAGCAAGAGAAACAAACGTGTTTATAAAAGTGAGGTGAGTAACTCAACCCAGCTTAAGCCAAGCGAGCTAAGTATTTGGAGTTTTCACATGGGAGACAGGCCACCTCTGTTTGCAGTGCCCCTGAGGAGACATTTCAAACCTGCAGCTGAGCTGCAGTGGGGATGTAAGGACTTGCCCCACTGCCTACAGCTATGTCAGACCCTCACCTAGAACAGAGGGAAAATCTTGTGGTGGGTTGACCCTGGCTGGACACCAGGTGCCTACCAAAGCTGCTCTATCACTTAGCAGGACCGGGGAGAGAAAACATAACAAAAAGCTCATGGGTCAAGACAAGGGCAGTGAGATCACTCACCAATTACACAGCAAAACAGACTCGATTTGGGGAAAATTAATTTCATTTATTACCAATCAGAGTAGGATAATAAGAAATAAAAACTAAATCTTAAAAGTTTTCGCCCACCCCTCTCTTCTTCCCAGGTTCAACTTGGGACTTCCTCTACCTCCTCCCCTCCAGTGGCGCAGGGGGATGGGATCAGTTCATCACACGTTTTTTCTGCTGCTCCTTCCTCCTCAGGGGAGGACTCCTCACACTGATCCCCTGCTCCAGCGTGGTATCCCTCCCATTGGAGACAGTCCTCCATGAACTTCTCTGACATGAGTCACTCATGAACGTGAACATTCATGAATCCAGTGTGGGTCCTTTTCATGGGGTCACAACTCCTGCCAGCAAACCTGCTCCAGAGTGGGCTCCCTTCTCCATGGAGTCCTACCAGCTCCAGTGTGGTCTTCCCACAGGGTCACAGCCTCCTTCAAGCACCCGCCTGTTCCGATGTGGGTCGCTCACAGGCTGCAGGTGGAGATTCACCTAAGCTCCACCGTTACCCTCCACGGGAGCAGGGCACAGCTGCCTCACCACGGGCTGCACCACGGGCTGCCAGGGAATCTCTGCTCCAGCACCTGGAGCACCTCCTGCCCCTCCTTCCTCACTGACCTTGGGGTCTGCAGAGTTGTTTCTCTCACATAATCTCACTCCTCTCTCCAGGGCTGTTGCTGTTGTGCTGCTTTTTCCCCCCCTTCTTAAATATGCTATCAGATAGGCGCTACCACCACCACTGATGGGCTTGGCCTTGGCCAGTGGTGAGCCCATCTTGTAGCCGGCTGTCATTGGCTCTGTTGGACGTGGGGGAAGCTTCCAGCAGCTTCTCACAGAAGCCAATCCTGTAGCCTCCTGCTACCAAAACCTTGCTACGCAAACAATACAGTTCTAGTTCCTTATTTTTCACCTCAACACATGTCACAGTCTTTGGATGATTCAAGAGACCTTAATGTAAAGGGGAAAGACCAAAAAATTAATGATGAAGCTAAGAATTCTTCTGTAGAAAAGCCAAAGGTCGTTAAAAGGCTAAAAATTTCTAAACCGTTAAAGGTAGCTGGACAGTTTTAACTGAAAAGGGTAATCAGATGACTTTGAGAATGAAAATGTAATTCAGCAACTAACAAGCTTTACAGAACTTTTTTTACATGTAATGGTGACAGGTACAAAGGAAGGTGCTCATATTAGAGCCCATGAGTGAAAAACTGGACGCAACAGGGAATAAACAAGAGAAGAAAAAGTCTGATGAATCTCTTCCAATCATTATGTATGTTTCCCACTTATCTTAGTGGAGCTTATGAATACGCACTGCAGGGAAAGTGAAATCATAGTGAATCATCAGAGCATCTTTTAAATGCTAGTGAGTTTGTCTTACAGAGCCCTTGTTAGCTGTATGTGTAATTATACCATGTTACCGGCTAATCAGAAAAAAACCCAAAACAGAACAAAAATAGATTTTAAAATGCTATCTGAATTAATGTGGAAAGTTTCATACTATCTTTGTCTCCCTTTTTAAACATTACTAAAAGTTACAGATTAGTCAATGAAAAGTAGAAACGACTGCCTAAATATTATAAGCCAGCATTTTAACAAACTAAGAAAGCAGTATCAGCTGTGGAGATTTCCTACTAAAATCCGTGAAGCTGGGAAGCGAAGTTCATTCGCTGAATTACAATTTCAACAAATTCAGGCCAAAGATGTGGTGCCCTCTGTTCTCCTAAAGCTGACCAGAAATGAAAAAAGGCAGAAGAACAGAGACTTTGATCTACTAATGCAGAAAACACAGTAGCCTCAACTTTGCCTTTCTCCAGTGTTTGTGTGCTGCCAGGTTAGCTTTTTAGGTAATGTAATATCCCCCTAAGGTGCATTCTGTGCCACTATACTTGCAACATGAATGAGAAAAAAGGAAGAGAAACTTAGCAGACATTCAACTCACCAGGAGATTTATTTACAAACAAAGGATCAGAGCCAAGAAAAGAGCAAAGGTAAGTCACAGATGGTGAGTTCAGGTACAGAGCCCACTTCCAGAACTGCAATACATCCACAACTAGGTTGAACAGACTTTATGATGTGCTTGGTCAACCTCACACTGAGATCTCTATGGGAAAGAAGATAGTACCAGTTTATACCATGGTATTAAAAATTTTGTGATAGTGATAGCAAAGTAACTATAATCTACTTTCTACATTTATTCTATTGTTTTATACTTTAATGGCTAGGACATGACATGAGATTAGTATCAGCCCAGTTCCCCTGCTACTTGGATAACCAAGATTTAATATTCCTCATTATCATAATTTCCTGCTATTTACCAGTAAAAATTGCTGACAGAAATGAAGAGTTGTTTTCTTTTTTCACACCTTATTGCAGACCACCATGAAGACTTTCTTTCTAGTCTCTTTCTTCTCCTTATTAGACAGGGAAAAATTACAATCTCTGTTTTAGCATTATGGAATCAGAACACAAGAGCGACAAAGTCAAAGCCTGAGAATTACCAAAAGGTCTGAAATAAATTAAGGAAGTGAAATTCAAACTCCCTTGTTACCTGATATATATAAGCTAGTGATCCTGAGACTCTAATATCAGTGCAAAGTATCTTGAGAGCAAAACATTTCCTCCAACAGACTTTTATTGCAAATATACAAACTAAGGCTAAACCCATTTTGCTGTATAACCTACATACTATAATATTTTTGTCATGCTATTATATTAAAAATCTTGCTTTTCCATATACTGACAAATTTCTGATCCGCAAAGCATTAAAAGATCTTTCTATAAAGACTAAGAGCATTCAGACTTCTCTGACATAAATCTCTATTAAACTTTGCTAATCAACTGAACAATAGGAAAGCTAAAGGCCATTTTCAGAAACCTAACCAGGTCAGTCACAAATACATGGCATGTTATCTACATATGAATGCACTGCACTGGGTTTTTTTGAGTATACAGGTTTGTAGAAAGCTATGCACAAGGCTACTGCAGTTAATTTAAGAAGGATTTCAAAATTCACCTAAAAACGCCTGAAACTCCCATTCTGTTTAATATCCAAACCATTCCAAGTAATTGATTAAATAAACAGAACAAAAAAAGCCACAGGAAGAGGTTATCTCCAAATACTTTTAAAACTGCACACGTAAGTCTTTTTTTCAGTCTCCTGAGGTCTGCTACTATCAAAAAAGATCAAAAATAAACCTGATCAAAAGAAGGGAATCACATTTATTTTATTTATTTATTTTAAAGCAACAGATTATTTTTGACAAAAAACCTCAAGTAAAATAATTACAAGATCTACTATTTATGAAGCTTCTTTATTTAAAATATGGCATAATAAACAGTGAATAGTCTTCCACAAAAGCCTAAAATACATATGGTCTAAATACATTGAAGAGTTCAGAAGAAAAGTTACATCAATTTAAAACAACCAAACTATAAACTACATTAGAATAACCAGCTAAAAAATAAAGACCTTTGTAAGATAACTGGAGTGTCTGAAAATAATTTAAATAATGGAAAGGTTTTGATATTCTTACAAAACAGAGATACTAAGCAGAACAAGAGTTACTGGAACTTAATTCCCTCCAATTTAAGTGACATTTATCCTTAAGTTGCTGTTTTCAAAGAAACAGAGACTCCTAAGAAGTTAGAAGCAATCAAGATCTTGAACGTTTTCAAGGCCAGGCCTCTCAAAATCTGCCTTCTAAGTAGATGATTTATATCCTGCAGATCAGCATCCTGGTCTCTTTTTCCAGTATACAGACAGGGTAGTGACCAAGACAACTAGCTGCAGAAAAGCAAAAACATTCCACAGATGCCTAAAAGCCAGACAAGGGACAACACAAAGCCTTAGGTCCTGTACCCTCTGTATTTGTCCAGTTAGGGATGTTCAACCCTGGGAAACCCTCTGAGAAACCCTTATGCAATCAACGTCACTTGTTTCGGTATCAATATTAATAATATGGTGTTACAACAGATAGTGTTTAATTTCCCTGTCTGGATAGGGCAGAACTCAAATCCGTCCCAAAGACAAAATGCCAGTGACTCTGAAACACCCCAGTCATGAGTCTTCTGGCCACTTGTCTGCAGACTTATCTTTTCACGGTCAGTTTTCTGACAGTTACCTGATGATGACCACCTTCTACACATTCTGGGGTCTCAGCTATTTCTGCCCAAATTAAAGATTTATTAGCTGCCGCACACATGAAAAAAATATACTTTATATCAAAACAGAGTTCTGAAAAATATTGGAGGCACTATTCTACTCCAAAGCCATGCTTCCATTATTACATGCACATAGTTCTTTTACTCACAGTATCTCTGTGTTTGAAACAGGTATTAAAGACTAGATTCACATTCTGAGGCTCACTTAAGAACCTGGCTAACTCACAGAAAATTGAAATCTGAAGGGTCACCATTAATTTTGGAATCATAGTGCTGACTAAAAATGAACAGTATGTTATTATATTATAAATGACTGTTGAGATTTGCTGTGATCACAAGAGATAAGAGAAAACATCTACATTTTAGAATAATTCACTTTCTCTCTCTGTGGGTTTTCTTTTCTATATACAGGCAGATTAAAAAAGAGAAAGATCTTTCATGACCTACAAAAACCGACAAGAGAACTCAAGGCAAGTATATTATTAAACAACTGTTAACTTAAAAAAAAAAAAAAAAAAAAAAAAAAAAAGCCTTTCAGTAGCTATCCCAGACAATGTAGATGGGAAAATGTTTTTATTGAATTTTTGTTCCCTTGTTTTTCTGGTACCTAAAATCTCCAAATTTACTTTTTCTATATATGCACAGGTTACCAGTCTTTCTCATAAAGTCTCTATTTTTCAAAAGAATTGGAACTGTAGGAAGAAAACATTTCTCCTGCTGAGACATTCACCTGAAGCAAAATTTCCAGCAGTAGTAAAATGATGCTTCCTAATACATAGGACAGGTTACAAGAGACAGAGTCGATCTGGGGCTGTTAACACAATTGACGAGGATACTTTAAAAAACCAGAGAAACAACAATAAAACACAACCCTGTAGAAGAGTTCTTCTTGTCACTTTTCAAACCAAATGAACAAACTCATGCAGATCTTTCTGAAGTCAGCTACATGACTGCCAAGAAAAAAAAAAAAAACAAACAACAAAAAAACCCCAACAAACCAACCTACCTGTTTCAAATAGGATTAATGACAAGGTATACTTCTTAACTAAAGTCTCATCAGCTAATCTGCATGTGCAATGAACAAAAACCAAAGAAGTAATCAGTAATCTTTTACCTTCAAATCTATTACTTCTGTGAGAAAGCAACTAGTCACATACAATAGCTTACCTTTTTTCTTAAAGTATTTGCCTGAAGTCCTTCTAATGAACTGAACAAGTGTTAACTCAGAATTAGTTATTTAAAGGATTCAAGAACTAAGCAAACATGGAGATGAACAATAACACAGCTGATTTTAAAAGCCAAATATGTTCCTTTGAGAGCCTGGAAATTAATTTCTAGGAGCTATACTGTGCTGAATGAGCTGAGATGAAAATGAAAGGTCTTGAATGTTCTGATTACTTTTAAAAATGGCAACTGTATTTATAATCTATTTGGGGAAAAAAAAAAAAAGCATCCAAGAAAAAAGGTGCAGGTCTGTGTTTCAAATAGACTGTGTTTTGTGACACCTGAAGGCTAAGAGCATGTCCAGTGTAGAGATCGCACCACGTGACTAAATGATTGCTGTACAATTTGTAAGGACAGGAATTTCTTCAGTTAAGAAGAAAAATATTACAAGACTTATTTCAGTTTGGGAAATCTTACAGAATCTCTACATATTTTACTTTTCAAATTATTTATAAGTCCACATACACCATGTGAAGAAAAACTAATTTGGACTAATCCTTCTGAGACACCAATTGCCCAATTTTCAGTAGTTTGTCCATCTAAAGTTTCCCTAGACTATTTAGTCATTCTAGAATGATGCTCAAATTAAGCACCCACAAATGGCAATTATGAAACTCTGCCATTATTTTCAGTTCTGTTTACAAGTATAGCGACTAAGGCATGCCCACTCTTTAATAAAATTGCCTGGATAATAACAGAGTAGAATTTTCCCACTGTTCTCTCAATATGTTATGAGAAAAAACACTTATTTACACTGTAAATGCTGTAAAAAAGTCTACTTAATGTAATAGAAATTAATATTTAAGAAACACTGTCAATCAGAAACCTGAACTTTCACCTGAAGATGTATTGAGATCATTAAGTCTGAACAAACGTATGCCTTGAATAATTTGGTAATAATAGAGCATTCTGTACCGTTTCTGTAAAATCATCCTTTTTTCAGTATCAGATATAGCCGCACACTGGAATAGAGCTGCAGATCTAATTGAGGTGAAAGACTGCATAATACTATCATTTTGAAAACTAGTAACTGCTGATTGCCTCCTATCTTCAGTCTTTTTTTACTTTAACCTTGAAAATCTCTTGAAAGCGCAGCACAAAAGCTTTCAAAACTGCTAACAGCCATTTCCACATGGCTCAGTCTACAATGTCAGTTTACTCTGTCTCGTTACCTGACATCTCCACTCTATTCAGGGTTCATCAAACACAGCCACTCTTCTGATTAATGGCTAATTTATTATTTGCCTTGCAAATGTTTATCTGCTGGGAGATGAGGTAAATATACTTCAGATCTGACAAGCACCATGACCACTTTCTCCCTGCCTGATGCAATGGTCAGTTGATAGTGTCCCAGAGGAGTTGTGCCCTGCCTTAGGTTTTCCAGACAGTCCTCTGAAAGGCAAAGTATGTATTTTTAATGAGCACAGTGCAAAATCAATTAGCTGGTGGCTTAGAAAAAGAAATTAATAATCACATTTATTTGGCGTTTTCATGAGACACATCAAAAATAACCTTCCATATTAATCATGTGCACTGGTATTTTCCTGCAGGCTGAAGAACCATTTCTTTAAAATAAAAATACAAAAAATCCCTGTATCACTATATCATAGTGTTTCACATCACCAACCTGAAAAATGCTACAGCATAGCCAAAAAAAGCACTCAAGGAAAATACAATTTCAGAAAGAACAGAAAAAGAGAAGATAAGTGTCTGATGTAATTCTCTAATGCCATTCAGCTGGGAGACAGCCAACTTCATATGTCATATTATTGTATCTCTGCTGCATCAGGCAATTCTTCCCAAAGTGCAATTTGTTATGAAATTTTCCTTGTACCTGAAAACTAACAGGTCTTAAATCATGACCTCTACTTGTGAAGATTCTTCTAAGCTCACCAGGACAACTTTAACTTGGTGGGGAAAAACACTAAAGATTAAAGAATCAAGAAAACAGAAAGAAACTTGAACTTTCACAAACAGTAGTGTCATTAGATAATGCTAAAGTATCAACAACAGGCCAGAAAAATTCAGATAGCAAGAAAATTAATTTAAGTTTAATATAGACTCACGTATCAGAATGGTGAAAATTACATCTCTTTTTAATGTGCATGAGAGAAACTATGATGGATTATTTGCCCTCACAGACCATGTTGCCACTACACCTGTGTGCTATGAGTGGTGCACAGCTTTAAAACATTACTGTAAAAGTCCCAGTGGCTCAACAGTCTCCATCATGAGCTGTCAACAGCAGAAACAAACTTCTCTGTTAGGAATTGCTCCACTGAGTTCCAGAACATACAACAGAAAGAGTTGTGCTTCATACCAGTGTCTCAACTCCTACTTGGCCTCCTGCCATCAGGGGCCTAGAATTCAAGAGATGAAACATGCCTGAAAGGATGAGCAAAATCATTTTGCTAGAGTTTGGACTCTGTTGTTTGACAGATCTAATTGCATAAGAGAATCAGAAGCATATATAAAATCCCTAATTTTCACTATACAGTGAATATACACTATATTGTGTACATGATATACATTCATGTACACTATGAATATATACACTATACTAGAAAGAGAGTGCATATATATAAAATGTGTAGAAAAAAAAAAAAGAAAACGGCATATGTGGAAGAGTTGAAAAGCGAAAGGAATGACCATATAAAAGCAAGGTAGTTACCACATGAAAAGAGGTTAATAAAAAGTGAAAAAGTAGAAGAAGGACCTAAACTGAGGAAAATTAACATACGTGTGGCCTTCATACAATATACTACCTGTATAAACGTATATTGTACAAGGTACAGACTATAAGCAGCACTTAGAATTTCAGTAGGTGTGGAAGCTATCCAAACACTACCGCAAGGGGTTTCATGCAACTGTACCACTGAAAAGCATTCAGACTGTCAATTCCTCATTGCGAAGACTCTCTGTACCGTTTTTCCACTGACAATATGTAGGTCTGAGAGGCAACATTCACATTCCATTAGTCTATTCATCCATTTGTCTTTGGAGAGGCACAATTTTGTTGAACTACTAACCACCACTATATTTTTTTTCCTTAATCCATTATAAGTAGGACCAGAGATATAGGCCCATGGAAAAGAAAAAAACCACTGCCTCCATTAACTCTCCTGGTTTCAGAGTGAGTGGCATGCAGAGAGCTGAGTGCTCTACCCTCTCCTGTGCTTGTTGCAGGAGATCTTGAGAAACAGACTAGAGAAAAGTCTCAGCAGGTTGTATATTTCAGGTAAAAGTTTGAAATAAATACAAATGTACTGTCACAATAGTAATTGAAGTTTGAAGAGAGTACATCTAAAACACCCTCTGAAAAGATCTGCTCAATCTAGAGGTTCTGGAAGGAACGTCAAGAAAAGCAGTAAAGAGGATAATACAGTTGATTGGAGATAAGCCAGATGTGCTTTGCACCATAAAGCTAACACTTATGTCTAAGCCATTACTTGGGTCTCTTTTTTCCCCTGTAGCCTCATTCTCATCTCAGCTTCCAGAAGCAAGAGGACGTGACAGCTGTTATTGTAACGCACAACTAGATTCATTAGTTCTCAGGATGCACTGCTGAAATCGAGTTTTACCTGTGATTTCATAGGAGCAGGATGAAGTCTTTTGTATAATCACCTGTAGTTATTACAAGATATAAATTCATGAGAAGTACATATGTACACCTAGTATATATTTGTGTAGTGTAAAATAAAGCTTTCAAGATCTAAAGTTTAGCTTAGTCTGTGTGTTCAGGACTGGCAGGTTAAATACCTAACACAAAGTATACACTTACAGTTTGCTATCTGATTAACTGTTGGGGTAGTATTCAGAAGAAATCTCAACACAGGACTCCTGAAGGAGCTAGGCATACACTTCAACAGACTTTTTAGCTTACGTATTTGGTACGTAGCTCCACTGATTTAAAGTTCTGCAGAAAAGCTTTCATTTTCAGGGAGAACCACATGAAAATACAGCCCCTTGCAGCTTAAATCCCAAATAGGTTACCAGTGACTTCTAGCAACAGTCAGTAACTTTCCCAGAGCTAATTTCTATGTGGGCTGAAGAACACACAGTACAATATACGTTATACGCCAGTGTCTGAGGCGGGAGACTCTGGCCTTGTTATTCAGACATCATATATGTAACTAGCCCTGACAACTGCTGATTATATCTTTTTTAAAGCACTGCTGCCTTTTTTTGTTTGCCAGTTATCCTCTGGTGTATATGCCAATGCAGACAATGTCCCATCACTGTAATTGTCACTCAGCTGTCTGTCAGTGATGAGAAGAAAAGGGTGACAGCCTTGACATCCCACCAATCATCCCTCTGGAAAATTGATATCGTCCTCCCCAGTAAACAACAGCTAAAGAATCGACCAGCCTTGCCGGTACGTCCCCGAACAATCAGCTTCCATTAAGGGCAGAAGCCACACATTTATCCCACTGTACTCCAATCAATAGTACACTGACTTGTTCTACGTTCAAGCGTGCCACTGCTCAAGGTCTGCATTTAGCACAGGCTACCTTTCAAACTCCTTCCAGGTCTTTCAAACTTAAATGTAGGAAACAGCTTTTGGGGTATTTGTAAAGTCCTTTATTTTCATGTAGAATATTTTCCATGAATTTGGCATATTTACTTCAGTTCACAGGAGGTTTAGCAGATTTATTTCCTTGATTAAATGTTATTTTCTTTAACAGTAAATTAAGTCATAGTAAGTAAAATCATTACATTTTTTTATACTTATCTCTTACAGACTTGCATTTATATATAGCCATGCTTCAGAGGAAATGTATGCATATTGTGTTAAAACTGGACTTGTTTAAAATGAACTACAATGTGTTTACATACTGAAAATGCTGTCTGGCAGTCAGAACAGTTTGTTAAACACGAAGTCCACAACCATTTATACATCACCCAGTAACCTAAAACTGTAGACAATTAGCCCCATAAAGCAGTAAAATAATTGCAAACTGGCACATACAATCTTTCAGGATAAGAAAACTGGTTATTCACAGCTCATGGGACATGAATATTCTGAGACAAAATGCCTCAACATGAGAGGAAGAAAATAATGGTCAGGAGGTTCACTTCACAACTTGCCAAGAAACTGCAAATCTGGAACTGCAGTTGTAGATTAGTACTTCACTTACACTTGATGTGAGGCGCTAAATCAGCAGCTGTTACAATCTCATTCTTAGATATCTCTTCTATACACAAGTCATCTAGAAATTAACTGGGGCTATTACAGTACCAAATCGCCTACATAGGCTGCAGGAAGCGTGACTGTGCTGCCCACTGCCTCAACAGTCGTAAAGCCAGAGGCCCTCCATTTCTGATTTAGCAGCTTGACTCTCACTTGTAACCTTGTGATTTTTCATCAGCACACACCCTGAGGATACTGTGGCAGTGCTTTTCCTACCATCCCGAGCACTCTTCTCGCAGCCTTGTGCTAGCCAATTCTGACCACTGTCATGGTGGTTTCTTATGACTGGTACAGATGCTTGAAACACTCTCTGCTTCTTGGCTTTTAGCCTGCAAATCCAGGCAAAGGTCTCTTTACCATCTCCCTCATAACTTTTAGCTTAGAGCTTCAGCACACAGTGGATAGCATAGCAGAGATCCACAGATCCAGTGGGCATGTTCCTGCATGTTCCCACAGTCAAAGTTTAGCCACCAACCAACATGCAAGACCTGCACCTGATCACACATGCTCTCATTGCTGATACCAGTATTACAAGCGGGTGTCCATATACTTACTGTGAGAAAAGTGCTTGGGCAAACCACCTGGTGTATCACAAAGGACACTTCTCCAAGGAGACACTTTACTCCTCTTCCCAGGTAGCCCCTAGGAAGAGGCCTTTCCTCCTCACTCTCTCTGTTGCTCTTTTTTTTTCTCTCCTTGATGTGTTGTTTTTGGTTTTTCTCTTAAGATAACTTAGAAGTTGACAAACACCGTCAGCTACAGACCCCACTAATAAAGCTTTGTGCACAGAAGTGTGCCTCAATATCCTTTGTGAACTCTCACCAACAACTACTGACTTCCAGCAGATAAAATGACAACTGTTGGTAACCAGTGCAAAAATAAAATTTTCTGAAAGTACAAGAAGCAGAATTTGAATTTCCAAACTATCATCATGATCACAACATTATGTCTCCAGATAAAATGCTACTATAAAACCACAGCAATCATGTATGAGATGGGAGACCTTCATTATTATTTGTAGTGCTAAGATCTTCCACCATTATTTGAACTTGGGAATGTTAAATTCTAAATAGATATCGATAAACACAAAAGGCTGGTTATTCTGTCTGCAGCAGCTCTCAGCCTTCTAAAGCAGCATATTAGCATTAATAACTATATTCTTAAATTCAATTTTTTTAAGGAAATTTAAGTCTTACCATGATAGGTTTCTATTGTTTGGGCACCTAGGTGTAACATGTAAACCATTAGGGAGTTCACCATCCCTTTCTCCTTGCTAAATGGACACAATCAATAATGGGAATGTTTGGAAGTATCCATAGGCAGACTAAACCAGCACATTACAACACTTTTTCCAGCCTGTGCATTAAGTTCATTAACTTTTCTCATTTGAATTACAAATTTCATTTCTCTGATCATGATGAAGACATGGCTCTCATTTACAAGCTCAGATTTTTGCTGTGTTAATGTTTTACACGGAACGATAAAGTTAATGCAGCGGAGAGACATCATGTCACCCCTATTGGTAGACAATTATAGATAAGGTTACAAATTCCAATAATCCTGATGGGAGGCACACAGGAACTTCCATAGAAGAATGACAAAAATACTAAGCAGAGAGGCCAAAGGGCTAATCAACCCTCTAAGAAACGTATTCACACTTGTCACAACAAGAGCACACTCTACAAAACCAAAATGTATTATTTAATTTAATTCCATGTAATGAGCAAACACAGCCCCATTTTCCTTTGCATTGATCATTAAATTGCTAATTGAAACCTTTTAGAAAGGTTTAAAGTTTAAACGAAACACTTCTCTAATTTTATGATATTGTACTTAGGAGAGTTAATAAAGCTTTGGAAGAGAATTGAGTCTTACCAAAATTTCCTTCTAACTTCATCAGTTCAGATAAAATATAGGGTTAAGCGCTAAGGCACAGCATGCCTCTTCCAAGAAAGCTTAAAACACTCTTTCAAGAATGTGTTAACATATTTCAGTTATGAACCAAAATATCCAAACATGGGTGTTTTGCACCTTGAATCCACTCATTCAAGAAATGAGCCTGGGCAAACTCCCTGCACATTTATGAATCCAGGAGTTATTAAAAGAAGAATAGATACTAAAACCTTACTCAGAGTTTGTCAGTGAGACAGAAATAACAACAGAAGTGATATCCAGGCACTTAACTGGGAGGTAACCTACATTTTTGGGTTTCCTTCAGAAACAGCAAATACAAAATGCTGTTAGATTCCAACATTAATTTCTCATTTCAGTAATCATGCACATTCCTCTTCAAGGCAATGCCATAACAAGATGACATTCAATTATGTTAAACTAATGGTAGCTGCAACAATATCTCCCCAAATACCTCAGTAATTCTCTAACTTTCAATACTGCTGCTGAGGCTACAATTCTGTAATTACTAATAGCAGATCCATGTTCCTGTTCACAGTACGCATTTGCTCCAGATCAGCATGGATACACAAGGCAGATTGCTGCTAACTCCACTACAGCACTGAACTAGCAGCATACATTTATATTATTAGCAGCATAAATTTATACCTAATCTGCATTTTTCTGTCACGTGGCACCAGAATTTTTGAACCAGTAAGAGGGACCTTCTTACAATCAGACCTGTAGCTCTTTCTTCTTGGTGCCTTGTACATCCAAAAAGCATATGCAAAACCCCTTTCCCAAACATCGATGGAGGATCTTGCTGGTGTCTTCTCCTGAGGTAAGCACTGTGACTTTCAGGCAGCCTGTGTTGAGGGCTGATCAGAAATAGGTCCTTTCCACATATGTCCACGTGTATAAAAGATCTGTTACAACCTAGTTCAGTGTAAGTAACTACCAAATACTGTATATAGCAGTATCAAGGAAGGATAATTTCTTCAGAAAAATCACACTTGACTGCTCTCTCACACTCTCTTTCATAATCAAGGGTACTAATTTTGAATTTAATTTTAATTTCAAAGGAGCTAGACTGGCCCCATTTAAATTCAAAGCAAGACGTATTTAAGATCATCTCCTATTGTGACTAATAAACTTTGGCTCCCTTAACACAGGTGCATAGAGGCATAGGGGGAGATACAGAAGGAGAGACAAATGTCAGTGGAAATTAATGTGCATGGGACTGCATACTGTTCAAAATCAGAATTTCAGTAGGAATAAATGACCTTTGTTAATTGATTATAGATTTTAAAAAATATATGTCATTATAAAATGCAGAGCATAGGGCGTTATACCGCAATATAAGTCACTCTGCTGTTATACTTCTTCTATTTTAAGTTGGTGGATTAATAAGTGATGAAAATCCTCTGCCTGAGACCTCAGCTGGCTTTCTTGTATTTTCTGGCTAGTGGGAATGGTCAATTCTCACTCATCTAATATTCATGGATGTTTGATTTTTAACGGGGAGTTACATTTGCAGGCTTTTGTGCAGGTTCTTCATTCCCAGAGAGTCGGTTTGCAGACAGAGAAAACGGCTGGATGCCTTTAAAACAATTAAGATTAAGCTAACATGTATAACACAAATAAAGGGAATGGGGAGGCCAAGGATTAAAAGGACATTCACTCTCAGTTTGAGTAGCTACTTACCCAAAGTTTTCTTACTCATATATAGCTATGCATATGCATTTAAGCAGGACTACTTAGGTGAGCTGCTTTCTTTTCAAATGTAAGAATACAAAATACCAGACATACCTCCATTCTGCCTTTGCAAATCCTCATCTTTCTTTCCATTAAAGATACACTAAAAATTAACACCTTCACTAAACAAAGTCTAAAAATAATACAATTACCAATGTAAATATTTACAGGTACACCACCACATGAAGGTTTTGTTTGACCAGAAGAAATCACTAAAAATCCTTCATGACAAAGAACTTATGTCAAATATTTTTCTCAGCAAGACTCAGAAAAAGATTTAAGCCTTACGAGAAAAACTACAGGAACTGACCACAGGTGTTTGTGGGTTTTTTTATCTAGAATCCATTTTTTTTTTTTTTTTTTTTTTAAATCTACAACAAAAAAAGCCATGAGCATTTAAAACAGAGTTAACAGCCAGGACCAGACAAGAGGATAATACTAACTTTTAAAACACGCCCAAATCATCAGTTACTTGTGATGTGTCAGCTGGGATCAGGGGGAGGTAAACTATGAATTTTCTATGTAAGACTGCATTCATAAGCTTAATATATTTGGTAAATTAAATGTAATAGAATTCCCTGTCACTTGTGTGTCTATATTTAAGTTGCTTTACATTGCTCTGTTAGCAAATGAAGCATTATAAAATTATGCTGGGTTTGCACCTTCATGCAAGGAACAACTCAGTGATATAGATACAAAAATCCAGTTCAAAATACGTAACTATTATTATGACCATTTTTTTCTCAAATCCTAAACAAACGGGTCAAAGCCTCAGGTGCCTGCACACCCTAGACAGTCATGCTTCACTGGCTTTCTGAAGCCAACCTCTTTAAAAGACCACATGCTACAATGCTATGTGAAGTAGACTTATAATTATGAGGCTCCCCCAGTCTACGGTACTCCTTCTTTTACTTGTGTAATAAGCTAACCATTTCAGTGCATGAGATGCTTTAACAATATTTTACATGGCCATATTTTTTTAAAAAACTGAGGAACCCATACATTTCATCATCTGCTGAGAAAATAAAGTATATGCTATAGTGATTTCAGACCTGAGGAGAGTTATGTCTAACTTGCACTTTTTAGCCATTGCTAACATGTTACTGCTGTGCAACTACATGATAAATATCTGCAAAGAGTATTCATTTCATGTTTCTGAAAATGTATTCTTCTCTAGACATTAATTTCTTAGAATTTCTGCCCTTGATGCCTCTTGAACAGGAATACTGGAAGATTTACTCTAGAAGGAGTCTCACATGGAAATTCTTGTGAATTTATGTTGATAGAATACACAGTGAATACAATTATCTACAACTCAGAGTTGTAGTTAGGAAGACAATGGATCCAATGTTTCATTTTCAGTATATACTTGCTACTCTCTAACCAGAAAGCTACTCCCTCTGAACCCTGTGATCACCTACTTAGCAGGCCCAAACTTCCTCTGTATAGCTATTTCTCTCAGTATATAAAGATGCCTAATAAGATCAGCAATGTAAGAGTAAACCGTCTTTAAGTATTCTGGAGTTTGGTTTCTCATTCTCAGACACATCCCTCAATTCTGTTTATAAACTGATAAATCATTATCTTAAATGTAGTGACATTTTCTGGCCCACTACTCATATTAGAAGGATGCTCTAAAGCAGAACACTGCTGGGGATAATGATCAAAACATGACAAAATATAACAGAAAACTATCAACAAATTTTTCATGAAAGCAGTTACTAACACCACACTGAAAAAAATATCACAGCTCCCCATGTTTCTCCAACTGAAGTGTAAATGAGGTCTAAGTGGAAAAGAATGGAAAAAATCCTGACCACATTTAACCAGACACATGAAGAACGACTTACCCTGCTGTGACAGTATATGACTAATGTATATTCTCTGTGGGGAGTCTACATGTGTTTGTACATACAAATGTTACATATGCATGTAAACTATGATTATACATGTGTATGTACGTCTAACTGTTTTTAAAACTGATTAATAATGGTCTTATGTTGGTTGCATTCATATTATGTTAATTTATACAGCTCTAGAGAGAGAGTGTCCTGCTGGGTACTATCATCTTTGTCACAGGAGAGTTGAACCACTGTGTCATCTGGACTATGCCAAGCAGATATTTTTTGGTGTTTCTCCTGTGACTTGACTGAAGAAGGTAGCAGGACATTGTGGAAAACTGTGTCATCCAACTGATCTTTCAGTCTGGTGGGCTGAAAGATTGGAACACGAAGCAACAAAACAAACAATCACAAAATATCTACTGCAAACTCTGATCGTTATGCCAATTAAATTCCTATTGAACTGTACTTTAGAAGCTTTTTATCCTTTAAGACCATGTAAAGCCTGCTCTCTAGAACAACTTGTGTGAGTGCCTGCTACTGTGGACAAAGAGGGCTTCAAAAGAGAAGAAATTCTTTTTTTGCCTATCCTTCCAGCAGACTCTGCAGACTACTTTCATGCTGAAGAACTTGCCAGCATATCTTGAACTCAGAGTATGAAACAGGATTTTAATGGAAAACTAGATTTCACCCCAAGTAGTGAGCTACAGCTTGATATTTTCTCTTATTCAAAAACCTCACACGCAAAGCTGGGGTGTAAAATTTGCATGTAAACTATAGTATTAATCTCCCTTCTTTAGGCAGACAGATTACAGTGGAACCTAAAACTATATAGTCTGTATTAGTTTATTAATTCAGACTATATAGTCTCTATTAGCTTATTAATTCAGGCACTCAAAAGTCAGACTGTATGAAATAATTCCTATTTAAAATCTGCCCAACTCCCTAACACTGGTCAACATCTGCTTTTCAATAGGGAAGTCTGTGATGTGCTAGGCTTTTTACTTGGCTTTCCTTAAGCCTGTCTTCCCTCTCTCTACCCTCTTCTAATCATTTCACATAAAATCCTGAGTCCTCAAAGACATACAATACTTAAAACTAATCCTTCTCAGATATTTTAACATTTAAAGCCACATACCACTCTCCCAAAACGGCAGCTAAAACACATCCAAGATAGATCTGGATTTCCATCTAGATCATATTATGACAGCTGGAAATACAAATAACTTCTTGAGTAGTCATGTTTTGTTAGTACCAATACCATTCTGAACCAGAAACATTTATTTTATTACCACTATGCCAAACCATGCATTTGCATGCTACAGATTATAGTAGATATCATACTACGCGAGTAAATTAGATTTGAATTACTTTTGATTTTTGAGTTATCAAAGAGTTACTGGATTTTTTATACCCTCTTAGAATGACTGAAATTTGTTTAAAATACAGAATTTAAAAGTAAGAGAAAAGGCTGCACTGATGGCACTTCTGAGGAATGTAAATTCTTCCTGTAGCAGGAAGAATTTGAACGCATAAATCTGCTTTTCTGATCTACTAACTCATTAACATCACCATTTTGTAAGTCCTGCTCCTGCAAAATAGTCATGCGACTTGCATAATACCAAACACATACTTGGATGAACCTACCCAAAATCTCTGACACCTTGAGTTGCATCACAGTAGGTGGGAGACTAATAAAACCCTGCACTGTTCAACGCATTGCTGCAAGTTAGTTATTCCCATTCTGATACTGCATGCATGAACTGCCTGTTTGATGAATCACTGAGGAAAATGGGATCTGACAAACAGCTCCTCTTTCAGCAGCTGCGTACAATGACAGCATAAACAGAAAAAACACATCATTGGTTCTAAAATGCCACATTTTTACCATTTACACTGAATAAGACATGAAACTCTTTAAGGGAAGCAGCACTATGTTATCATTAAGGCCTGTTGACACTATGGAGGGTGTGCTTTGAACTCTATTCTGTCATCACTCTTAATCTGCAACTAATCGTATTCCACTCTAAATAGAGGGAAGGGCCTTCTGCACCTTGACAAGAGTGCCAGTGATGAAGTATTGCACCCTTTAAAATCTCATTTACAGATTGGTTTCATTACCACCCACAACTGGCTTGGATCCATGAGGGAACACACCTGCTCTCATTAGGGCCACGTGATGTCTGCTGTTAACAGTATTTCCATGCAAATAGGGCAACAGGAAGATGAACACTCTGGAAACTATCTCTATCTTTCTGCTGACTGGCTTTTCTACCTTCGTTTTGGGAAATAACACATACACAATCTGTTGATTACTGATAAAGTTTACTGATAGGGTTTACTGAGAGTTTCACAACTATGGACTTCTACTGTACTCTTTGGCTTCCTTCTTCCATTATGCAGCATTTCCAATCTTCTTCTAATGGACAAATAATCATTATTTTCTATTGTAGATGAGTCCCTTACACTAGCGTTAAAACATTAGGCAGTCTTCAAAAAGTACTGGCTTAAAAATTGAATTCCAAAATAAGAGTCTTTAGATGTATAGAGAACAATTATTTTTCCTAGGGAGTTTTTGAGTATTTAGCATTATGGATCCATAATATCAAAACAGGGACTGTTGTTTCTATATATCTATAGCAGTCAGAATATGTGTTGAAGGCCCATTAGTAATAGTAAATAAATTCAGCACATTGTTAACAGGTTTACAGACGTTACATGCTTCCAAATACTGAGGTCAAACCATGGCTGACCTTCCAGAGTAGTTACCATACCTGCTGCTTAGGGAGAAGATGGATGGAGTATAAAACATCCTGAATTTTCTGTCCAGGGGTTTATTGTGGCTGGTTTTAGTCTACCAGGCATCAAAGTAAACAAACAAACAAAAAAAGTGTTCTTAAATCTAAACAGGAGTATCTATTTAGCTTAAATTACTTTTAAAACTGCTTTAAATGAAATCAATAAAACTTTGCTATATGTGCAAGGACTGTATGAGTCCACATAAACCAACACCTACAATAGGAAAAAGAGGCAAGGGAAAAAAACATAATAGAAAAGAATCAATATGAAGTCAGTCAACTTTTTTGGCATTTTGAATTTAATATTCTACAAGTGTTAGTTAAACCTCGAAAAGGTTTATGAGCATTCTGTAGTTGAATTAACTGAGCTTTTTTATAAACAAATCTGCCTTTCTTTAAATTTTTTTATTAAACTGAAATAAAAGGCTGAAAATCATCATCCCTACTAGAACTCCTGCAGAGTTCCTGGGAATTTCACCCAGGTTTCCACCCAGTCAGCTGCACTAAAGACCCTTTGAGAAAACTACTTTGTTTTTTAACCACTGTAACACTCCTATTGAATAGATTGAAGTAAGACTGAGCCCAGAAACAGAAATCAAAAATCTACCTCCTTCTGCCTTCAACTCCAATCTTGCACCAGTAAACTTGCAGCTGTACCATGAAATGATGGAATTTTAGAAATTCCCAGCATATATGCAAGTGTCTTCACTTCCACCAGCTCAGCCCTCATATATGATCATGCATTTTACTGGACTCTAATACAGCCTGGTTTACAGTGAAGCAGCAAAAGGATTAAAAACGAGTCAACACATTATATATGATGCAGTGCTGCAGAGAACTACAGCGCAGAAAGAGGTGTTGCTAAACACACAAACATATGACATAAGTTTCCAACATCTGTTCTCTTAACAGTACTGTTGGCTTGCCCATAAACTCTTCTAAAACCTTGCCATTAAAGATCATATGACCTTTAAACTATGAACAAATTTTGAAAAATTTACATTTTCACACAGGTAACCTTATTAGTTCTTAGCCAAGATAGGCAACACTAACATTATGGACAGAATCTCGCTTTCATTGCAGGCAATGAATTATAAGTGTAGATAGGTTATAGCAACGTCATCCTACTTTATTAGTCCTTGTTAGAAGATTCACTTTTAAAGCATATTTCTGCTAAGACATTTAAACAACAACAATTAATAAATAATGATGAAAAAGGAATACAGCACACAGTTCTATGGAAATTCACAGAAACATTTTTATCCAACTATATGCAATTCTAAGATGATTTTGTTGGGTTTATTTTGTGAAGATTTTGTAAGAGAATGTCAAAAACTTATTTTCCCCATCAAAATAGATAAAATCAGTCTATAAAATCATCAGAATATAAGTTGATGCAGTAGCGTTGAATAAACTTCAGTATCAGTATTATGTATGTTTGTTCTGCGTTTGTTTTTTTAAAGGATTCTTCAGATACATAAAAAGTAATTTAATTTGGTTTTGTCAGAAACATGCACATGTAAGTATGTGACTCAAAACTAAAAAGGTCAGGTAGGGCTCTTTCCTTCAAGGGGTTGATATTTGTCGCTCAACAGAATCAGAATAAATCCACATAAGCTTCCAAACTAAACAGTCCTAGAAGATTCCCCAAGTCTCCAGATTCTCCAATCTCCCCACTGCACACACACCCCACCCCCCACAACCCCAACCCGCTGCCAGTCACACCTTGGCTTATGTGCAGCAGGAAAGACAAGTTAGTATCCATTCCTAATTGGATGACACTAAGTAAAAATCAGCTCAATGAAAGATTTTTTTAAAACAATATCAAAACACAGAGGCCTAGAAGGAAGAAAATGCTGCATAGATTTTTTGCCTCAGTCTTCAGATAGATTTTTGTTACATGAGAAAGCCCCTTTAAACATATTAAGTAAGTGTACAGTTAAACTGCATGCAAAACTTTCCACAGGTACACTTGTTTACACAGTGATATCCTCTCAGACCTGCTGGAGACATGACGTGATTGTCCGAGCAATTCCGTTGCTTTTTTGACAGAGTACCATGTTGTGCTGTATGGAACTACAAGGTACGCAGCCTCACAGAATGTTATAGACCAAGCATAAATCAGAATAGAGTCACTGTACCTGCCCAGATTTACAAAAGCCATCAGTCCGACCCTGCCATTTATTTGCTGCTTGAAGTAGCCAAGTTTCTGTAGCCACTTGCTACAAAGCCACAGCAAGCATGTAGTGCCTACAAGAGGATTCTAAACACAACCTACTGTGGCTAAGAAATATACAGTCCTTTTCTGCTGATGAACAATTATGAAATGGTAGTTTTACAGATATATTCTTGTTCCTTCCCTAGCTCCTTTGGTCGGCCTTATGCAGGCCCTATACAATGGATCACAGAGCATCTTCTCTTTCCACATTCCCCTTCTTTCCATATGAGGCACACTAGGAAAACAATATTCTTCAGCCCCCTGCATTTAAAACTAGATACTTTTAAGAACTCAAAGGCCTTAGCACCCGACTTCCATTTTGAAATGAAGATTTTCCCTATCTCCCCTAAGCTGCTCTAACAATCTCACCTCTAGAATGACTGTGTGTGAGTGTGTGTTAATTCTAATTAATTTTTAGGCAGCAGATGAAGCAGTTTTAGGCACAGGGTTATAAAATGCAATTCTCTTTCCATGAAAAGTAAAACAGACAGTCTCATTCACACTTTTGCCCTTTGCAAGTCACACAATCTTCAATCATTTATACATCTTGTGCTTGCCACTTCTGTGAAATATAAACAGATGGGTTCTAAATGCTTTTTCACAGAAATTGAACTTCCATTTTCAGAGCTACTTGCAATATATCCTTTAGAATGCTGCTCCTGAGAGCTTAAGAAAAAAGAGCTTGATATATCCCCACTTCATTTCTGCCAACCACATGCTTTTTCTTATTCAAATCCTACCTTAAAAATCAACCACTTTCATTAGTTCCACATTAGGCCCTCTCCAGTGATATCTAAACAGTCTCTCTTTTCTGTAATTTTAAAAAAGTATATAAATATAAATACTCTAAAATGAAAATACATATTGTATAACACAGTATTTTAATGCAAAATATCATGTGAGGCTTTTTATGTTTTGTTAAGCATAATTTATATTTACGATGCTATCTAAATGTTGAACAGCACCTCTAATACAACCAATGAGTGTGGAGGTTTTGAAGTGAATCATTATTGTAAGATTCAAAACAGATGAGGAATACAGTAATATCAGGGACTAGAAAGTACATTTTGTGTAGTGCTCTGTGTTGGTACAGTACATAGGAGATTATGATTCTTGTAGGTATTGTAGACCTGTAGATGCTACAAGATAAACAAAAAAGCTTAAGAATAACATTAAAAGGTAGATTTGTTACATATCAGCACAAACAACTTTATTGCAGAGTACATTCCTGCAACTGTTACCAACAGTAGTTTCAAGAAAAACTCTGGTATGATTATCCTGCAGGATTTCACTTGACATCCGGACATCTTATTTTGGTATCTAAGCAAGACTTCATCACCAATGGACAGGCTAAACTTCAATGTTGCCAATTGCAAGAATGCTCCCTCATTTGCCAATAGGCTGGGTAATGACAGGGCTAACCAGGTACACTTCCACAATACAGTTGTTACAGCAATAGTGACTGCTAAGTAATGATTAATAGCAAAAGTGTCAAGAAGCAGAAGGAAATTCAAAGAGATGAATGAAAACATGAGTGGGAAGGAGAGAAGAAAGGGCTTTTCTAACCAAAGCCCCACAGTAATACCTACTGCTATTCTCTGGCATTTAAAAGGCTTAGCAGGGAAGTTGATGAATTCATGACATTTATAGGACCCAACAAAATGTAGCTGTGAATAAGCAGCAGGTGGAAAACGGTGTTGAACCAGCACTAAACCTTTGATTAGATATATAAATAATTTGTAACATGTTTCAGAAGGTCATTCTTCCTCCATCCCTAACATACAGTTCACCCATAACATACTAATTATTACTTTATCTTCTTTTATTAACCTATTGACTGCATAAGTCATATTTAGCATAACAGCATCATTTGTGTGTCCATCCCTCAGGCCAAAGAAACTCTTCTCTGAGCTCCTCTTTGCATTCTCCTGCCTAAGGTCAGGGTTTTATCAACACCTGAGTTAAACTTACTGCCAAATGCAGTTCACCTCAGTCCTGGTTGTGCTTCTCCGCCCTGCACCCTCCAGTTTCTCAGGCTCGCATCCTCCCTTCTCTTGGACCAAGACAAGCACTTCTGCAACCTGTTGAGAACCAGCCTGGGAAGTAATTCAGTTTAAAAGTGATCTGGCCAACCTAAATTTGGCTAAACACACACATGCACTCTCTCACCAAAGAGGATTTTTTACCCTTAGATTAGTTCCCCAGTCTGGGGGAAGTCTCTGGCTATACAGTTTTTCTGACAGTAGAGGGGATCGGTGTAAATTTGGGGAGACATGACAAGGAATGAGGAGGACACCAGATGAGACACCTTTGGCTGTTTATGCTGGTTTATAGACTTTGGGAAAATTAAGGCTTAAATCTCCATACACCAATACAGTTTGGAAGATATGAAGTGTTGCATACCAATAAGATTTTGAAAATTAGAGCAATTACCCCAGTGTGGTCCATCCCAGTGACTACATGATTTTAATTTCCACCTTCTTCCTAACTTCCACAGATCCTCCCTCTGGGAACCAATCTTTCTTGTTATTGCAATCTTAATCAATATGTTAAGATTTTTGAGGCAAATTGCAGTAGTGGTTCCATAATAGGAGTACATTTGGTATAAGAGCACAGATTCATGAAGCAAGGCATAGATAACAGTTACACAACATTAGTGCTGAACCGGTAACAACTTATTAAATTGATACCATCTGCCTCCCCCCAAATGGCATTGAATTCTCATCTTATACTCTGAATAGAGATCCAGTAATAATAAATGTAAAACCATAGCCTTGAGGCATCTCATCTACAAACACTCGGGAATAATACACTTAGTGTATCATCCTTCTGGAAAATACTTCAAAGGCCTGGGAGAATTCTCCCTGTGAGGTGGAAGATGTCCTCCCCTAACACATTCTGCATCATGGAACCTCTTAATAGAGTGCACTGCAAAATGTACAGCAAGAGAAGGGAGAACAGATTGTGGAAGAGAAAAAAATGTATGGCAGAGAGTTATTCCAGAGAGTTATGGATGGGTTCAATGTAACTGGCTATAAGTTCCACAAATTAGAGTGTTACCTTTTTAGGGACTCTACTGAGACCCACAGGGTACATGCTCTATGTCCAGCTCCTCCAAGCCTTTTAAAACATAGAATCAAGGCATCAGCATTTACATCTTGATAAAGCAGTAACTGCTGACATAATTTAAAAAAATAAGGCAAATTACTATAAATAATGACATTAGTAATAGAGCACATCTTCACCAGTTTAAAAACTCATGTTGTTCTACCAGCTGATAAAGGATGGTTACAAAGCAGAATGGGGACATGTGTGTAAGAAAAGGCAGAAGATGCTGCCTAGCAGTGAGGAGTAAAGTCTGTGTAACAGCCCTGCTAGCATGGAGGTCAGAGGAAGAGGAGGAGGAGGAAGAGGTGCTCCAGGCACTGGAACAGAGATTTCCCTGCAGCCCATGGAGGGGATCATGGTAAAGCAGGTGGCTATGCCCTGAAGGAACTGCAGCCAATGAAGAGCCCACACAGGAGCAGGTTTTATCCTGAAGGACTGCAGCTTATGGGAAAGACCCACACTGGAGCAGAGGAAAAGCATAAGGAGGAAGAAGCAGCAGAGAGAAGCCCTTCTGGACTGACAACAGCCCCCCATCCCCCATATCCCCTGCACTGTAGAGCAGGGAAGGTAGAGGAGTTGGGAATGGAAGGAGGTTGAACCTGGAAAGGGAGGTAGAGGGAAGGTGTTACTTTAACGTTTTGTCTGGTGTTCTCACTACTTAAAACTGTTTTAAATGGCATAAATTCCCCAAGTTGAGTCTGGTTTGCCCATGATTGTAATCTGTAAATGGTCTCCCTGCCTGTCTCGACCCATGAGTTTTTCCATTGTGTTTGTCTCTCCCTGTCCTGGAGGGAATTGAGAAGGGGGATTGAGAGAGAGGCTGGGTGGGCATCTGGTCCTTTAGCCAAGGTTAACCCACCACACTTTTTTAAAGATATCTAAATAACCAATGACAATATATGACATTATACACATTCTGTGACAATAAAACACAGATTATGAACTTCTATACGACAAATCCATGAAGCCACTACCTCTACAGTTATATATTACAAAGGAAGAATTTCTTGAAATAGAGGAATTATCACAGGCCACTAGGTTGTGATAGTGGATCAATACTTTGCAACCTACAGTAGGAGAGATTTTCTGAACCAAACAGAATAACTGCAAAGGGAACACAATCTTTTGGATCAATAATCCACAACTCAAAAATGATTTAATAACATTTTTAGTTAATAATCCATATTTTTGAATGTTCCTAAAGTCACTGTGATACAATGTGCTGTCCAGGGCGATTTTTTTTTCCCAGTTTGCTTCAAGATTTACAAAATATTCAACTGTACTTTTGTAGGAAAATAGAAGAGATTTGCCGCAAACATCCATGGGAATAAGATTTAGCTTTTATTTAAGAGTGTTTAAATAAGACAGCATATTGCTTTTCTTTCAGAGTGGTAATAGGCTGTCATCATAAGGAGAAAATAAAGAGGAACATGGGAGAAAATTTACCATTTCATGAAGCCAATGGGTTCATCTCTCTGTGTACTACTCAATAACTTTATATTAAGTCATAAAAAATTAAAGGAAAAACCACATATTGCTATCAACTATGTTTTTATTAAAACAAGCAGAATTAGGAATAATCTATTTAGATTGTTGAAATACTGATAATAAGGGCTCAGTCCTGGAACAACTAAATAAATACAAGAAACTGATTGAAGACTATAAAAGTACAGCTATCACACCTCAAACTTCTGCTAATTTGACTTCTAGCAGTGTATTAGCTAGCACACTACTGTGTATACCTTCTCACAGCTGGACAAGTCAGTCAAATATCTAACACTGGTACTGCTGTGTTTTTCCAGCACCATCAATACTACCAACAAGTTACTACAGGTGCCATTTTTCTCCAAATATCTTTTGATAATAATATTTTATTTCTTTAACTTCCTAACCATCTACACAATTGAAATTTAGTCGCCATAAACCAGAATCACCTCAAAGACTATTCCCTTATAAAGGAAAAATAGCCACCAAACACGTTTATGCCAAGTAAGATTTTAGAAGAAAGTAAAAGCACTGTTTAGTGGGTTTTACGGGTAATGGGAGTTTATTAAAACACACATATTATACCAATGTCAAACCACCTTTGAAACAAAAAACTTAATTCTTTTCAATTTCTTTCATTGTCTTAAAATGAAATTCTCCTTACACTGACAAATAACCAGTCAGTGCCTTAATGCCATTTGAAGGTGGTATCGGTAAATACATTCAGAACTCAAAAAGCAGAAATTGTCACAGAGCACGGAAACTCTCAGCACTAAACCCAAACACCACTTTCCCTAATAAGTGTCAATATTTCAACATTCAGAACATTCTAATACTTAAAAATTCTTAGTTGTACTTTTAATAATCTAATAATAAATTGCAAAGATTAACGGCATCTGCTTAAATGGTTTACTGGTGCATTGTACCTCAGTTAAGAGGATAACAGTGAAATACCACCAGAGTCTGAAGAATCTGCTTATCTCCCAAATTGTAAAGCTGAGATTCAATTCAAGATGGTCAATGAGGCTTACGGCATGAACAAGTTTACAGTACAAACAAGCCAGCAAGTGCTCTAAGTACGTGAAGAGCTGAATGTCACAACCCAAAAGGCATAACAGATATGATTTTTAAAACCATCTGCGCTACCTTTCATGCTGCGCCTCACATTAATATTGCCTCTATTCTTATTTTGTAAGCAGCTGGATGATGATTAAGTCCCTGTACTTCCATTCCCTATTAATAAAATTGAGCAAAACTAGAAAGTACAACTACAAGGAACCTTCAGATGCCTGCAAAATTAACAAATGTTACAAAATATGCTCATGCAAATGTCCCACTGAACAGGAGATATAAAAAGGAAATCACGAGAGTGAATATAATGTATTCACTCCCATGATTATAATACTACTACCCTGTGAATGAACATTTGACAAATTCATAACTTTGTATGTCACATGTAGCTTCAGAACTTGCTTTCTGTCCTTATATTTTATTTCCATTTTTAGCAAAGAGGCATAAGGATAGCAGTTGAAGGCTCGCTACACGTTGCAACTAAAACCTATCGTTTTGATCTCTCCCAAAACCAAGAAACATAAAAACAAGGTTTACTTTGTCAAATTTATTTTCACCATATGGGTTTAGTAAAATAATGGAATATGGCAAAAACTTAATCAAAATTTTAAACCTTCTATAATGAAGAATGAATACCTGACAACTCATTCAATGTCTACAAAGCCATCTGTACTACAATTAAAGTATTTTATTTCCCCAAATAAAAGCTTGAATAAACTTTGCAAGTATTCCATTCATGAGATTACTCACTTGATGAATGATCAGTAATACACAGAATATTGTCTGTAGTCTGTCACAAATAACGACCAATGCTTTTGGCAGATGTAACGCCGAAGAAGATAAAAGGAAGCATCACTCTAGATTTTGCCAAAATGGTATACAGACTTCCAATTTCTCACTGTGACATAACATTCATTTCAGTTACCGCAACTGAGATCAGAGGTGCTGTACCCCACAAATAGAAGAGTCTAATTTATTGGTCTCTTTAAACCGTAAGGTTTGGTACAGCTTTAAAAAAAGAAAATAGAGCTTGTACAGTGATCTTTTGATCCATCGTTTGTTTGATAGTTGCATTTGCTTAAATAAACATTCTGCTGATAAGCACAAGTCTTTTTTGCAGGGTGGCTATCACTGAATCAGTTTCTTTCCATGAGGTCTTTCAACACCAGTCTCCATTCCCATCTCACACTTCCACAAGGAATGGGTGTCAGTATCTGGGTTAAAAAAGCTTACATGTCCACAGTAATATAAAATGTAACTTAGAAATACCCTATGCTGCAAAACAAAGTTGCTAAATAATTAAAGATTAGTCTGCTGTCTTTGAGATGAAAAGAATAACTCTAACTTAACCAAGAATTTCAGTCATGTCCAAACCAGAGTAAAAAGACTAGAAGAGTGATCTAGAACATCCATCCATTCCTTAACTTTATGTTTTTCTACAAGAATAATCCAGGGAAAAGGGAGATAATAGCAGCACAACACTCGTAACAAAATAATCTATATCACCTGAGAAACAAAAAAAAAAATCAGAACTAAAAGCATCAGGAGCAGAAGGATGTTTACTATTTGGCTGTTGTTATTACCAATCCAATAGCAATTTCACCCTCAAGTTAACTGTTAAAAATTCTGAGAAATTCTTCATACCTGAAATGACTCATTCTGATAAAGGAACACTGAATTACAGCCACTTCATCAATTCACTTGAATGTCTTCTACTTATCATAACTTCAACATACTTCTAGCTGAGATGTGTATGTAGCCCAACATTACAGAAGATGTTTATTGTACAGATAGATTAGTACCAGAAAAAAAAAAAAAAAAAAAGACTGGTATGAATAAAATATAAATGGAAATCTTAGTGTGTTAGCACCAGAATAAAAGCAGAGTAAAGATTTAAAAGAATGACCTATATTGATGGTGAAGAACATTAGTCTCAGGACACTGCTCCCAGGAATAAGATCGAGGAATGCGATATTTATGTTAAGACAAAAATCTGTCCAAAGACCAGTTTGTTGTTGTCATTCAAGAGGAACTGTCATCCCTTGTCTTGTATGTTATGCACAAGTGATCGTGATCAGGCTACATAGACACAAACGTCTTGGTTTGTTTGAGTATGTAGCTCTGAAGTGTCAGTGCATACAAACAACTTGCTTAAACATTTGGTAAATAAGTATCACCTTCCCCTTCCATAAGATCTTGCACTGAGTTTACTATTTTTCCTATATTATCTCAATATGTACTTTACGAGTAGATTTGAAGCCACGTGTGAAAGTAAATGCACCTCCACAGCACCCCAAATCAGATCCCTAAAGGTAAGTAACTTTGGTAATTAAGCTACAAGTAGAGACAAAAAAATGGACTAAATGACTGTCTTGTTTTAGCGGTTTGGACTCCAACCAATCACTGACTGACAACAGAACAGTGAAAGATCCTAATTCAGCCTCATACAGCATTGATACTGTTTTCATACTCATTTCTGGAGAAGTTGACTCATCTTTACATACTTGATCTTCTACTAGCCATGAGTTCTCTTTTTTCAGTTAGGCAGCTGTCTCTGAAAACAGTCATCTTCAAGGAGACCTGTTGACCTATATGGGTTCAAATGTGCAACAGAGATCTTTAGAGCACTGACAGTTTTCTTTCTTTTCAATACCTTAACTTACTGCAAATTTGTTGACTATATATAACGAATTAATAGATATATAGTAAGGCAGAGCTTGCTACAAAACCCTAAACGGAGACTGTGGGAGGGTGAAGTTTTACTTAGACCAAAGGAAAATTCAAACCATTTACATGAATTGTTTATTTCTGAGTCATGTTCTTTGTGACTGACTACTAACACACAAAAGGGGATCTGCCTACAGGGAATAAAACTATGTGAATGGTTAAAAACAACTTCTCTTCCCCTGCCCCACCGCAGGTCATCCTAGCTTAGAAGATTTTAAATGATCACTTTGTTAGAACCAAGGCTAAGAAAATGGTTAATTCTATATACTTCTATATAGAAGTTAAATCTGTACATTAGCATACCTTCCAAGACCAGAACTACTGTGAGACCAGACGTCTCATTTATATAAACAGGATGTAGTTAAACCTTACAGCATGATATTAGTAATGTTGAGAGAAAAAGAGAACCTCATCCTAATTCAGAAAAAAGCAGCTGACACCGAGAGAAACCAGAAATACCAGTAAATACCTTGAAAGAAAAGACATTTACAGAATAGGCTTCCAACTATTGCTTGCAGTGAAGTTCTTGTTCTCATTATGACTGACAATGTTACTGATTTCCGCTATTTCTGGATACACAAGTCCATTATAGGCTGGTCAGCCTGAACTAGGAATCCCACAAGAACAAGTGGAAAAGGTTCAGCATCCAAAAGAAAGTCACCTGTTCCTAAACAGCACGTTCACTATATTTCAGTAAAATCCTCAGCCTTCCTGAAACCACCAGTCATGACAACATCCTGTATACCTTTCTAGAACAGTTGTGTTGTCTCTTTCTTCTTTAGGTCTGCTTTTTTGTTGTTGTCTATTTATAAAAGATACCCTGTCAGCATCTGTTGCATATTTTGGAGGCAGAATCCACCAAGTACAAATGCATGTAACAGTTGAAGCAGCATTGTTGTCTTCAACAGGTATGTATGCGTTAAAGATCTTAAAACTGTAATTTTAATCTTGATAAAGACTAACTTGCTTGAAAGTATTGGCTTTTAAATATACTAAATAATCATACAGAACAATTTTTAGTGTTTGAAATAATGCTGTGCTGTGGTGTCTAAAGTAACCCTATGCTGGGGACAGAAAAAGGAACTGGATACTCCTCAACTAGACATAATTTGGAAAGCCAGGCAAACAGATGTTTCCTCTGTGGACAACATCCTTTCTTCTGAAATATGTACATATTCCCTAGTAAGACAGGCAGACATTATCCTGGTAGGTAACATGATAAGCATAATAAGTAAGAGTCACTTTACTTAATGAAGCAATCAAACTCTGAAGTAGAGATATTTTATACATATGGGGTTTATTTTGGTGTAATTTACTTTATGTCTTTTATTTTATACTCTTTCTTCACTATTTACTTTACTGAATAAGATAGGAACATGAAGCTGTGAGATTCTTGCAGACATCTTTCCTGGATTTCAGACCTCAGTCATCTCCAGATACAGAACAGAAAACTTTTAGCTCTCAGGCACAAGTCTATAGAAATTACCTTGGTCTCTTTTCCCAGAAAGGCTGTATACTGCCCATAAAGGTATACATTAACTGTGTTCACATTATAATTCAAAAAAGCAGTTAATATTTAGTATCCATGTGATGCTGAGAAAAGTTAATGTCTCCATCTTACAGATTGGTTACTGAAGCACAAAAAGGCTACAGAAGCCTTGCTCAAGGTCAGGGGGATAGCAGACAGAGCAGGGAACTGAAATTATATCCATTTGCAAACTAGTATCTAGCCAAAGTGTGACAGGACAGACCTTCATGAAGACACTGAGAAGACCTGAAAATCTGTAGGTTTAGAAAAGGATTTGATCTATACTCTGATCTTCTCAAGGTACATGCCTTGACTGGATATCAGAATAAAAAAAACCAAAACAACTATAACCTATAACATATTTGTTTGGTTTTGACTGACTCTATATAAAATAGCTTATAATAGCTCACATAAACTTTTAAAATATTCTAAACATTATTTTCAAAGAAGCCATGAAGGAGAGGTATAAAAAAAATCTGAAGAGTAAACGTACACAGACACATTGCTGTAATAAGGTTGTTGTACTATTAGCTACCCTTGTTAAAATGTTAATGAGTAGCTTGCCATAGGCTTGCTGAATTGCAGTTTATTTCTGAACAGATCAGCATTTTACAGTCCCTACCCCTCTGACCCTGTTTTAGAGTACTTTGTTCAATATTTTAAACTCTTTTAATGAATACTGCTTCTTTTAAGTGAAATACTATAATGGAGTATGCTGCATAAGGACATATTTTAAAATGTCACAACTGGAAACAAACAATTTTTAGACAGGGTATTAAGATGTTGAGGATTAATTTATGCATATTCTCACATAGAAAGATACCAAAATTAGCCATCCCAAATGTCCAATTAATTTTAACCATTAACCCTTTGGTAGAATTCCCTCTCCAACAGCGGCTGGAAGTACATATTATTTTGCAACCAAGTGTTATTAGAAAAATATTCCAGTGCCTCTATTTCTACGCTCCTACAGCATTTAAGAATAGTAGTTTCCAGATGTGGCCTTGAATGTTATTGAGGTACACAGTAAGAGGTGCATCCGAATAACAAAATTATGGTAATACAATTTGATTACAGTGGGGAAAAATGAGAATAATACTGAAATACAATTAACTGGGCAGCTCTAACTGGGAGCTGCTGTGACTTGGTAACATATACTCCTAAATTATAACTTTAAAAAAAATAAATCATGTGGTAAACAGTCCAAGATTTCTTAAAGCATTTTCTTTTCAGGTAATTCCTTAAAGTTCCATTCTTGTTGTAGTGTTTCACAACTGACGGCATCCTTGGATGATCTCTGAATAAATTCTGCTCACATTAGATCTATACATCTGCTCAGTCTGAGACCACATTGAAGGAGTCAAAAACATGTTTTGAAAGAGAAAGGTTTGTAAAATGAAGTATGTATACATTAATAACACACATCTCAGCATTTTTGTCAATTATGCACAGAAGAAAAAACAGTTTTTTATTAAACCCTTTCAAACAAGTCTACAGTTGCTTTTGAATTCTTCTGTAAAAAGAAAACTCAAAGATCTTCATCATAAATTGCTTCCCATCACCCATAAGATCCTGTAAGATACTTCCTTCACACACACGTGTGTATATACATACACATATGTAAAGATTTACATATAGAAAGAGAATGAGAACTTATTTTTTTCTTCTATTCTGTATTGTAGTCTTCTAAATATTCTTTTGTTCTCAACGCAAATGGTCATTGGTTCATCTTCTCTCACCCAGGACAGTTATGTCACATCACTTGACTAATATGCATGCATTTGCCACTAAAAGACATTTTAACTGAGAGCTGTCACATCCGTCATCTCCACTCAGGCTGGTTAAAATTTTTATCTGCCTTCTTGAATTAATTTCAGCTTGCCTGAGCCCAGCAGGGGACTTTAGAGTGGTTTAGTAAAATTCTTCATTTTGAAAAAGCATTTAGAGTCCTTCTATTTAGTTTTTTCTCTTGCATCTAATTTTTGTTTCACATTACTGAAACAATGAGGTAATTATACATCCAGTGAAGGGGGGAGGAAAAAAAAGCAGACAGATGAGAGAGAGAAAAGAAATTATCCAATTTTGACATTTTCCTGGGAAAGCATTTTCCCTTTGCTTTCCTGCTTTTTATGTGGTTCCCTGTTATTTCACAAATTATCTATAACCATAGTTAGATGTGATTAAGCTAAAAAGAAAATATGCAGAATGTAAAGAAAAAATGAGAAAACACCAATTGACAGTCGAAACAAGAGAAGGGAAGAGATAAAACGGAAATGAAAGATTCTGTCACCAAAATATTTTATATAGATCATGTCTGTGACAAAGCTGAATGTAACCAAGCCAATAATCTATCCTTAAAGCACTCCAACAATTTGCTTTTTAGGCAGTGAGCACATATATTGGTAGGTGAGGAAGTTCAAACTGTGAATTGGATGGGAGGGATGTTAGAGGCTGAGTAACAACAGTAAAGGACTTAAATCTATTGAAAGATGTATAAAACAACAGTGACCTGTCAGAAGATATACCCCAGTACTGGACTCTTGATAAATACATTTTCTTACTTTGGAGAACATCAATGCATCTCTGTGTATTCTGAACAGTAAAAGCTCACAGTAAAAGTAATCCACAAAGACACTATAGCTAATCTATAATAAATACTACTATCTACACAAAAGTGCTCATAAGAGCTGTAAAATTCACAAGGCTTCCAAACGCTTCATTTGACTGCTTGATTACTTTATGATCTTACGTTCTTGAGATAACAAGCCCACAGATACACTCTAGCAGAATAGGCAAAATTAATCTATACAATGAAGATGTGACTGTTCAAAGAAGTTTTCAAAATCAAATTGATACACAGTTTCAGTATCAAAGAGCAAAAATTATTTTAATATCATTCAGTAAGCTTGGAGGAAAACCCCAAAACATACAGAAAATTTTTTTTTAAAATTAGTCACGCCCTATAGGAGAGTCCAAAGGGAATTTCTTTACTGCTTAACTTCTACAAAAACTGCATTTGAATCTGTAACTGACATATCCTTTGGAATTGTATGCCTAAAGCAGAGGAACAGATAGGACAGGGATACAGTGACCGTTTTCAAGTTCTGAAGCTTACTGGAACTTATTAAACTCTGTTCAGACTAGTGAAGACTCATGGATATCTTCTTAGATAAACTATCTGCAACAGCTCCCACAGTCTGGGCAGCACTGTTAAGGGTGCTACAGAGGACAAACACAAGGCCCTCTGAGGCATATTGCATATGTTTGTAAAAGTTGTAAGGACAGCAAAAGTTAGCTCTGGAAATTTTAAACCTGCCAGGATTTAAATGCTGCATGCACTCCCAAAGGGAAGTAACTGATTTTGCATGTAGTGGTTTTACTGGGAAGGGGCCACCATACGGATCAATTCCCATTATTCCCATTGAATTCAAAGAGAGTTCTATACCCATGCTTTTGAGTTGCTACTCCTTAAGTATACAATCAATTTGATTAAAATAGCTGTTAGAGGGAAAAAAAAAAAAGTACTGAAAGACAACTGTATGACAGTAAATGGGTTAGCATGAGGAACCAAACAAATTTTGTGGTAAATACTGATTGGATAAAAATCTATCTAAGTTTGTGCTCAAGGAAGACAGGCAAATAAAAACTAAATATTTTGAAGCTTAGAGGCCTTAAAACAGGCCAGTCTAACCATCTGGCAACTTTACAGCTATTATTATAAATTCTTATTTAAATGGCAGTAAAATCCGTTGCTGACGTGAAATTAGTCATGCAAGGGCCTGCAGATGTACTACCTTCTGCCCAAGCACTGAAACTGTATGAAAAGTTCAAAAGTTTCATTTGTTCAGTCTGTGTGGGGTACAGAAAGACTTTGTACAGAAAACAGCTCTAAGACTTTGTTGGGCAACAAAAATACAAAGTGGCATCTTCCCGGAATTCATTATATTATTCAATTGCAAATATTACTCTACTTACTACAGGACTTACCACATTTTTTTCTACCATAGCTGAACATGCAAAATACCACAGGAATGTGCCCTGTTCTTTATATTTCCGCTTTTGTCAGATAACAGCTGTATAAGACAAAGGAGTAGAGGTGAAACACACTGGAAGAAGCTTGTTAGAAGCACTGGCTCATTCTCACTAGAAAAAAAGCACAGGAACTTCTCTGATGCAATAATGAATTATATAAAATAAATCCACTTTAATATGCTAAATTACTTGCTGAAATTACATTTTATAGCATGGAAATTTTACCTTATGAAAAGGTTTTACAGGAATACTTGAAGTAACAATATGCATTTATTAAGAGGAGTTCATTTTAGGAATCCCATTTAAGACTCTTCTTCATATAAAAGCAGCAAACATTCTTATTTCATAGGGACATAGCACTTTCCACCATCTTAAATTTGTGTTTGTCCTCATCAAGATATAAAGATTGCACTAAAAAGAATGGGTGGACAGAGAAAGGAGTATAATGCTTGAATTTAGACATATATTTGGTAGAAAATTGCATTGACAAGGCAAGTAAGATTTCTAATAGCTCTAAGTTCAAGAAATTCAGCAACTTTCAATTTCACCTGTTCTCCAGTAGTTCTATGTATCTAAGGGTCCTCTGATTAAGAGCAATATTGCAGAAGTATCCTTGAATCCCAAAACCCACTTTCAAGCAACAATCAGATAGGGTCCATGTTCTCAAAGCTATTTAGATGTCTATCTCCCTCTGAGGCACTACACATAAAAGACCCAAGCTTTAGGAATTTAAGTCCAGCTGGCACTAACAAAGCCTATATATGTAGGGGATGCATCATCTGGGAACCAAAATTATGCAGGCATTTTCTGAGTCATGGCAAAGATTACATGACAGATCCACTGTATAAAGCTATACATTAGCTAATATAGCTACTACCTAGTTATTAAAGAACCTTATTCCACAGCACTTAGTTATTTAACTCTAGAATGGAGATTGTGTTCCTATCATTTGCAGAGAATCACCTCCACCTCAATAAAGTTATATCATGAGTAACAGCTAAATTAGACATTATCTATATATAGTGCTGTGAGGCAGCGCATGATTTTTAAAGCACAGCTCAAAGCAAAAAGGAATGAAATGCATGGAAGAAGCACCAAAAAGTTTGGACCTGAGAAAGGTACTTGATCTCTGCGCTTTGGAGAGCACAGTCCATTCTCTCTGGGCAGGTACAAATGATAAAGCAAGAACATGGCCCTGCGCCTACTTTTACTGAGTTGAATTGGAATAAACTTTTCCTGTACTTTTCTCAAAACACTGAAAAGACAAGAACTATACAGTAGCATGTGGAATAAGTTTTGTCGTGCTTCTGCTCCTACACATCGTATAGGAGATTCTGTATGAGAAATATCTAAAAGAAAAAGTAAAAAGCATTTGGTGAACAAGGTTAAATGTGACTCCTACTCACAGCAGTGAAAAAATCAAGAGGACCTTCCTCCTTAACAATTGTAAACATGCCAGCAAGACCCAGCAGACTGGATAGATTAGATTTGTTAGCAGATAACAAGTTAGATTCTGTCATCCTAACTCAGGATGAATAGCACTTTTATTGGCTCTTATTATAAGTAAGGTTCTGTTCAAGAAAAGTACGGATTCTCCCATCATCCACAAAGTATGCAATCTTTTTGCATCAGAGATCAAAGCTGAGAATTTAAGTAGAAAAATCAGATGCCTTTCCTCAGATAGTTTATTTACCTATGTGCCATGATCAGCTGTCCACATCTATTAAAATTCCCGATTTTATAGTACACTGGTGGGACTCTGCCAATGCTTCCTTTGCCTCCACAGCATCATTGTGCCTTGGCTCCTCCGAGCAGCCTAATGAAAACCGCGCCTGACAGTGACTTCCCTCCCTCCCTCCCTTTCTCCCCCTTCGCCTTCCTTCTCCCTCAGCTATTTGGATTCAAACATGCACAGCTCATGCATAAGCAAACAGGTGCAAGGGATGGGGTCTGCCAAACCCCAAGCAAGCACGAGGTACACATGTAGCTTGCAGATTGTGGCATGCTACTGATAGAAGGCGACAAGGCCAGACAATAGGTAGGGTCAGTAGGTGGCTCTTTGATTTTCCTGTCTCTCTACAGAACAGCAGCATGGGAGTTTGTCTATGGGGGACAAACGCTGCCTTTCCACACAGAACATTAAAGCACTGGGGCTAGAAAACCAACAAGCATCTGGAACGTGGACTCCGTTTCTTATCAGGAAAAGTGCTAATGCAAATCAAGACATATTCACCCACAAGCCTTGCTGTCTGCTTGTGAAGAGATGATTGTGTAAACTTTGTAATAAAACAAATAGCTCCGTGTGTATTATGTTTTCCATATAAAATGGGATCCTTGAGTAACAAAATGTATAAATGGACTCTTTTCCATCAGAAAGATTTGAGCTACAATCTTACCCTATCACCACATGCTGTTATGCCTTTTTAAAAGCTTTTGGTTTTCTTCTTTTTGCTTTTTCTCATCCTACTAGACTTGGAGTTAATACATGTCAAAACACTTCAACAAACACTCAAGGTTCTGCTGTCTCAGAAGTCTTGATTATGTCTAGGTGCTGTCGGTCAGTGAGCCAGCATTTTCTCCATCTCAAAGCACATGCCCACTTTTCAGAGTTGTAATGTAGTAAGATGGTAATTTCATTCAGATTAAAAAAAAAAAAAACAAAAAAACAAAACAAACACAACAAAAACCAACCCACAACACAAGAAACTAAAGCAAACAAACAGTTGGTATGGTACGGTAACAAGGAAAATTAGCTGAAATACCTGATCTAAAGTCACTACAGAAACTGCACCAAGCTCACAAGCTTAAGTGCAACAGAACCAATTTACAACAGCAAGAAGTACCAGAAGTACTACCTTTTTTTTTTTTTTTTTTCTTTCTTTTCACATCAGCTTGTTTTTCATCTAATTTTTTTCTAGCCACAAATTCAGGAAGTAACAGTCACTCTTAACTCATTGCTCTGAATTACTATAAAATCCATACCAAAGTTTACACGGTATCATACCACATATTCCAGTTGAAAATACCAGTTTAAGAACAGTAGGAGATGTAGAGTCGAACTACCTAGGTAGAGAAGGGCATTCCTTGACTGCTGCACTCAGTTCAAACTGTCCATTCTCAGAAACTGTGAAAACCAGGACCACTTAAGTGAAATATCCAAAACCTTAAAATGCAAAATAAACGTGTACTTCACATGACACAAAACCCCCAAACATTTGGTACATATCATGATGCAAAAGCACCCAGATTGCTCCATGATCAGACTCAGACAGTGAATTTAGCAGCAGCAAAGAATTTCTGAAAATCAAATAGGTAAGATCTTGATATTTAAGTGCTGAACCTTATTTAACTTCAAGCAACCATATTTGACAATTCTGCCTTTAGAAGGCATAACACTTCTTCACATGTTTAACAATTCTCACCTCACGTGTAACATGAGCCTAAATTACCTGCCTTGTGGCCTGAAACAGCATGGAAACTCTATTAAAACGCATGCCCAGTGGGGTTGCTGCTGATTCTAGGAACATACTTAGCCCTGTCTCTCTCACATGCACAGTTTACCTGCCTCTCAGTTGAATTTCTCAGTGCAAGCAGTCAAATTCTGACTGATTCATGGACATTTGTGCTGGTAAGGTATACAAATGGTGGAAACTCCTCCCCTTTTGAGCCTTTCTCTAAAACAATTCTACTAGATAAATAGGGCCTTCCACATCAAAAACTTTTCTGACAAATTTGTCAAATTATTAAAGCAAAGAATATTTCATTTTCTACCTTCTTTTAAGTATCTTTATTAGGCAGACTATTAAGATTAAAATGACAACTATGCACTGTAACCTCTGACAGTTTCTTACCATGGCCCACTTTCGAAACATTTCAAGGCAGATTAAGGTAAAACAAAACAAACTATCAGAGAGATAATGACAGCTCATTTTTATCAGCATGCTCCAATAAACCAAGGCATTAATAAATAATTACATCTCTCTCTCACAAACACTAGTACCAGGGGATCTGATTTAAATATGTTTGTCGTAAGATTAAGCATCAAACTACAAAAATCAGGTTTTATTTCCCACATGGTTAAACTTACAAACTAAAATAAAACTACAAAACCCTGTTTATAACTCCAGTAACCTCTAGGACACTCACATAGTAACTCTTCTCCCTTCACCTCCATTTTACTTCAAAAGCTAAAGCTAATGACCTTTGAATTCTCCACTAGGCAGGCAGTTTGGAGGCTGAAAGCAATGGCTTACAAAGTTTTAAAAACAGGTTATTCATAGTTAGCTTTACTGCAGTAACAAATATTTTTCCCTTCAGTTTGGTGATCTCAGATTTCACGCAGCAGAGAAAGCATTTCTTGTAAGGTAAAAAGTGACTTCAAACTCTTATGTTTTTGTCACAAAGCAAAAACCACTACTAAAAGTAAAAAAAGCCCTTAACCTTTGTATGTATAAAACCTGAAAAATCAACATAGAACTTGATATACAGGTTTCTGTTGCTTCCTTCTACTGACTTATATTATCAAGTTTTCTCTGCAAATATTATGTAGAAATAATAATGGAGATATAAAAAGACATCTAAAATATACCCCAGATTTCATCCAGAAATAAAAGGTATCTTTCAATACAGGAAGCATCTGGTGACTCTTCTAGATAATTGCCAAGTTAACCAAACTGTCAAATTTTTATTGAAGTGAACTTTCGATACGAATTTGCAAATTTTTAAAAAAACTTTTCATCTCTAGTGCATTCCTACATTACCTTAGGCCTTTAAGCATGCATGTGGAACAAGGTTTCTAACCCAACTTTATAGCTGTCTTATTTTAAAGGAAAAAAAAAAAAGGATGCATGAAGAGTCAAGCTGACTAATTTTAGTTTCAATTGCTAAGCTATTTAACCAGACACTGGATGAAGCTGACCACCTATTAAAAAGTAGTTTTATTAAAGCAGAAAGCCATCAGAAACAGTAAGCAGAAGCAGGCTATTACTGAGTACTTGAAAGAGGATGACAAAGATGACTCTTCTAGCACACAAAGGGACAGTATCATTCAGAGGTGTACTGTTCAGCAGGCTCTCCTCAGTGTCTTCTGAAACTTTACTAGCTGTATGATTTTGTAGCATGCGTAATCAGTAAACACAGAATCTGGAATACAGGGAAAATATGGCACCATTGGTGCTACTCATGGGATTTTACCCAAGGATGTAGCAGAAGTAAGCAATCATTCAGCAAGCCTGCTTGGCCTGCCTCTAATTTATCATGGCTTACATCTCATGCCTGCCAGCAGAGCTGAATTCATATGTTATTGTCCCAAACCTGTCACTTTCTGGACTGCTTTTTAATCTTCCCCCTAGAATTACATTCAGAAAGGTCACTGCTATCCAATTAGAACCTTATCAAAGATGCACATGCAGGCTGGATTCACGCTTATCGAGAATGGGTCATAAATCCAGAAACTGCACATCACAATGTTCCATTACCATAATGAATAACTCACATGGAAAAAAGTGTCAAAAAATACCTGTGTATTGCCAGGCAAGTGTTCGACTGTATTTCTCCGTATACTACAGCAGGTGAATAACTGAAAGGGTTATTTATAATTATAGGAATGATGGAAATCAAAGAGCCTCAAATCCACTAACATCTTATATTTCATACAAAACCTGATACTGTATACATTTCTACAGAGACTTCCCTGCTCCCAAGTCTCCAAATGTTTATTTTCAATACGATTTGTGAGGATTGCTATCATTAATATACCAACATCTACTGGCTTTTCTTCTATTTCTGTGTCTTTGACACTTATTAAGAACGGCACATGTAGTCTTTTATCAATTAATTTAATCAAGCTCAGAATTTGAAAGAGGAATTTGTTTTCAGTCTTCTGATTCAGGTACATCAGTCCATAAACAAAACCCATACACACATCCATACATTTCTAATACTGATCTTTGTAAAAGAATTTTTCTCCATACGTCACTGATAACTTGAAAGATACTGTAGTGTATGATCCAGTTGAAAGGGTAATGATTTAGTAAATACACCCTAGGAACATTAAGGATGAAAGGCATTAAAAACAGACTACATTTTTACATTGCTTATGCTTCCAAGATTTCATTCCCTACTTTGACAAAGTGTATGTTCAGTGTTGTCCATTCCAGATTCAGAAAGCAGCACATCTTTGGTTACTAAAGCCTGCAATTATTAATCACCTGAAAACATCAAGCATTTTAAGGCTCTCAACACTTGTGTACAGGGACTATACTGATTTACACACAATATCAAAGCCATGCTCTCAAGAGGATAAGCAGATGGAAGAACTGGGTAGGTTTAAGAACTCATGTAAGAATCCTTCAGTCTTTCTCCCACCACACTGCCAGCTTCACTGGTCAACATCTGGGAGGGGTCCAAGTAGGAGAAGAGGAATATGGATCTAAGTCTCAAGCCTCCACAAAGCAATGCAAAGTCTTACTGCTTTACCCTCTTCCAGAATATCTGTATTAGAGCTTCAACATCTAACCATAAGTGAAAACTTAATATTCACAATCACTTTGGCTTTTCCTCTTTTTTCCCACCAATCAGTTTATACCTTCTCTCCTTCATTTGACTGAGTTATTTTTTCCCTAGATTACTATGCAACTACTCAGGAGTCCAGATACTCAAAATGAATATATCAATGACAGCAAAGTACACATGTAACCTAGTGACTCTGGGGGTAAATCTCCAAAGCAAGGTTGGAGATACACTGACAGACTTAATCCAAACAAACTGCTTTTCCAATATGACGGCATCCATTGTATTGCAAAATTACTAACAGCCATAATTGACTTTTCACACCTACCCTAATTAATCCTATTTATTCACTACAGAATTTATATTGCCTACAGCTATTGAGCAAGACTATTCAGTAGACAACATAGATATTTTTGCACAACGGTGTATCACATAACAGAGACCTGAACATATTCTTGCACATGGATTTGTTGCTATCTCAAGTTGGATCTCAGTACCTCATAAAGAAAAGTAGACATGGTATTTAACAGCTAAACAGCAAACTTTTACATGAAACCCTAGACTTTTAGCTTTTCTAATAAAAAATACTGCATCTTTTAAGGTCTGATATAACATTTTTGAAGCAACACCACAATGACACTTACTCTTCACTTAGATTGAAAACTAAGAAACATAAGACTATTTTTAGTAATTTTTCCTATGTCTTACATATTTTTTCTTTTTTTTTTTTTTTTTTTTTTTTTAATCAGAACTAGCTTCTGACTTAGGTATGCGTTTTAAGACCTCTACAAGGACTTGTTTTAACTGGGACATTTGCACTCTTCTAGAACACGAAATGTACTGAAAGTACACGTTTAATAACCTGAATATTACCATTCACTCCTGGAACTTAAACTGAGAAATATTTCACAACATAATATATATGTTGCAGGCAAAGGCAATGTGTTTGAACAACTCCTCACTTCCTGATTGTTTTTTTGCTTGTTTTGGACTTCCACCTGGTCATGAGGAAGTAACAATGTACTCTGGATTTTTACTTTTTTAAATGTTGACAAGCACATCGACTGTAGCTTTATTCACTCCCATAAGAGGCTGTCAGAAACTGCCATGAGTGGAAAGTAATTGAACTTTGTTCATAATTATAAAAAAAAAAAAAAAAAAAAAAAAAAGGCAAAGAAAAGTGATTTGAGAAAGGGTGCTCTGCTATCAAACTTTATGATGAAGTAAGAAAACTGCAAAAATATTTAAACTCACCAGAGCAAGAGGAATGCCTATGAATACTCTGCCCTGTGGTTGCACACAGACACTATTCAGCTACAGATTTCTGCATCTACATTATATTAGTGACTTACTGTGCGGTAATAATTTTAATTGAAATATGATTAACACCTGCTTTAAAAAGAGGGGAAAAAACCCATAAAAACAACACTAACCATAGCACCCAAGTATAACGAACAGACAATTCAACCCACAATAACCTGAACGCCTCACTAGGAAGTCTGATTGACAGTCATCAGTAGAAGTGCCAGTGTCCACAGCACAAGAGTTCAAATGTAAGTTCTCTGAGGCAGAGATGGTCTTTTTGTTGTGCCTTTACATTGTTTACAACATGGGGATGCCATTTTTCTATGCCTTAGTATAATATAAATTATAGTTAATACTAATAAAATCCAACTTTCAGCAGAGAGTAATGGATATCCTTATTGGTAATCGTAACAGAAAGGTCACAAATTACAGGGCATGGAGCAAGAATTACCCGATCATACCCAGAGATGTCTCCTCTAGGTCAAGGTTAGGGTGCACTGGAAGCACCACAGCATTTATTTTTTTCTGTCAGCAATGTCCTCCTCCTGTGATAAATTACGGACTCAAGGCTCCAGGTCACTTTTGAACCCTTCATTGGTTATAAATTCTCCTTAATAATAAGCAAACTCTGTTAGCAAACATAATGATTTACAGTAATGAGGATGCTTGTGCCATTTTTCCAGAATATACTGTCAGTTTATTTTATAATAGCTAGTATTTGCAGAGCACTTTACTAACATAAACTAATTAATTATATCCTCAACTGTTTCTATTCAAAATTCTCATGATGTAGTATTGTGAACAATCATCAAATGTCCACTGAGACTTCTATGCTTGACTTACAGTACCAGATGAGCTCATAGAAAGCAGCCAGCAAACACAGCAAAGTCCAAAGGGATCTTTGTTGCTTTCCAGCACCTAGTTATGTTCTTCAACCATCCCTTCAACTCCTTTGTTATTCTGTTAAGCACATGACTTATTTTAATAGCAGCATTTTTTGCATAAAACTGAAGAGTGCATTACCACTCTGAATTCATTGTTCAAGGGGCTGTAACTCAACCATAGTGTTTTGCTTAAGACCATCAAGTAGCAAAGAAATTCTCAACCTTGATTCACATTAGACTCAAGAAAAAAAACCAACAAAACAAAACAAAAACAAAAACAAAAACACAAAGCCCCCTAAAACTTAAGGATATACTGGACCTACTGCTTCTTGTAATCTATACTGAATATAATTTTTAGCATTCATATGTTTGAAATTGTTTTCTGACATAAATACAACTTTCTGCAAAAGAAATTTTGCATTCATACAAAAATGGAGGCATTCACTATTCTTTAGCATACCCTGGAGGTCTAGGGGATTAGGGCATTCTTCCTCTAAAAGCAAAATCAGTGCCTCCTAACTATGTCTCCTATGCTGCTTACAGACACTGTTGTCCTCCTAGTTCCAAGGGAGGGGGGAAGAATGTCATCTGTTGATACTCATTCTAGTTGGCTGCTGAATTTCACAACAAAATGAGAAAAATTATCAGTGAACTATTAGATTCAACAAGACATACAATACAAAACTAGAACTACGTATTAAGAGATCAATTGAAGACCAATTCCACCAAAACACATTGGAATTTTCACTATGAGATGAGGCTTACTGTTTAGCTAACATTTAAGTAAGGTATTGGTAATGCAATCATCTCTATACTATCAAGTGTTCTTAACCATTAATTATTACAGAAATTCTAGCAAGTAAAGAATATGCTAATTCTCTTTATATCAGAAGACTTTAAGGTTCAAGTGATGATGAGAAGAGGAAGAATATACTAAGGATGAAGACTGTAATATATAAAAAGTAGGTGACAACTGAGGTCATACACTGTCATTTGCAGATTTCCTAAACAGAAAATAGTTTGGCCAGGGACATTCTGTGTCCCCTAAGTACTGTTCAGAGGGATTGAGTCAACACAGGACAAAACAAGAATCCCCTCTATATTACTCTAACCTTGGGTTCCCCAGGGCCCTAACTACATTCCAACATCTTCAAATTGCATGAGCCAAAACAGAGTACAGAGGACCTGAAAATTGTACAAGCCTTAAAGAGAAAGAAGCTGTCCATAAGAAAGTTTTATTTAAGTAGATAATTTTAGGGTCAAAATAATAATTTAAATATAAAATCTTCATTTCCAGCAACCAATACTACTAAAGTAACAAAATCAATACAATCAGATAAAGCCATAAGAAAGGAAGCTGATGAACAATTTCCTTCCTTTTTAAATTGGGAAACATTCTCACAGCTAATTATTCCACTTTCTAGTCTACAATAACCAGGTTTTATATGCATTTAAAGCCAGCCTCGTAACGTAAACAGCACTGGTATACTTCAGCAGACTATCTGGCTTCTCTTACAGCATAAGCAGCACTGCACACTCAAAAGCAACACCAACAGGGAGCACCCTTCAAGACAAAAGTTGCACTACACAGCCAAGACTTCTTCTAAACAAAAGAAACCAAATTGTCCAATAATCCAGTGTAAAAGCTTTGAACCTGCCATTCAGAAGGAGGCTGATGACTGTATCACTTCTCACTATATTATGCATTTTCATAGAAAAGAGGTTATATAGGCAGTGAAGCATCTGACCACATGATATTTGCATTAGAACATTAGCACCATCAAATTAAACCTGGCACATACTAAATGGATTTGAAAGTGGTAATTGTTAAATCCAGAAGGAGAGATATCACTGGGTGTGGCAGACATGTGGCATGGACATTTGTCTTAAACATTTCTTGGTACAGAAGAAACCACAAGCAAGAATGAGACACTGGTTTCTGGCCCCACGGAGGTAGGACCGGACAGTGGGTTCTGTGGTTTTGAACTAGGCAAGAACCTGTGGTTTTAATGCCTGTCAACAACTGTGCAGGTGTAGGGTGCTAGGTTGTTGACCTTGAGGAGGGTCTCGTATGATGCAACTCATGAAATATTCTCCCTGCAACAACCCGGGACACACCGAGCCTGTACTTGGACTGTATAAAAATGGCACCATCATAAGCTAGGGGTGGACTCCCCACCACCAAAAACTGAGAATCAAGAGGACCAACATGACACCGCTGGATCTATGGGTGGTGATACCCTAGTCTGTCTCTTTCTCCCTCTCACTTCCTTTCTTTCTCTTTAATGAATTGTAACTAGATGCAAGTAAAAACGTGTAGCACAGGGCTTGCTTATCCTGTTAAGTAGTTGCCATTGAGTTACTGCATCTAACCACCTGCCCTGTATTTTTATTAATAAATTGTTAAACTGGTTGGTAGCTGTCACTTCACCTTAATTCAGTCCAAGGGTATCTCAAACTTGGTCGTAGGGCCCAAGGGGAGGGAAGCTGTCCTAAATGGCTCCTTTTGGGCTGTGACACTGCAGAATCGTCAATGAAAAAGCAAGTTCCTAGTGGAGTCACACTGGCATCGGTTCACACCCTCAAAACAACTCAATATCTGTCAGTAATCGAGAAGAAAATACAAGGTCACTACTAATCCAATTTTCAGACAACACACATTACTGGATAATGAAGTGGTAAGCAATCTATACAAATAAGCATTGCTTGGTAAACTGCGCACAGTTCAAGATTTATGGTAAGATCATATTTCAAAATAAACAAAAAATTCCACAATGACAGAATGGAAGATTATTTCCTAGAGGAAAAGGCAAATAACCAAGGGAACACAAACTCCTGATTTAACAATGTAGCGAAAAATTACTAAAATAATCTCTGGATGTAAGAGAATAGTAGTAAAAATGTTTACCCAGTGTGTAACTGCTAATGATTAGGGTACTCCTGTGATATTTTGCCCAATGTCTACTGTCCACACTTTTAAAGTACACTAAAAACCTGACAGTTTTCACAAAAGGTACATAAGAATTATTTTAAGTTTGAAAATCATGTTTTAGAATGTGACACTTTAAAAAGTCGTGGTGCTAGAATTATCTAAAAGAAAGTGTAGGTAGCAAATTATTTATGCAAGTTCCAATTTTTCAAGGCTTTTTCCTTAGGGTGACATTCCCAGTATAGGATTTTAGTATTTCATGGCTGGTAGTTGGGTCTAGGAAAATGCAAACTGCAAATAACGATAACGAAGGGAGTAAGTTACTGAAATGGAAGTAACCAGATTTTTTTGTTGTTGTTAATGAAGCAAGTTTCTCAAAATACTCTGAAACCTGAAAAATTTTAATATTTTCATCCTGCTTCCCTCAAAACTGTCTCTGGATCCAAAGGCTGTAGATTTCAGGCACTCCAAAAGCATCAGACTGCCATCTAATCAGTGCTTGAAAGCTTTACTTACACAGTATGAGACAGCACCTGGCGATTTGAATCCCATTTTACCACTATTCTACATAGCTATGCAGGGAAAGTAAATGTCAACTGCATTAAGCAGCTGCAGTATTTTAAAGACATACAACATCTCAGAAATACCACATGGTATGGGCATCAAAACTTTTTCCTCTGCAGAATATTTAGTTTGTATAAATTTAAAAAGAAATGTGAACTGAAGCCTAACCAGAACAGAACAGCTAAAATTCATGAAGTAGTAGTTTTATCTTTGAGTCACCTCAATATTTAAACAGCTTAGAGAGGATGTGATTTCCCCTTACCTGAAATCTTAACTCTACACAGGGATTCAATATTTATTCAGCATAACATAGAACAAATTCAGGCCCCAAAACAAGAGCATCTATGTTTCCAACCACAAATTATCGATCCTACTACAGAAGTTGTGGCTTGGGTTATGATTTTAAAAACTTTGCTTTAATTTACTCAGATTATACAATTCAGCACTGACATGGCCCTTTAGTTTCCCTTGCTCAGCAAGAAGGTAATTAAATAGTTTTGAAAGTAAAGCTTCTTACGTTGATGCCCAGATATTGGTTAGGCAATACTTGTGGAAAAAAAAAAAAAAGAACACAAACATAAAAGTCTGCTAAGTTTTACTTAATTTTTACTGCAGTTTTAACAGGTAAAAATAAACAATAAAGAGCTGAACAATGTGATTGGCTCACTTCTTCCCAGAGTCCACCTGCACCTGCTATGTTTTCTACAGCTTAAGGGTATCCAGGAGAAAGGCTGTCCAGATATAGGGCTGCTATTACCATGATGGGGAAGGAAAAATTCCCATACAGATATGATGTCTTGGTTTGCTCTTTGACTGCACCCATGATAGCCCAGAGAGTTAAACGTGTAAACAAACATTTATGTGTCTATATGTTACCATTCCCCAAACCATCATGAACAGCACTGACATTTACCTAATTCCCCTCTCTACCCTCACCCTGCCTCCCCCAAAATTAAATTAATTCAAGTCAATTACATTTTCTACTGCCAATAAGCTTAGGGAAAGCAAACAAATAGGTAACCTTGTCAAGAAATGTTTCCACTGGTAACCTCTGATTGAGAAGAAGGTCAACGTTGCTTTACTTACAAAACATGCCAGCTTGACAGCTCTCCTTTCCCCTTCTTCCACCTGCTTTAATGTTGGCTAACCTCTAAACTATGGCCTGTATGCTGCCACCACACCACCACCGATTCTAAGTTGCTCTCCTAGTTGCAATTACAAATTTCTGTCACATCATTTCCTGCATTTAAGGCTGTCAGTAGAGTTGTCAGAAGTATGTAATTGCTGTGCAAGACCCTCAACAACTGGCTTCTGCTCTGATCTATGGAACCACTCAATTCCACAGCTGTCAGAGTGCTGACACCAACTGCAGTTAATGACGCCACATCATCTCTCTGGCTCGTTTACCTGCCGACCCTGCAAACAAATGGACACTAGCAGGAAAGATAGGGAAGTGAGCAGCAGATACCATATTTGTCATAATCACTATGATCCACAGTAGAAGAAAATCAATTCCTCTTAATCGAATAGAGTGACTTATTAAGGGTTATAAGTCCTGACTGGAGAGCTGTACTGATTTGATTACGCTGGGAGAGAAATTAGCAATGAGCTCTTCAACTATCTTTCCTTTTGTCTTCTGGCTCAGAGTTGCTATTAAATGATTATCTTATGAGAATCTTAGTAAGCAAGTCATGCTTTGATCAGGGAGAGCAGTAGGAAAAAGGGTACTGAAAAGGTTTCTGAAGTGTTGACAGACAGCGATGTGAACAAACACATTATGTCCATTGCAGCATTTCTGGTTTTTGATTGAAACAGCACAGCAATGGCACGTACCTGAGACAAACACTTGAGACTTTCCAGAACAGCCATCTTCAGTTCAGTGGTAACTCAGCCACTTTTCACATTGACAAGGAATAACTTAGATTGTGGCATACTGCAACTATAAATTAAAAATGACCCAAAGTCCAGTTTGCAACAAATCTTTTTTTCATTTAAGAAATGTTTTCCCAATTTTAGAATCATCAGTGAAGCAAACATAAGTCTTTACAAACTTTACTACTTAAGAGATTAGGAAGCAAGGAAGTAAAGATGAGTAGAGATGGAAAATACACATTTAAGATGAGAACTAGCAAAACAGAATTTCTCCTTACAGTTAGAAATAGCACATGGTTATCCTGCATTTAGAGTACACCACTCGCTTTTAAGTATTACATTCAGAATTAACCAACCCTAACAGGGAACTTGGGTCTGGGGTTTTTGAATGTTTAAACTGGGGAAAAATATGCATTAAAAAGAATGCTTAGTTTGACATTTCAAAGCAAAAATTACTGAAATTACTGGAAGTTGTGTACCAGCACCTTCCAGGATCACCTTGACTGCTATAGATGCAGTGAAGTTGCCAGGCCATCCAAGATGCATGCATATGGGCAAAATTTAAGTGAAGCAAATGATAGAGTCCATGCACATCAGCTCATGATCTCACTAACTAATCTTAAAACTATTTCAACAGCCTTCTTAATATACCAAGACCAAAGGACTTTAAAGAGTCTATGTATTTATTCCATATTATCATAATTCTGCGCTTCACTACGAGTTCCAAAGTGGAGATGCCTTGGAAAATATTGTTTCATTATTACAGTTCTTAATACACTCTATTTAGAGTTCTAAGTTTTGTGCAAGTCATATTCAAGCTGAATAAAAGTTAACTGAAAAGAGATGACAATTTCTGGGTCTTCTTTTGCTCCCATACCACCCTATTTGTGGCTAACACTAGTACTCGGTAGAAAAATCAGTTCTAATATTTTACACAAAGCTATACTGATAGTGTTAATCATAATAATTTTGTTACTTATGATTAAAGAAATATTTAAAAAGGACCACAGATTAAAAATAGAAGTTCTGCCAGTTTCCAAAATGTGCTTATGCTAGACCCCTAGAAATCCCAGAGACACAGCCGTAATATCCATGTGATGAATTACATCTATCACGCACCTTTGACCACCTCAACTGCTCTCTGTATGCTAATCCATCACTTTGGGAATTATTCAACCATTCCAGGCCCTTGAGCTTCAAACAAACACCCTTATATAGAAGTTAACGGAAGTTACAATTGCTGGGAATATATCTTGTTCACCCCGGATTGAACACACGTAACACTGATGAAATCTTCAGAGTACTTAACTGCTTAGGATCTCAGAATCTGGTGATTCACACCTGTAAACAGTGATTTCTTGAGTAGATTTTGATTTCAAGGTAAAAGGGAAGTTTCTGATATAGAGGTCCTTGGTCCTAAGTATTTACATACTGTAACATGTTCCAAAATCTTTCCAGAGTTTAGGAAGAACATTGGCAGGAGGTATTAAGAGGATCTCTGTTCATAAAAAGCTGATGTTTAGAAAGGGGCAAAGTTTCTACCCTGTTTTCTCCCTTTGCTTTCCCCATCACAACACTCACAAGAAGTCATCCTGAAGGCAGAATTAAACATGGTCTCTTCATATAAAGTGATCACAACTCAGTAAGGTCACAGACAACAGAAAGCTTATCTTAGAAAAAAAATATCAGACAATCTAAAAATGACAATAATAATCTGGAATATAATAAACACATATATACCACACACAACATACACATATTTACAAATATATATCAATACAGACACTCACTTTATAATTCTTTCTGTTTGGTATTTCGTACTATTTTAATATACTTCCTAGTCAATACTAACAGGAAATTAATCAGTATTGCAACTTGTCAAAGAAATATCCCTACTCTACAGAAACACAAAATTTAATGATCAGATTTACAGTTCACCCTCTGCTTTCAGATGTTCTGGTAAATTAGTATCTCCTCCCATAGCATCAGAGAAAGAGTTTATTAAATGAATGCCAAGTAAAGTATACTATTCTACAAGGTTAGAGCCATAAGAATCATTTAATTCCCAATACAAAAGTAGTTCTGTCAAAATGGTCCCCTTTGACAGCTGTAACTACTACATCTATTTTGATTATAACTTTGAATATAACTATATATTACAGGAAAAGACCTGTATTAATCAGAAAGGCTAAGAACAGCACTTGCCGATAAGCCTGAACTTGAATGATTTTATTGCTTTATTGTGCCAAATCATCCAAGTGCACTGAAGTTAAGACTAGGAACTGCTTTGCAATACACATTATTATAGCATTGTTCAAAAACTCAATACATTTTATTTCTGATTATACAAAACTGTATCCTTTCACCAATTAATCCTGTTTATGATAAATAAGTCAAGTCAAACGCAAAACTAAATTAATTCTCACTTGTAGAACAATTTGAAGGGCGTCACTACAAGAATATATATCTTAAAGAAAATATGAAAACAACAACCATTTTTTAGGTATTAAATCTAAGAACGTGTACCAGACAACAGCTAGATTACTTCTCTTTGTAGTGTCTGTGAAACAATCATTTGGTTCCAATAAATTGAAGCTCCTCCAATTAAAATTATACAGCTATATGTAAATAAAAGCACTGCTTTTACATTTTTCAAGGGTATGTCCATATAAGTAGCGTATTTTCCTACAGTTTATCAAATCCAGAAGAATAAACTCCTTAATAACACTTCTGTCAAGTAAATTAAGACTATTTTTTCTAACATGAGATATTAAATAAATAATGAAAGGAAAAATTATTTTTATATTGAAAACAGTGTTTCAATAGCACATCTTCTAAATCCATCTGCAAAACTGAGTTACAAATTAAAACTTAGGTAAAGACAGACCTGCCAGTCATTTTAGCACTTTCTTTGGGCCAACCTGTCTGAGGCAGCTGCAAACCTACATCTAACAGTCATATATTTTCTTTTAAATCAGCTTCCAAATGCATCTCAGAGAATGGGCTATGACAATGGTTTAAAGCTTTATTCCCCTCTGCAGTTACAAGTCATCACAATGCTGACTCTAATCAGGTTACTCTGCATCTGTCTGTCACAAATAACCTAGTAACAACTAAATGGATTGCCATAAATCTTTCAATTAGAATTTATAACTTTATTAGCACAATATTTTTGAACTGATTGCATTACTTTGAAGAGCAGCTTTCATTTATTTTGTCATTTGGGGGTCAAATGTGTACAATGGCTGGAAGCTGCATACACAATAGGAAGCCTTACTTCAACTTCACAGTGGTCTCCACGATTTCTCTTCTTCAGAGACTAAATTTTTAAAGGAATATTTGCTCACTGTGCTGAGGCTGAATGATGGTATGCCACTAGGCTAAGTGTGACCAAGTTTCTTCATGACACACAACGGTCCTACTGCCACTTTTATGGCCCTGATAAGGCTTCATAAAAGAGTAATTTGCCATTGAGTAAGTTTTCAAAGGCTTTTATGTCTTTTCTTGTTTTGCTTTAGAGCTGCTGAAATCCATGCCAAGGATCAAATCTCTACACAGGGGATGAGTATCAAGTGATATTCAGTGATCTTAATAAATGTGGCTTTATACATCTGTACCTTGATTCATCAGGTACAAGAAAACTCAAATGGCATTAGTTTCATAAAATTTTAAAGTATGTGCTTCATTATTATATAGTTACTGTGCATTTTCTTTGCTGAACTGTAACAATTCCAAACAGCACATATTATGATTAAGAAAAGGAAATAACCCAAGTAGCTGATTTAAATGAATATATTTCAGCATTTTAAATTAAATACAAACACAAATGCATTCATGTTAGATACACAGGCACACATACACCCCCCCGAATCAAGGCACAGTTTAAGTTGCATTTTTGTTTTAAGGAGCTAACTTCTACAAACCTTACACACAATGGATAAAATGTGAAAGTTGGGAAAAAAAAGTTAAAGATAAAACTCAATAACAACTATTTTAGAAAAGATGAAGCTAAAGCCACTTTCTTACCCAAAGACTGAAAAAGATCAGGAGTTCAAGTGAAAATAGAAACCTTCATAAGATGAAGGCTCAGAAATATCCATGCATTCCTTTGTGTTTTGCTTATTATTAAATGGGAGTTTGGATTGGATTCTCTGGCAAGATCTATGGATAACTTAGCGTTCACCGGCTGCGTGTGTGTAAATGTCAATAACAGTTCACTACTGCTTGTACTTAGAGAGGTAGGTGAAAGGTGCATGTACAGGGAGACCATGGTCTAACACAGTCCTTCAGCTCATGCTTCCATGCTATAGGAAAAAAACATTCATTAGCTTACTTGCTAGAAAGCCATGAAGTCACCAGTTTACATTTTATTTCTTCATTACAATCACAGAAAATTTTTGCTCAAAAAGATAAAGAAATCTAAGATAAGTAAATTATTACAGAAAGGAACTAGTTTATTACTACTTGTATTATGTCTTGTTATAATTGTACTATGATACAGTCTTACCAAATGGTGACCATCTATTTACTTCCTACAGGACCTTTAGTCTTCCAGAATTGGTTGAAAAGCCCCTTTCAAATGAATGAAAATTTACTGACCTGTCTTCTGAAACAGACCACTAGTCCGAGAATTTGACAGAGAAGTCAGAGCTGTGACAGAATTAGTAAGCTGTTCAAATGTCACTGTTTCACTTCCATCTTTGCTTGATCCATTAAATGATCATAATATCAAAGCACACTTCTTCCATTCCCTGGACAAGCTCTAAGTTGGCAAGTGTCACAGAAGGACGAATACTCCTGCTGCTCTGAAAAGACCCAAGCTCTGTGTTTGCTACAGCTTATTTGTCCAGTACGGCTTAAGTCACCAGCTAGTCCTGTCTTTGTTCTGTCTGCAAAATATTTCTGCTGTTACTTCTTGTACTAAAGATAAGCACTAAAAACTTTAAAGACGAAAAAATACCACCCCACTTAAGACTTCAGCGATACGCAGCAATTGAAGGGAAGCAAAATGTTGAACAAGAAAGGTACCAAAAAATAACTAAGCACCATCCATTTTGGGCACTGACTCAGTCTGTGGTCTATCAGAAAATTATGTACATGGGCATGTAATTACACACCACTATAATAAGGCAGAACTAATGTTTGATAGGCCACCTTTTATCTACATAAATATATATGTAAATTATATTTTTATATATAAAGCACACACACAGAGACATAACTTAACACTTTACATTGTCTAAAACAAGTGCATTAAACAGGCAAATGTGGCTCTGCCATACCTGAATTAAGAACAGAACAGAGCTACATCGTTACATAAAAATAAGTATGTCCTACTTTTGCTTCCGCTAACCCAGGCTATTCCAGCAGTGGTATGCAACTTAGAATTTGATGCCTAAGCATACTTAAGCACCCCTGCAAACACGTCAGGACTTGATATTGCTATGAACAACATAGATATGGCATGACAGGAGCCATGAGTGCCTCTCAAACATGTATACCGACCAAAGTCAGAAACAGCCAGCAATAGAAAATCAGAAGCACAAATCACCCTCCTTCCTGCTTCCATGATCTAAGTCTTCTTTAACCAAATCTTCACCCAAAAGTAAATTTGTTAAAGTTAGTCCAAGATTCCTAGGCTATTTCGTTTCAAAGAAGAGTCAGTTCGAAATCACAGTGTATTAGTCTACAAACATACATGCCATAAGGAGCCAAAATAACTTCTGGTTTATCTTTACACACCTATCTCTTATTGAAATGAAGTTTAGGAGACAGTCTTTAAAAACACAAAACAGGCTAAATAAACCAGTAGTATCTTATTCCCTAATAAAAATGTGTAGCAGCAAAATAATTATCTTCTGTAGTAGAACTCTGTTAAAGCTCTAAAGAAAACAGGAAAAAATATTTTTAAAATATAATCAATACTCATGTATTGTCTAAAAACTAAATTTTTTTCTGTTTAAAAGCATTGCCCCAGGGATTCATAAGGAAATAGAGTGGTTACATTTCTTAAGAACTAGTAAGTTAGAAAGATAGGCCAGTTTATTCATCAAACTGATAGCAGTTTATGTTTAGGAGACAGGTCTTGATTCTCTGTTGCTGATTCCTCTTCAGATTTAATTAAAAGAAAAACAAACAAACAAACAAACAAACAAAAACCAACAAAACCACACCATCCCTAAGTACACAATTTTCTGTGGCTCCTAGCTGGTGACCACCACAGAAGTGTCTACATTTGTCTATGCTGCATATATAGAATGTAAGCAGTGCAGGCTTATACTAGCTTGAGGACCAGTATGGTGGAGAAGAGTTAGGAAAAAAGAAATACAGGCCACCCTTATTCAACTTTAAATCCATCAGACATGGTTTGTGACATTATTTCACCAGACCATTGTGCTGTCAGCATAAGAGACCACAAGAATTATTTTTTTAAATATACTTTAATGCTTGTAATATTAGTAAAACACAGTACAGTGAACAAAGCCTTGGGTTAGACTACAATATAAAAAATGTTCACAATCCTGGCATAAATTGCAGATGGCTTTGGTTTTGCAGCTCTGAATCTAAGCACTGCATTCATTTCTAGGAAGCTTTCTTATTTTTCCTGTCAGTATTTAGGTGGGAAAATACATTAACACACCTATATATTAGATCAATGGGCATAATCTACCCCCAAAACTGTTAAAAAAAGTTCTCTTCTGTGACAACAGTTTTCTTTCTTAGGCCCACCTAATGCCACCTAAAAACTCAGACAAAACAAAGTCTGTAAATTTATAAAGATTTAAACACTTTTCGTAATACAAAGATAGAGTGTTCAGTTAAAAAAAAAAAAAAATCAGACAAAACTTATGTACTTAATTTCCTACCTGATTAAATTCCCCTTTTATTTAAAACTACAAGTTTTTATCAGTTATGACTATATGTTTTTAAAAGATTATTTTTAACTCAAGACCATACAACTGTAAAAGCAAGAAGTACTTAGTGTACCTAAAACCTCATTAGATTGATCTGTATTATGCTTAACCACTGAAATGGAAAACTAAGAATATTAATATGGCAGCTTTGACATCACAACAATTGATGCAAATTCTAGGGTCTAACTTGATAATTCTTGCATGCTTCCCCCAGTGAAAGAGCAGAACTATTGTCATATTATAAGTGTATGTGTAGTTTAACCTTACTTTATCTTTGTAACAGGGAATTGTGACAAAGGACTGGAATTCATTTTCTAAAATAATACATCTTATGTGTCAATAAAAAGAAACAAGAGAAGTCACAAGAATTAATGAGGTTGATTATAAGTCAGAGATCTCAGAAGGATATTATCAACTCTAAAGTTAGACAAATGTCAAACTTGGGTTAAAAGTCATTTGAAGTGCTGCCTATATTCTTCCACACTTTGGGATAATCCCCCCTAGATTAATGCCTTCTTATAATTTTTCCCCTCTCAATATATTCAAAACACTTATCCAAAAAAAAAAAAAAAAAAAAAATCAAGTAGGCAGTTGAAACTAAGGTACCTTTGCAAACATGTAAGAAAATAAGCAGCCATAGCACATGAAGTCTCTCTGGGCTAAGAGTAACTCGTGTATAAAACTGTGCATACAGTTAAACACTGATCATATCCAAAAGGTAAACAGTGCTCTTATATCAACAGAAGCAGAATGTCTCACAGCTACCTACAGTACTAGCATTATTTTAGCATTTCACATCAGCAATATATTTACCCTCACAACCTCTTTTGAGATAAAGAAGAACTTGGCTAAAAATTTGTAAAATAGGGGTGATAATACCTAGAAGTCTGTAGCAGAAGAAAGAACTGAAATCATGGCATTTCCTCATCCATTGTAATCAAAAGCTAGAAGGAATATTAGCTAAAAGGAGGATATCAAGATCTATACTAGCAAATACTTTATACAATGGACATTACAAACTGAATAAAAAAAATAAAATTTGTTTCTGCAGTTTATTTCTACAAAGACTTAAATCAGCTTTATTTTCATACTGACAGTATTTTGAACCCATAAAAGAACTTAAGAGCTTGAACAAAAGCCATTCATTGATTAACTGATACAAGCAGCACTAACTGTAAGGCTTGGGTCTGACTTTCATTTTAGTACCTGTAATAAAACTGTAGTTTAATCCTCTGGAAAAAAAAGAAATAAGAAAAATCAACCCTTTTAACTCCTCTCGAAGCATCTTTTCCTCTTGGTTGCCCATGACACTAAAGGCTTCAAATACCATACTTGTAAACTATCTCGAATTAAAAGATGTCTCTATGGAACTGCTATATTAGATGGATCCCCAAGTTGTTTATGATTTAAGAGAAGGATAGGAATTTGGTACTTGAAAGACCTAAAAAAGTGGAAAGGAAAATAAATAGTCTCTTTAACCTCCCAGAAATAAAACCCACTAGATTAAGAACTGTAAGAATTAAGGGTTATGATTCTTTTAACCTTATTGAATTTTTTGAGGAATAACATTCCCACCATGACAGCCACTGTTACTTTGCTAACCTTGACAGCGCTCAGGTGTCTAAAATGGTCCTTCCTCTTCATTCACTGAATCTCTGAGGCATCCTAATGTCTTGTTACAAATTCAAACTTAAGAAGTCTCTGATTTTTGTAACCTTTTGTAAGTTCAGTAGTATGCCATCTCCAACTGGGCTTGCTTACAGTAATTTCAGGAATGGACTCTAGAAAGAACCCGAATCTTAGGCTGTCAGTCATTAATAATAAGATTTACTGTGTTCCAATAATGAAATTAAGGGGTCTCTAAAAAGATACCTGTTTTAGTATGAATTTGCTACTTTTAGACTTCAAAAATTATTACATATTTTCCGACTCATAAGTGTCCAGTTCCTCTAAAGCCAAAGCTCTTCCAGTTATGAAAAGCACTTTCATTTCTTGAAACACTCCAGGAACAGACAGCTTTGTAACTTACTAAGCTTGCTACTGACCCTAGCACACACTCCATAGTTGTTGGTACTAATGACTGGTTTTATCACGAAAAAAAAAAAAGATGATGCCCTTCTAATTTCTGTGACATCTGTTCTATCAGTTCTGAACACAACATTCTCAGTACCTAGATCTATGATCTCACAGGTAGCTGAGCATGTTATTGCTCAGGCAAATGTGTTATGAATTCTCAGATGATGAACTATGCTAAGGCCGGATGTCAGAGGTGATGAAACTGATAATCCATCAGTAATTTTCAACCCACCACAACAGCTCTGACCCACTGAACTAAATGAATGTATTTAATCACCGACTAGTCAACTGATCAGAAAGTGCCACAGGGTAAAGAGACTGTCTTGACAAAGAGAAAACAGATACTACCTAAAACACTGTCACAACCAGAAAAGTGTATCTTATCTCAGCATCTTACCCACAGAGATAGATTCAACCTGAAATCATATTATAGCAAAAAAGTTTATTTATTATAAAGTACAAAAGTCCTCTTGTAAGATTTTCCTTAAGAGAATAATCTTTGCTGTACATCTCAGACTGTTTTTTCTTGTAAACAGATTAGGTTAAAGCCAGAAAAAAACCCTCCAATCACTTCCGATGAATCATAGCCCAAATAATATACAATATAAGGAAAGGGTGCTGCTTTCATAGCAGGTTTTTCAGCACCTTTCTCTATAATGTATTCTACCTCTGGTCTGACTGCTGCCAGCTTCATGACTAAGAATAGCAGGCCAAGTCTTGCACCCTTCATAGAGGTCTTATGCAAAGTTTTCCTGGCATGCAAAGAACTGATTACATAGAAAGTGGTACTTTCTCCATGTGTTCCTATGGCAAAACAACATGTCTCCCCAGCATTGGGTTATTAATGTCTCATTTTCCTCGTGTTCTGTGTTGGCAGCCATGACAGAAAGCTTTGAACTTGTTTATTCACACTTGTTTAATCCTGTCTCTACACAGCACACCACAGCCTGTGGGGCTAGGAAGATGGATGAGTGAAACCAAGGCCATGAGGGGGTCAGGGTCATGGTGTCGCTGGATCTCAATAACTCCATCACTCACTGTAGCAGGCACTTCAGAGGTCACCTCAACTGAGAAGTTTGAGATAGGCAATAGAAAAATGTCTGGCATAAGTGTACACATATTCCCTGCAGTTGATGGTAAGTACAGAAACAAGTACAGATCCCTCCTTATACTACCCTTTGAATTCCTAGGGTTGTCTTTAGTCTACGTGATTAGGAAAAGAAAAAAAAAAAAGTTTTTTTACAGATATCTGATAGGTATCACAGCAGAAGCATAACGCCTGAAGAGAAGACCACTAAAAGTCAGAAAAAAATCAACAATTTAGTATTTCTTCTGTAACTATCTGCATACATATTGGGCTAATGGAAAGGGAACAAAGAGAGTACACAATGTAGTAGACTAGCTCTAGTATACAGTGAGAGTGGATGGAAATACAAATATTTAATACAGCAGTTCCATTGTGCACAGTGTGCCTGACAAACAAGCTTCTTCGAAGCACAGACAGCAACATGTGACACTAAAACCGCTATTGTCCATTACTAAGGAATTTTTACGTGCATCAATGATAGAGCCTACTTCTAAAAAGAGATATGTTTATAGTGTACATGTATTTCATGCATATATACATATATAATTATATATAAAAATAACATATATAAAATATATATGATAGTTAAATAGCTGTATACTGTACAGGTCCTAAACAATATTGCCAATACTTCATTATATTATAATTTGAGAGTTCATATTCCCATAATTTTAGCAAATAAATTGTTATTAACAAATATATTGCACATAAATCCTGTTTGTTCACCAGTTGTGTATGTCATTGATAGGAATTCTGATACAAAACTGTTCCTTTCTCATAGCTCTTAACTTCTTACATCCATTCCTCATAATGAACCATTCTGCAACAGTAAAATTATTTCTAAGAGAGATTAAAATTAGTATTATTAAACTACCTTTAAGCACATCTGCAGCACTGGAATAAAACCACTGTCAAAGCAGTTTAATATGATAGAAACCAAATGTTTCAGTTGTTCAGTGTGCAAGTGTACAGTGAGGAAAGTGACGTATAAAGCCAGATCTGCACAAATGCACAGTGTATGTATAATAATCAAACTATTTTGATGAACAGCAAAATTAACAAGTGAATTATATAAAAAATAGTCAAAGACAAGCTTTTATTCTAGCAAGCGAAAAAAAGCCCTTACAGTCTGACCAAGTTATTTGATACAAAAATCCAGGTAAATAAAATCCAAGGCGCTGTCCAAAACTCATTTCCAATTTCACAACAAATGTAAAAGCATGGGTTTCAGTGGAGATAACATTTAGACTAATGACACTGGTAGGGAAAGAAGTAATTCTACAACAATTTGCAGATCAAACTGTACCACCACCACCATCCAATTTTTTGTTGTGTTCTTTTTGTTTGCTTTTTTATGGGGGGGGTGTTAGTGGTGTTTGGTGGTTTGGGGTTTTTTTGTTTAGTTGGTTTGCTTTTTGTTTTGTTTTTGCAAGATGGCAATTTCTTAGAGACAAAGGAAACCTTTTTGTTTGGATTTGTGCACTTTCTTTCCCTATGGTCCACTTTCTGAAAAGTTTGTTTATATTAAGTGCTCCTGGAGAGTGGGATGTTTTCACATCTTTCAATAAGACTCACAGAATCAAAGTTTATATAAACCATATATGATCTATTAAAAAGTTCAGAATTTACAAGAACATTCAGAATCTGATGTTGCTCAAATGGGAACATGATCTGAACAAAAGCATGAAAAAAGTGACTTGGCTCTTATAGTAGGCAGAAGGAGGAAAATAAAATTAAGAATATACCTCATATTCTTAAGATATCATACTACCAATCAAAAGATTTGGCTTCTGCTCATGGTTCTGCGATCAAGATGATACTTAACTTTGAACAGATGGCTCTGAATCTCAAAGAAAACAAATGATGTACAGTGTTGCCACCACTGACTTTTAGGCTAGGAGTGGAATTTACAGGTTTGATTCAGGTAATTAAGTTACTTCTGCAGTAGAATAAGAATTGTGTATATGCTAATTGAAAAGGGACTCTAATATATGTATCTTTAGCATCTAGAGTGGCTTAAATCATGTTTCCCAGCTGAGTGTCCAAACCGCAGGCTACTTATATTGCCCTTCAACAATCCAAAGAGTGAACATAATTTAATCAACCGAAGAATTAGACTATTTGAGGAAAACATGATTTCTACTTGCTGATCCTAAATTTGAAATATAAAATACATACATAAAAATGAGAAGGCAGAGTTAGAAACAATGTAGATGGAATTCAAAAGCAAATATTTAATAAAAATTATTTCAAGTTAAATTTTTTTGCCATTTACTCTTTAGTAACCCAGATGGTCTTGCTAGAAGAAAAAGCCATCCTGACATACCTTGAAAAGGTCCATTTAACTTTCCAGTTTGCTTCAGTAGCTTCTAATTTATACCCAAACTGTACTCTCATATGAGCTTTGTTATCAACTTAATTTAAAAATTCAAATATTCTATACTTCAAGAGAAAAACAAAGTGCAGACAAAGAAAACTCTCAACTCTTTGTACAGATCTTTTTCATAAAGACAATCTTGCAGTAAAGCTAACAAATATCTCAATGACTAAGTTGACAGTGTTTCACCCATACCAGCTGCTTTCAAATACTACAGGTTTTCCACTACCTGTGCCTTTTTTGGATTCTGACTAAGGAAAACAATTATACTTCCCCAGAATCCACGAGGGGAATGAGCCACAAAGTTTTTAAGATCATGTGTTCTAATAAACAGTGTCTGTCTTTGTCACTATCCAAGATAGACAATTGTGCTAGATGGACCAGCTGGTGTGACCCAGTAGGGCATTGTGCCACTGTCTCTGATGTAAAAGAGGAAAGGTCTCCTGAAAACTGAGATCACAGCCCCAGCTTTCAAAACTAACAATAAAAATGTATTTTTCTCAAAACCAATGTGTGTTCATATTGCAACCAAAATGTCTCTTCATACTAACAGCTGATAATCTGCATATTCCAAAGGCTATATGTGCATGTAAAACCTGTGAAGAATTTCCATCTATCATGGAAATAAATTGGAAAGCTGTCCTGAGGACTCCAATTTCTTTAAGTTCTTTCATGACTACTAATTTCTTTCTTCCATATAAAACAAAAAATAAGAAATTTTCTATAACTACCTCAGCAGTCCTCTTCTGGACAAAACACAGGAATGTCTACATTCAAACCATACCTAAAAGTTCTATTTAATATCCATCTCTGCTAAAATACAAAGTGATCATCCTATTATGTCAGTTTTAGGGCATTATAATACTGTCAGTCGCCAAGTGCACTACGCATAGCACTGAATAATTAATTCCAAAAGTTGAAGTCAGAGAGTTGCAATTCTTTTATTCTTTTTCCACACCTATGTTCTTATACTAAATTGTATTTGTGTGCGTGCACATACACAACAGATGGGGAACTTTTTGCATACGTTATGATCTAAAAAATAATTCAAAAGGTTAACCAATGTAAATTATTTTCCAAGATTGCTCCTCCTCTTACCCACTTAAACTGAGGATATTTTTCCTTAGATTCTCGTGCATGGCCTGCTCTTCTGAAATGATTGTAACAGAAGCAGAATGACAGTCAGTGAAACTATTTCCTTCCCACAAGCAATGTTCATATGGCTCAACCTTGCTGGGTTAGTATTCAGAGGCTGACAGAAACTTGTTTTCTTTCCCATTTATTTCATCAAATGATTTTGCATAAGGGGTGGGCAAGAAGCTGGTTCGAGTCCAATTAAGAGAAGCAAGTCCTCCAGCAAGATGCAGGTGGATTAAGAAATTGCCAGTTTTAAACACCAAGGCCACCTTCTACTTTGGCATACAAGATTAGGCAATAAAACCATCAGGACCCAACAGAAGGATCACATTAAACAGGAAGAACTGGATTATATTGAAGACTAGTGTAGGAGACACTAGACGAAGTGGAATAATAGAAAGTGCAAGGTCATATGCTTCTGAACTGATCACAGGGAAGTCTGCAGCAAAGTAGAAGCTCATCTGTTACAAATTACAGAGGAAGAGAAAGATCTGCATCATATTACAATAGAATGATTAAGAGCTACCAAATGCTTAAAAAAAGTTAAACACAGGACCGATAGATAAGGGAACAGTGAAGGTAGTTATTAAAATTAGTTCATAATGCACAGCATGCAAGCCATGAAATACTATATGCAGTCTACCCACCCGTGTCTCAGAAAATGTATGAAGACTAGAATAGGTGAAGAGTGACTACTAGGATCAAGCACATGTTTTCCAAGAGAACACAATAACTTTTCATGTTTAACTTTACAATAACATATATGAGAATTGATACCACTGTGAACTATAAATAGAAAGGAAAGAAAGCAACTAAAGGAAAATCAGATCACAAGAACAAGCACAAATAAAGCATGTTTATGTTTACATTGGAAGCATTAGAATTATTTTTCTCACCATTGGAAGACATAAGTTCCAAGAGAGGCTTCCAACAGAAACAGGGAAAGGAGTGAGCTTGGGGATGAAGGGGAAAGCAATCAAACTGCTTTTCAAAGTGCAGGTTGAAATCTTTCTGAATGGAATTACAAAATATAGCTGTATTTGTAATTTGGACTTGGTGATCCAGGGCTCCCAGTTCTTTACATCTCTAGCATCCCATGTACAGATCTATGAGACAGCAGAATGTGACTGTGTACGCCTTCTTCCTCTAACATGAAGCAGTTTCCAAAGTATCATTTATACATTCACATCACTGCCACTTGAAAAATTCAAGCAAGAAGACTGGAACAAAACCACCATTTAATTTCCCACATCAATTCAAAATATTAAAAACTTATTCAAAATATAACATCTGTGGGAGCATTTGAAATGGAAGTATCACCAAATCCATGATTAAATTTTAGTCCTCCAAGAACAGGAACAGGGGGAAGAACATATCTGAACAAAGACAGAAAAAAAAAATAAAATAAGAGGGATAACGTTCTGGTGTCCTCGACAAGAATAACGATTATCAGAATAAAAAAAAATATATACATACTTATATATGTGCATATATAACATCCAATCTCAACCTAATAATTACTGTTAATTATCATAGTAATGAACTTCATTAGAACTGAGGTCGTGCAACATTTGTAAAGGAATGGTCTGAAGTACTGCTTCAAAATGAGTACTTTTTTTAAGCCTATCTGACATTGCAAAATAGTACAACATGTCTGAAGCATATGCCAACAATAGTTAATATTTCAATTAACATTCAAATAGTGCGTATAGACTCCTGAGCAAAGGGAACAGAGTTGTAAAAATGTTATCTTGTTCTCCTTCATTTCCCAGATGAACTAAAAGTCAGAGAAATGTCAACCAAAAAAATCAGTACATGATGACACACACACTAACAGATCAGCCAATAGCTGATATCTTTCAAGGTTTCTGTAAAGTCATTAGTAGTTCCTTAGCTGTCAACATTTTATCAGGTAGAGCATTCAAAGATATACAGACAGCAGGACTTGATTTCAAAAAGTAAAATAAAATGAAAGGCAAGAGGAAAAAGAAAGCTGATAATAATCAAATGAGGAAATATGCAATAAATTATTAGAAGCAGAATCAGATAACAGTGCACTGCAAGTAGCTTCTAAAAATTTAACACTGGAAGTTCTCTTTTAGGTGGGGAATAAGTACAGATCCTGGCAGAAGAATTCAAGGAATAAATCAGAGATACTACAGAAAGCTTCTCTAACCATTTCTGCATGTGAGAAATTTAACAACAGGAACTCTGGAGATGACACTAGACTGTATAACCACACAGTTCAAGGGAACACATTGCAAAAACATACTAACCTGTTCTGGAGGAACCTACTATTTCACATAGTAAAACCAACTTCCAGGTGTTAAGGAAACTTTTAACTGGGATGGTGTACCCTTCCCAGGATACATAACCAGCTGAGCTTAAGTGCTCACAACGAACGCTCTTCCGGTACCCAAGCCTGCTTGTTTTGTGTGAACCTGCATATCTTTCTTTAGAGCTCACTGTGCTGTGAACACTTACCAAAAAAGTAGAAGATGACCACAGTATGAAAAGAGCAAGAAAAAGAAAACAGAGAACAAGAACAAGGTCTGGAGAAAACTACAGGCACTGTACAGCTTCATATTATGACTGAAACCATGTTAAATATCTTTGGATCTACTATCAGTGTCATAGCTCTTAAATGTAAGGAGTCATTAGCAATTTTAGCTTTGAACTAAACATTTAAATTACATGTCCAGGTGGAGCTCAAAGGATAAGAAATGAAGGTGTAAAGATGCAGTAATCTAAATCCTGTTAGATGATAATGGGAAGTACTGGTTTTTATCCATGTTGAAGGCATCAGTGCTGAAGCACAGTCTTAAACAGCTTGTGAAAAATATATTAATGATAAGAGATACAGTTTGGATTATCCTGATGAAGAGCATCTCTATCATAAAAATTCTAGTTCTCTCTGCTTACTGGTAAAAAAAAAAAATAAATACAAAAAATAAAAAAATCATACCCTTTCAAATATCTAGATCTCTTATCCCAGGTGAATTCAGAAGCAGTAGATACACATACTCAGCTAAAAGCTAAACCAATGAAGTAAAAAATCAGAACTACTTTTTTGGCTCAAAAGGAAACTTTGAGATGAGACATCAGTCAGGTCTTGATTTACTTGATGTGGCTTCACTCATTGGTATTTATTAACCTCTTTAATTTCTAATAGTGACTGTAAGAATTAAATTATGCCCTATACAGAAGTACTGTATTATGTAATAGTTTCTAACAGTAGTATTCCCAATGAGTTCCTCCTAATCCACAGAAACTGCTTATTGCAAGCTTCAGAAGTACACAGAAGGTTTGAAGTGTTCCCCTCCATCTTATGAAATCTGTCTTTTTCCTGATACCTAATCAGATACAATTTTATTTATTTTCTTCTAAGAGGGGAACTTTATTTACATTGTGTGCTGTGGTAATAGCCATGGTTTGTTATATCTCCTCTCAGAGAAACGTAGAGTAAGAAAAAGCACGATGCTTTTCAATGTCCTGATACAGCTCATCCACAGGACCAGTTTTCAGCATTTCAGTTTCTATAATAAGTACTTCTGTCTTGATGAGAGCGAAAGACTGCCATCTCAGACAGGAAGCTTTTCACACTCTGTTTAGAACAATGAGGGCAAGAGGGGTATAAGTAAATGAACAGGAGGGACTTTCCATATGCGAAAGTAGCCCCAAAGCAAATCAGACTATGAAATTACATAATTACTAACAGAATTAGTAATTATTTTTATATTTAAGTCATATGTTGAACAGAAACTAGATGAAAAAATTCATCCACCCATTTTACAGTCACATACATTGTGCTCTTTTTTATATCCTATTTTACAGGTGGTCTTTACCCTGAATATCTAAAACGAAATTAACTCCATTATTATGAACTTATTGCAGCCTTTTGCACATGCTCCAGCAAACAGTCCTTAGTCTTATGATAGAGATGATTGCATAGAATATATTTTCTACCTATCAGCCTTCATTCACTAAATATTAAAACATACCTGTTTTATTTGTAAAACTACTGTCTCCTCTGCTTAAGGTCTGGCTTATGCTTGCTTTGCAATACACCTGTAACTCTTCACACTAAACTCAGTGTACTGCTATAACCTCTCTTGTTGCAGATAGACACATAATTCAGTTTGGGATCCAACATAAACAGGACCATTATGTTTGGAGAGTGTTCCAAAGCCTGCTATTCAAGCAATCTGTGACATATAAATAATGCAAGACCTCTTCTTTCTCCAAATCACTTCAGTTCAAGCATGGACTCAGAAAGACGGAAGCCCAAATTTATACTGCCATTACAAAATTCAATCTATTTCTGGTTCTCCAACTGAATTATGACTCAAAGTCTTCCACTGTTTTCTATTAGCACCAACCCACACACTCCTACCCTTTGCCAACCCATGCGGAAAAGAATCTTATTTGTGAATATTCCTGAGCTTTATTCTTATACTAAAACAGCAACAAATCCCAGCTAATCTGAAAAGCCTCATGTTTTCTTTTAAAGGAAAGTAAGGTAGAAAATTGGTCTTTTTTTCCCTCCCTTGACCCCTGACCTTTGAACCACAACCTCCTTGCCACTAAAGCGTTCAACACCTCATTTAATCTCTCCTCACTGCGTTGGCACAGCACTGGAAAAGGAAAAGGGAAAAAAATAATCTGGGGACTTCATCAATTTTTCATGAATTTTCATTTAGGCCAAAGCCCCCTCTTACAGTGGTCGATAGATCAAGCTGCTGTCACATATTTAACACCTGGGGCTACAGCTGCTATCTCTGGGGGCTGCCACTGACTCAGGCTAGATCAGAGGCAGCCCAAGTCAGCGCAAGGAGCCTCATGCTCTTTCTCTTGCTTACATGTGGCGCCCCAGTGCTTGCAACTGAAATCCTAGCTACAGTCGCTATTGAAAATGTGTCTCCTGATATTCCCACTGGAAAACCACACCACAGAGGTTCAATCATGTCAGTTCGTACATTGTGAAAAACTGTGCGTTTATTTTAAAACTTCTGGCTTTCAAATATGAAAGAATCAACTATTTCAAGCTTGCTTCCCTTTCTAAGATCCTCCCAAGAAAATCTGAGCATCAACGCATTTCTAACAATGTCAACCCTTGTTCGATTTCAACAAAAAAATTGTAATACACAAAATCAAAAGAAAGACATTTTATTCTTTCGAATACCAATCTCTATAGTTTTAGGACTAGAACATTTATTTTTAATGATTTAACCATAAAACATACAAATACTATATCAGAATTTGTCACATACACAGTGGAAGAATGGTTTTGCTGCTAGCATTAGCATGATTTTTCCCTTCTGAGGAAGCTCCTACTGAAAAAAAGTAACGCATACAGAGCACACCATGGAGTAATGCATTAAAAGAATGAAATAGAACAAGTGATATCAATCCTAAACTGTGCTTTCAAATACAAACTCCAATTTCTTCCTAAATGTCTTCTGGACTAAAGACTCCAAACTAAAAGCAAAAAAATTCTAAAAGCACATTCTGTATGTTAATTATGTTTTTAAAGTAACTTCCCAAATCACAGTTCTTCCCAGTTTCACTGGCACAGAGAAATTTTTCTGAGGACATAGATTAGCAAAAAATATCTGCCCTTGATTGTAGGCACCTGGTCTGAATAAGCATGGATTTAAAAGCATACTTAAATGCTTTAGGTGGGATGGTACCTAACTTCCCCATGTTTGGGCAAGGTGCTAACTGCTACTTGATCGAAAGGAGCTTAGGGACTTCAGCAACCTGCAAAAAATGACTCAAAAAAAAAAAAGGGGGGGCAAAATGATTGCATTCAGGATGGGCCACACTGTGCTCTGAATTACTCTATGCCCCAACTGAATTTCATTTAGGAGTTTTTCTTCTGTCTTTACACATAAATATGGATACATCAGAAGAATTTCAATCCCACTACTTTTGTGGCAGGTACCCATGGAGGAAGGCAGGTGGGGGTGGGGTGGGAGTGGGTAGGAAGAAATAGAAGAGAATGAACCACAATTAACCTGTTTATCATCTGAATGCATAAACACAAACACACTTAACACATACATAAAACCAATAAATATTTCTTCATAAATCATTCAAAAGTTGCAAGTGCACTTCATTGGCAACTGACAATTTAATAAGCAAAGTAAAACAGTTACTGATTCTTTCACTAAATCAGCAGACTTAAGCATTTTAAACCTGTAAAAAGCAGCATTTGTCTCTAATGGCACAATTTGAGGCCACCTACAGTCAGATAATAATCCAAAACCCTGCTGTCAGCAAAGGATAACTGTCCTTTTTCTGGTGATGAAAACAGCTTGGCTTAGTGTGGAAAGAGCCGTTTTCAACACCGTTACAGATAGCAGAAGTAAGACCCGATCGCATGCGACTGTCCTGGCTCCCATGGACAGAACTGCAGTATCCAGGCTACTCAACAGTTTTCAACAGCAGTTGAGAACAGGTGAATGAGGACTCACTGCTGACAACAGGCTGTCAGCAACAACTCATTTCCCTAGCGTGCAAATAGACTACAACAGACTTGCCCATCTTTTTCAGTCCAGAAATGCTGACCTTCAAAAAGCAGTTAAAAGCCTTAAAATAACTATTCTCTGAAAGTCATTTGAAAACTTGATTTAGAACCAAAAATAATTTTTAAATAGTATCTCAAAACCAAGGGAATTCAGTTAGTGTTGCTATCATCCTCCAAAGGATGCCTTTGATACACATCAAGTACTACCATTTGCTTTTAAAACCAGTGCACATAAACCCAGCAGAATCTCTAAAATTAGGTAAACAAGCAATGTACATATTATTGATGTATTTTTTCCTTTGGTGAAGACCTTCCTGTAATCACAGCCACAGTAGGGCTCAAGGAAAGACAAAGCACTGTTGAAGTGTAACAGGAGTGCCTGCTTTAGGCTGCTAAACCCTTTAATTGTGGAAATTAGTCAGTTAAATTTCAAAGCTATGAAAACAGTGTCAGGTCCACATTGCTATTGCAAAAACTTTGGCTATGGTTTGAGATCTCAGGTTTCGTGTCCTATGAACCTGCTCTAAAATACCTCTGACAATGGAACATGGTTTTATTATTTTTGAAGTCTTCTACTATCTCACATACAGTTCATGCATGACCTGTCACCAGCTACAGTGGTTAAAACAGTAACTCCAGAGACTGGGGATATTGAAACAAGAGTCTCTCGCAGCCGAGGAAGTAGAGATCAGTGAAAACTGATGAAATATAGAGCACATTTAAATTTTAAAATTATCTGTCACGTTAATTTGATGACTCAAGGTGTAACTTGAACAATCTTCCGAACTTCAACAGAAGATTCTGAATCTCAACAGGATTACAATAAAGATTTCAAAGTGTTTATGTGTCTCTCACAGGATTTTCTCAGAACCCCATGTGCAAAGACAGAAATAATCCAGCAAATTTATCTAGAGTCATACTCACCCAGTGTTCAGCCTTCCTTAAAAAGGTTGTCTTCCCGATTCCTAAATACCTACCAAAACTGAATAACATTCTGTGATGCCTTTATTGATACATTTACTCATGCCTTGAATGTGTGCCAAAACAGTTTTCATTTTTTTGTTTGAAACACTTCTGATTCTAGGTTATGACAAGTGAAAGGTAGTGAACAAGTGTGTTCTACTTGGCTTATACTACCATCTAAATATTTCAAAAATGGCATTTTCTGCAATTTCTCAGAAGACTGAATCCTCATGATCACATCACATTAGTTATAAAAGTCTGAAAACTGCATCAGGAATAAAAGATTCCTCTTCTGTACTTTTTTTCCCCTTTAAACCAACAGACATTCTAATGTGTACTTAAATCCATTATTTGTCAACTAAGCAATACAAGCTTTCTGCTTAAAGCCCTATTTCAGTCAAACACATTTTAGTGAAACTACTGCCAGATGAAGAACTGTGTGGGGAAAACTCCAGCAAGAGGAGAGCATTCATAAATCTACTAAAATACACTTCTGTGTGAAAATACACAGCTACCTTTAGTTGATGCTCTGAATAAAAAGATTAGTGTTTATTCAGCCCATGTAACTAAGCAGCAAAAAATAATCGGCAACACATTGTATTTTCTGTATCATGAGTTTCTTTGCTACATGAATATAATGAATGTCTCTGCTAACTCTGCTGGAAGCAGATCATGCATGCTGGGTGGTCTCTGAAAGAGCCATGATGATTTCTCTGTTAAGACAAAGAGAATCGATAAAGAATAAGACTGCTCTGGATGATATGAGAAATGGCCAACAATTTCACTTGCCATTCACATAATGAATGAGGCCTGTATCAAGTTTATGACAGAGGAGCATATATTGAAGCTTCCAGCAGTACAGAACATGAGTCACCAAGAAGCTGTCTGTTTCTGTTGAGGTAACAGATGACTAGATAAAGAGAAACAGACAGTGCACCTTATATTAAATGACAGGTATTTTTCCACATTAGCTGAAGTATAACCAACTGTAATCATAATTTAAAAATCAGATTATTCTTCAGAGCAAGATTAGCCTTTGTCTATGTTTGTGCTAGTCATGATTATACATTGGCTAGAACCTTGCTTCAGTATAAATCACGTATTCTGTGTGGTCACTGCTACTGTATAAACGCATGTAAAAATGCCTTGACTAATAGCTATAGCTAACGACAAAATGCCATACTTATCTACATTTGTTATCTCCCAGACTGCTGACTGTGTGCAAGTGCGGGATGACAGCATAAAAGCAACGATAAGTTTTACACAGTGCTAATCATATAAAACTACTCACATGCCACTTCCAGAGATGCATTGCGACTCACAGCTTCTCCAAGATAGTTCCTTGCTACACAAACATAACTTCCTTCATCAGGTTTACTCCTGCGTCCATGCACAATACGTAAGAAAAATAAAGATCCGCTGGGCAGCAGCATGCGGTGGGAACGCGGATCATCCTTGTCCGTTTCCACTCGCTCTCCATCCTTGTACCACTCAATAGTAGGAGTTGGCCGTCCTTCAGCTTTACAGTTCAGAGTTGTTGGCTCTCCTTTAGAGACTATCACATCTGAAGGATGCTCAACAATCCGTGGTGGAAAGTCCTCCTGGCGGAGACGGGATCCTAGAGAAAAAGAAAAGGAGAGAGGGTGGAAAAACGAATTTAATTTAGCTTTAGGCTCCACAAAGAGTTCTCACAAGTTACTCTTAATGCTACAAAAATTTTCAAAAGAAAAAAATATGAAAACCTGTACATATCTGAAGTTGTTTTGTCTGATATCCAAAACTGCATCAGAAACTTTTAAATCTAAAAACATGATCTGGGCTACAGATATACACCTCTAAGGCATTATCAAATCTATACCACATGCAGAATGGGCTTCAAGGAGAATCTCTTACATATACATCCATGACAATCTTTTCCTTGTTACAATCATCTTTCTATTTACATTTACATTTGCTTCTAGATCCCTGTGTGCTTCCAGATTCTGCTCATGGCTGCTGCTCTCCCATACTTTCATCTGCCAGACTTAATAGATGGACATCCAATACCACTGTATCTTACCACCCACTGGTTAACAGTTCTTTGAAGTTTTATATATACGCTTTTTATTGATTTTCCACAATCAACCCAGGTGTGGAAACAGAAGGAAAAAACACAACAATCCCAAAACAAATAAACAAAACCCCACAACTGACACATGAAAAGTATTCCTTCCTTCACAAATTTTTAGTCCAGTAGTTGGCAACTTTAACTGTTCAGTGTCTGAAATCATTCGTGAGCTTTATCTTTATTTGGAAATCTCAAATGTCAACTGAAACTTTAGAAATTTTCAGTGGATTGCATGCATATACACACACACACAAATACAATACAGGCATACATGTGCATGAAAGTGCACTGCAAATACCAGTGTCTCGAAAATCATTATAGGTCCATTTCCCTTTTTCTTCTCTCTGCATTCATCCTTTTCTTCAATTTGCTTTTTGGTGTCCATCATCTTTTATCTGCAAATGTACTTTCTAACTCATTTGCAGTATCCCTAAATCTGACCAACACTGCATCATAACCCTGGTTACATGGTTACTGAGAGTTGAACATCTCCATCATTTCTACACAGCGTTTCTAACCAGGAATCTGGAATCTTGGATTATCCCTGAGCGTGCTTCAGCAGCTCAGTCTGAGTATAGCAAACCTTGGAAGAAATGTGGTTATAACTTTTTCCACTTACATTTTTTTCAGTACTAAGGATTAAGTAAGGAATTGATTCCCTCTATCACTGGAAAGTAATACAACCCAAAGCACCATCTTTTAATTGCCCACCAGCATACTGTTTTTCACTTCACAATACTGATGATGAATGTGCCATCGTTAAGTCTTCACAACTATCAGGACTACTAGGTATTGATAATACTGAAGTTTCTACAGTACTAATTTTGTGCCCTCTACAAGAGCAACTTTGTGTTTTGCCCTGTAGTTTTCTGTGCAGCCACTTTGACACACTGTTCTGACTTTCTGTATTTCCTTTACACTCAGTTGCCTTCCCACTGTCTGGGGCAGGAAAGCAGCAGAGCCTGAACATTGTCCTCCACCTTCTCCAACAAAGCCTTCTGCTGTCACTCAAGTCCTGGAACAAGGAAGAGAGGTACTCACAGAGGGGAGACCCTATAAAAGTAAGGTATGTAGAACAGATTTGTTCTGGGTTCACCACGCTGGAGAAAGTTCCAGTGCCAACCTTCCATTACAGCCTTTACCATGTAGTGCAATTTCGCTAAGACAAGTCACAGCATCCCAAATCTCCACCGAACTCTTGTCAAAAAAATTCAACAGTATCGCAACACTAGCCAGATTTTGCAACACCCTTTTTCTGAAAAAAGATTCTTCCACAATTGTTATGCTTCTCATTACAGCTACTAACGAATTGTAGAGATGTGTAAATGCAAGAACAGTGTCACCCAACAGAAAACCAAAGTCCAGCACTCCTAACTTCAGCATCAATCATACAGATATAATTCATTACTGTATATTTAATTAGATTATATTAGCCTGACAAAGTTTGTATACACCAAACATCACAGTAGTTCATGCCTCTAAATTGCTTCTTATAAAAATGAAGTCAGCTCTCCTAATGATTTAGCACAAATCATCTTTTCTAGCATGGATCCTGAAAACCCTTTAGCTTCCATGCTAGTACAATTGGACTGCACTTCTTAAATACAAGGTATATCAGCTACTGCAGGTTAGTGAAACATCTCAATTTTCTGATCAGCAGGTTTGCCGAGTCACAGAAAAGCAATTTAACATCAGTATCTTAATTATATTCTAGGCATTACATATTTTAAAATATCATCAATGACTCATTTACTCCAGAATTTATGAGGAAAGGAATAAGAATCCATTCTACATAGTCAACCCACCTTTAGACTTCTGTTTTATAACACTCAGGTCATTAAACTAAGGCTTGCCATAGCAATAAAGTGTTATACCACTGCTGCACAAATGGACACTTTCAGTGGCTACTTCTATTGCCAATACAGCAAAGGTATCCATAATCTGTACTGCTAGTACACAAAAAGCCACAAACAATTCATACCTAAGGACAGATAAACTCGGAGCACATTTACAAAAGAAAGATGTATTTCATTCTCCATTCTATAGAGAAAAAGACATTTAAAAGCTGACAGGAGAATCTGCAGTTAAAAAGTATCTCTAGACTGTGACCCCATAAACAACATTGAGAAAGACTGAAATTACCTTTAAAGTAAATGATTAAAAATTTCACAGTACATGGGACTAAAAAGCAAACTTCATACATTGACTACAGACATATATAATACTCTCCACACAAGTCGACCAACTTACTACTTTGTTGCTTATTCTCAAAAGAAACAAAACCTCGCTAGTTGTGTTAAGAAATTCCTAACCGTATCAGTAAAACCACCAAAGCTGAGCTTTTCCTGCAAGAGAGTCAGAGAACAGATACAACTAAATTTTGATAAATGGTTAGCAAAGTGTAAAAAAACTTGTTGCAAAAAACACAAACCAAAAATATTAGTTTTCTTATACACAAAGGTTTGTGGATAATGTTAAAATGTGAAGTAGCACATCCTACAGGGAATTACAGGTAATGTTCAAACCTTTGACAAGGTCTTTGTCCTGTAAAGAGTTAAACCTTCTACCTTATACAGCCCAATTCAAAACCCCTCCACAGGTCATAATAGGACTAACTCTTCCTCTTAAGTACTGATGTTTATCACTAAAATAATGTTTACCTCACTCTATCCTAATTAAGCAATTTGTACACAAGAGAGGGTTGAGATGTGGGCAGCAGAGTCCATGCCAATCAGCAAGGAGAAAGGCTCAGGCAACGTTCAGAGGGGGGCTCATACCACGCATTCCTGTGATGACAGAGTGTACCTTCAGCTATCTAGTGTGGCAAGTTATTTCCTTCAATGTGCACATAAGAGGAGGGAAGAAAAACACACACAAGAAATCAATCACAGAGCACAGCAGACTCCCTCCTTCAAAACTGAACTGAGTACCAACAGCTATTCCAGAAGGATACTCTGATTTAGAAATAATAAAGAAAACCAAAAAATTGACTTCACTGCCTCTCTTCTAACAGACACAGACACCGTCTACATGCCATAAAGTGACAACACCAAATGTTTTTTTCCTGGATGAGTTTTGGTTCTTCCACTATGGTTCTCTGCCCCTCCCTCAATACTCTTATAAATAAAACCTAATTTAGAAGGAACAGAAAACTTATTAACCCCCTGAACCAACTGGGCAGAAGATGATACTTTCACTGGAGTACAAGATGGAACCATTATCTACTGAAGATATTATGTGGTTTCACTGAAGCAGGCAGCTGGTATTGTATCCTAGACTTCCATTCTTCCCTCAAGGATTTCCAATACAGGAATATTTCATGCATGCACAGAGCATGTGAGTAACCCCTGAGTTTGAGAGTCCTTAAGTAGTCATTACTATGATGGACTGCAATGACTTCAAATTACCTGTTACATGCTGTTGGGCAAAAACATGCCTTTAGAAAAAATCCTACAATGATCATGACTAACTGAAAGATGCCATGAAGCCGTACCTATGAAAAAGAGAGCATTAACACTTACATGAATACATACTCAGAGTACTCTAATACTTACTATACATTAAGGTTCATATAGCTATTGCAGATGACTGCTTATTACACATCTCAAGAAGATTTGTTTCATATACGCCTCATCAGCTAATTCACAGAGTGAGTTTTAGGCTCATCTTTTTGTTTATTACTTCACAGAATAATTAAAACTGCTGTTCAAAATAAAACCCCCAAAATATCCATTAAAAAATAATGTGCAAGTCTATTATAGTACCCTACCTTTAATATTAATGTTTCCTTGTTCATATTGCAGCATTAAACAAAAAGCCACTAAAATTACTCCAACAAAAGTCAAGACATAAGTCATCTTTGTCCAATTTACCTTTCTATACTTTTATCCTGGTGTACCTTTAAAATCTCATATTTCTCAAATAGTCTGCCGCAAACTGAGTAAGTCACAATTACCATCCATTACCGAACATAATTCAGCAGTAAAAAGTATTATCTTGTACAAAAGCAAAAAAAAAGGAGCAGTGATTCTACTGCACTTCTAGCATCTGCCACAACATGAGATACTCCTATGTCAGGAAAAAAAAATAAGAGGTGAAATTATAAAAGAATTAGATATAATGCCATTCTGTCTTGATGCTATCAGATAAAGCACAAAAAGCCCAGAAAATAAGTACAGCATTCAACATAACCTCAGTGTCATCTAGAAGCCCATCACACACCCCAGCAATATGTCTGATTGTGTTTTGTGTGTGAGAATCAAAGCTAGAAAAAGATGAATGAGGATAGTTTTCAGTATATGGTGAAGGTATAAACAACCTTATAGTCTCTGGATTTCAACATCAGTTCAGTATAATAGCCTGGGGTGGGGTGGGGTGTGGAAATAAATAAAATCATTCTGCCTTAATGGTGTTGAAGTCCCTGATAGAGTTTTGCTAAGACCATGCTATAGGGAAAATCACCACCACTGTTTAAACTACCTTACTAGATAGCTCCATGTTGTCTCCTTCAAACAGCTTTTTTATGGGTATAAGGCAAAGAAAGAAGGAAGCAGCACCTGCAAGGCAGCTTCTGATGCCTGCTGATTAGATAGCTATTAGAAGAAATAATTCAGACTCTCAGAAAACATGGCTTTGGGACAGTGTGAACCGATGTAAACATCATGGTACAGTTGATGCTACCAAAAGCAGAAAACCTAACATGGGTGAGGTGTTCAGGCACTATTTCCTTAGTGATGTTAAATTACTAAGTTTGACAGTCCTCGGTGGGTAAATCAGAACTATTGCCAAGTAGCAGGAGACAACCGATGGAACAGTATTAATGCACCACTTCATCCCACATGTTATTTTCTCACCTTAATAGATTAAAATATTTTCACTGGTTTCTTCACAGGTGAACCATAAAGTAAGAGTATACTGCTAATTGTTTGCTGGTGTTCACCTTCACCCTGTTTGCTATTGTTAAAATTCACAAGCCAGTGCTGAGTTAAAAGAAAAAGATTATAAAACTATATATGTAAAAAAAAAAAAAAAAAAAAAAAAAAGGGGGGGGGGAATCACATTCAAAGCTACTTAGCCAATAGCAACATTTATTTCAGTGAAAACCCGCATTAAATTATCAAATCACTGCTTGGAGTAAATAAAGAGTAAAATATCAAGTTGGCTAAATCTAGCTTTTAAATTATTATGTCATTTTTGCTTCTACTGGTAGATACTAGCACTTCTATTTAAATGCAGAATTCTTCCGTATTTCCTAAACAATGTACCTGAAATTCCTATGGTAAAATACAAGTTATATTCTACAGTTAATTAAAACTAAAATATGGATTATAAAATCCTGTATTAAATTGTTCATTAAGTATTAATGCTGTTCTGTTACGTTTACTTGTGAATAAAGTAATCTTCATTTTAAAGTGAACATCAAGTTACCAACTTGCATTATCTAAGATACTGCAAGACAATGTTTGGTCACTCTAAAACGCAGCTTTCATGTTCAGATACCAAAGCCTGGTAACTACTGATAATTGCTGACCTGATAAATGTTGACTAATGGAAAATGCCGTAGTTCTTGTAATAATAATTGGTGACTTTATAGATTTGTGATAAACTGTCACCTCATGGGTAATGAACACTCTTGCAATCATATCTACCTTTATGTGAATCATTTCTGCATCAGTCATTCCTAACATCTATAGAGGTCAGGACACTGAACATGTGAAGACCAGCCTTATACCGGAGCTGAGAAAGAGGAAGCTGCTGGATGAAACACTTTGCCACAAAAAGGCTAGAGGCAGCTCCAGTTATTTAGATGTCCAGAGGTAGCACATGCATTGAAATATATTTGCCACCTGCTCTTATACTTCCCTTTCCATCTCATGGATTTTACTTACATAGTTCCTAATCAAAGTAATGAAAAAAAGTAAAAATTGAGCAAAGTTGACAAAAGTAGAAAGAAATTTTAGACGGCATCTTGTACTTTAGGTGTCTGAAGACACTCTGCTCTTCCACTTCTCCTGTTGGAATTCAATTCAGATGTGCTGGACGAGACACTCACTGAGAATCACCTTCCAGACTACTCTTTTGGAAAGTGTAACAGATGATAGTGACTCATTCATTTTGACCAGTTCAGAATCATCAGCATTCTGATGGAGTCAGACTGTTTCTCATGATTACTGACAAGCCTCATGGATTTGGCGTACTATGCTCAGATTTCCTCCTAAGTTTCCTCAGGCATCCAATGCACCATCGTTACAAATATACTGATAGCATATAAACACAATATCTATTATTTTCAATTTAGCCTGGTTGATCCTACAGCCAAATAACCCTAAAAAATAATAATTCTTGCATCCAATTATTAATCTATTAAATAGATTTGCTATAGAGAAACAGCAGCAAGAAGAAAAGGAAACTGATACAAAGAGTCAATATTCTATTCTTTTTCACTACATCTCCACAAAGCCACTGTGGGATTCCTACCCTAAGGGTAATGAGCTCAGTGTGTGTGTACACATCTGTGTAATATACACACTATCTTCACAGAAAAAGGCACTTGGCAATTCACCTTCTAGTCCTCCTAGGCCACAATCTTTCAAATTTCAAGGAAAAGACTTGCCATTTATCACACTTCACACTCCTCCAGTTTTAATTCATTAGCTTCACATCAAGACCAAAAGTTGATTTAATCTATTAAGCCTACTCTTTATATAAGCAGCTACAAAGGCAATGGCCTGTCATACAAGAAAAGCAGCAATACAGACTAAATTCATAGCCATTTCATTCACTTCTCAAGTCACCAAAATGTTCATGGCTACCAGGCTAGTGGTGGTTAACAGACAGGCTAGTGATTTTATTATAACTACTGAGCAATTAAAAAACAACAAAACAAAACAAAACACAAAAAAACAAACAAAACCAAAACAAACAAACAAAAAAAAACACAGACAAAAAACCCCCACAATATTGTATCAGTTTAAATGTTAATACTGTGATATGGTATTTCCTAATACAGATCTCAGAATTGCCATCAAGAACCTCCTCAATACTCTCTCTTCCTTTCTGACTTTATCTCCACCTGTCACCACTTGCCACCAGTGATTCAGCTGCTGATGTACCATTTATTTGCATCTCTTCACCTCTTTTCCAGCTTCTTCATAGCTGATTTTCTACATACAGAAAAGCTTTTCCTAAGTTGATGTCTGAGGCTACTACTCCTTTTATATCCTTTCTGAAGACTCACATTTTGATTTCTTTGACATTCTAAAGACACAGCTTTAATATACTTGGATAAAAAAAGAAAGCCAAGACTAGATTTTCAATAACAGGACTAACAACCATTTAACACTATGCATACCAGACATCATCCCTACTACAGAGCTGCCACCTACTATTCTATTCCCTTTACTGTTCGCATTTTGTTCCATTTGGCTATGCAAATAGTAAAATACGATGTGATGTGTTGTTTTATACACTTTCCAAAAGAGTAATCTTGAAGGTGATTCTCATCCTCCATTATGTCGTATATTTGAAACATTTTCAGTTCAGTAGTTCTAATACATCATGCTTAACAGGTGTACTATATATTTAGTTCAGAAAAAAAAAGTAATGCCTGAAAGACAACTGAACTTTAAAGACAAGTTCATAATATATGCTTTAGCATAAAACACTAGTAGAATAAACATCCATCAGAAAAAGTCATACTAACAATTAAAGCATACGTCTGCTACAAATGAAAACAATATTGTATGAGAGATTATTAGCTTGTTCTGTGATTTTGATAGCATTTTGAATGCATTCCTTAGGTCTGCTAGCAAAACATGATCTCCTTCAGACAGCGCAAAAGACCTGTTTATCAGGAAAAGACAAGCAAAACTGTAATAATAAAAATCTCCCGTAATAGAAGCAGGAAGAGAAAGGTCTGAATATATTTGATTCTACTTAGAGTACAGCTCCAAAGATATAATTTAACGTCAAAGAACATTCTTTTATGTTACAATCTTGGGTTATTTTCACTGCACAAAATAAGGAAAAAAAATTCTGAAATTAAGGAATTAAAAGAATAATGTGCTTTAGGGACAGGATGGATAGCTACAAAAGTCTCTGCAGAATCTTTTCTGGCTATGTAGGATCTGTCACATGGCCAGGCTTGGGTTCTTTTTTTCCTTATGCAGAATCTAACACTTCTGCATGAGATAACATTAAGCTTGAAAAAAGACACTCCTGCAGCTACTTAGTTAAATCTAATGAAAGACAGTCACAGTTCCTGTTCATTTTCCTGCTTCTTCATATGCCTTGTTCCACTTAGGAAGTACTTATCAGAAACACTTATTACACATATCTGTTAGATATAATGAATAAGTATGTTGCTTTCACTACCCTTTTAAGCACAGAATTGACTGAAAGCAAGCAGAGATCTCAAATAGAGATCCAGTCAGTCACATCCTAGTTTGAACAAAAGATAATGTACAAAAAATTCAAGATAATGAGAAAACTCAACTGGAGTAAAGGCTGATGCACTGGCATCAGGCTGATTATCCTAGACGCATTCCTCTAGGCAAAGTGACATGGTAAAGATTACATTTTGAAAATTTATACCTTACAATCTCTCCCCCTCCCCTGAGATTTGGCAGATGGGAACAGACTCCAGTGATATGACTGTTTCCAAGGTAAGGTTTTTGTTCAAAGCTGCGTCAGCTATGACAAGGTCCTCTGAAAGCTTTCCTCGAGCAAAATTAATCCATTAAGCAACGCATTCTAACTTCCCCAGGACACGTATCTGCAGATAAGCCACCTTTCCTATAGTGCATGTCTGCCAAGAAGGGATAGCAGACAACACTGACAAGAGAGATCAATAACTGTCATTAAAAACATTAGACCAAATCTTTCTGGAAGGCTGATTCTATTAAGTTTCTCTTGTATAAAATTGTGACTTTGCTAAGCAAGGTGTAATCAACTTTAATCATAAAGAAACACTGCAAACATAAAATTCCAATTTTTTTTTTTTTTTTTTGTTAATGTGGATAATAATCTAGTGCCACAGTATAAGCACCCTAATTCCTTGTACAACATTATTTCAGGGGAGGCATTCCAAAATTGCCATAAAGACAATGGAAATTTATTCTAATTCACTTTTCTTCAGGTTTTTTCTCCTTACACACCAACATACAAGTGTCATACTTCAATTGGGGGGGGAGGGGGGGGGGGGAGGAAATGAGTGGTGGGGAGTAATAAAAAATAACTCGATCTGCATTACAGGCCAAAAGTCAGAATAGACAAACCAGAGCAGAACAGTTCTGTGCTGTTTTTAATAGTGTCAGTTGCATCTTGATTAAAAAGTTTGCTAATGGATCATTTCTCACATAATGTGAAATAATAGAATCTACTTCCCTTTTCATACAGCACTTCTCAGAAGTACATTAGGACCATCCATATTGCAAATAAGTTAGCTACATTCTCTCACCTTGCATCACCTTACATCTCAATGCTCTCTCTGGGCTTTGTAACTTTTTTTGCAAACTCCGCAAAAATTGTTGCATTCCAGCACACTGGTTGTGGTGGAACATAGCATGCTAGTGAAGAATTTATGAGAGGACAAGTGAGTAGCAGCATGACATCCCTAAAAACTGGTATATAGATTCACAGGCAAACGAATAATTTTTTTTCCCAGGTGAAAAGTGATGTTATAAATACAAGTCAATGTTTCAATGAGAAAGTTACATTGATTTGTTTGTTGCAAAACGGTACAGTTTAGAGTTCAGTCAAGAAGTAAAATACCTACTATAGCTACACTCCCTGGAAACAGGTAACAGACAACTATTTACTTAATAACACACCAATACTTAATAACACACCAATCCACCCCCTGCACACATGATAAAAAAGACCACCAAAAAGCAACAAACCCAAACCACCCTTACTTACAGGTTTTGTTTCTCAAAACAACTCTGGCTTTTGAAATTAAAATAGCTGTTCCAATTCAAGTGTGAGTTTCATAATATTCACTGACTCTAAACAATAAGATGATAAAAATCACTTTAAAAATTAAAATAGGGAGAGAAGAGGAACACTTACAGGTATGAAAAGCAGAACAAATTAAAAGGTGTATGTGTATATATGTCTTTGTATTTATATGCTCTGTGTAGATACAGTCATCTATATTTATATATATAAAATGTACATACAATGTACACACACATATATATGCCAGCTGACCTCCTTCTAATCCAAATTATTCTGATATATACACATCATGTAACAAAACCATCAGAGAGCAAGAGGTTTTTTCTCTCTTTTCATCCAGTAGAGCTCAAGCACAACAGCTCATCCCCTGAGAGCCTTTCAAAACCACTCTGGAATTTAGCAAAGCGAAGCATAAGTTTATGCCTGACTCTGTGAAATATCTTTTAGCTCTTTTTCAGGTCAAGGATGAAAGGAAAAGCAACAGACTTTCCTTCTAGACAGCAAAATAACTTATTATAAAACTAGCATATTATCATCATAGCACTGGGGAACTAACAAAGGCTTCTTATGAGCCTAAGTGAAGCTTTTCCTCTTCCCACATACCACTGTAAAAAACAATGGCTAATTAGGAGCAAGTAAATTTTATACTTTTACATGGAAGGATTGATAACCACAAGCTCTCCAAAGTCTAAAACTTTCTACTAACAGATGATAATGGCCATCTAAGACACTATTAAAAATTAAATTATTTAAAAGCTTTAAAAATGAGTAAACATGAAAATGTATCAACTCTAACAGTATTAAACCAAAAAAAAAAAAAAATCTATAGAAAAGCTTTCAAATGACAATCTGGTCCAGATTCCCTCAAGAATCATGAGCCAAATAGCTATCAGAATAGGACACAATTGCCACAATCTGTGAAATCAGACTAACTCTGTAAATAAATTGGTATATAAACTCCACAAAATCAAAGTGGTTCTCCAATTAAGAACTTTCAACTTGTTTTCAAAAAGCAAATAACCTTAAAATTATCTGACCTTGAACTTTCATATATATCCCAAGCACAAATACAGGCTGGATGAAGAGTGGATGAGAACAGCCCTGCGGAGAAGGACCTGGGAGTATTAGTGGATGGAATACTGACTATGAGCCAGCAATGCGTGCTTGCAGCCCAGAAAGCCAACTGTATCCGCAGTTGCATCAAGAGCAGTGTGACCAGCAGGTCGAGGGAGGGGATTCTCCCCCTCTACTTTGCTCTCTCGAGACCCTACCTGCAGTGCCGTGCCCAGCTCTGAGGCCCCCAACATAAGAAGGACATGGACCTGCTCGAGTGGGTCCAGAGGAGGGTCACAAAGTTGATCAGAGGGATGGAGCACCTCCTCTGTGAGGACAGGCTGAGAGAGTTGGGGTTTTTCAGCCTGGAGAAGACAAGACTCCAGGGAGACCTCAGAGTAGCCTTCCAGTACTTAAAAGGGGTTACAGGAACGATGGGCAGGGACTGCTTATCAGGGAGTGCTGTGACAGGACAAGGGGTAACAGTTTTTAACTGAAATAGGGCAGATTTAGATTAGTTATAAGGAGGTAATTCTTTACCATGAGGGTGGTGAGGCACTGGCAGAGGTTGCCCAGAGCAGCTGCGGCTGCCCCCTCCCTGGCAGTGTTCCAGGCCAGGCTGGACGGGGATTTGAGCAACCTGGGCTAGTGGAAGGTGTCCCTGCCCATGGCAGAGGGGTTGAAACAAGATGACCTTTAAGGTCCCTTCTAACCCAAATCATTTTATGACTCTATGATATACAAGTCAAAAGTTTCACAATGTTGCGCCATTAGAAACAATAATGAATCTTGTCTGTATTTTTGTTCTGATTAATAACTCATCTTTACTCCACAACACAACTGTAATATAAATTTTGAGAATATTTTTAGGTTAGTTTGGCAGTTCTGACACCCTAACGCTTACAGAAGACTAAATGCATAGCTACTTCAGACAAGGAAACTTACTTATCTCTTTCTTCATCTTCATATTCATGAAAGCCTCTTTTCTTTTCACACTGTTGTCACTAACAATCCAGTATCCTAAAACCTGGAAATAAAAAGTCTGATATCTCACAGCTAGACAAAAAACCCTAAGTGGCAAATAGACCTTAACTACCTTGAGGTATGTCTGTAATATGTTTTGCAAATCAGAAGCAGCTTGGTCCACTCAGATTTCAACAAAGCAATCCTCACATAGTGCAACCTAGAAAAATCCTCCTCAGGTTAGTAGATGTAAACAATTACACATTTTGCATGCCATGGAAATCAGATCTATGATTTTAAATATTACAAAAAGAATGTTAGAGAATAGTGACAAAGATCAATGTCATTTCACCCATTTGAAGCAGTCTTGAAATAATATTCTGAGGCAGGTGGGGGATACCTACTGTAAGCACAGCAGGCATTTAACTTTGGTGTTCTAAATGATATCCTGAAGCAACTGTGTTCATTGTTAACATTGGTAACAATCTCCCTCCCTGTTTCCCTAAACCACACTAGTTGTGAATGTGTAGGGAATTCCAAGTAGATAACATCAATACTTTATTTAAAACTGGATGCAAACATCCTCAAATAAGCTTTTGTAAAGCTTTAAACAACTATCAACCAATCAGTATTAATTCAGCAGCAAAGCTCAAAATAAAACTGAAAGTAATATGATGGATATCAAAAACTCATGTAATCTCTTGTTTTAGAAATCTACAGATTACACCTTGGCCGCTTATCCAATAGTTTCTCTTTGGAAGCTTCAACAAGTTATACAAAAGTTTTCCCAGAAATCCAAGGATGTAAACATAGAAGAAGCTCTACGAAGAAAACTTCTAATCCTACTTTTTCTAAACCAATGCTGAGTAAATACACCTTCATATGCTCAAAAGTGGAAGACTTCTGAAATCAGTATAAACTTCCTCACAATTCTATCTCTGCTACATATGTCAGTGGACAAGAATCAGTGAGTAAGTACAGACAATACAAGACTGGGGATGTTAGCAAATGCCCCTTCATTTCACCTTTTGCTAGCTTGCATTTTAAAGACTCATTCAGACACTCAATGTTTGAAAACAATTCGTAAAGAAAATTCAGTCGCATGCTACATCTACCTATGTAAGTCATGTTTTCAAAATAAAGATGTATTTTTAACGTAAAAAAAGATGACTGCAATTTTTATACTGGTGCTTTATGGCATGCATTTGTCCCTTTAAATATTTATAATTTTGGTGTTTAGAGGTGTTTTTTTTAACTTTGAAAAAACAAATATTTCTCTGCAAATACTGCATCTTTTTTGGGTACTGCATGGTTTAATCAATCACCAAAATGTCACAAGTTTTTCAACTGTTATCACACTGATATCTGAGGTCATATTATAAACTCTGTGTAACTATCAGGAAGTTCTCACCACTACTGATTAGAAAATTAACACATCATTTAAATTTGCACACAAATACTGTCTTAACTCTAGTTTCTCTTGATTAATTTCTAGCACAATTATATATTTATATTTTATGTACGTATCACCTGAGAGAGCATCATTTGTTAAGAGAGTATTTGGAGTTCCCATCCCCAAAATCCACTTTCACATGTGTGTTGCCCCAAAAAATGACCCACCACAGTTCTTCCCTTGTGCCCTTTCCTTTCTTTTTGCTCTCCATGCACGTTTCAGAAATGTCTTACATACCTCATTGTGTGAATTTTAATGTGTCACCTTTCTACCTTGCTATCATTATACCTATAGCTAATAAAACAGCACGTTTCTTTATCCAAAACAGTTCATCAACTCTGTTTACAAGGTGACTCACTTATTTTCCTTCTCTCATTCAGAAGCCATCCAGTTATCTGTCCCATTTGATTACAAAATATAATTCTGCAACTTCCTCAGCTAAAATTGGAATTATTTGGCCTGGTGACAGAGCACAAACACTCCCAGTGACTGTGCCAACTCTCTGATCTTTTTTTAAGCAGCCCTCACTGATTTTTCTCTCAGCTCTTCTATTTCATGTCACCAAAAGATGACACACAGCAAAATAGTCTCTCTCAGTACTTTAAACTGAAGGTACCAGTCCAGAGAGAGGCTTTTTTTGACCAATTCCTGACACAGCCCTGCTGTTGCAAGTGGCAGTCCCAGCTAGGAAGAATATTGCCTTTCAAGGGATACACATTTCACAGTATCATTCTGCAGCATTATTTTACTGTTTATACATTAAAAAGAGGGAGAATTTCTTAAAGTTGAAGGCACCGACTCAAAAATCTATGCTGTCTGCCCTATCTTTGTAGGAATCTCTGTTGATTCTACTAATGGAGCGTGTATTACTGATAAACCACCACCTCTCAGAGCTGTGGAATAGCAAGGGTACTACTATGACAAAACTTCCTAAAAGCTTCTTTTCATTGTATAATTTATGTAATCCATGTTGTTCTAGAGCAAACAGCACTATGCAAAGGCACACACACAAGAGGGCCTGGCACCACAGTAGGTGAAATAAACAAAACAAACTCCTAGGCAGTTCTAAGATTGTTTGTTTACTGTAAGCAAGTAAATTTGTGAAAACAGCAGTAAAGGAAGTAAATATAAAATACAAAGGAAGTAGATTCCACCATCTCAGGTTGTAATCTTTGACTTTAAATCAGTGTCTTCAATAAATATAATGAATGCTGTCTAGACAAACTAATGAAATAAAATTCCATCTTTAAACAGTGGTGGGTTGACCCCAGTTGGCAGTCAAACATCCACCCAGTTGCTTGCTCACCACCCTCTCACATGGGATAGGGAGAAAGTAGAAAGCAGGCAAGGGACTCATGGATTAAGGTAATGGCAGCTAAAAGAGAAAGAAAAAGCAAAGCAAAAAAAAGAGGAACTCATTCACTATAGATGTCCAGCTACTCCCTGGCAAGCAGGGCCTCAGCATGCATAACCATTGACTGAGAACAGAAATGCCATAACTACGAATGCCCCCCCTTTATCTTCCTTTCCAAGAGTTTTTACTCCTGAGCATGACATCCTATGGCATGAAATACCCCTTTGATCAATTTCAGTCAGCTGTCCCAGCTATGTTCCCCTCCCAATCTCTTGCCTGCCCATATGTACTACATTCTTTGTTTAGAGGTAAAAATCAGAAAGGTTTCAGGAGACAGGGGGTTTTCAATGGATTTTTTTTAAAAGATAAAATAACCTCACATAAGATAAAAGAATCTTATGCAAAACTATTTTGTGGTGAACTTACTTCCTCCAGAACAGATGGGTATAATGTGAGACATTCTTGTAGATACCTCTGACATATTAGGTTCCATCAGTAGAGCAGTAACATGCTTTTATGCCTAATAATTTTCTGATTAATAACTAAAGGACTACAGCTAGTTTGGTTTCTTTGTGCAAAGCTTCCTTGCCATCTAGGAAAACAAATCTAATACTTATGGACAAATATAAAGAAAATGTTAAGGTTGACACTACAATGATGCTCGCATAAAGACCAACATTTGCCCATGTTTGCACTCTTTGCAAATATCTTAATACAACCTTACTGCATCGTACCTATTTGTGTACTTGGGGGAAGAAAGAGAGAAAAGTCAGTCCTTTCTTTTGTATTTTTACTAAGCATACTTCTGATTTATTACCTTGCTTTAATTTCTAGAAGACTGGGGTGAGAGGAAGAATTAAAGTCAGTGCCTTCACAATCCTAGAATATCTGTTAACTATTTTACAGGGTTTTTTTTTCCCTTTTGTAATTTTCCCTATCTATGGAAAAAAACTCAAGTTATGATTTCATGTCACTTTTCAGAGTTTAAAACCCCAAACATCTATTTTCTAGAATACAGCTTAGATAAGAGAAATACACTTAAAAGCCAACAATTCTGTCATCAGCCAGTTATGCAGACACGAGGACAAGTCCCACATCTAATGTTTCAGGTACATACAACTTCATACAACTTTTTGTAACAGAGATCTTTCACATGCATATACACTTGCAAACTTTCTTGGTTTTCCCCCAAAGAAGATCTGCCTCTCACTATTAAAGTCTTAGCTATATCTTGGTCATAAAACAAAATTCTATGCAACCACATAAAATAGAATATATAGTGTCTTATTAAAACTGAGAACAGGGCCTGTTACTGGTAGCTAGGGATTGATGTGCTGCAGGGATCAAGACAAGACTTCAAAAACTATGCTGCTGGATTTATGAAGAGAAGTTTATTGCTAAACAAAGCCAAATAAATTTAATTTATGCCAAAGGCAGCAGCAAGCTTGAGGAAGTTGACACAGGTCTAGAGTAACAGTCAACTGTAACTAGCTCAGCTAAAGAGAGATTTCCATTTCTTGGCACAGTAGCAAATCCTCAAGCAGAGAGGGGCTAGGGGTGAGATTTTTTCCTCTGTAAATAACTTAATGAATGAAGTACTAATTAACATTATGGCATTGATAAATGGAGAGAGAGATTAGGGATGTACTCGATATTCAGGCCTTCCCAGATGGACCGTCAAAGCCACATTAATTCCTATCTCATTGGAGCATCTGCTTCTCCCATAATCCATTGCCCCTCGGTACAAACAACACAAACTGTTGTGACTCAATTCGATTTATATCAATCTAATTTCTTTTAATCCAATTTGTATTCCAATCTACTACCTTCTAATCACTTAAATCTTCAGCCTCCATCTGGTAAATTTTCTCTCAAAATTAACCGAGCAGATGCCTCTGCAATTGTCTTCCACAGTCAGGCTAATCATGCCCTCGCAGTGGCCTACAGAGCACACTGAATAGGTACGTGACTTACAGCATTGCCCTTCTTATTACAAACATGGCGATGCAGGAAGGCCATTTTGTCTGTCATTAATTGGTTAATTTGCATAACACTGCCAGGGAAAGATGCCTAGGAAACAAAAGCCAAGAGTAAAAAGCTTCAAGAAGGCAGCATGACATGCTCATCATTTGTCACATGGCCATTACACTTTGAACCATCTATTGTTTGAGGTAACAAATATAGAACTGGATTACAGCTAAATACATAACAAACATCTACACACAATATTGGATTGCATGATATTTGGCATTGCTGCCATTGAACTTGCAGGGATCAAGGGGGCTGTCCAAACAAAATTCTGAGAAAAGTGCACGATACTGAGAAAATTAGAAAGCACATTGTTTTGCCAGACCCCAAAACTTCAAACCCTCTCTCACTCAAGTAAATTTTATACAGCTACAACTATATATGCAAACAGAACCAGACTTTGTGAATACCAAAAGCTAGAGTCCTTCAGGTTTCCCAAAAACTGCCCTTGAGACAGTACAGGCCACAGGCTATCCAACATATATCATTAGTGGAATGAGAAAAAAAAAAAAAAAAAAAAATCAAGAATGAAGCTAACCTTCTCAGCCAAGGCCAGTTAAAAATTCAGAATCTAAAGTAAAAGACAGAGGGAGTATTCCCACTCTTATAAAACTGTTTTCCTCATTAAGAATACAATGCTGATCTTTCCCCTTGATTGATGCTACATAATCTCCAGAAAGCTGAAGGTAGGTTCAGCATAAAGTGTATATCCTTATTAAAGTGTTCACGTGATTATGGACTGCCAAAGTTATAGATACAACAGGTACTTAGCAAATAATGAGGAAAGCACAAGAAAGAACAGGCCAAGCCCGTGCAGGAGGCACAAAAGTAGCCTCTCTATCATGCATAAGCCGGAAAAAGAGGAAAGAATATTTCTACTTGGCACTCAGTGCCTTGCATCATGAGCTACACTCTTGTTGGCCCACAATCACTTATGTATGATCAGCTATTAAACAAGAGTCTAGAGATTCAGAGGGAGGCGTAGTGCCCTTTTGACATTAGAGCTTTTATATAAAATATCTAGCTCCACATTTATCAGAATAATATAAATCAGACTAACATGGAAGGGTCAACCTCCAATTGTCATCTCAAAAAAAATTACTTGCGTCATCCAAATTTTCAGCAGCTGAAAGATGAGCTTACCGGGATGATTTGCTTGGAGTTTGCTACTGCTTACTCCCCTCCTCTTAGTCTTTCAAATCTACCTCTGATTAAGAGGTTTTGCTTTTCAGCTAATAGGTACCTAGTAAATTTTTCATGACCTGAGGATAGCAAACATAATAAATACAATGGATCCAAGCCAGAGGATGCTGGAGGAGGAAAGCAAGGGTGCGCTTGGTTAAGGAGGGGGTGGAGTGGGCAGTCTTTCTTCCCCTCCCACAAGCTGTCAAGTCCTTCTGTGCACACCCCCTCCCTCAATCCCTGCTAAAAACCTTCCTCTCTGTGCCTGCCATGACAGGTGGTCCAGATTTTCACTTGGAAAATCTGGCCACCCTATGTTTGCAACACCTCCCTGCTTAGTATCATCTGTGAATTTAATTAGCATGCAGTTTACCCACTCATTCAGATTATTAACGAAGATGTTAAACAAGACACAACCCAAATAAAAAGATCCCTGTGGCAAACCAATTGATGCCTTTCTTTAAATCAGTTTATTGCTATCTGTTGTAACCCTTTATTTACAGATGTCAACGAACGGTTCATCTACATGATAGCATGGCTATCCAAGCAAATTTGCTATTGGTTTTTCCAGCTAAAAGGTTGCGATACATTTCATGCAGTAGAACCATACTGAAGTGTCCCCATCTCCAAAGCCCTAGTTCTCATCTACTGCACGTGTTGTTTCATCACACTAGAATATTTAGCCTCTTGCTTATCCTGTTTCATCTGCCTCTCCTTGGCAATATAGACTGAATCATGGCTAAATGCTGGCCAGGGAAAATCCACACCATTTGTGATTATTTCTAGTGTCATAAACTAAAACCAGTCCATAGAAGTCTGGCAGAGGGAGACAGAATCATTAGAAAAAGCAAGACTGGGATAGATTTAATGTATTTAACAGTTTTATAAATTGGGTTTGAAATAAGGGATTAGCAACAGTGGGAACTATGCAAGGAATAGGTAAGGGAAAAAATACCCATGAAAAGTAATGCAAAAACACTGCTCTGAGTCAGTAGCTTCAATAAAGTCATTACAGTTTTCTTCCTCAGATAAGCAAAACTACAATGCAGTGCCTGTGTATTGATACTGAGGTTTTGAAATTAAAATAAATGTAATGGAGTTTCATCAATAAAGCATATCATATTTGGGGAAAAGACAACTAAGAATACCATAAGAGAACCCTCCATATAGAAAGCTTGAGAAAGTTTTACAAAACTTATCACCATATTTACACACACGTATATAAATATACAGAATACAAACACACACCCCCAAATCCAAAAAAACAAATCCAACTTGTCCCTCAATACGTTAGGCAGAGTTCTCTTCTTTTTGAAATGTACTGTAATATAAGAAACAAGTGAACATCTGAATGTTCAAAGCCAAATACAAATCCTCTCTAAAACAGGTGGCCACACATACCAAATAAGTAATAAAAGCCTTCTCTGAGCTTATCTATGGAGTATTTATTTTTCTACTAGTCCTTTCTTTAGAAAACTGCTGAGTAGTCGCAAAAATTCACCTCAAAGTAGTTTCAGTGAACTTAATACTATAGACCCCCCTATGCCCTTTTCAAATAACATACAGGACAGTTCTGGACCTTCCATCTGCACTGTTAGTACACAGCATAAAGCAAGACATTCTGATCTTCCCAGGTAATACCACAATACGAGTGAAGGAAATAATAAGAGAGGCACAACAGATGTCTCTCCACAATCAAAGCTATATTCCGACAGAGCGTAAATAGCCTAAGCAGAGATTAAAATAAACTTCAGTCCATAAATTCAGTTTACACTGAAATAAAATTGAAACTCACCTCTTAAGCAGAGGTGTGTAACCTCCTCTTACTGACCAGCAGTACACTCTCCCACTTTGTAGCGGCTCTTAACACTCCATACTATGCTATCACACTGTCTGCTTTTACAAACAGATAAACAGGAACATAATTTACTTGAAAGATATATTTCAAGCAATACAGTAGTAAATAGAAACCTAGGAGAGGTGAGAGTACACAGCACTATGAGAACGCTTAGGAAAATAATGGAAACAGTAATTTTTGCATGCTCATGTAATTCTCAAGTCAATTCCACAGACAGCTCTACACTAAATACCATTGCTTACCTGTATCACTGTAAAACTTGCATACATATTTTATAAAGCAAAGTTCAATTTCATAATAAAAGGAAGCTGTAAACTCTTGGCTGAATAAAGGAGTAGTATTTTTCCTTTACCTACTTAGAAAGCACAAGACAGCATATTTACACTCAAGACTTGCATTATCACTGAATAAATGAGCACAAGAATGAGTTTAACTGCAACATGAGTCAAGATTTGATAGAAGTATATTCTTAATTTATTTTTTTTTCTCTGAACAGCCCTTTCTCAACAATCCTTTCTTCTGAAATGAGGTCTTAAACAGAGACCTTAGCTCAGCTGTCTAACCTACATATATAGGCTTGTTTGATAGCAAATGGAGAAGGAATTCAGCTCCAGAGTTTCACACCATCCTAACAGTTTTTAAAGTCAGTAGAAATAGGGTGAACCATTATCACAAGCCTCTCCAATGATAACGGAAGGAACCTAACTCAGATTAGACACCTAATTTTACATGGCCTTTCCTCAGGAGGATTGAATCCACTCTACCAGTGAGGTATGAGCAGTCCCTTTCAGATTACTCAAACAATGCAAACTGCCAGTTATTTTCAAAACTCAGGTGTGTATGATCTATTTGAAAACTGAAACAAGCCTAAGTGAAAGCTATATCTTTAAACAGCTTGTGTTTTACAATAAACATGAAAAAAACAATAGACACTCATGACCTATGCCATACCATAAAGAGACTTCCAAACTCCAGAACAGGTATCACTACACACTAGCTAACCCAGCTCAATCAAGAGATATTGCAGATACTCACAAAAAGAAGAGGGGCAGTGTATCTAACCATTAACAGGAGTCAAAGAACCTACAAAGCATCAATGCCACATCTGCTAGCTCCTCTACACCAAAGAAGCAGTTGGTGTTAATGCACGATTAAGAGCTGAGAGGAATGCAACAAAAGTGTATGCAGGTGGCAGAGGTCACTGAGGGATAATATAAAGGAAAGAGAGGGTCAAGTTATTATCTGGAATGCATCCACAGGGCACAGCCATCTTTTAAATCAGTTTTTATAATAGCCATGCCTGTATTGATTTAATAATATCTTTATGCTACAGATTTACTCAGCACGCCATGAAGAACTACATCAAAGACTGAGTTCTGAAACCAGGTCCTGTTTCTTTTCCTTACACAAGGTAAGGAGAGATTGAAAGCTTTAAAGATAGGACATATTCTATTCTAAGTGCTTTATTAGCCTTGTTTCATACAAAAAGGCAAACATCATCAAGTCTTTGAATTACAAGGTTTTGGGTAAAATAATATGAACACGTTAAAATGAAATTCAACTTTTAAATCACAGAATCAGATTAGAAAAGACCTTGAAGATCATCTAGTCCAACCATTAACCTAACACTGACAGTTCCCAACTACACCATATCTCTCAGCACTATGTCAACCCAACTCTTAAACACCTCCAGGGGTGGGGACTCCACCACCTCCCTGGGCAGCCCATTCCAATGCCCAACAAACCCTTCTCTAAAGAAATGCTTCCTAATATCCAGTCTAAACCTTCCCTGGTGCAGCTTGAGGCCATTACCTCTAGTCCTATCGCCTGTTACTTGGTTAAAGAGTATCATTCCCAATTCTCTGCAACCTCCTTTCAGGTAACTGTAGAAGGTGATGAGGTCTCCCCTCAGCCTCCTCTTCTTCAGACTAAACACCCCCAGTTCCCTCAGCCGCTCCCTGTACAACCTGTGCTCCAGACCCTGCACCAGCTTCGTTGCCCTTCTCTGGACACGCTCGAGTCATTCAATGTCCTTTTTGTAGGGAGGGGCCCAAAACTGAACACAGGAATCGAGGTGCGGCCTCACCAGTGCCGAGTCCAAGGGTCAGATCCCTTCCCTGTCCCTGCTGGCCACGCTATTGCTGACACAAGCCAGGATGCCATTGGCCTTCTTGGCCACCTGGGCACACTGCTGGCTCATGTGACTCATATAACTCTGTACACAACAACTAACATACTGGGTCTTTTACTTTTAAACCTATATTAGCGTATGCATAAAGCTAAAATGGAATGGTGAGAGAAAATCCATGTGAAAGTACAGTTGCATTCCACTGGGCAGTACAGTTCTTCAGGTCTCTAAAGACAAATTTTCAAGAGTAAGTGTTTACTGTAAATCACACAAAATTAAACACTCATAGCCACTCTTGTAAATGTACAGAGGAAAACAGCTAATGCTGACTTAATACCATTACCTTTACTGAATCTAATGCTATACTTAAATGGAAGGCAAGATCAGGATGACACTGCCCCTAGGCCACCATTCCCAAGCCTAGCCTCTTTGCCTATTCCCAGTATATCAGTAATTGCCACTGACTGCTTGTTCTGCCGTTTGCCTCCCTCCTCCAGAATGGTAAGTATAAGAACTATAGGTCAAAAGGGCAGAAACAAACAATAAGGGTCATTTTGAGTGCTAAGGTCAGGCTGTATGTTTCAGGGTAGGGGAGACTGAAGTAAAACAGTTACAAGTTACCAGTGACCCTAGAAAGGAAGTTACTTGAATATTCATGTTGACAGAAAAGAAAAAAGGATTAATCATGTGGAATTAGCATTTCCATTGAGGAGCTTGGTTGAGTCTTGTGTTCTACTTTGAGAGGAAGATGGCTGCTTCACACTAGCATTTTGCATCTCTCATTTATCGAAACACTGCAGCTTGCTCCTAACTGTCACTAACTGATGAATAATGAAAAGACTTCTTTACTTTTATTTCAGATTAATGATGCATCTCCCTTGGTCTTTCCATGCCTGAATGTGTGTTCTGAACCTTTTTTTTTTATTATTCTTTTTTTTTTTCTTTTAATTCATGTGGGATAAAGAAATCTGTTTAATTAAATTTCAATTCTATTGGGGAAATATGGTCTCTATTGAAAGGGCATCACCTAGTATTTTTACTTCACAGTTACAGTGTTGCAGTGCCACTATGAACTATTATCTCTCTTAAATTGTGTCACATTTATGTTAATTTCAAGCCACCTCTTATGTTTCATAAATTAATGATTAAAAAAAAAATCATCACTCCAGTTACCTAGCATAGAGAAAAATGGTGTAAAAATTGAAACAATTAAAATATTCAGATTTTATAATTACAATTAAGTAAAAATACAAATCTTTGTGACCAGTAATATATTAATGTCTTCATGCAGTAGTTTTAGTTTCACTTGAAAATTTTTAATAAAAATTCTTAAAGCATTTTCCCCTGACTCTTCCCTTTCCATGCTGTCCTCCAAACTTCTTCCTCCATATATTAATAAGTACCAGATTTGGCTTTTTAATGACAGATATAAACCAAATTATATTAAAATGCTGGTTTTCCCAACAGTGAGTGGGACACTAATTAGTACAGCATGTAGAGCTACTTAATGGAGTCAGATAATTTCAAAATTTTAGTCCTGTAAAACTTGCCGCACCACATCCGACCCTAAATACATTTATGTCTACTTTATGATCATGCCTAAAGAGAGTGGAGAACAACAAACCTGCTGCAGCTGTACAAAGTTGCACATGGGCAAAAAAGTTCCCTCACAAACAGCTGCAGGTGATCAGGTTACACCTTGAAGTACATGCTTTGATTAAGCATTCCATATTTTATTTGTATAGCTACAGATGGCCTTCATGGTCAGAAAATCATCCAGTCTTACTTGGGGGGTGGGTGGGCAGAGAGGAGAGGAAAAATCCAAACAAAATAAACCCAACTCCTTTCCTCCTCTCTCAAAATAATCAGAACAAGCCTAACCAATGCTTTGCAAACCTCTTCCTGTTTCTCATGCCTTGACTAGCCCTTTTAATGAACTGCATCTTCCTCAGAGTCTACCCGCCTAACACTCGTTACAGTACAACACAACATTCTTCTCAGTATTAAACGCCTAAAACTGTGCCCAAAATAATTGTTTTAAGATACAGTTCATTTGTCTGCATATAACTAGTTGAGGATGATTACAGAAATCAGCATGTTTTCTTTCACTACCTATTAAGCCTTTTCATCCATCAGCTACAGAGTGATCTCTAGCTTTGTTCAGTCCACTTTAAAATTACTTAAATGGCAGGTACTTACCATAAAGAGAGTTCCACACTTAATACAAGAATAAAATGTCATGTATATAGTGCCGGTAACTTATATCCAGTTGAGCCACATTCTGTTACACTTCTGAAAGACTTGTAATCATTACAGCTCCTCATTTTAACGTTTAACTATGCATTTCTATGCCTTATTATGTTACCTCTAATTTTAAATTTCAAGGTTGAGTTAAATTAGTTGCAACACTACATCACGTTTTTTGTAAGATACAGACGTACTTTAAAGTTTAACCCTCATCTTAAGTATTTTGTTTGAGAAGATGAAGAAACATGTAAAAGATGAGGAAAAAACCAATATACAATTCACAATAGTAACAGTCCACCTGATCCTTTCTTTATCTCCCCTGGCACGCTCCTTTTCAGTTGCTCATAAAGCTTCTTCCAAGTTCTCACTAATTTCTTGTCATCACCTCTGAGTTTTCTTTAGTTTGCTAACATGCTTTTAAATCAAGAGACCTAGGACCACACATGTCAGGAAGCTAAATTCCTTGTCTGCAGAAAGCTGGCACAAAGTTTATGTTCAACTGACGTTTCAGTTTCATTCTCTTGCAAAGATGTTGTAATAGCCTAAATTCCTAAAAATGCAATGCCCTGCTCAACCACACCACTGATCTCTCACAATGAATATCCGCTGTCTTGCAGTGGCTAACTTAACATGTATATCCTAAACATGTGTAGGGTACACTGTAGTGAAGGTGAGTATAAAAATGCCTTTCAGAGGACTCTGGCAATCATCTTATTTCTTGATGCATATGATTTTATTATTAAAGTTTTCTGGATTAAAACCTATTTTTTTTCTTAACCTTATTACAAAGGTTAATCAAATCCTGAGTTCCCTTTGTATTAGTAACTGTCTAACTACACTCACTTCAGATCTGAAAGCCTAAATCATCATTTTCTTGCCTATTTTAGTATAAAATTCTCCATTTAAGATTATCTTTAAACAAGAACATTTTCATCTGGACTAAATTCACACATATCTAACATTAGTCTTTGCTCCTTCCTGCTGCTGCTACCTAAAGGAAGTGATGTTATCACAGCCTGCAGTATGTGCTCTTTCAAAGCAAATCTGATAACTGATTTTTAAAAGCATTTAAAATGTAACAGAACAGCTAAAATTGTGCCCTAAAATTCCACATGTGATTCTTCCCCCACCCCCCCCAAAAAAAGGCAATTACTGAGGAACATAAACTGGATCTTCATTTTTCTGCTGTTATAGAAAGTATAACTTCCTTGAACATCATATATATTACTTTGCTTTCAAGTTCTCCCATGGAAATATTTTCAGACTTAAACTGGAATTAGATACTGTTTTCATTAATCTTATTTTTGTTCGAGCAAGATGGACATTACCTCACAGTAAAAGTGTTAAAATGGAATAGCACCAAATTTTTATGTTTGTTACATAGTAACCATATACGCAGATTTGCTATCCTATAGATCAAAGTAACAAATTCCGTCACTTCAAGACACAATATCATATATAAGGACAGCTAAAGACAGTGAGAGCTACTAAATAGTGTTCTCTATTTCCATCACCCATTTGTTCTCCCTGTGGATGGCAACAAATTTATTTGCTTGGATTCTACACTGATCAAATTATTTCCAAGCCAAACCTATTTTGCCAGGGTACATATGCCACTCCAGCACCCATATACAGTCATGCGTGCTCCTGACACACAACATATGAGTTCAGCTCCAAACTATCATCATTATCTACATGGTAGATATTTCACTCACCTTTTACCTCCATTTTTTTATTATAAAAACGCAGATGTTGCCACAAATCCTTTGTGAAACATTTTGTGATCCACTGACAAAAACTCCATATAACAAATAGCACTGTCAACCTACTAAGGCATCTTTCTGACCTATACCCTGCATGCACAGATGGCTTACAATAACATGTGGTTGATACCACTCTTCCTGCTATGTCACTGCACAGTTATAGGCAAGATTTACCTGCAAGTTCTTGATGCGCTGTGTTTGAGCTTTACCCTCTGTCCTCTTGGAACGCCTGGAAGCTACAGGATTCTAGAAGCACTGAGAAGCAATTTCACTTTGCCAGTCTTTATGTTCCTGATGTTACTTTAGTCACAAAATGAGACTGTTTCAAAAATGAAACTGTTTCATAATTTCAAACTAAATTTGCAAGCATTACACGGAAATTCCCAGAGTGCTAGTTTTTATTATTGCAATACCTTCACCATTTTATACCTTTGGAGATGTAAAAAGCCCATATAAGAACTATATTGATTAATTTTCTTTAATTTTTATATTATATATGCACATATACATATATAAACACAAAAATTTCCTCACTGGATTAGCAAGATTTTCTGTTTCCTAAAATGACAAAAGAAAAACAGTTTATTTACTTTTTAAAAAAATTATTGCACTGTAAGTCTCAAAGAACATTGATAATACTGATGCAGCAGACAAAGACATGTAGGAATTAAGATCCTTGATGTTTCAGAGCAGGTTTTATATTCCAAATCAATTTAGCATTCCATCGGGATTTGTGTGTTATATATCCATATCCACCATAATCTATAGGTATAATGCAACCATTTTTGTGACATAGAATAACCAAGACACTGACAGCATCACCACTTGTTTTATTTACTGCTACAGTTACCCTGGAAAGACTTGCCCTTTTCTTGTACTTGAATCAATTTACAGGTTTTACAGCTGATTTCAGTAGGACAGGATTATCAGACAGTGTCACCTCACTTTGCACTGTAGCTTGGTAAAAAAATAGCAACCTAAGATGCTTTCCCCACTTCATCAGAGAAGGCTTAACTTCAGACAAGGACTTTGCTGTGCATTGTAAACACAGTTGCCATGTCTCATACTACAACATCTCAGAATGTAGGAAGTACTAGACAGCACTATCAATAATGAGGTATTTATGGAAACCCTGTAATTTATATTTACTTGTAGGACTACACATTGTTTTCCCACCATTTCCTGAAAAGTCAAACGTTGCTTTACTGCCTACATGCTATTAAAAAAAAAAAAAAAAAAGTAATCTAATTAAATTTCAAGCATCCTTGACATTAAACAAGTTGATTAAAAAAAAGACAAATACAATCCGTTGTCATCAGAGATGACCCCTTAAAGACAAATAAAGCCCACCAAATGCTATGCACTGAAAGACTGCTTTCCTGATCAGTTCTTTTTCTAAGCACTCCCCCTCATAACAGAGTGCAAGTCCTAGCACAGTCTCCCAGGCACTCACTCAGTAACTGTAAACCTTGAGTATAAGTAACTATTTTTTCCCCATCTGTGGACTTTATGTCTGGTTTTAGCCCTTCTCTTACAACTTCCACATTGTTCTACCATACTCCATTGAAGTTTGAGAAAAGCGCTGCTCACTTGATGAATCCCTTCTTAACAGTACCGTGAGGATAACCATTTGACAGAATGTTATAGCCAACAGAAAGGTGGAATATGAGTTCAAATGCATTTTAAGTAAGATGCTGATTTTCACCAGAACTCAACATCAGATTTTTGTCAAAATGAACCGTCACCAACTCTTAGACTAGATACTAAAGCCAACAAAGGAAGGCTCATACCCACAGTCATATCAAGATCTGCATTTAACACATCACAAGATAGTCCCTTGCACAGCACTCTCACCCCACCACAGCCCTACAGCCCTTCTACACTTCTCAGCAGCTCTACAGCTCCGGGTCTATTCCCCCACATCAGTATCAAGCTTTTCTTTGAAGCCTGCTCAATAGGCAAGATGTCCTCACTACAAAAGCATAGGGTGATTTTTCTAACTTCCACACAAATGACCCATTTCCTTAAGAGCTTTTGTGCATCTAAGATGAGACCTTATTAGTAGGCAGAAAAGGTATGTAAAGCCTCTCCTAGAGCCCACACCATTAGTATTAATTTATTACTGGATAAAGGTAGGTTTTCAACTAGAAATTATTTCAACTTCTTCCACCCCACCCTGCCCTCCAACAAAAAAACCCCACAGCTTTCATTATATTTGAGCTATCAGGACACTGTGTCTCTGTACAAAAATAATTTACAGATCATCTTCTCATCCAGAATGATTTACCAAGCAGAACTCATTCTACAGAGAACAGCTTGGTGAATCCAGGCTTTCACATCTTGCCTTGGAAGTGTGAGAAATATATCTAAGCATGAGGAATAAACTGCTTTCAAGAATAAACAAACAAGGACTAGGAAAAAAGTGATTGCTGTAATGGTCAAATGGGAACAACTGGCTTGCAGTTCACTGTGAGTTTCAACCAGGTTCATTCACTGATTGCCTCAAGGAACTTCAGCTGCCACTGCACCTGCAAGATCAATGCTGCTAATTGTGAGGAAAATTATTCAGGACAGCACAGAGCCTCCTATTAATGATGCCTGCCAGAAGAAAGTCAGTTTATCAGCTATGCTAAAGGTTAACGTCAATATCAAATGCAATAACCTCAAATGATTCTTTCACTAACCTTGCAGGCAAAATCACTACACTGGTGCAAAAAAACTCCAGAATTTCCTCCATTTTAAAACTTATTTTGGTGCCCTGCTCAACACATGCTAAGCCTATGTTTGTTCTTTAATATTCTTTCATTTGACTCTAGCAAGAAAAAAACATGCCTATAGCTATTCCTTCAGTTCTGTCAATACTCTTTAACAACACTGGGCAAGAGAACTGATCTATGGATAGATATCAGCTAATATTACAGCAAATGTTTTGCTGGAATGATTTTTGTTACTTCTACTCAGAAAGACCTCAAAAATCAAAGCACAAAAGTTGGATTAGAAAAGCCAAGACCAAACAGCTGGCTAAATTCACAAAAGAAGTTAACTGCATAGACAGGACCTCAGTAAATCAATAAGATGGGAATGACTCACAAAGTTCTTGTCCCACTTTTTCCTTTCAAAAATGCATTATCTACCATAAGACAAAAGAAAAGTGGATAGTTTGGCATTATACATCTACACCTTAATGATTTTTATTAAAAAATCAATCATGTATAGTAATGGCTGAGAACTTTCATTAATTTCAAGTAACAGCAGTAATCCATAAGAGAAATAATCTATAGTAATAATCTAGAAGAGAAATGCATATCACATGTACCTTTTCTATATACATTGTAGAAGAACAGCATTAATAATTTGTGAGACCAAAGTCAGAGTATATACACCAAATAAACACTGGAAAGCTAGAATAAACTTCTTTTTGAATGACATACACTCTTACTGGTTCTTAGTAGCTTACATGGTTTTAAAGATCATACTCTGGTTGTCAGAGCAATAGCTTTACCATTCCTTATTTGAAAACTATTCTTAAATAACGGTTCACTTTTATACTGGATCCAATTAAAACAGTATTCTTTGTTACAACTAACATCTTTATATTGCCCTACAAATAGAACATCTATATTAGAGCACCACGTTTAATAATTGCAATTATATACATGGAGGTGCATAGATAGAGATATACATTAAAACAAGTATCAACAAAGAGCACAGAAAGTTACCTCATGCTCTATTAGCCAAAACCCAGACTGCTTCACTTGGGATGGTAAGTCTAAAATACCGTAAAATCTACTTCAACCCTTTGCAGCAAAGATGCACTTGAAATACAGATCAAGGTGGTCTGTCTCACTACAGAACCTGCCGATGATATGATAAGAAGGAAGGAAAGGAATCAGAGGCAACAGGCATGTTTCATAACTTTTGGATACCTGCTTGATCTCTGCCTACAAAGTTAATGTGTTCTGACAAGATCATAAATCTTTCAGAAAAAAAAATTAATAAAGGAGGTTATCCAGCCATGTGCACATCCTCCTGCCCTTCCCAACTAATAGCTACACAGGTCAGCATTCAGAGACAGACTGACCATGAAGCCACTTGTCACCAAGTTTTCCTACGTTTCAGCATGGAAACTTCTTTTTCTTATTTGGGCTTTGAATTTTTGTTTCCTTTAAAAACTGTTGATCCCCACCCATCCTTCAGCTATGAAGCTAACTGGTTGTTTACAGAATAGAAGGAAAGCAGAAATATTCAAGTAAAAAAATTTTTTTATTTTTTTCTCTTATGTTTCTTTTAAAAACAAATCCCAGAGAAGGTTAGAATTACCTATATCATCCCTTTGAAAACCAATTATTTACCGGCTCAAGTAGCAGGATCTACCCCTAAGCATATGAAAATGAAATATCAGAACAAATACTACACAGGTTACCATCACAGCCTACAGTTTGTTTGACATATCTGTCCATAAATTGTATCTTACTCAGACTGTGAATCACTGTGAAACTACTGTAAAAACACAAAGACAAAATATGAGACTAGTATCCAACTACATTTATACAATATGCTACATTTGTAAGTAGCATAAAAATAATAAAAAAGGGAAAGTGTTTAGGACAACTAGACAGAATGATTTCTTGATCAACAATTCACTTTCCTTCTGTGTGTCTAAGTGCAATGTCTTCATTAGTAAATCCTCTGTGTAAAGTTAATCCCTTTTAGCTACTTAAGGCTTAGAACAGCTCACATCTCCCATTCCTGCCAATAAGTTCTACACACGATCCAGCAAAAGACTACATGAAATGTAAATGTGTGTTTTACTAAAAATGCTCATTTAAGAAATTTTACCATAATTTTCTATCCACGTACCATCGCTAGAAATCTGAGTAACTAGCTAGCACGTATCATATAAGAGAGTTCATTCCATGTTTTTTTGGAGAGTATGACAATTGGAGAAAAGCGGGTTTTTTCTTCTCTCCTCCTCTCTCCTCCCACCATGTTCACCTGTTACTTGAACAAAAGGTGCACATTTTCAAACATACAATTAAATTCGACCTAATACGTAGCCCACACTCATATTTAAGACATACATGTTAACATGGTATATAAAATCCTGCTATGGACACATACAAGGCAGTTTCTCTGATTCCTTTATAAAATGCATGTCTGTATAAAAATGAACCAAACAGTAATATGTAAAATATTTTTCAAGTTATTAATATAAAAAGATATCTGATAAACTAGACATTTTTTACAAATAATTTTTCAAAACCTATTATTTTTATATACAAATAAATAAGATTTGTGTTCTGCTTTTAAAGAGGAACACAAGCAAATCATCATGAAAAGAATGCTGTAATCTTCCCTGAATTTAAAAAAAATTGTTCCCAAATTAGCTAAGAGATGTATATAAATATATGCAATTTGACAGCATTCTATTTTGAATTCATTCCAGAAGAGAACAAACAGAACTCAATGAGTATGACCCATTGTCTTCCTGGACATTTTTCCCCAGCTCCTGTCCTACATAAATACTTTTTGCAGTCTGTTTCTGGTTTAAATCTAAACATTTTGGGAAAGCATGTCCTCCACCTGCACTAAGACAGCACTCAGCACACTAAGCCCTCACCTGGAACACTGCCTTGGGTAACACCAAACAGAATACGTTGGTCAAAATGCAGATGCAGATTCCTTCATTGCCTCCCAACACTTCAGTTCATGTTAGGGGTTAAAACTGAGGCACTGATTAAAAGTTGTGTATTCAGTCCTTCCCTCCTCCAGATCTTCTGTCAGCTGAAAAAATGAGGTACAGGAGTCTAGCTCCAGAGCTTCAGTCCAGAAGACATATGAGTAAGAGCAGGAAAACAAACAAACAAAACTCTCTAGCCAACAGTAGTACAATACATACTGATTTTCCCTTGGAGGAAGGATAGAATCATAGAATCATTTAGGTTTGAAAAGGCTGTTAAGATCATCAAGTCCAACCATAAACTTAACGCTGCCAAGTCTACCACTAAATCATGTCCTTAAGTGCCACATCTACACGTAACAGAATTGTAAGTGGTTTGAGTTGGAAAGGACCATAAAGATCATCTAGTTCCACTAGCCCAGGTTGCTCAAAGCCCCGTCCAACCTGGCCTTGAACACTGCCAGGGAGGGGGCAGCCACAGCTGCTCTGGGCAACCTCTTCCAGTGCCTCACCACCCTCACAGTAAAAGAAAAGAGAAGGAATTTCAGTTTCTAGAGATCCTCCAGGGAAAATGGGGAAGGTAAGCGTGTGGCTTCACTCAAGTTCAACCTACTCTTCTTAGTAAATAATAATATATTCTATATTCATTTATATTTCTTTCCACATGTCCATCTTTCATTAAGTCCAAAAGACCATCATTGAAGTGTTAGGCTACCCGTCATGAGCAAATGAGAAGTTAGACAATTTTAACATCTCTGAGCATTTGCATTCCTACCAGATATAAGAAAATAAAGTCCCTGTCTCATACTGACTTTACTCTGAAGTTGTGGGGTTTTTTTATAGAAAAAGAGCAGCTTTAGCACTTAAAACATTTTGACAAATCTTTCGGCTATGGATTATTAACAGAGGCAGAAACAGACTTCCTTCACAGACCAGGCACTGATATTTACCCTGACCTAGAGGGAACACCTTCCTAAGCAATAAGAAATAGTTCACTTTCAATGCCAATTCCATCCTAGGAGAATGCCAATTATGCCAGGTTTACAAAAACAGATGTATGGCGATTTTGTAATACGGACTTTACACCAGGGACAAAGCTAAAACCATTTATCTCAATTAACTTAGAATCTAGGGATTAATTTAAACTGTTGCCTTGAAGGTGAAAGGCCACCACTTCATCCAACAATCCACCCATACCTCTTATTTACAATAAATATAAACCTCCCTCTTTCATATTTAAAATTATCTTTCAGACTACATTTTTACCCCCAAAACTATAGGCCTTCTATGACATCTTTAAAAAAAAAAAAAAAAAAAAAAAAGAAGTTAGTGCCATTTTATCAGTGGTTAAGTTTCATGGTCCTATTTATGGTCTGACAAGATGGCCAGTTGCCCTAAAATAACAAAAGCTAATCAATACAAGGCATGATGATAATTGATTGAAATTCCTCAAATTAGGACATCACTTCTAGCTTACAAATCACACTAATAAGTGACATCAGATTTCCACTCAAGTGCTGCTTGGATTGAAAGGCATTTTGCAACACACAGATTGAAATAAAATTATAAACGTAGAAATACAGATTAGTGAATAAAAAAAATAATTCCTTAAAAGAATACTCCAACAGACAAGAGTAATTTAAAAATCCTCCCAAATTTATTAAACCAGTATTTGTGCCATCTCAACCCCACCAGTGTGTCATTAATCCTTCTGTCAAACACTGTGCAAGAACATTACATGGTTCTGTCAGTTTAGAGCCCGCAATATTCCTCAGGTTTTGACCAAGAGCTACTAATTAAGAAGAACGCAAAAGACGCCAAAGTCTGACATGTCTTGTGTCACACAGCCATGATAAACTTCCTTCAATGCAGAAGCGGACAATTTCCACCTTCATGTATGGCAACCTCTCACGATACAAGAGCTGATGTAATTCATTGCCTATCAATCTTTGCACAAAGCAAATTAATGTGACAAATTAATGTCTAGAGAAGTATTAGCCTATTAAATCCTAAGGTATGCCATCAATATATGGACAATAATAAACCAACTTAAGTAGACTTATCAGTATTTTATCATAGCAGGGAACCCAACAGTTCATGGACAGTATAGATTAATGACACCTAATAGTCACCTATACCTTTATCCTCAGGGGCTTTTCAATGAAGTGCAAGAAGAGTCAAGATTTATCTTTTATTTTGTATTTTCAGTGCTGATTTTGAGATACGACACTGACTCTTTTTCAGCGCTTTGTGTTTTAACATTACTATATGTCAGTGTCCAGCAAATGACCAGGCTACATTCATGTGCCCAGGCACATGAGTCTACTTTTGTTACAAAATGTCAAGACTTGCACCCTCTAATTCTCAATATTAAAAAAAAAAAATATTCAGGGAATTTTCATTTTGTATTGTTCAAGTGCCTAGTTTATCTGTGGCCCAGAAGATTCTTTGTCTTGCCTATGCAGCAGATCTCAGAATTGCAATTAAGATTTATTATACATAAACTCCATTCACTTATAAGTTTTTAACAACATCAAAGATGCATTATTTGGAAACATGAAATGCTCACAATATTTTTTAAATGGATTTTGAAATCTGTTCTCTATCTGAGAAGGTTTACTTGCTTTGCCTGTGTTATATGAATGTGTAAGTATGAAATCACATCTTAAACGGTAAAATTTGCACTGGAAATAAATAACTTATTTGCTTCAAAGGAGAAGCTTTATATACCTAGTTATACCTAGGCTGAGATGAAACTTAACTTAGCAGAATGATTTTTTCATTAGTCCTTCCTACTCTCTAGCTTGCTGGTATTCTGCAGTTTCAATTGTAAGGCTAGTCCAACTGCTCAGACCACTTGGAACATTAAGAATAAACATAAATATAAATTGTAAGGTACACTATGAATCTCTTCACTTATGCAACCAAAAGTTAAAACTCTGTAGCACAAGAAATCAGCAACTGTTCTGCCCTGCCTGCCTACTTTTATTGACTGTTTATATAATAAAGGAAACTCACCAAGTCTCAATACTCTGAATTCTGTCATGTTGAACTTCTTAAGAAGCACTTCTCGCTTACGTCCAAAGCATCTCACTGAAGTGAGTGAGAAGTGCCAGATGGCAGGAATATTATGTTTTAACAATATTTCTCTAAAAATTCCAAATATTTGGTTTCTCAAGAGACAGGCATGCTGCCAGACAGTTAGCCTGATCTATCATCATTGTCTATCTCATCTCGTCAAGGGAAGTATTCTGAAGCATATGTATTGATTTTCCCCCATGAGGGGGAAGGGGAACAAGAGCCAGAGACATTTACATTTATTTATTTATTATATTACATATATATTCCAAGACCACTCAAACACTTTTGTGGACTGATCTCCTATCCTATTTTTGCCATATTTACTGGCAGTAAGCAAAGTCTCCAAAAATCCTTACAAAGCCAACACTCTTCCATTACTGGAAAAGGAAAGAAAAACCAGCAAGACCGGTTTTAAAAAAAAAAGATGTTACTAAAACTATAGCGATATTTTTACTAATTTTGACATATTTGGAAAGGAGTAAAATAAGGTAATGATATGTCTGTGAGATGGGTATTTATATTTCTACCGTGTTTCTTTTACTTCTTTAAGTTGCTTTAGGCCAAATGATACCAAAACTGCTACTCCTATTTCTACTCTTTTTTTTTCCCCTCTTGGATCTGACTTTTTCCACAAAAAGTTAACTCATAGCATAAGCACTTGAAAAAGTATGTATAAACCCTCTACATAATTTCTTTCTTGAATACATGAAAGAAAAATCTTTAGTCATTTGTACTTGACAATTTATCTACTCATCCCAACACTCAGACACTATAAACGAATATTTTAACAAGGACATTCATTCTTTTCCTCAAAATGATCTAAGTAAATAACCTCCAATTGATTTTAAAGTCTGTTAACAATAGTTTTATTTGCCATTTAAAGTGAAAATAAATGCAAGAAAAAGTAATAAAAAATATCTATTTATAGCTCTCCAAGATAGTTGTAGCAAGAATATATGCAATAGAATCATTGGCTGATTTATTTCTTTGGCATACAACATCCAGTTAGGTTTTATTTATATCACATGCATATGCAACCAATTCATACGAAGTTATAAAAAAGCTTTAATACATGCAAGCAAACTACGATCTGAAAAGCCTTCTAAACATTCAGCATAGAATATTAAAGAATCTGTTTTCCTCTCCAGATACTCATTGTACAGGCTGAACATTTTTCCTCCAGTGTTGTTCATTTCTGTTTCAATTTCTCCACCAGACTCACTTCCAAAGACACTTGCTCAAAATGCTCTGTCTTGGCTAGTCCAACTTGTAACCTATCTTCTTTCCAAAGTAGCTGTAACAACTACGACCCTGTGAGGCTCTTAAGTGAAAGAACCTGGACAAGAATTGTATTTGAACAGGAGATGTGGTATTAATAATTCATTAGGTAGCATGCCTCCAGCCGACTCCATATTAAAACTAACCTTCTCCACGTTTTCTCTCTCCAGCTTAATATATCACCACTTGTCTGTTCAGAGTGTTAAACAAAAAAAAAAAAAAAAAAAAAAAAAAAAAAACTAATTTCCAAAGGCACTGAGGAAAACACCAAAAAAAAAGCAGATACATTGCATCTATGGCTGCACAGATATCTGTCTTCAAAAGCTTCAAGCAGTCAGGTATCAATCTTCCTCAAAAAATGACCTTAGAATTCTTTCCCCCAACACCCTGAATCGGTCTAAGGGTATTCTGGGCTTCCAGGAAAAACAGTGTGCTTTATTCTAGTTGTTGCTAAAATATTCCCCATCTGCACCTTCTGCAGCAACAAAAGTTCCACAGTGCAAGTAATACATAAGAAAAATGCTGAGCCATGGCTTTAACTCTGCACCTTCATGCTCCAACCCTTTCCCATCTATATGCTTACCTGGGCAGAATAGCAAAACATATCCGGTGGTCAGAAGTTATTCCTTCACTCCAATTAGAAGACAAGCCCATGAGGCACTGCCCCATTCTCCTGAAGCTTTTATTGTGATTTCCCATAGGACAAAAATACCTGCACACTACATTAACAGGAATACCACGGAAGTAAGGTGATGTTGCCCTTAACAAAGTCCCGCCTACACATTGAAGATAGGACATATGGTAAAATAGGGATTTGGGTCTTTAAAGTACACACTGAGACCATCTCCAAAGATGCCAAAAATACCACTGCAGATAGCAGAAGAGACCAAGCCTTGCATACAGTTATTCTCCACCCCCTTCAAATGACCAGCAACTCCTGTATCATCCTTCATCCAAAGAGTACCAGAATTTATTTCACCCTTGTCGTTGCTCTGGAAATACCAAGCAGCCTAGTAAGACACCTGGTCACAAATGCTAAAAGGTATGGAAGAAATCTGCTGCCAAATACCACATCTGCCTTTCTACTTTTCAAATGTATTACAAATTGGTTTAAAAATAGATTTGTGGCTTCCCTAATAGTGAAAGTTGTAGTACTCAGGGCAGATACAACTGAAGGTTCTCTCCATAAGTCAATAGCCAGCCTTCATTTGAAGATGAAATAACATAGTTTTCTGGTGTTACAGACTTCTTTCTCAAGCTGCTGACTACACTGTTACTACTGAATGTTGTGCATCATTATCCTGGCTTCCCACTAGTTGTCTAACAGAGCACAGATGAAGCTTCTTGCATCTGTTAACCTCCTGATTATAGCTTATGTTTAGCTTTCAGTCAATCTCTTTAGGTTTGTGTTAAGTATAAAAAAAAAAAAAACAAACCAACACAATAAAACTTCCTTCTCTGCATTTGTCTCCCTCCTTGCCAAACACTCCAAAACCAAAACTGTGGTCCCACTGATGGTGATAATAAAATCCCCAGCATCTTCTGCTGAGTTAGGATTTCATATACATTACAAGTCATACCCACTACAAAAAAACGATGTTTGTTCTTCAATACAACTAAGATCAACTGTGAAGTAGGGAAAAAAAAAAAAAAAAACCACAAACAAAAAAAACCCAAACCAAAACAACTTTTCACACAGAAAGTATTTCACCCAGCTTACCTAGTAAGTTAAAAGAGTTTTCTTAAAAGATCTATTGTAAAATATATATTGCATTTAGTATTGTATACATATATCATGTATAGATTATATACACAGCAGAAATTAAGTCTTCAGAACATATAAATTATTTCAACAGTAGTATCAGCACAATAATTTCCTTGAATGTTGTTACTATTCAGTTTATGCCTACCTAGTATCTTTTGCCTTTTAATGTTAGCTGTCTGTTTATAACTTTGCAGAACATTAAAAAAAAATCAGCTTAGATATTTAAAGTTAATTGCCCACCTACGTATGGATATTTTATAAATGGATAAAGTTCAACTATTTTTAAGAATAGGAAACTTAACCGATGACTTATAAATCTACTTATCTGTAATTAATTATCTCTAGACTGAAGAAGAGGATTCCCCATGACAGTGGAGACATGTGCTTCAAAACTAAAAGGTAGACTTGAGACATGATTAAACGTTCAGAAAAGTACCTCTTTCCAACTTCACACAAAATTTGGCTTACATCTGCAAACTCTTTTTTTTTTTTTTTAAATTTACTCAAGGCTCTTGCTAGGACTGGCAGAAGATTCTGCCTCCACATAATGTTAAGAATTCACAGAATGCACACAGAATTCACCAAGTAATCCTGACAGAGTTTCTTATCATCACCAACACTGCCTTGTCCACAACTTTTCCTGTTATTTCAGTAGTTTCATTCTTCATATTCAGCCTCATCATTAAAAAACAGCAACCTAAACCAACCAGAGAAGAATGAGATGAACAGAAAACAGCTGGTAAAGAAGCTAAATCAACTGACAAGGAAACAAGACAGAAGAAAGTCTTCAACTATGAAATCTAAGGAGGCAAACTACATGAATGAAACATGGAACCTGGACAGATGTAGCAGACAAACACCACAGGGAATGAAAATCTGTAAACACAAGAGCATATTTTTATCTGTGGCCTAGAATAAATCTAAAAGTTTCAACTCCAGTGATTTCTGTGTTGTAAGCTAAAGCACTTCTCATTTTCTGGCCTATGCAGAGGAAATCATTCTAGAATTACAAATGCAAAGCATCAACAGTGAGGACATCTTTCATTATAGTAAAAATCTATGAAATAGACTTAACAGGAGGAGAGAAAGAAAGAATAAGAAATGGCCATAGATTTGTTCCGTATCATATGACTGGAAAAGCGTATGTAAACTTGCCTTCATTCCTTACTTCTCCACTTCAATACTGTAGCTATAGCTGGTCCTTACTTGAATAGGTGTATGCTATTTTTGGGCTCTGAGGGACATATGAGTTCGCTGAAGAAATCATACTTCATTTGGCATGTTAAGTTGAATGAAGAGGGAAATGCAAGAACAGGAAGGACAGACAGCTGAATGTCACTATGGAACTATAGGTTTCCTTCAATTTCAGAGAGGTCCAGGTCCAGAGCTACCACTTCTTTCTTGGCTCCTTCCTTAGCATAGTTTGATTCCCAGAAACAAATAGCTGAGGACAGAGGGAAAAGATGAGGAAGGACAGGCATAACTCAATGTTTCACCACACCAGTGACTGCTCTGCCCTAGCCCCTGTCCTAAATCCAGCAGTGCTGAATCACCCTCTACCTTTTTTATCTTCATAATGCAGTGTGACGGGACTGTTGAGCAACAGGAAGGAAAATTGTTACTAGAGGACAGAGTCATGGTCTGTGATTCTACCATTCTCATCCTTCTGGAGCTCAAAAGTTGCCTTGCTTTAAACGCCAGGTTAAGAGATGCAGCAGCAACATCTGTTGAAGTCAGCCATTCCTCTCCCACCATCAGCTGTGTTGTTAGAGACCAGATCTCATTCTCCCTTCAGCCATGGAGTCCCTGAGTGGTACTGGGCACACCCTTTATATTAACATATTAACAGTTAATCTGATTTTGCTAACCAATATCCACATGCAGTGATAAAAACGTGACTGTTTTCCAATGCAGTTGTCAGCAGGAAGAAGGACAACAGCACTTTTGGGCTAACACTGAAGAATGACTAAGGCAACATCTGCTGTAATTTATGAGGGAAAATCCTTGGTCTCAGCACTTGCAGTTTTCATGGAAGTAACTGAAAACCCAGTTGCAGTGTAGATAGTATTTACATTACTCCTAAAGTCTGTGTGGATCAGGAAGAAAGAGGAAAAAAAAGCCACACACACATTTCCACTCCCACCAGACTGTAAGATAGAGCCAGCTCCCCATAATTTAACTTACAGTTCTTCCATCTTCATCTTTCCCTGGGGGCAAATTTAGTCCTGACCTAAACAGACGCAAATTCCATTAAATTACACTGGGACTGAATCCAGTACTGCCAGGTCACCCAATACCCTCAGAAATATGGGTGAAACCTATTTTGTTCAAATGGGAATAACAAATCAGTACAAGTTGCTGCACTATTTTTCCAATTACATCATCATTGAATTTCTCTATTATCTGCATGTTGCTAAATTGAGTCAACAAGATATTCTAAATTGGTAATGAGACCCTTAGCCATTCACCACTTATTCCTGTTAAGGAATGATACAGAGGCCCACTCTGTTCACAGGCAGTCATCTGTTTCTACAGCTCAAATCGCAGCTCTCTGCAGTCACATGTTCTATTTCCTCATGCACGGGACTCATACACGTGACCTCTTCAGCAATCTTTCTTGAGATATATAATCATTGTTTTAAGACTGGTCTTAAGGCTAGGTTTCATTAAGCACTTAAGGAAAGAACATATTGTCTATACATACATTCTGCAATCAATTTCAAGTGAAATCTGCCGTAACTCTCATGCTTTTGATAGTCTATTAATATAGACAATATTGTCTAATCATTTATACCTGTTATAATATCTAGCTACATAAAACCTTTTTTAACGGCAAAGGTTTAAAAGTAGCCAATGACATTTGGTTAAGCACACTTTTAGATCATTACAGGAGATGATGGTCAAGTGATTCTTGTCACAGTACACAGTTAATTCAAAAAGTACGATTTACAGAGTGAATAAAGGGTTTCACAAACTAGAGCAAAAGCACCATGATTATTAACGTTTCTTATTTTAACACATGTATTCACCATTACTATTTGAATTCTGCAGACACGCTTCAAGAATACTGCATACATTGAAATTTGAGGACCGTTGGTAAACAACTTCAATATCGTGCATTAAAACTGGCAGGACCACTACGAAGACTTTCTGTGTACTTCCCAGTCCTAGCAAAAAACAGAAGGTATGAATCATCCAGTTTTAACAGCAGCTGACTGAAGCTATTCATTGAGTTTGGCATTGCTACCACTGTGGACCCATGAATAAGTCTCAAAGTCTCCCCCTCCTTTTTTTGTTCCTCTGAGTGGACTCTTAACAGCACAATTTTTTTTCACTCTCTGAATGGCTTTGAGAGATCAGCTGAAAAGAAACACCATTAGTAAAAACAAAAGTTTTCAAAGGAAAAGTGGCAACAAAGTGGACGTATTAGCGACAACTTGTGATTCATGGCCTATACTGTGCTTTGCCCCTCTCTTTACCTCAATACACTCTTCGGTTTTACTTCTGGATAAGAGCAGGGCAGACCACTGCACTTCTCCTAGCAACCAAAACTCACTTAGGGAAAAAAGGCATGTTGTCTGATGAAAGGGAGAACAGAGAAATTTGGGGTCATACAAAGCCAGACATATGTTCTTTTGCATTTCGTCCTAAATTGAGCAGTTGTCAAAAATGATTCAGTAAATAATAATAAACAGTTCTGGTTTACACTGTTTCATATTTTATTAAATATCTGATTGCCTACTTGTCACATATTTCATTTTCTTTTACATTCAGTGTTCTAACAGTTTCTACTACTGTTTACAGTTTTGCCTTCAAGGACATGAATTCTATTCCTTACACTTTCTAAAGTTATTTTCTTTCATTATATGTGTGTATAGATATAATTATATCTCCACACAGATCTTTTTTTTTTTTTCCAAAATCTAGATGTACACACACAGTGAACTATTCTTAGAGGTTTAAACACAACAGTACTAAAAGACTATTTTATCATAGGATCCTCCTATTCCAAATGCTGGGATTCTAACTCATAGGACTTGATCTTGTAGAACAAACTGTCTGGTCTGATTAGGTAAACATCACACTGCACAATTTAAGACAATGAATCTAATTCATGCAGAAATAAAAAAAACACAGAAGTTTATAAATCAGGCATATATCTGAGTAGACACATCACACTGACTAGTTTAAAATCAAAGCATTGTATTTTAAAATCCAGTGTGGTAACAGAACAGGTGTAATAGATCAAGAGTAAAATGTAGCCTGCAGTATTTCCAATAGTTAATTTTTTCCACTGAAAGTCCTTTGTTTAATAGCTGTTGTGTCGATGTAAACCAACTATTTTAGTTAGCTCACATAATTTCCCTTACATATCACAAAAACACATACACAAAAAGCCCTGCCAATCTATCACAGCACTTCTGAAGTGTATCAAGTTAAAGCCAGCAAAGACCTTCTTAGTTCACCACATCAAATTACAATTTAGCATTTTCTTGCAGCCACTCCAAATAAATCTGGACTCAATTTAACAAAAAGATTTATTCACTTCATGGATAAGTGATGTACAAATGACATAGCAATGATAAAAGTCTAAACATACTGTGTATAAAACAACCCTGAAGATACTAGGCATCAGCACTATCATGTCAAGCAAGACAGCAGTGTTTTGCTCCCCTTTTTGCTCCCTATGCTGCCTAACACAACCACATGCTCTGCAGCCTCACTCCTCCGCTAGTCTCTCTCTCCTCTCATTCTCTGCTTCAAAAGGGAGTAGTCCTTTAATCCGTCAAGTCATGGACCTAGAATCAGGCTGCTATGCCACACCTTCTCCCAGCTTACAGTGTCATTTCTCTCTCCAGAAAACTGTCAGAGCAGGGCACTGTTACTGTACATGCAGGACCAATAAGCATCTCCAGGTCTTGAAAGTGACATAATGCATTAAGAACTAAATTTCATCTCTGGAAAGTGAGAAAGAGGAAGCACCCACAGATCCTTTTCCTGCAGCCTCCACTACGGAGTGAAAATCCCAAAGAGAAGATCAAGTTGAATAGCGAAAGGAAATCCAGGTGATGAAAACACATGTTTTCCAACTAGCTCCTAGCCTAACAGCACTGCTATGCTATTTGAATTTTTCATAATACTGATAGGAAAGAAACTATTGTCCATCCTTTAGTAACATAGTTCTCTTTAGGACACAACATAAACTGTTAAAGTTGACCACTCGTTTTGCCAGGATGAAATCATCTGGGCTACAAGACGTGGATTTTGAAAATTGTACAGAATGACAGCTTGAGAACCCATGGTTATAGGGCTCATGCAGCATTAAAATACTTCTCATAACTGCTTAACTCTTGACATTTTCACAGCAGTAAAAAAGTACCTCTGGTACCCTGTCATGAACAGTCCCTCCATTCACTATGAATGAGAAACAAGTTGACTGATGTTAAGTTACTTGATGTTTTAGTTTTAAAAGGTTACATTTTTGCACTCAGTTTCTCTTGCAATCAATGGCAAGTGATTAGTAGAAGTGAACTACAGTTTATTGTGTTTTACAACTTGCTGTTGGCCCTTTATTCTTTACATATTTGTCCCATGTCCGTTTATAACAAGGATATTACAGATACTTTTCTCGCCTTGGCACACTACACTACACAGGCAATGCATAAATACGAACTAAAAGACAATATGCTGCAACAGACATTGTGGCATAATCATCTAGGTAAACTCTAATGAGTAAGACCATACTTCAACTCCTGGCATCGCCACTCATCCTACCAGTTTATTGCCATACATAAGACCTAATAAGCTGTTCTCCTAATTAATCTGAGAAAAAAGTGATGAGAGAAAGTAAAGGTAAATTACAACAAAGCATAAAATAGTACAATGGCAAACCACTGTCTTTCACAGTAGTCAGACTGAAGACCTCTATTGGAACGGAAGGAGTACAATGAAGACTCACTGACAAGAAGGGTAATTCTGCAAGCAAATATCACATATCATCAAGGTTGCTCCAAACCAGGCTTGGAACGGTGTCTTATGCTATAAGCACCTGAAAACAATGAGCAATGAATTTGAAGATGCTTTGTGTTCTTCCAGTCATCATTCACATCAGTAGGTAGAGCTGAATGAGTATCTCCACAACCAGCACAAATAATAGTGTAAAAAGTTTGCAATAGAATCTGGATGCACACAATCTCAATGGCTTCCAAAACATACACTTGGAATCACTAGAAGATCGGTGGCCTTCAGTTATCAGGAAACCAAAGATGAACTGTTTCCTGCTAGAAAAACCAAGACAAATGAGTAACTTTATCATTAGACTAAATGAAGTTGTGTGGGTTTTCTGACATGGTTTTGCAGTGCAACTAAGCTCAAAGAGAAATTAAGCACAGGGAAGGGTGTTTGAAAATCTATCTAGAACATAACCAAAGAGTTAGCTCAAAACCCAGTTAAACAGATGTGTTAACTCAGATCTGCAGATAACCATTATTTAGTGAGTTTACAAACAATTTGCTTAGCCAAAAAAAAAAAAAAATAGCTGAGAGAGTAGTGAAGACCGCAAGTTCAACACATATGCACAAGCTACTTCTGCCAAAACATTGTTTAAATTAACATCTTCACATTTGTTCGTAATATGAAGATGAATCTCATTTTGGCTTGACCACTAGAGCACAGCAGTGCAATGTAGGTATCAGCAGGTTATTACATGGGTACTACTGGTTAGTTTGTCTATTGTTGTTCATGTATTTGTTGATGAAGGTTATTATTTTAATAAAATTAAGAGCACATCTTGGATCTCTTCCATGGCAGCAAAGCAAGATAAGCTGCACAGATGGAATTAAAAAGCCATTTCTTACTTCATGAACTTCTGGCTTGAAAAAAAATTAAGAATGGCTATCATTACATCCACAACCCTGCATGAGAGGCAGCTTTCTGATTACAAAGGGATACTCTGCACTAGTAAAGAAAGCACTATAGGAACAAGTAAGGAGTAAGCAGGGCTGAAGCATCAACACACACTTGTACTCTCTAGTATTTGGAAGTTATCTCCAGGAAAAAATATAGCAACGAGCCAACCTCACCTTGTAAAAAGATTACAATACATGAATTAAGATGCAAGCCCTTACTTATGGTAAGTCAACAACATACCATCACCTGCTTTCAAGGTCTTTCACACAAAGAACTCAATGTCAAAACTGTTAGATTTCAGGGGTGCAGAACCAGGTTCTAAATTAACGGGGTCTTGATAATTATCCACTATAACAAGTATTAACCACAGGTGATTAACAGGAAAGGGTTTGAGGTGAGGACAACACTGACAATCTTATTTTTGGACACATAACTTCAAGGGCTGGAGGGTCAGAGTTTGCACTGTATAGTAGAGACCAGGTGTGAGAGTATAAATGGTGAGACTAAAATCTGCATGCACAAATCTTTATTTCTGCAATTATTTTGCATTCACAGCTCTCATAACTAACAGTCCACATGACTAGTCCTGCATAAAAGGCATCATCAACATTCTCTCTGAAGTAGTGATTTAAGATCAGATTCTGTGCCCGTCTATTTACCAAAATTTAAAGGGGCTTTTTTGAATATACAGGGCATGTGTACTATAAAAACGTAAGTGCAAGACAGACTGGGTAACAACAAACATTTGTAAAAATGCAGCAGTTACATATACAATATATCTGTTCAGTCAGAACGAATAAAACGGCATATTTACTTGGCAAGAGTAAATACTTGCTTTCTTCTGCACACAAAATAAAGAGATTTCTATAGAAATGTAGAAAAGACCACCAGTAACCTAGCCTCTTGGCAAGAAACTGCATCAATATGATTAGCAAGTATCCTCCACAAGGTTGGTATGAGAGATGGTGAGCCAGATGGCAGCCACAGGAAGAGCAACCTCTGCCATGCCAGCTGAGATAACAGATAAAACCTGACAGCAGTGTTCCTCTTAGGTGGCTGAAACAAATGTACAGAACCTGTGAGCAATCTATTTAGATGAGATCGATATTTGAATAGCAATTCAAGGATAGCAAATGGCTAAAAAGCCATTGCATACTCTTTAGTGATTTCCACTAAATGGTTCAGCAGCGGACAGAGCATGTCTTGAATTTAGTGCTGTGAGCCTACATAGCATTGCTGTAGAAAAGCACCTCCTGGAGCCAGATTTGACTGGACAGACTAGCCAAAGCCTCCATTTCCTCTCACTGAATTTTTTGGCACATCTCCTTGATGCTTTTTATGTGTCCTTAAAAATGTATTTAAACCCTTTTGTCTGCTTCTAAGGTTACATAACTTTAGCCTGCATTGCTAAAACTTATTTTCCTTGAGCAATATCAATCTTATCATTCTGCAAAGTTCCTAATGGAAGAATTACTGTAGTAAGTGGAATTCATGGAAAAGTTTAAATCCCCTATTCTAACTTTTCTGAAAGAATTGTGGGATATCAGACCTTCTGCAGCATACCAAATTAGCAAAGGAACAAAACAAATTATTTAGATTATCACATTAGTTTTCAAACATACCCATCTCTGATAGTGCAATGATAAGAGTTCCTCATTGCCTTTTGCACATAAACATATATGATATAGCAATAACAATTTACCAGACAAGAAGTAAAGAGAGCAAAATATTAAGACTAATTCAGCAAAACGTTTCATTATGGGCATAAATTCAACCCTACTTAGCAAAGTTTTAAAGCATATGATTAACTTGGAACATGTTTAAATTCTTATTGTCTTCAGCGAGATTCTGGATAAGAGATGGAAGCACGCACTTAAATGCTCTGCAGAATTGGGTCCTATGGAAGAACAGGCTAAAGGAAACAAAACTGCAAACTCTCCACTTCAGAATTTTACTCAATGCATTAAAATACACACATTCCACAGAAGCAAAGGTTATCCATCAACGGCAAAACTCACATGAGAGATCAAGACCCTGTCAGCTCAAATACTCACTGGAAGAATATACTCTAGTTTTATATGTAACCCATGTTCTCTGATAGGCAACGGAGACCTGCACAGGGCCACAGATGGGTAGACCACTGGCGTGAAGAAATAAAAGTAATTAGAAAAAAAAAAAAAGAAAAGAAAGCTAGAATGCTCGAGGCACCCCACTATTTCAGATGCATACTTTTCATTAAGAAAATAAGTTATTTTTGAAATATACTAACACAGAGATAAAATGTTGCTTTTATGGAATTATTTTCATATATCTTTAACACCATCACACATTCAAGAGCATCACACTTGCAGTTTTGAAGGGACAATGGCTAAAAGCCAGCCCTGTCATAAAAGGCTGTAATTTTCATTGAAAGCTCTACAAGTCCTAGCAGGGCAGAGTTTGACAGACTACAACTAGTGTCTGTGGTAACATCCACACACACCTGTGTTCACAGCAGTTGTGACCTCTTCTGCTAATATTCATTCTTTCAAGCTTTACTAATGATTGGAAGAAAGATAACAAAAAACATATAACAGTGAAAGAAAAATCAATGTAACACTATAAAAACTCCCATGTAATCCGCTCTTTTAACTCCAATAGCTAGGGGTTTATAGTCCAGACTTCGTCTAATGGAGTGTTGTGTTGTTTGGAAGGGTTTTTGTGTGTCTGATTTTTTGTTTAGGGGTTGGTGTTTTTTTTTTCAAGAACAGTAAGCAAGATAGATAAAGAAAGAGAGATGTACAGTTATTCTCAGAACAGACTGCAAGAATATGGGCAGGGCTACAGGAAAATCATAAGCACAATAATAAATTTATTTTTTAAAAAAAATGTGTATGTATGTATTGCATGCTTTCTTCCATTTTCACTGAGCTTTGCAATTTTCAGGTGTCATAAAAGCATGGACAGAAAAAATAACTTTAGAAGAAAAAATCATCATTTTGATCTACACCATTATACACTGTGTAATACCACTTTTGAATCATTAAACAAAACTAACGTCACGGGAAAAAGGATGGCTAACATGCCTCAAATGCTAAAATCTCTCTCTGTCTAGACCTGATGCCAAGAGAAAAAAAAACAAAAACCAACTCCAAACCCAACAATAAAAAACCCTCAAAACCAGAAATGCACTAAGAAGTAACTTTCAAACACAGAAAACAAACCAAGGACCTATTAAACAAGTGGTCTGTTGGGTTTTGCCTTTTTTCTTAAACTAAAGCATTACAAATAGTGCTAATTTGATCTATATCTTTCAAAATCAACTGGTGGCATATGTCACCCTAAGGTGTAACAGTAATTACTATGCTTCTGAAGTGACAAAAGTACTTAGTGCCAAGCTTGTATGCCAGTATTTTTTTAAAGCTACCTGTTTGTCATTTTGACAATAACAGCTTACCTCTACTTGGTCTTGCTGTGCTATCCGCAAGGCTATTTATTTATTTATTTGAGTTGTTAACGTAGGCAGACCTGACAGCCTCTGCAACATCTTCTCACAAAACGGGAGGATCAGACCTATTCTGGGCAGTTTCCTGGCATTTTTTTCTAATGGCCCATTTCTAAATTAGCTATGTGTTTCACCTGCACCCCCCACCCTCATCCTATAAGGCTAAAGCAGAACAAAGGTTCTACTGGTGTTCCCCATGATAAAACTAGAATAAATTACATCTTGCTCCTGTCGTTCCAGCAAGCTGGTTAATTGCATTTGTTTCATGTATCTCCAAACAGCCTGGTACATTAATTACATTCTGTAACACCAAGCTCCTCTGATTCACTCTGTCACTTCCACTGAGCACTTTAATTGTGTTCCTTCTAGCTACATACAATTTTAAACACTTACTAATAATTACATATCTACAGCCTGATGTTTTCAGTTTGTATACAAAGGTATCTTCGATACTGGTGGTTTTAAGGATCAAAATATGCTACCATAGGAAAAATAAACAGAAAACAAAATCCCCACAAAACTATGACCCCGCTGATAGATGCAAATGTTTCATTAAATCCTGTCACAGTTACTTCCTACTGCTTAGTGTGTACATACATTGTGCAGAAATTTTTATCAGTAGACCAAACTGAACATTAAACTGCATAGCATACTACGCAACCAATCTAAAACTGTACTCGAACGTCTCCCTCTTCTTGTCTATTTTGCCTCCTTTCTTGCTAGGAGGTGGAGGAAGATGAGAGGAGGGGGAGAAATACCCAAAGCAGCCTGTGACTGCAAACAATAAAGCTAGAGTCCTTTGCTTCAGGACTGATACAGTATATCCTGGAATCAGCTCCCAGGAACGAAGTTTGCTCTAACAGGCAAAACCAGCCAGGGTCTCAGATATTAAATTGACCTGAAGTCTAAGAGACTGTTCAGAAATTCAAATACTCCATACTAGGAGGACTGCGAGCATTTGGCCCCAGCACACACTCCCGTAGAACTGCATGGTGTTACAAATCCTCGCTTCCTCGTTGTGTGCTCAGACTACTGTAATGCATCCAACGGCAGTGCTGCAGCACAGCGCCGACCCCTACTCTGAAAGGCAATTTACCCTTGAGCTGTAGTTCTCGCCCTACTAAAGGGCACTGCCCCAAGATGCTTAAATTGATGGTTCCCCATCCATTGCTGAAATTTGAAAACCGCAAGAAGTGTTGCAAAGCGGACCCAACGGAGAGTGCGGGGAGGAAAAAAAAAAAAAAAAAAAAGAGAGACAAAAAATAAAACACCAACAAAAAACCAAAACCCGCCACCCTTTTCCCCGAGACGTTGCTAAGCTTCATGACAACACCCTCCGGAAAGCCCATCCCGAGGGGCTGAGGAGGAAGGCGATGGGAAGACCCTCCCGCCCCATCCTCGAGGGGAGCCCCACGCCGTCGGGGCCGGCCGCGCCGCACCTGCCCGCACCCGCGGGGGGGGTGTGGAGGTGAAGGGGGGGTTGTGCCTCGCTGCCCGCTGCTCTGCCCCGCGCACCCACCCTGCCTGTCCGCCTGCCGCTCGCCAGCGCCAAAGGCGGCGTTTAGTGACTCTGGAAAGGCGCCAGTTCGCTTCACCTGGAGCCGAGGCAGAGCTAACCTATTTATTTCATCAGCTGGCTCTCCCGGTGGAAAGTTTAACAATAGAAGGAGGCAAAGTAATATCAGCTACACCAGCTCTCTGCCTTTTCTCTCTACTCCCCGCTTCCCTCCCCCCCGAAATAAAAGATTTAGTACGGTAGTTTTTACTCTTTCCTCGCTACCTCAAGCTGACATTCTTCCATTCATAAGCTGTTTTTCCATTAAGTTAGCAGACGGGAAGGACTGCTTATTGGAAACATGTATTCTCCCTCTTCCTTCCCCCCGCTTCCCGCCCCCGAAATACCATTTTTATACCAGAAACAAACTTAAGGCTCTGTAATGTTAAAGCTTATAATGCCGTCCATGTGCTGTCCCAAATCAGATTCAGATGAAGGGGATTTCTGCACAGAAATGGCACATCTAAAATAAGCAAACTTACCATAGACTTGAAAAAATGCAAATCCAAAGAGCAGGAGTGGCGTCAGCAGACCCATTTTGACATATTAAAAGCAATCCCGATCGCTTGCGAGACCAATTCCACTGAGATCAAAAAAAAAAAAAAAAAAAAGTATCCAAAGCCAGTAAGAGGTAGGTCCAAAAGTTTTCAGTTTCCTAGCAGCTACTTAAAGTGGAAAGGGAAATCTTGAAATCAAAAGCTGCAGATGGAAGGGTCTTGAATGTGACACTTTTAGATCCATACAGATTAGAGCAGCGAGAGAGCTCCGAAGGCTTCTGCTTTGCACACACGCTCCTTCCTAAATTCCCACCAATCCAGCCCAAGCAGAGGAATTACTCAAGTGTGTCTAAGACTCTCTTTAGGATCCATGGCAATCCAAAAGCAAGCTCTTTCTTCGGAAGACAAGGAGAGACTCTGAGAAAGGACCCGATTCCTAGAAAGTGCTCCACAAACTTCCCGGCACTTTGCAGGAAAATCATTGGCTTGGTTTGGCGATTTTGCTTTCCTCTCGCCCTCCCCCTACCCTTTTCTCTCTTTCTCTACCAAATCAGTTCAAGCTGCAGAGTTTCTCACTTAACTTCCATAATAGGAACGCCTAGGCAATGTGCGACAGGAGGGGAACGGCTTTCTCAGCATGCCCTCACAATAAAACTCTGTCCCCTACACCTCCCTCCTCACTGAAAACCAGAGCGGAAACTGCTCGAGGGTAGCAACTCCGGCGCGGTGCCGCTGCGGGCGGGAGCGGCGGCGGGCGGCTGCCGTGCGGCGGCGGGGCTGCGTGCGGCCCGGGGTGCGGGGGCCTCCCGCCGCCGCAGCTCTCCCGGGCGGCCGCGGCAGCCCAGCCCAGCCCGGCCCGCTCCGCTGCGCTCCCCGCCGCTCCGCTCTCCTCCTCTCTCCCCTCCCGCCGCCTCCGCCTCCTGCCGCCGCGGACACACCGGCTGGCAGGGAGAGGGAGGAGAATGAGCGCGGCTCCCGAGGCTGCCTGGGGAAGGGAGGCTGCGGGGTGTGGACTAAACCACTGCGCTCCACACCCACGCGTCCCTCTCAGCCCGGGGTAGGGAGATGGGGACGGCGATGTGAGGCGACAGCCACAGGACTGGAAACCAGGCGTGCTGCAGGCAGTGCCCCCCACCCCCCCCGCCTCTCCTCTACAGTTGGCTATAGGTAGAATTTACATGATTGCTCCTCACCGCTTCCCATTTAATGGGCAGCTAATTTTTCGGTAAGTGATTTCATGGAACTGTTCTCTAATTATTCATTCCCTCTCCGCACGTACACAGACACTTGGGAGGGAGACCCTTGAAAGGGTCTTCCCCAGAGATTTTTCTGCCGATCCGCTCTGTGGGAAAGGAAGGAAAGGTGGCAAATAAATAAAATAAAATGGATCACGCGTGACCTACAAGGTCTGTAGGACTGGCAGGCTCTCTGAGCCGAAACCGGGAAGGAGCAGCCTCCCGCACCCTTCCCTGCCCCCCCCAGGCCCCGCGGCTGCGGCGCAACTCCAGGCAGCCGGAAAGTTTCGCGGAGCCGACCGCGATCCTCGGAGGGGGTGGTGAGGGAGGGAGACGAGAGAAGGGGCCGCGTCCCCCCCAAGGAAGAACAGCCCCTCTCCCCTACACGCACGACAGAGATTGTCAGACGCCGGAATAAACCCCAAATCACCACGGGGGGGGGGGGGGGGGGGGAAGGAAAAAAAAAAAAAAAAAAGAGCCAGGAACATGAAGGAAGGAGCAACGTGAACAAAAACGGGCTTTAAAAGTGGCCGGCGCCTGAAAAGAGCAGGGGGTGGCCGGGCAGAGGGGCAGCGGGAGCGGGGCGGCCGCTGAGGGGCCAGCGGCGGCCGCGGGGGACAGAGAGAGCGGCCGCCGCGCGCCCTCCCCCCGGCCAGCGCAGGCCGCCGCAGCGTGAGGCTCGAGCGCCCCCTACTGGCAGGCGGCGGGGCAGCGGCCGCCACCTCCTGCCCGGCGTTGCCTTTTGTTGCGGCCGAGCCCCGGGCGCGCGGCGGGGCGGGGCGGGGCGGCCCCGCCCCTCGGGGCGGGCCCCTGCACGGGGCGGGAACGGCGCGAATGGCGGGAGCTGAGGAGCCGTCAGAGCCCGCCGAGCTGCTTCGGCGGGCGGAAAGGGTTTTCTCTGCCAGAGAAGCCGAACCGGGTCTCGTCATACCTCACGTTTTCAAGGAAACCTGTTCGGGTGCGTTAGCAGCGTGTTTAGCTGGCTTGTGTTTTTAGTTTCCGGAGGGACACAAGCTGAGGATCGTCGTGACCCAGGGATGGATTCCAGGCAAAAATTAACTGGTGAATAAAAACCTGTGAGTCATGCTTTGATGCGCGAGGATGAGCAGGGCGATTAAAACATAAAGGACTTACCTTCTTAAGTGTTAACCGACTCACCCCAAGTATTTTTCTCTCATCAAGTCTCTTTTCTGCCTTTTTACATTGCATACACTAGAGATTGATTCTTTTATTCAGTTGCTCACGTAAAGGATCTGAACTGTATTTCTGCAAAACGTGCCCTGCCCAAACTCAAATAAATGGTCTGCGAGTTCTCTCTTACTTAATCCTTGCGTGTAATTAGTGACAAATATTTTACCTCCACCTAATGTGACGGTGTGAGGTGTTTGTAGTTTTTTAAAGTGTCTGAGAAGATTATTTCTATTCCATACAAAGCCAGATGACAACTCCAAAGCCTCTTTATGCAAATCAGGGAACGATGCCCTCCTATACTCACAATATGCCCTGCAGATAAATATATATTAATACATCTAAAGACTGCCTTGTGAAGAAGGCTGTAATTAAGGCTAATTAGGGTAAGGTGATCAAAATGGTATTCTTTATCAGTGTGCTTGTGAATTGGCAAAACCAAAAAACCATGTATCGACTACCTGATGGCAGTATGCGTAACAAGACTTGAAATATTAAGCATATTTCCCTTTGTAGTGGACATCTCAAGGACACAGTCTTACTGAAAATGCTGACATGTTTATTAAAAACTTTTAAATTGGAAATAGCTATACACTGTACAGTTCTTTTTCTGCTTCTCAAATAAATTTAAGATAAATTTAATAATAGCTGATGTAGACCAGAACACTTTGTAGATATATACAGTCTTCAACAGGTACAGAGGTACCTGTAAAAGCATATAATGACTCATATAAACATTCTCAGTAAAATCAATGGGTAATTCATTATACCTGCTACTGGTTTATTCATTCAGTTCTACAGAACACTGCTTTTCAACTATTAAACTCTTTGCAAAGCTTTTAAATTTTTAGCCAAATTTAATGAAGTATTTTCAAGCATAAATTTTGCCCATATGTACAACAGTGCTTTGAGAAGAGTTAACAGTCCTACAAAATGGCTAGCAGAGTCTGCAAGCACTGGAAACTGGCTTTTGTATTGGTGCTGTTTGCCCAAATTCAGAAAACACAACTAAGTTTGGCTAGTATACAAATGAACAAAAAAAAAGGTCAAGCCCGCCCCCAAAATAAAAGATTATTTAGAGATCCGCTGGAGCATTACAACAGAGGTTCACATGTGGTATGTTTTACAAGCACGGGACATGTCACAGATCAGAAACACCAGCCTATGAACAGAGTTTGCTTGGAACAGTGTTTGCTTCCATTACAAGGTGCAGTCCAGACACTAGAATGAAAAAAACATATGCTTGTCTCTCTGGTCTTTCAGTAACCCTCTATGAACAGAGGAGAGCAGCCCTGCGGAGAAGGACTTGGGGTATTAGTGGATGGAAAACTGACTATGAGCCAGCAATGTGCGCTCGCAGCTCAGAAAGCCAACCGTGTCCTGGGCTGCATCAAGAGCAGTGTGGCCAGCAGGTCGAGGGAGGGGATTCTCCTCCTCTACTCTGCTCTCACGAGACCCCACCTGCAGTGCCGTGTCCAGCTCTGAGGCCCCCAACATAAGAAGGATATGGACCTGCTCGAGTAGGTCCAGAGGAGGGTCACAAAGATGATCAGAGGGATGGAGCACCTCCCTTATGAGAAAAGGCTGAGAGAGTTGGAGTTGTTCAGCCTGGAGAAGAGAAGGCTCTGGGGAGATCTTATAGGGGCCTTCCAGTACTTCAAGGGGATTACAGGAAAGATGGGGAGGACTCTTTTATCAGGGAGGGTAGTGATAGAGCCAAGGGTTAATGGTTTTCAACTGCAAGAGTTAGATTTAGATTAGCTATAAGGAAGGAATTATTTCCTGTGAGGGTGGTGAGACACTGGCACAAGTTTCCCAGAGCAGCTGTGGCTGCCCCCTCCCTGGCAGTGTTCCAGGCCAGGCTGGACGGGGCTTTGAGCAACCTGGGCTAGTGGAAGGTGTCCCTGCCCATGGCAGGGGGGTGGAACTAGATGGTCTTTAAGTCCCTTCCAACCCAAACCATTCTGTGATTCTATGAGCATGGCCAGCAAAACAGATATTCTTTGCTTGAATAGCAAAGTCTATACAGAGGAACTGAACATGCCAACTATATGGTCAGCTATATGTCAGTATCAGTGCACATAAAACTTCAGTTCAAACAGTATTGTTACGGTGGGACTTTAAAACAGGCAAATGGCACAGTAAGATTGGCCTGATTCTTATTAAAGTCAGTCATCCAGTGAGGCAGGACTAATCTGGTAAAACAGCAGTAAGATCAGACATAAGTCAGTGATACAAGCTGGTTTCATTGGTAGGTACCTGTACAAGAATCATGTACAAGTACATGGTTTCATTGCTTCCCTAGTCTGATGTCGCATATCTTTAATTCCTAGACTTACATATCTGCATTAAAATATATATTTAGTATATGAAAGATCAGATCCAGTGTTTAAAGTATGACTAATCTTTTCAAGTGAGCTCTACCATTCACAGCATTTTTCTTCTAAACCAACATTTCCATTTCTGGTGTTACAAATGTATATAAGATACTCTATTTCCTGGTTGCCATAAACACCTCTTTTTATCTTCTCAAATTGTACAGGTTGAGTAGAGTTGGATCATATAGAATTTATTCTGTATACTAGAGCTATTCATCCAGGGGATTGCTGAAAGTGAGAGAGATCTTTAATATCCCAAAATATACATGTGATGTCATGGCCATATAATTTAAATGTAGGCAACTAATTTAAGTCAGGAGGCTGGTCTTTTTAGACTCTGGAGTAGAGCAAAAGGCAGATCCAGAGGATAATTCAGAACATGGAATCTTAGCCTCAGAAACACAAAAACAAAAAGGAAAAAAATGCCACAGTGAGCATGGACTTTCCCAGAGGACACGCTCTTGTCTTCCTCTGTGCTATTGTGTTACAGGTCATTGGGTTCTGATGTCATCTAACTATTGAATACATGATGAGAGAATGGAATTTATAGGTTCTAATCCTTATAAATGCTGAAACATAATTATTATTACTTCTGCAATCAATAGGATCTTCCACAGGAAGACTGGACCACTGAGAGGTAAATCAGGAATCAGTCCAGGAAAAGAAGACATGTTGCTAGAAGCAGTGTAAGCACTGTGGCTACATGTCTCACAAAGGCCCTTGAAAATTAGTTTTTCTGCTGCCCTTGGCTACCACAATTTTGAGAAATCTACTTTCCTAGAACCACTCTTGTGGATTAAAAAAAAAAAAATAAAGGATTGGTGCCTGAAGCATGTGTTTCTTTCTCTCACAGGTGTCACACTGTGCTTGCAGCACAGTCACCTTCTGCTTCAACACTAAAAATTCCTGAGTTGTGGCATCTTGACTTCAGAGTGTTCCTATGGAAATACCAATCAAGCAACACTAAGAACCCTATTTTGAAATGTCCTTACATTGCTAGACTGTGTTAGTATGTCTGCACTATTTTTAATTACTAGTGCAGCTACAGTACTTACCACAGTTGTAAGAGGGATGTATACTGTTGGTAAGATAAATATTTGGTAAATTAAATTATTGCGAGTTTTTTGATATACATCATATGGTCAATTTAGGTTTTGCATCCACAGCTCATTAAATGTGCAGAAACTGGTAACAGAAAGATGGTACGGTTTCTTGACAATTTTTAAGCCAGCCTCACCTAAAATAAATTCTACTTGATTCTTTTATGCTTAACTGAGATTCAGAGTAAGCGACAAGCACAAATATTAATGTGATAGATATGTTACAAGGTAAAGATTTTGTAGATCCTACTTTCCATTTGTGTTATGGATGTACTTTTACCACCCATAAAAAAAGATACAGTGTCTTTCACACTTTGCAGCTTGGTTAAAAAATTCAAGAAAGCAGATAAATTGTTCTTAGTTAAAGAAGAATTTGAAAATGGATTATACATAAAATCAGGGTCAGATTTCTCCTTTCTGGGGGCAGAAGTGGGAGGTGAAAGGAAGCTTCTGGTTGTGGCATTCACAAAAGAATTTCTAAGTTTACTACTGTGTGAAACAATAGGTCTGTTTTCCTGATGAGTAAAAGATAGCAGCACACCACCCTTTGAGATGGCTGGAGCTGGCCTTGCAAAAAGCAACAGCATCTTTATACTAAAGAGGTTAAGACTAGCACATATTAGAAATACATCTGTGACTTACTGTAGTAGTGGCTGAATCTGAAAACCTGTAGAGTGAAGATGACAGTGCCTGTCACAATTATAAGCACTAAAGTGGTTTACAAAACTGCTGGGATTCGTATACACTTGTATAGATATGCATAAAACACGTGGAATTGGACTCATTTCATAGGTGCACAGGGATGGGACAAGAAGCAATGGTCACTAGTTGCAATGTGGGAGGGTTCTAGTTAGATGTCAGGAAACAGTTTTTTACCATGAGGGCAGTCAAACAGGTGCTCAAGGGGGGGTTGTGGCATGTCTGTCGCTGGAGATATTCAAACTTAATTGGACAATGTCCTAGACATTGAAGGTGAATGTGCTTTGAGTTGGACTAGATGATCTCCAGGGGTCTCTTCTGACCAATATTTTTCTAAGGTTCCATGATTCTGTGACTGGCAATACTGGCAAAGTTCTGAGCATGTAAGTGTACCTTGTTTGCCTCTGAACATCAAGGTTTCTTAGTAGAGAATTATGCATTGAAGTGTTCGGGAGTACTCCTGTTACAAAATTACACACACACACAAGTTATAAATTAAAGAATTAAAGAATTGCATGATCTTCCTCAAATTTAAGCCACGCCTGTTGCAATACTAGGAGCCTTTGTTGAGTGACTCTTATGTAGACTGAACAGTGAATATTACAGGAATAGAAGAGCGGATCAGAAACGTTCCCCTTTGCAACTGCAATATCTAAAATTAGTAGCCTTTCGACCAAGTGTAGTAAGCTGCACATCAAGCTTATGGCTGGCTCCACACTGTAGACTATATCATGAGTTCATTGTTTGCAACAGGACACACTGCATCCTTTCCAGTCTTTCCACAAACTATGTCTAGCTAGCCTTCTCCATGTCAGGAATTTCCTCTTATATACACTAATATTTTCTTCATATTTGGTATGTCTGTACCTCTCCCACTTGTAAGGGTTCTGAGTGTACCTGTCTGCTACATCAGGAACTTTTATGACCTCTCTTCTATCCAGGACACCATGTAAGTTATGCAGTATGTAAAGTTAATGAAGGAGAAGTTAATTACTTAATAAGATGAAGGCACCAATTATGGAATAAAATGCTAACCTACAGAAATAAAGACATCAAAGATATATTCTATCAATTAAAAATAAAATAAGACCCCAAGAGTAATTTTGCTTATTCCTTTGATAATACAGTCCTCTATCCAGATATTTTTCTTAAACATTAACAAAAATGCACTCTGCCCTAATTTACATACAACAAATCAAACCATTCCTTAAGTGACAAGTTAAGCTTAATTTCAAAAGAGATCTTAGGTTTCCGGAGGGCATAAGGTAGTCATTATATCATTCAAAAAAAGAACAAGCATTTAAAGTGAAGAACTGGAAGAGGGTAAAATCTTATTCCACCAATATGAGAGATGCAAAGGTGAAATTCTCACTAGAAAAATGTATTTCATCATAGTGAGATCAGACTGATTCATATGAAAATGTGTAGCTACTGCACCCTGACTTCCAAGGATCAGAAAATCAAGCCAAACAGCAACACAACATTTATAACTGTACACAGCGATACACAAATAAGTCTCAAGCTGAACACCATATTCCTACATAATTATATTATAAATAACATGTTATGCTCTCTTATTAAATGACATATGTCACATTTTCCATTACAAGTGCATATTGACAGCCAGCTACATTAGCCAACAATATTTACACTTTAATTAGAGCTTTTAAAATGGAAATATGTAACTATATATGTACATAAGTTGTTAACGGGGCAGAACTTCATACAAGGAGATTCATATGTAAATGTCCATTATGTAGATACCCATTTGTAGGTGGGCAAATATTCTTTACAATAGGAAGTGTTTAATTTAATCATATAGGAAACAAGATTTATTATGTCATTTAACAAGTCAATTCACTTGAAAACTCTAATAGACACATACAGTATTGGTTTTCGATCTTAAATGGCTTTTGGATTTAGCTGGATTTTATAGTAACTGTTTTGTAGAAGAAGCAGCAAGACTTGCTAAGTTCCCTTTGTTATCTCTGGCCTCCAAAGTGTCAACGGCACGGATAGGTTACTGCTTAGCATGATTTCTACTGTACTACAGTCCTCAGTTGTAATCATATATTAGTCAAACCAAGGACCTGTTGTGGTACCGCAGAGCTTCTGATTTATGAAGATGTCAGCTCCTGAGAATCTGGTCCATCGCTATGGTGGCAACCCTAACAGCATTAGAGGCTCTTGCATGTTTCTACCAGTGGGTTGTAATGTTCCCATCAGGCTATGATTCTTTTTTGCAATATGGTGCTGTCAACACTGTTCTCATCAGTTATACATATCAGTGGATTATTAACAATATTTGTCAGACTTCTATATTAGTTTTGTCCCAGAACAGCCTTGCCTCACCTCAGCAATGGAATTACATTTTGCATTGTCTCAAGAAAAGCTTTTAAATTAGAATTGATGTTTCAGTCATATGATTTTTCATTGCTGATGTAATTTAGTTTTCTATCTAAATTTTTATATGAGTATATGACTTATTTTTTTAAAAAGTGATCCTGTTAAAGGCAGCTGAAACACAGCGAGTTCCCCCAGCAGAATTTGGGCTAACACCTCTGCCATGCATGGCAGACTAAAAGAACGGTCAAGACTAACATAAATTTCAAAAGTAAATAGAAAAGAAACATAAAAGGGAAAAACTGAAACCTCAGAGCAAGACTTCACCTTAAAAAGTATACATTTAACCAAAATGACAGATAAATAAATACAAGTGTATTTATACAACCAAGTATCCTGTATAATCACTAGAGGAACTATTGTAATTTGAATATTTCACAGTTAAAGCTTTTAGAGGATTTAATTGTTTAAATTGTATACAAAATCACCAAAGTTTTACCAGGAAAATGTGAGAATATTTTTCCTCTATGCTGCATATCTTATTATACCAGGAACAGCTGTACCAGTGGATGGTCCCTTTAAAACCAATAAAACTGTGCAAGCAAAGGGGCCAGCTCAGAACACAGAAACAGAAGCCAATGACTCATTTTAATGTCTGTCTCTGAACTGAAACACAAAATAACAATTACCTCAAAGCTGCTTACTGCCACAGCTAGGAAGCCTCTTTCACATTTAAAACACTCTACCCACACACAACAGAATTTTTTTTTTTCTTTTCATTGTACAGCTTGCAGTATTGTGGCTGATGGTGGAATTTAGCATGTTTCAATCTAAGTCATCAGTTCAAATCTTGCCCATGATGGTGACCAAAAGTTATTACTTGATTCCCAGCTTAAATTATTTTGGAGTCAGCTTTTTGTAGACAAGAGAAACACATTGTGAGCTTATCTGACCCAGACAATCAGCAATAGTTCAGCCTTCTAGGACAACCTTGAGAAGAATAGGGTATTTTGCACTGCCATGGCCCAGAAGGTACTTATCTGAGAATGAAGAAAGAATTGGGTTTCAACAGCATCTACCACAATGAGATCCTGTAACCAGGACTCTGTATCTATGGACTTTTGTAATATAAATAGTAATTAAATCCCACTGCCACCTTACTCGCTGAAAGATTTTCCAAAGGAAACGTGTCTTCCATGATTCTGGCAAAAAGCTACATAAAAAAATAACTTTCTATCATTTCCCAAGAAAAAAAGAATATATATTAGCTCTTTAATGTGTAAAATGGCATGTCTATTAAAATGTCAGATTTAAAGTAAATGAGCCAAAATATGAGTAAAACCACAAGATCATTTTTAAGTAAAAAAGTGCAAATACCCCTATGTATGAAATTTAAAATACTGTAGTAATCGTTATAGATGTGTGGGTGACATAAAATAGTGGAGATGTATGCTGGATTATTATTTTGTTGATATTTAAAAAAAAAAAAAAAACAAAACACCAAGAGTCAATTCTGAAGAATATAAGGATAGAGGAATTCTCATCTAAACTTGCACAGAAGTCACTTGAGAAGCGTTTTACAGTATCCTTTGGAAGAAATAGTACAGCCGATTCAAATCACTGAAATAATGCAACAGGACACCTGGGAAATTTTCCTTCTGTGAGTTGTAGAGATCCTTTTAAATCTACATTTCAAATAAAACTTGCTTAAATTCTGATGTGCTTTATTGTCATCTACTACTTTTTTTTAGTGATTTTGCAGGGACATAGTATAATGCTAATCATTTAATCATAGCAGTCCTGACATAGATATAGATTTCTGAGTACATTTTTTTTTTTCCTTATTTTTTACCCCTGTAAACCCATTTAATTTTCTTATCACGTGACCTGGAAGATGGTTAGTGATTCAACATATGCTCAGCTAGAACAAGTCTGAACCTGTTAATTTTCGAATGGCCATAAATCTACATTGCTCAAAAGAAATGTACATCTTCTGAGTCAAGAAGGAGCTTGCTTTTTAGTCATCAACAATTCACAGTGTCTATCCTTAAACTACTTCACGTAAAAATACCAAGGATTATGTTTCTAAAATCTTGTAGATGCCTGAACGTATCAGTGATCAGCATATCTACAGAAAAGTACTTTTCTGGTCCCTGCATACAAGCCTACAGTTGCTTAAGTCATGTCTTTGACAAGCAATATGTAGAAAAACCGATATAGCCTTCTCTAACACCAACACGACAAAAAGAAGGGAGCAATGACTCTGGAGCTGGATGTCTGCAACCTGCAGAGATGTCTTCTGCCAGGAATAGCAGTATAGATGCAAGATTGGCACAGGGAAGTTACGGCATCTGAACTGTTAAATCCTGGACTTGTAAGCACTGACTTAATCAGAAGACTGCCAAGCCAAATCACAATGGTGGATCAAACAATTGAGGAAAGTATTCCTTGAAAGAGTGTCAAGATGAGCAAAAAAAAAATAAAAATTAAATGAGTGACATCAAGTAAATATGAAGAACCTCTGGATTCTTATAAGAACATCTTGAAACATCTTGAAATACAGTGAAAATTCTTTTATTTGAATTATTTTAGTCCCTAGAAATCAAAGCTATAATAATTAATAATCACATTTCATAATCTAGATAAATAGCTGATGATAGAAGATTTTTTTATATAGGAAAAGTGTCCCTTACTACATTTTTCCAAACTCTTGCATCCCATTAACATTTTAGATCTACATCATATTTAAGATGCTTAAATCAAACTGCTTAATATTCTGAACTGACAGACTCATTAAGCTGAACAGTAGGATTGCTGTCATATGCACTTCAGGCACTTACAGTAGGAAATGTTCTATTTTTAATTCCAAAGGCTTAAAGAGAAATCTTTGTCGATAAAACTGTAATTATATTTCTTTTCTTTGAGAGGCGTTACTGTATGTTTGACATCTCAACTCTGATGATATTTTGGTTGTCTCTTACATTCTAAACTATTTAAGCAAAAGAGTAGAGTGCTGTGTACAACAGCTTTGGTATAGTAGTCACCCATTTTTTAATCAATTCATAATCTGTATTAATTTATGCCTGTCAATATTAAAGAATCATCTACTGTAGCTATAGGTGTTGAGACTGGTGACATTTTATACTAACTCACAATTGATCTATATTATTTTTATACATGTAAAAATATCTACAAAATTTTGTTCACTGTTTAAAGCAAAACAATTTTGCAGAAAAACGTTTCTCCAAGGCCAGGTTTATCAAAACTGTTTAGAGGTGCTTCACAGTGCTGATAGCATCTGTGTGGAAGCCTCACTAGTGTTGCAAGTCAGTACGAGTTCAGTTTCTAGCAATTAGTATCTTTTGAAGGTTCTTAACAGGTACCTATCTAAATATTTTTATCCTGACAGTGTATGAAAATTTCCATCATGCAGTCTTTGATCTGGAGATCTAGAAAATGCAGACTGTTTAAAGGGAGTGTGAAGAGCTAAGTACTTTTCTTTCAGACCAAATAAAAAGTGCAATTACAACTCTTTCAGTAGTAAGATACCTGTTATTAATAGGAATTACCACAGAATTCATCAAGCAGCATGGCTTGGCTTGGTCAGAAACTGTCACATGCACTGAAATAATTACTGATGGAGAAAGCCAAGAAAAAGGCCAGAAGACAGTGAATAAAAATGTAATGAATAACTGCCATAAACAGGAGCAGAAAGGCATTTCCAGGGGAAGAGTATGAACACAAAGTTAAGTGAACAGACATCTGAGAGAAGAAACAATTACTAATGCTATTTTCGTTATTTTCCCAGGAAAGGAATTGCATATAATCTCTGAAGATGTCAGGAAGGATTGTAACAAAGCATATACCTGTCATGTCTATGATCACATGTTAGTGTCATCCCCTAAAAAAGGGACACAAAATGTAAGTCATGAAGTACAACTATTTGCCACACATTGTTCTTTTGTATTTTTAATAATGCAAGAAAAGAATATGGATTTTAGCTAATATTTTATCAGAATATCAGATCTCTACACAAAAATCTACTCCTAGGTTCTGCAGCAGCTGATAAAACCATTCTGTTTTTTCTGTTGTTTCCTCAGTACCTCGGGAAGTATTATTGTAAAGTCTGTTCAAAGAGTCTATTTATAAATCACTACCTTCACCTTTTTTTTTTTTTCTAATTATATAGAAGTTGAAATTATAATATAAATAGTAATTAAATCTCACTGCCTCATTAAATCCCACTCCCACAACAACATGTTGTTGCTCCTAAAACAGCAGCTGCTTTTTCTTTCTCTTCCTCCCTTTCTTTCTCTGTTGAGGTCCAGCTGAAAAGTAGAGTTCAGGTGAATCATTGTACTTCATTGGAGGCTGACCATATGGGTTAGTTGAGACTACTAAAGGACTTCAAGATAAAACATCCTACTATAATTCTATTTGTCTCAAAACTTGTTTCCTTGAATACTGCTTATAAAAAGGGTTATGATGCTATTTTTATTGATACAAACATGCACAACTGTATGTTTGTATTCTTGTGTACAGTATAGGAGTTTCGACATGATGCTGCCGTTTGTCTTATGAACAGGTTTCTGAACTGAGACTCATAGTGATACGTGATTTATGTAAGTCCATACAATGTTTTTACAACAAAATTAATCCCCTAACTGGTGATTTGGATTTGTTTTTATAAGAGGCAGACACTGTAATAAAAACATTTTGTTAAAAAATCCATTGGTGAACTCAATAATATTGTTCTCTCTACTTATTTTGGCTCTTTTTCCTCAGTGTAAAGTTGCATCCTGAAGGCATTTCCCCTGAAAGTTAAGAAGTGAGGTCACTGAAATAACTGTGATAAGATACTCTTTCTGTAGCTTCTGAAATTAGATATGTCTATCTTATCACCATGTTTGATTAATTCCACTACAATAGAGTCATCTCTTGTTTTCATACAAGCTCCTTTCATCTTCAATTTAACTCCTTTTTAGTTTCAAGAAAGAATACATCTTTTGAAAGAATAATCAAAAGAAAGCAAGAATCCAGAGGGGGCATCTACATACTAGGAGATAAATTTCCAATTTTGCTCTTGAAGAGGGGCAGCTACCTCATAGATCAGTTTCTATTTTCCTCCCTGATTTGCTCAGGGTGAACACTGCTGACTTAAGAAAAGGTCTATGTAATTTCATATGGTGAATCAAAGAAGTACACTATTTATTTTTAACAGATATAAATTCTAACATCACCAGGTATGATTCATCTTTTTCTCAACAAGAAGTAACTTCCTCAAGAGAATTAAGCAAAATATCTCTTGGCTAGAATAATCTATATAAAGCAAAGCACTCACTGCATGTTAAAAAATACTTTAAAATATAAAATCTTTAACAGTCTGCAGATAGCATTACAGCCACATGACATTACTTGAAAACTTGCCCTGAAGTATATCTCAAGACTGTGGTAACTCCCGTTTCATATAAAAGGAAGATATATATATATCACTGTTAAGTCTAGTGCTATATCTCATGGAAAGCGTTGGTGAAGTCCAAATATTGACTGTAATATGAACTAAAACATAGTCGTCATGGCAGGGAGTAAGTTTTTAACACAAATCATTTTACTTTTTCCACAAAAGTTATAACTGAATTTGATACCAACACATACTTCTGAAGAAAAACTAAAATCTAGTTGAAGATTTCTAGCCTAGTCTAGCATGTGACTACTTAGGAAAAAGGAAGAGTTATGGGAAATTTTTGACTTGGGACTCAAAGGTTTGAATACTGCTCTCTAACTTAAGTGTGCTTTGTTCTCTATAATACCTAAACATGAAATATACAGCTAAAAATAGGTCTTACATTTCATAAATGTATTATCATCTGACTGTGGAATGGACCTGAAAAGCAAAATTTGCATAGTGTGCCTTTGATTCATGGATAGAAGGAAAACTTTAATATTGCATGATCCTACAGTAACCTTTGTTTCAAGTTCCAAGGAGACTGTGAATGAAAATGGAGTGTACTGTTAATATATCACTCACAGACAATGGAGAGATGTAATCTCTAATATATTGTAATCTTCTGTGTGTGCATCTCATAAATTTGAGACAAACATAAAAAAGTACCTATGTTAGAAATTAGTTGCACTCTATTATTGGTGTTGCTATCCTTCACCCTCTGTAGGTATATATGTATGTATGTATTTTAAAATAGAATTAACCATGGCTAATCTAAAAGCCACATGGCTATGGTAAAATAATACCCACACCTTGTAAATTGATTTTGGGTTTCCTGATTCATTTATTTTAAAAGTTATTTCCTCAGAATCTTCATGGTCAGCTGAACTAGAAGAAAAAAGAAAATGCATGACTTGGCTAATCTTTTCTGTGTTGTAATTAGAAAGTCATTCATCTTGCTTGTATATTTTGCTCCTATGACCAATTTTTGGAAAATCTAGCTTGCCAAAACCACAGTAGAATTAAAATACCTAATTCCCATTGAAAGTAAAAGTAATGTTTTACTTGCATATTTTGAACTACCCAAAGCTTCTCTCTGTCTGCCCCAGAATGTCTGACATCTAGCTCATACAGAGTAAATGAATTAGCAGTGAAAATTATCTTTATAAGAAAGCTATGGTGATATTGATAGATTTCATTAGAGGTGCATCTAATATTTTTTTTCTACTGCTTGTTCTTTACAATGGGATTTCTGAAAAGCCTGCATAAAAGCATTCCACAAGACCTAACAAATAAGATGTAATGTATAACAAATATATAAGAACTCACAGATGTTTTTCCAAAGGATTGTTGCTGTAACATAATGTAGTAGAATCATGTCTTTGTCTCAGGTACAGTCTTTAAATTATTTTATTTTAGATCTGTGGGATAATTTGTTTCGGTTTCAGTATAGCTCTCGAAGCCTATGGACACTCACCCTTCCCCGTTCTCTAACTGAAGTTAGGAGACCATAAAGGAACGTTCTTCACAGCAAGCAGTTACTCTGTCACCCCAGAATGAGCTTTCCTTTTCTCTAGGAAGATTGCTGCTCTAAAGATCAATATCAAAAACCTTTTTGTTTAAAAAAAAAAAAAAAATCACACATAATTTCTTCCGGGCAGAACACTCCCTTAGTATGTGAAAACTGCTCTGTGTCTACTAGGAATCAGTGTGGTACAGTCTCTGCTTGGACTGATAAATGAATGTAGACAACAACTAAGTCTCTTTGTTGAAAGTGAATGCTAATGACATTTATCCTGTGCTTCATGATAAACTCATTTAAAAGACTGAAATGCTGGGGGAAAAATCGTGCACGTTAGGAAACATGCATAAACTATCCTTTACTTGCTCAGTTACAAACTGTTGAGAGTAGCATCAATACATACTTAAATTATTTTTTAAATCCTTGTGTATATCTGAAGAATAGTTAACTGTTCATGCTACTATACAAGTAACTGGTTTTACCAAAAAAAACCAAACCAGAATATATATATTAAAGCACAATGCAACGGTCGCATGCTCAGAGCTATTCAACTAAGAATCTGTTCTCTCTACTTATTTAGAATTCATTTGTCACTCTGAGGGTGATGTTACATGTTATGATTGAGCTGATCTGCCACCTTACCATTACTGCAAGTGAAGGATCCCCCTCCTCTTTCCCAGTCCTTGTCTTCCCTGAACACGATCCTGACCATGCAGTCTCCAGCTTTCCTTACCTAGCTCCAAGGCATGTATTTTTAGTCTGAATTAATTTTTTACCAGCTTAGTAGTATGAACCAGTTCTTAGAAGTCCAGTGAGTGCCAACAGCAAAACAGGAGAAGGGAGAGGAGGAAATCATGCAAGGAAGGAAAGCTTACTTCTTTCAGTAATGGCAGGTTCTTACATCAGTTTAAGTCACATCACCTTATCCACCTTGAGTCTACCAGTCCACAGGACGCAGAGCTGATGTAACGTCTTGTTGCTACAGAGAGAAATCTAGCAACCTACCTTTCCCCATCCCAGTACTTTTCATCATTTCTTTCCTTCCTTCTTCTACCTACACAGCCTTACTTCCTCCCCTTTAGGACAAAACTAACTCATTAAAATCAGAGAAGAAAAAAAAAGCAACTTTTTCTCTGTGGGGTTCAGTAATTTTCTGTGTTCTCAGTGAATTAAGCAGGCTTGCAGAGGGCCAAAGAAAGTAGCAGTAAAGGGAAAGGGAAGGAAAACAGGTGAGGATTGCTAGCCAAAGCTGCCCTGTAAAGCTGTCACTCACATACACCTCAAACCCGCCTAAGCTGGTGAAGCCTTCTGAAGCATCAGTTTTAGCTTCACTCCATCTTTATCTTGCTCTTCCCCTTCCCTGGCATAAGTATTTGTGTCTATGCACCATGAACAAGTAATTAAGCAATTTTTTCCCCCTGTTTTTTTTCCCCTCCTTGGTTTAATTTGGATAAGCTTTTTCTTTAACTGTACATTTTGGGAAAGAACATATTTATTTCAGAAAACATGTTTTCCTTCTGACTTCTATATTTTTCAGTAAGTGCAATGAAGTTGAATGATGTCCACATTTTCTCTCACATAGCAACATTAAGAGTTTTGTGAATTTCTTTTTGCTGTCCTGTGCCTTTTCAAAACTCTCCCAAGTTTGGAAGTATATAACAAGGTTTTTTACATTGTAGTTTAATTTTATAGCTGTCACTTTTCCAAACTTTTGAAGATCGAGAAAGTCACAGTAACAGCAAAAATCAAAAAGTATTAAAATTAAATAAACTGTGGAGGAATTCTAGGATCATCCATTCTGCTAGCTTCAGTATAAAAGTCAATGATAGGATGGGGAAAAATTCCTTTTAAAAATAAAATGGCAAGTGTATATGTTCACATTATAATCTTAGATTTTATATTTAAAAAATAAATTCACAAAAACCATGTGCATATAGAAAGTCAAACAGCTTTTATTGCGTGTAGATGCTTTCAAGAATAGATTAGTTTTGGCAAAGCACATTTTGAAGAAGGAATTAATTTCACCTCGCTCATGATCTGTTTAGTGTACAGTTGATGTAAATATGAGAGAGCGAGATGCCCAACTTGAATTATCACTGTGTTGTACCTGTTTTGTACGAAACCTGTCATGTGTACTACTGTTACCTCCCACTACTCTAGTCTCAAGTCTACTTGCTAGTGCAGTTAGTCTTTCTATTCAATTTTTTTTTCTCTCAGTATCATCTTTAAGTGAATGGGTAAGAACTGTCCTTAGAAATACGTGCTATGCTTGTGGGAACTTTTAGCACCTAGTAGGTTCCCTCAAGTCAAACTGACCAATCAATTTCACATAGCTGGTTTCTTGGAGGAGGAAAAAAAGACACTGAACAAATATTTCAGTAATAGCGAAACACGCTTTAGCAGGAATGTATGGTTTGTATATGTAATAATACTGAGCTCCCAAGTAGGGTGCTTGAGGTATGACGAAATAGGTAGCAGCTTTGCCACTGTTCCTGTAGTTTATCAAAATGATCTGAAACTCTTCTGCTGAGTTTCCAAGAGAAATACTCAACAGCTAATGAACACCTTTTGCCTTGCCTTGCCTTCCAAGCTCCTCTCCTTTTCAGAATCCATAGTGCCACATTTTTTCTAGTCTTGTTGAGTTTGTTACTTTATCTGCCTGAAAGTACTTTCATGTTAAGCTTCCCTAAAGGACCAATTTCTGGAAGTTAGTATTTACTCAGGAAACTTGTTTAAATATGCTGATGAATTAATTAGCATAATTTTCAAATGCTAGTATTTATTTATTTATTTCTACATTGATCTATTTATTTATTTATTTTAAGGGCAGGAACACCACTGCTTCTAAGGTATGTCCAGGTAAGTTTTCTCCCCTTTCTCATCCCTCTTTCTCTTGAACAAACTGACCCTCTCCCACAAGGCATTTTTTCAGCTCTTGACAGAACATATTCCCTTTCAAGTCTTGCAAGTTGAATGAACAGTCAGTCATTTTCACTGCACAAATCACAAAAAAAGAAACCAAGGAAATCTGAGATCATATTCCTGTATAAAGGCTGAGTTTATACTGCTTGAACAAGTGTATCAATCCTTTACTGCCTGTGAACTAAAAATAAGCCTGTTATGGTATAAGTAACAGGTAATTCTTTGCTGGCTATGTGGATACCTTATTATGTGAGACAAAAGATTTGTTGACCATTTTAAAAATGATGCAGGATACAAACAGCAAATAGTAGTGATCTGTGTTCTTGCATTTGTTTGGATTACTTTACAGGCATATTTTCAGAAGTGCAATAGAACTTCCTATTCCAGGTTTACTCACTGTAATGGGAGTAGAGAGAGAGTGTGCCCCTGAGCACTGGCAATTCCTGGCTACAGAACAGTCTCTTGTCCCCACAGAGAATATCTGTGGGTCAGTCATGCTTCTTAAATGATTTCCCAGAACCGGCCTGGCATTTGACTATACTGATCTAAAAGTGAAAAAGAGAACTTTAAAGAAGTTAGTCCTAGGTGTCTGCTGAGAGAATAGAAACTATAATTACAGTGTAATTTTAAATATATGATCTTATTAACTTTTTCTATTGTTATTTTTCCAGCTATATGTTTATAGATATATTTCAATAAAGGCTGACTCTTTAGTATTGCTGCTATGAATTACACTAGTGTATAATATAAAGTTGATAAATGACAAGTTAAACTGTTTACAACTGATACATAATAAGATATTTACTTATTTATTTAGAAATCAGTACTAGGTGTAGACTGTTCTGTTGTACCATGGATGGTATTAAGATGGTATTAAAATAATCTAAAACATAGAAAGGATATATTTCCATTTTTTTCACAGCATTAAAAAAGATATCTAAACAAAGACATAAGATTGCTTTAATCAAGTGGATTTCTGGTTTCTAAAATAATTTTTGTTTTATCTCAAAACTCAGTACAGCTTTTTGAAATAAAAGAGCTGTTGGTTTTGAGTAATAACACTACATATGGTTAACACCAGACAGTGCCTCTATAAGGCTGGAAGCTGCAAGCTGAGATGTGAAAGTAAAGTGGGAGTAAAACGAATTAGATGTCAGCTACATGCTCAGTAGCTTTTCAGGCAGTATGTTTGAATGATCAGAACAGTATTACCATGTACTGAGTTATTATTTGTTATATGATACCAAAGCAATTGTTTATTATTACAATCTGTCCTGTGTAAAACACTTCTAGAAGAAGAGCTATCACTAATATGTGGCAATATATTTGAAGGAACTCATAAATACCCTTGATTTGATTTAATTTGTTAGGCACTATTACATACTTAGTGTGTAAGACTGCCTGTTGTTGACCAGTACCAATAGCATTGCCAAGACTTACTCTGTACCTGTGTTTTTGAACACCCTCCCTTTTATTGAATTTGCTGGGATCAATGCCAATTATTAGATTTTAATACGATTTATTTCACCATGAAGATACTTCAGATATGCTAATAGCTTTGATCATTTCAGGTCCTAGTCAAAGCCATATTCTCAGTACTACTACTGTAATCAAACAGATCTAAACACTAGAAACTAAATAATTAAAAATGCTTTTATGTGTCCAATTGTGTGTTAAACCATTGTAATTTTAATTATCTAGTTATATAATACTTAATTATATACCATCTAATAACATAATACCTCACATATAAAATCCTTGGTGCTCTATGTGATCGATCCTTACACTTAAACAACCAGTTAAACTGGCAAATTGGAGACTGCAGAGGCAGGAAATTACAGAGGATTGTTTGGGGATTTTATGCAGTCTAAGAATCACATATAAGTTGCATAATCACTCATAAAGATTATGGAAGCCTGTAAAGATACAGAATCAAGGATGAGAGCACTGTTTCATCTGGTGTCAACAATGGAATACTGCATCAAGTTTTAGTATCTGCACTCCTAACAAGTGATTCAGAGGACACTTGCCAGATACTAAACAGGTCTTCAGGGAATAATTTAGAGAACTTCTATATAAAAATTTTAATGAAAATGTAAAGATCAGTATTCATTTATAAATTTTTGCACACAGGAGCTGAAGTTGTGGTATGCTTCTACTACAATTATTAAAAAGTCAGTATCAAACACTCAGCTATTATCCCACAGCGTAGGTTATTCCCCAGTATTTAGAACTGAGGTGAATGCTCTTCTATGGGACATCTTATCAGATCAGAAAAAAATCAGAAATTGGCTGCAGGGATTATTGGAAGACGAATAATATCTGGTTCATTACAGAAGGTCAGAACAGACAATGTTATCTGGGCTTCAGTTCTTTGAGTTTATGGAAGTTTTCCATTAATTGAAAAGGAATTTGGACTGTGTTATTCCATTTCACACCAGAACTGTTAATTAGATGCATCAGCTGCTTAGAATATACTTATCTTGATTGCAAATATGTGCAATCTCCTATTTAGTATGCTGTATCCCATGAAAACTCTTGAGTGAAAGCAGTAAGTGTGCTATGGAACAAATCTCAATCGTGGTGATCTTGCTTCTTTCATTGCTTGCATATGTTTTCAGTTATTCAAAGCCTATAGAACAGCTAGCTGAATGGAGATATGTAAGGACAAGTTGGAAGATGCAAGTTTACACAGCCGAGTCCCACTTTACTTCAGGCTGAAAAAAAGTTATATTATTTTTTGTAGCCTTTTTGGTAATAGTTTTATTACTTGTATGTCTTAGGTGGACTTTTAAAAATAGAAATAAATTGCTCTTTCATATAAAGTTACTTACCAAACAGCAGAAAAAATTGTAGTACCTCATATCATATGCAGTCAATGAGGAAAGATATCTTTCTCCCTATCATATGAACTGTATTCTACAATCTCAGGTATTTGTAGTTAATTGTCCACTGAATATTCAAATTTTACACATAAAAATAATAATCTATTTTATGCCTTGTAGGGGAAAAAAATCTGCTTAATTTCTATGAAAGTATATGTTGATTACTACCACAGGACAATTAGTTTAATAATTTAGTATGATGTCCGCAAATAAAAGGTATGAGTTTTTCTGCCTTTTTAACCTCATCAAGTCAAATTTAAACTAGACAATCAAAATAAATATTATACTTCCAACTGAGAAAACAACACATATTTTTATATGTAGGAGTCTACTGTTAGCTACATTTGATGCTATTCTAAAAATTTTGAGGACTGTACCAGCCAAAGTATGTTGCAAAAGGGAGTCATACAGTTGAACAAGACAAGTTCAAGGGGAAAAAGGAGATTCTCTTTTTCTGTGGTCAACAGTTTCCATACCACATTTCTGCTGAAAAGAGAAAGTAAAAGCTCATGTCATGGATGATAACTGCTTATTGTGTTAATTGTTGGGTTTATATATATACAAAAAATTCTAGTAAAATATATAAATATATATATATATTTTACATATATATATATATAAAGAAAAAATCGCAGTAATGAGTTCAGTCTGTTAGTTAACTCCTTTGTCAATTTGTATTTATGATAGATTTTTGAAACTTGTGTGTCAAATTCTAATTCCCTTACTCAAAGTAAATACCACTTTTCAACACAAGTAAAATTATGAGCCTGGCAGGAGCAGATATACCAAACCTATTTAATACTAGATAAAATGGTGTTTATGTCTTAACTCTATTTTGCACTGAAAAGATCTATAATCATCACATTGGTTTATCAGCACCCTGGGAATGCCCTTTCACTGGTTCCATTTGTGATACACTCACTATAGTGAGCAACAGTATGTTTAATACACACCTTTAGAAATATGTTTATGATCAGAAATTGCTTTTAGATTCAAGAAAAAAAAAATGTTCTTGAAGGTTTTTAGTGAGTTGCATGCTGAATTATTTCAGTGAGTTCAATAGGTCATGAATCATGTGAACTTGTCTGACACAATTCTTTCATTTAAGATCAGAATTCCACTGTGGTTTGGAACACATTCATTGTAATGATCACAAAAATATTTTTAATATTTATGGAATGGTACTGCAGATCCCACTGTAAATTCAGAGCATATGTTTACCAGTGACAAGAAACAGAGGAATGCGCTAAATTTTATGAACTGTTAATGAGTCAATAAATTGACTGTTTTGCAGCCAGAACTCTGTTACTACTGGCATTGTCCAACATTCCAGTCTGGATTTCTTATCTAGAAAGAAGTTATATTCTAAATTTTAACTATTTCTTTCCTTATTTTGCTTCACATTAGGGTCTTGTGTCTTACGAAGAAACATGCAGTTGAATGAGAATCACAAGGTATGTTTCTCACTATTGTGAAGGTAGGAAGTATATCAGAATATAGGTCTCTTCAGCATCACTGTTTTAGTATCACAATCACATAATGTGATATAATCCCTTTCATAAACTTTTCAAGATCCATTTAGATGTAGTTGGACTGCAAGATAGTCCCCAGAATTTAAGTGCTCTAATGTTGAGAGATGTTTCACATTGATTTCCAGCCATATTTTTATCCACGTGTTCTGCCAATGTTTAAAGAGCTTAAACAGCTCTTTACTGGTTTTGACTTTTACCCCTTAAGGTAGTTATAAATAGGGTTCATAATTCCTCTCAGCCTTTGCTTTTGTAGACTGAACAAACCCTACATGGCTGTATATGTGCCAATTTACCCTTCCTGGATGTGGGCAGCCAGCACTGTACATCCTATTCTGCTGAGGTCTGATGATAGTACTAATGATTTTATACTTCTGCTAAAAATATTTTACCATATGTATTCTTGGATCACTTTCATTTTGTTCATGACTAAGACTATTGACAGGTAGTGGTCTGCTATATCCCAAGATCCGTTACTGGACTCCTTTTCTTTTGATTCTCAGTTATTTCTGGATAGCAAGTGTCACGTTCCAGACAGAAACTCTTGCCTTTTGCATTCCTGAATTTTGTATCATTTCTGTTACATCCAGATGTTCCTGTATGGTATCTCAATTATCTTCTGTATTAATAATACTGTCTAACCATTTCTCATTGGCAAATCTTGTTGAAATGGTTCCCTTTTAACAGTTCTGAGACTAATCATGTCAGAAAGGAATGGTTAGGCTCCCATTTGATTGATACTTCTTGGTTCGTCTCATTGCTGTATGCTGTTTATCCAGTTCCTCATACAACCACACATTTTCTTCTACTAACTCTCACCTTCTCCATTTTAAGTAATACATGTCCATATAGTGGTATTAGAATGTTTTACTGTGGTTACTTACCTAAGGTCTGAAACATTTGTCTGGAAATAAAACTATCAGTGTAGTCTGGCATGGTATACCTTCGCATTTGATCTAAATTACCTGCACTACCATGTCTAAGTGTTCAGAATTTCACATACTGCTGCAGTCAAATTGCTAGGCCTGTAGTTATACACCACTTCCATTCTTTTCCTTAAATATAAAAAGTGCCCCGACTATTCTTACATAACATAGCGAAATCTTAGTTGATGTAGTTGTTGAAAATACTTGCCATGTGACCTGTGGCTCAGATTTGTTATAATTCTGAGATGGAAACTCTCCTGGTCACTTGGTAAAGAGCTACTAGTGCTTCTAAATTAATTTCCATTTCAGCTATGGTAATTTCTTATGCTCTGATAGTCTACTCTACTGTTACTTCCATGGCCAAAGTCTTCTTCCTGTTTAAAAGCTGAGGTGAAGTAGTTATTTAGTTCTGAAGTGCACTGAATCACCAGTGCATATGATTGAAGTAATTTTTCTGTTTGTTTTTACATCCTTTCCAAGACCTTGTTCAGCAATTGTCTCCATCCCTGAACCCTGAATTCTTTGCTGACCTGTCCTTTTTCCCATTTTTTTTTGTACTATGATTAGCATTTTTGATGTGACCATATATCCTGTAAGGGTTTTTGCCCTCCTTCTCCTTGTTTGATACACAGACTCATGATCGTTCTAACCATTTTTAATTTGATTAATCCCATCACAACCAAATTCCTATCTCCTCAGTTAAAACTATGATTCTTTCAGGTACCAGTGGGATGAGCACAGCTAGTGGCCCATGAAAGCCTGGAAATAAAGATATCTACTAATAGACCAAATGGGATGACAGAACTGTGAGAGGAAATATGAAAGAGCAAAACCAAAGTGCTGGTAGAGTGTTCTGTTTTGTAATGATTTCCTGTAATTGATAGAGTAATATGGACTTTAGTTTCTAAAATTCAACCAGTTAAAGGCTACCTGAACTGTACTATCAGTAGGGCTGCCTATTCCTCTTGCAGCACAAATCAAATGGAAAAGCTAATACATCACTTCATTTTTACTTATATTTCCTTGTACTGTTTCTCTCAGGCCTCACCTTTCTGCAGCCCAACCGCTGTATTTTTAAATACATCTAAAGCATTATTCTAGCACTGCCAACCTGAATAATGCTTGTCCAAGAATTTAATACCATCCCATTGCAACATTTGTCATTAAATTAAGATGCTTGACCAAGGAGCTAATCTTTTCATTGCCATTTAAATCCACCAGTCACAAAGATCCTTCCAATATGTTCCTAATTAATTGCATCATATACTTTTATGTTTGCTGCACTCTAAAGGCATGTTAGCTAGCATATTCCTTATGATCCAGTTGTGTGACTTACAGTTAAGAAAATGCATTCTTTTGTGTCACTGAATACAAAGACATAGAATATAGTGTAGCTGGATTATGATTCTATCTATAATATGTAGAATATGCATGGTACAAACACACAGGAAAATACGGCCTTCCAAATCTAAAAAGGATATTCTACTCTAAGGGAGAAAGTGCAACCAGAAGAGTGGGAGATAAGCATACAACCATGTTTTCTGGAAAAAGTTAGGGTTTTTAGTTCATCATACAAAACATGAAGACTTACCTGTCTGCACAAACAAACCTATTTATCTCGTCTTTGCTATGGTAATAAGATACTACTAATATTTTTTCTTCTACTTTATAGTATGACTCCCAGCTTGCAGACAAATAGAAGTTTTCAAACCTGCCTAAATGTATTAGGTAGAGAGTGTTAGGAAATTATTTTGACCCGCCATTCTATGGACATACAGAGGCCCAGATTAAGTAAACTAAACGTTATTTCAGCATGAAACAGGAAGTTTAAACATTTTATCGGCTTTGGGTCAGAGAGATAAAAGAGAATAATACAAGCTAAAAAACTCTGAAGACACTAAAACTGACAGAAACATGTCAAGTGAGGTAGTGAAACAGTATGTGACCTTCTGGGACAGAAGTTAACTGTTGAAACAATATGCAGCTGATAAACAAGCAGCACCTCACAGAATAATCATGCCAGTAGTTCAAATTTTTCTACTGTCATTTACTTTTGCATAAACTGAACAATTAAATGGCAACAGCTTGGGATGCTACGATTCAATGAGAAATGATTTACATCACTTTCACAATCATATGCCAGGGCCATCTGTATATCCAGGCTGTCCACAAAACTGCCTGAGTTAGTTATGACTCATATCGCTAAATCTACTGGACAACTGGTTGTCTTTTAATTGGTAGAAGAGGGGAAAGTTCTCTCTTTACCCCTGAGGACTTTGTTAAAATTTGTTAAACTATTTATGTCCAAAGTATAGAATAAAACTAGAAAAGTAGCCAATACTTCTAATAATATTTTATTTATCTACTATTTTACACAGCTTTCTTCATTCTTATTCTGGCTAGGGAAGGGCATCTGTACACATACTTCATGTATTACATTCATCAACATCTCCACAGCGAGTGCAAGCCAACATGAGCAACCTGATCCAGCAAAAGATATCCCTGCTCATGGTAGAGGGGTTGGACTAGATGATCTTTGAAGATGTCTTCCAACCCAAACCATTCTATGATTCTATGATATTGTTGTGGTTTGAGCCCAGAGGATAACTGAGCACCACACAGCTGCTTGCTCATCCCTTCCTCCTCAGGAATGGGAAGGAGAAAAATACAACAAAAGGCTCAGGAATCCAGATAAAAACAGGGAGGGATGACTCACATATTATGGTCACAGATAAAAGACAGACTCATTAAGGGAAAAGAACATCAATTTCATTCAAACACCACCACCATCACCACTTAACAAACATAGTAGGCCAGTGAGAAGTATAACTACATCTCAAAACCACCTTCCCCCCACCCCTCCCTTCTTCCCAGGCTTATCTTTGCTCTCGATTTCTGTACCGCCTCCCTGCCAGTGGCACAGGGGGGCAGGGAATGGGAAGGTGTGGTCAGTCCCTCACATGTTGTTTCTGATGCTCCTTTCTCCTCAGGGAGAGGACTCCTTGCACTCGTTCCCTGCTCCAGCATGGGGTCCCTCTCACAGGAGACAGTCCTCCATGAACTTTCTCTGACATGAGTCTTTCCCATAGGCTGCAGCTCTTCCCAAGTTGCTCCAGCGTGGGTCCCTCCCACACGCTGCAGTCCTCCCAGTGCCAAACTACAATAGCGGGGGCCTCTTCCCTCAGAGCCCTGGCCTCCTTTGGGCGCAGCCACCTGCTCTGGCATGGGTTCCTCCACGGGCTGCAGGTGGGCATCTGCTCCACCGGTGACCTCCATGGGCTGCAGGGGCACAGCCCGCCCTCTCACCATGGGCTGCAGGGGGTCTCTGCTCCAGCGCACCTCCCCCCCCCTCCTTCTTCCTTCCACTGACCTTGGTGTTCTTATAGGTGTCTGTCTCACAACTCCTCCTCACAACTCCCACTCCTCCTCCCAGGTTCTTCTTAAATATGCCATCACAGGGGCGTGGACACCGTAGCTAATTGGCTCAGCCTTGGCCAGAGGCGAGTCCGACTTGGAGCTGGGGGAAATTCAAGAAGCTTCTCAGAGGGGGCCACCGCTGTTGCCCCTCCCCCACTACCAAAAAAACCCTACACACACACAAACCTAACACAGGTATTTTTAAAATTTAGTCCTTAATACATTTGCTGGCCAGACCAGTGTACCTTCAGGGCTAAGAGATGTAATTTCCAAGACAAGAAAAATTGTAGATGGACAGAACATATTATTACACACATTTATGTTAAATTTAAGAGAGTCTTTAATCTTTTGCTTACACAGCAGCTGCAACTTAAACAGTTAAATAAGTAGCTCTTTAAGTCACTATTCACTATATGCTACAGTTGCACTGCTTTGTGAAAACTCCCCTATGAGCCTGATGGCAACAGTTTTTGATGTACCACTGCTAGACTTTCAATATCTCTCACTCTAGACAGAAAAGCCGTATTTTAGACTGCAACAAATGACCATGCACCAGCCACTATTTAAGTTTACCAAGAGTTAAACTTCTAAATTCTTAAGATGTGATGTTAAAGCTACATTTGCACTTCAAACTGGCAAATTGATGGTTATAAGTCTAACATTTCTCAAATAAAAATGACATCTCTTTGGTGGTCATGCCTATTTGATTTTTCTTGAGCAGGTGATAAATTTACTTTCTCAGAATTCCAGTAATTGTGATATCTTATTGTGAATCTTATTTTATAAAAATGCTCTGTTTCTAACAAAAACTGGACATCTAACAAAATCTGTCTTCTACTAAAGGTACAGGAGAAGAGAGGAAGATGACAGCCTTCATGATTCCTCACCTAGATTTTATTTATTTGAAGTCAGAACTGGCAAAAAAAGAGTACTGCTGTCTTGGGGAGCAGACAGTGTATAATAAATACTGCAAACTTCTGCTTTGAAGACACTGACAAATACATTTCTCCTGAGGGTTAAAATTAACATCCATGGTGGCAAACACCAGGATGCAATCCTGTCCCCACTGACATCAAAGGAAGCTTTTCTCTTAATTTCAGTGAAACCAGAATTTCCTCTGAGGAGTCCTGCAGCCATGGTGGAGAGAGTATTTCCTACTCAGCTAGTAAAATAATAATTTCAGCAGTAAAATGGATTTGCGCCCATTGTATTTCTTTCCTCCTTAACACTTTTAATTCATTGAAAAGGCTTAAGCCAACACTTCACCCTTCTAAACTTAAAAAAAAATTAAAATGAATTATGTTAATGGAAAAGTAATTTATTTTCAGATTTCTATTGCAATGATAGCTTTGGTAACAATTCCACAAATACCATTCTATATGCATCCTGTCCATCTCTTCTTAACATAGAAATGAAAAGATTATGTAAGAGCTTCTGTTTAATCTCCTCCACTGTGTGTTAAACATTCCAGAAAAAGAAGCCATTTTTCTTGAAACAAGGAGGTTATTGACCCAAACGGCATAAACCTCACATCTACAATGTCAACAGAAAAAATTACTGCTGAAGGCTTGAAAGTACTATTTGCCCATGTAAATTCAAAGGCATGGCCCCTTTTTATCTGTATGTTTTTCATGTTCACTGTTATGTGAAAGTCCGATTAAAAGCTTTTCAAAATAACCTGAGTGTGTAATTAGGGGGCACACAACCCCCATCCTGAGGTTAATATCCTCACAAACATGCAAAGTGCAAATCTAGCAGAGAACCAGTCTGTTTCATTATTCAGTTCCAGTGTCTCTCCCCTGCACTTAAAGGCTTACAGTATTTTGCAGAATGATACATTCATTGTTGATTTATCAACTTAGAGAATGAGTAGTTGTTGAGATATTCATGTTATACATACTAATAAGTTAGTATTAATATTAATAAGTTGGTATGTTCATTTTTATCTGGATTTGAAGACTAATATTTCACCCAAAAGTCAAGTGATTTTTTTCTCCCTTTCAATTACTGCATTGAAAAATGCATAGGAAAAAAAAGTGTAAATACAGTCCTGTGCCATGATGTAAAACTATGTTTTTATACAGTGTGCTTTAGTGAGACATAAAGCAAATGATAGTTCTAAACTAGTTAACAGACATTGGTTTGAAATGGTGGGTTTGAATTCTGTGGAATTGGTTTGAGGGAGAAGACTGCTACTGAACAGACTCACTACTGAAGTGAGGCACAATACCAAATACTGATAAGAATTGAATAACCTATGCATTTCTTCATTATATCCAGAATAAAGCCCATATTCTAGGAAGCAATTCTTTATTACTTTTGTACTGAAAAATAAAGATGAAAAGCTCCATCAGAATAAGTCTGCAGTCATGAAATGGCAACATTAAATAGATGTAAGTTCCAGTTGAAAGGAATAGATACATAGCTTTGATAGCTGTATTTATGTTCATAAGATGTAGGAACTTAAACGTCTCCTCAGGATGTAGTCATGAATACTCATTTTACAAATCCAGACAAAGGGTAGTGTGAAAAATAAAATTCACCCAATGACCTGTACTGAACCATGAAAGATGGGACTGTGGCTTCAGATCATTTAACTGTCATTTAGCTGCCTCTGCATTTTTCTGTATTTCCTTTTCCATCAGCCTGATTACCACAATATTTGTGTATGTATAGAATGATTCTTCAGACTAATTTACCCTCATTATCTCTCACGATTAATTCTTCGCTTAGGACATCAAAGGTTTTGAAAGATAGTGAACTTCTATACACACTAAACAAAGATTAAAACATATCATACTGAGGAAGATGTAATAATAGGCAAAGATCAACCTGTAAAATAATCTTTTCAAAGTCATTTAAGCAAGTTTAGATCTAAATTTAATTTTTTAAAATAGAAAGGTAAAAGAGAAGAAGTTCTGAGCTTGCCCCATAGAAGCAAGAAGAAAGATTGTCTTGATACATCTATTTTCTATACTGTTATTTCTCCCCAATACCATTCCATTAAGTAGTTTATGTTAGGGTTTCTTCTGGGGGGGGTGGGGGGTGGGACTGGACTGTTTGCAGTGTTTATTTATGTCCTTGTCATTTATTTTAAATTTTGTAAGTGATTGACATGCATTTATGAGAAAGGGAAAGAAATTACAGTAGGTGATATACATCTTGAACTAAACCATGGTGAGTTTGGTTAGCAAGAATAAATAACATGCCATTCCAGGAAGAATATAGAGCAGAGAAGACAAAGAATTCTGCCAGAGAGATCAAAACCCCTCCATTGTGCTTATTTTTCTTTGTCTTTCCTGAACAGAGGTATCAGGTTTTACATTACACTGATATAGTAGGAGAGATTCTATTAGAAGTGTTTTTTCTGGGAATGTGTCCAATACCTGAAAGTGAGCTAGTGGATCAGAGAGTGCTCCCTGGGCTGTCTAGTAGGTGAGCTGCTGGAGCTGACAGTATGGTTCCTGCCTTGTCAGCCACAGGTTGGAGTGGAGCAAGAGCTTAGTTGTAGAGCCAGTGCTTTATTAAAAGGTCTATCTCAAAAAATAGGACCAAGCAAGAAAATGTATATTTGATGATGGGATTCAGGACCAGTTTGGTTCCCTCCTTCAAGAGAGGGGTGCAAAAGCTTCTCCTCTCTGCCTTCACTGATACAAAATATTCTTCCCAACTGCTTAAAGCAGTGATAAGATATTGATAGGGAAATGTCAATGAAGTCATATGAATGAAGACTTTGTTGTGCAGCTGAATGATAAGGAGGCAAATGACAAGGAGAAAGTGAAGATCTGCCTGAAGGCAAGAAAGCCATATCACAAATAATGAAAGATTTCAATCAAGAGGAAAAGGCAGACAAAACCCGTCTCCTTTCCTAATCCTTTGTCCTGTTGCTCTGTGGGTACAGGACCAATGCTTATAAAAATGAATAGTATAAATAATTCTATGAACACATGTTCTTCATAAGTGGCAAAGATCTCTAGAGGACAGTGTATTAAATTGTGGATATTATCTATCCAAACCAAAAATCAGAAAAGCATGAAATTAGTAATTGACTCAATTTACCTCATTTGTTAGAAGCCTAGACCTCTGTTTGAATTAATATTGCCCAATGGAATTTCAAGTGGTAGTGACATGGCGTAGCATGACACAAATTAATGCCTGTTCCCCCTACTGTACTGCAAACCACCCATATCTCCAATTAGGTTAGTTCTAATCTAATATGCATGCTTTCACGACTTCTACTGACAATAAAATATGACTGTTTTCCCCTTCCTTCTCTGATGCCAGACTTGTTTTACCAAGTAACTGATTTTCTTAATAGCATGCTGGCATTTGCATATAGGGTACTGATTGCATTCTCTTTCTGACTATCTTACACTTTATTGCTGTGTGCTGTACTGTAGATCACATCCAGCCACAATTAAATGTATCATTTTGTACACAAGGTACAGTAATGGCTTGAACAGACATTTGACTATTACATATTGCATAACATTTTACAAAATAAATAACACAATCTAACACTTCTTACTTACCTACCATTTTTTCCAACCAACACTGGGGTTTGACATTTTTCTTCCTAACTAACTTAAAATGAAAGGATTTTGTTTCTTTAGTATGAATGAACCTTGACAATGTACTAGATATTCAAAAATCATTTTGATTGCTGCCTGTAAACAGGCAGGTAGGGCCTGATCCACAGGCTATCAGAAAAAATAGGAGACTCTCTGTTGATATTAAAGGATTTTGTTTTAAATCCCAGAAATGTCAAAACAGTGATGTCACTGAATCCATTTTACATACAGTATTTTAAAATAAATTATTGAAAAGAATGAAATAAAATGAAGCAAGTATTTTTTACTTTGAAAAAAAGAATTGTAATAGCAATCCTGACCTTGGCACTGGGAATTTCCTGGGGATTTAATAACCAGCCAGGGGGTAATGGCCCTTGGCTTTGCCTCAGGCCATCCGCTCTCCCAGCTGGTTATTAAATCTCTAGAAAATGTCCTGTATGTCAATTATTAATGTCTAAGTTCAGTGTAGGCAAATTCTTGCCTTATCCAACAACTTTTGAGGAAATATAAGTATGGATTCATTGTAAATTGCCACGTTAAAAAAATTAGTGGCAATTGTATTTTTATATTGCTAAATAAACTCACAATATTTTCTATTTGAACTGAACTAATTCATGGTAGCTCTATTTATTCCAGTCAGTTTTTGATCAGGCCCAATAAATACTATGAGTATAGATTTTATTATGTAATAATTTAAATTTCTTGCATACAGATTTCCTACAAAGACAGAAGATATTACCAGTTCGTGTTTCCTTCAGGATTCGGTTCTTTTTCTTTTTTCCTCAGCACTGAATTTTGATAATATTCTTATCCTCAGAATGAAAAAAAACAGCAACAAGGCTATCCTATCTAACCTTTTTTTTTTTAAAGAGAATTAGTTTGAATCTCAGTTCTTTTCATGTCAGAAAAAGCCTAGAAGGAGATAGAGATTAATTTAATGTACCTGTTCTGAATCAGATTTAAGTTTTGCTATAAGAAGAAAAAAAATCTTTGAGGAAGACTGTAGGTTATTGATTGAACTGCTTTACATTAATATGAACAGCTTCCAGTAACACAGGAAGAAAGTAGTAAAAAGAGAGAAAAGGTGTCTTTTTATTTGATACAATGATCTTTCATTCTTGTGTGGCTCCAAAACAAGTAGATCTATGATTGCAATTGCTTATTTATTTTGCTATAAAATTGAAGAGGATACTGTGACAAAATAAAGATTCATACTTTACACGTTGTTTTATAATGTAATACTTGAGTGGTTTTTAGTATTGGTTCCGTAAGTTTCCATTTCCTAACTACAGAATATTTACTCTGTGCATTTTATAATTAAGCAATGAGATGAGACAAGCAATACACTTCTGTAAGATTATAACATGCCTCTGGTGGTGTTATATGGGACAAGGTCATATCTAGAATTACTTTAATCACCCAAGTATAATAATTGCTTGGAAATAAACTCCCTGCAGTGTCTTATTGCTAATAGAATTATAGCTGAGTCACACAATACAAGCTATATTTAAGCCTGGATAAGTAATTCTAATACAAAGGCCCTTTTTTTTTCAGCTGCTTGTAACTTTAAAACATTGGTCTTTTAGGCTGACCTATGACTGGTAGAAGTTCTGCATTGCTGAAGTGTTAAAAACTACCTTATAGAACTAATTTTTATTGATAATCATGCCCATGAATTTTATTTTATTTTTTTTTTAAAAGATCAGAATTAACTAAAATGCTGTTCAGTGAAGGAATGTTTGTGAGGGCTTAATAAGGAAACATGTGGCAAAATGGTAAATCTAACCCACCAGATTCCAAAGCTAAAGAGAATTCATGGGCATCATGAAGACATATTCAAACTTCCATTACCTCTGTTTACAGATGAAGTCACTCTGCTACTGGGATCTAGTCAAAAGTGAATTTTCTTGCTGCAGGCTGGCCAACTTTGACCGAGTGTAACTTAGACTCAGCTACACTAAAGGGAAGAGCCAAGGAGAAAGCACTGGAGAGATAAAGGCACTGACATTGTGAAAACTTTAATGATGTTTCTGAAAAAAGTAGGTACCCACGCTTAACATTAACGGACACAGCTTTTTACAAGCCAAGAGAAACAGCTCTTCAGATCTGGATAAGGCAAGTCTGAAGACTGTTGATGAGATTTTTAACTACATTTGAAGATGAAATGGAAACCCATTCACAGGTGTGAGATAATGAATCTGGTTTAGAGTTTAAGACAATAACTACTCAGAAGACTTGTAGTGACATTTCTAGTCACAAAGAACCAGAGTAGGTTAAGCAAAGTGACCAAGACAGAGGATAACAATTAAAATCCCATGGTAAAGAAAGGAAAAATAATAAAATCTAATCTGGCCATCCATTAAAAAAACCTCTCCACCACAAACAAGCCACAAAAGCCACTCTTTTTCTATATGGTAAATAGGTGCTATAATTAAAACAATATTGTTTGATTAATATGAAATCAATTATGTGAAACATATCAGTTATGATTACAGGAGAGGAACCATCTTCTGTCTTTCCAGGTGTGCTGTACATGTACAAGAAAACACGATACTTTTATTTTGTCTAAGCCTTCTCATCTTCATGCATTTTTCCTTAAACCTGTGTTTCACAAAGGATAATAAGATCCCTATAAGCTGGTTAAAAAATGGCCAAGTAACAAATACTTAGTGGCAATTCCAGTGCCAGCAGTGCTCTGTGGCCCAAACATATGCTTAAGAAAAAGTGTGGAGCACCCTTGAAATCCTTGGGAATAATAAACAACATTCTCTAGGGATTGCATGAACAATGAATAAAGGGGTTTTTTGCTATTTAAACCAAAGTTCTTCACAACAAAAGCTCTTGTTTATGACTTCGTTATCTATTACTTTGTTTTGAAGAAGCTCCTATGAGGTGAGAAAGAGGCCAGTATTGTATTTTATTGTCTAGCTAATATTCCAGTAATGACGCTTCAGCTATTCTTGTTAGGTGGAATTGCTATTTCTCCTATTTTAACTTCAAAGGTTTGGGTTTTTTTTTGTATATGCCTGTAATGAAGGGAACATAGTCGCATACTTTAAAATTTTACATGTCAAAATCTACTATAGTTTGTATTTTCTCAGGGAACAATTAGATTCAAGCCACTGGGCTGCCTGAATACAGATAACCTGCACTTCTGTAACATTATGCATTTGAGAACATTTCCTGAGGTATTTAGATTGTTTGACTTCTTGTGCCTATATTCAATATTCTGTGAGCAAGGAACTACTATAACTACTATTATACCATTTTGCAGGTAGGGGTATGGGAGAGTTTATGACTTGATCAACAGGAAATAATCAAATTTAGGCCTCCTAATTCCCAACAGCTATTCTTTTTCACACTCATTCAGCTTCACTGAATTGCTTAGAGTTGTGCTAAGGGGACATTGCTTAGAGTTGTGCCAGGGACAGAAAGATGTGAACTACGGAGGACAGAAAAACAATTTTATATTTACCAATAGTAGTTAAATTCATCTGGAAACTTTTTGAAATCAGGTATTTAGAGACAGATCATGAACACAGAGAAAAATGATAGGAATGATCATGAATCTGTAAGACATGTCAAGACTGAAAAGGAGTGAGATTGTTTACTACAGAAGAAAGAGGAGTAACAGCTGTCACAGTAATCGTGTATGAAATAATGATGCCGTATAAAGTTTTTTACATGGTAGCATAAGAATAATATTTTTTAAATTAAGAAAATAGAATGTTTTTTTATAAAGACATATTATCTGTCTGAAGAACTGACTGTTGCTGACATCAGGAATAAAAGATTCAGAGACATCTATATGGAAAATAATATTTGGTTATGATAAATAATAGTAATAAAAACATGGAAATGAATTTCATTTCTGGGTTTAAAACAACCTTTAAGTATAAGCGATCAGTGTCAGATTATCCTACACAAGCCATCTGTTAGGTTATTATAATCTTTCTTAAAAGTATTGTACATAGGGTATTGCCAGAAGAGAAGGAATTTGGATCTGAGCCAGTATTACCATTCCTATACTGTTGTACAGAGCTATCTGAAGAAGTGAAGTCATCACTTCTTACCACGCACCCTGACAGAACACAACCACACATTTTTGGGAGAGACACAGTTCCTGGAAAGGTAATATGTTCCTAAAATAATAACAGAATGTAGAAACCACACTTGCAAAAGTAAATAAAACCATCTATAAGAATGGATCTTTAAGGATCACACTGGGAAAGGTCATTATTTGAACAATGCAAACTTCTTTAAAAGAGAATTGATAATTAGAAGAAATATGACCTATCACACCTGAAAATAAAAATTCATCCATTCCAGATTCTCTTCTCTTATACCTTAGCACAGAACAGAAATACTCTTACTTAAGCTAGCCAAATATCTAGAAATACCATATCAAACTTTTCACAGAAACTTCCCAAGAATTAAACAAACTGAATTTTGCTGAAGTCTATGTAATTACATCATTCCTGGGCAGCAAGGACTGTTGCTTCTCACAGGTTTAAAATTATTTAAATAAGCAAATAAAAGTGAGAAAGAGGTAACTAGTTGAAGCCTAAACTTAAGGTATTAGCAAACAAGTTGGTTGCTAATATTTCTGATACGGGGAAAAAAATAATGCTTAAATATTACTGTCAGTGTACTTCAGCATGCATCACTATATGTTTTCTAGCATAGCCACATATGACCACATTCAGGTGTGATTGTGTACCTTTATGGGGTAGCAAAGGAACGATCATACACCAGAATAAACCCTGAGAGTGGTATAACATAAACAGCAGTTCTGAGTGAACTGTAGAATATACTGCTGTTTTAAGATCATCCATTACAGGCTTGTTTCTCTGTTTTTCTAGGTAGCAGTTTCTTTTATGCCACATTGTCAAGCTGGGAAAAAAAAAAAAAGAGCTTAGAATCTAATTCTGTATAGCCCCTATTCCCATGATAAGTAACTCCTCAGAACTACACTCCTCTTAAACACAGGCAAGAAAACGTGGTGTGCTAATGGGCTTTGCAAGTGGAAATTTAAGATGACTGCTTCAGAAAAAAGTGTTCATGTCTAATCGCCATCACCTTCTCCTTGTTGTGGTTCTGTCTCATTCATTTCATCCCATACACTTTATTCTATTCCACTCATGTGACACGAGAAAATAACTAGGATAAAGACACCAGAGTATGCGGATGATATAAAATCATCATGGTCAAAGTGGAAACTATATATGAAAAGCTGAAGAAGAGTCCAAAAAAATAAAATGTATCTAGCTAGTGATAGCTAACACAGCAATTACAATTCACTATCAATAAATATGAATTAAGGCTAATAAAACCCCCCAAACATATACGGTGCTGAATTTGATTTAGCTGTTACCAGTAGCAGTCAGGATGGCAAACAGATTGTTGGGAGTTATTGGGAAGGGAGTCTGGGTATAAACAAAGTATATTAAACTGCTTGTAGATCTTTGGTGTGCCCACACTGTAATTACTGTATGCAGTTCTGGCTATGCTGTCTGAAAAAATTATATGGTACAAGTAATAAAAACATAGAAGGCTGACAAGTGTGAGCAGGGTGTGCAGAACAAGTTCTGCAAAGAAGAAAGGCTAGGAAGTCTCCAGTAAATAGAGAGGCAACTGGAAGGGTACTTGAAATTAAGAAAAAAGAAATCATAAATGGTGTAAAGCAGATCACTTGAGAAGCATTATTCACAATACAATAATTGAGGCCAAGTTAAAAAATGAAATAATAGTTTTAAAAGTGAGTAAAACTTTTTTTTTTTTTGCGCAACTGATGGACATATGATGTTCAAAATGCAAAAAACCACAACACACACATAAATTCATGAAGAACAGATATACTGATAGCAGTTAAACATGACCATCCAAATTATGATCCGGAGTAGGAAGTTTTGATGCTGCTGACTGTTGGAAGGGTGTGCTGGCAAAAGATCTAAGTATGACTTGCTTTTAAACTGTTTCTGGAAGTACCTTGATCAGTTACTGCCAGAGACAGGACACAGGGCTAAATGAGTCTGCTCACTCAGAAAGGCAGCTGAATCTAATGCCCCACTCCTATTTTCTCAATATTCAACATCCAAACAAAAACAATTTTAAGTTGATGTTGTCATAATTTTTAAATTATTATTTACTGTCCTCAGGTATTGTTATTAAAAGGATTTATTTCACCTAGTTTTAAGTGGGCTCAATATAATTCAAGATAGCATCCAAAAACCTCTTCTATGTACCCAAAATTGGAGGGGGTGTGTTGTTCATGGGATAAAATTAAAATTTATAGGGTCTTTACACTTATTATTTGAGAGATGAAGCATTCTTCTAACTTTGAGTATCTTTTCTGGCTTCTAACTTGGCTTTTGTTCAGCCTTGCTTCTATCTAGGGCTGCTCCCAGCTTGTCTTCCTAAAAGCTTTCACAGAACTGTTTCCAGTGAAAATCTTTCCCCTGCCGCAGGACTTGCTATCCCACACTGTAGTTATATATAGCATGCACAAGGTTGTCAGGGTAATGGAGGTTGAACTGACATGCCTTGAGTTGGCAGATATATTTTAGGCATCCCTGCACTGTTCTGCCACTTAATTTAAACTATGTTCAAAGCAGTCATAACCCCTGTAGCACAATCAAAGTGTGTTATATTCCATAGTAATTAAGTTCCCTGTCTAAGCAGAACACTAACAAATCCAGCTCGTGAGTTGTACACACAGCAAACTTCAGAAAACAGTGATGATGTCCTAGGACAGATGACTTTTCCTTTTTACAGCCAGTGTTTAATTATATCTATCTTTGATTGGGGAGGAACAGGCACAAGGACAGACACACGCATATCAGGGCTTATTCCCACAGGATTTTTGAAAAGGAAGCAGGCCAGAACTTCGGAGGCAGCATACTGAAATCTAGCCTGAAAGGCTTGTTTGCAACATATTCCTTGGAAAAATTTAGGGTAATTCAAGTCCGCTAAAAACACAAAGACATTTGATACTAGAGAAACCAAGCTTATAGAACATGAACTACCAGAAAGTTGCAAATTAATGTTATACTTTTATAAATGCTCCATAGAAAGTGGACAGTTTGGAAGTTAGAGGAAAATTACAGTGGACTGAGAATACATGCAACTGAATAATTATGAACTCCACTAAAAATTATACCATTGAAAACCAATTAACAACCTTGTCTATACATCTCTACCAAAACCCTGGTAGTAGAAATGTCTCTTTTTGTATTGATTGCCATTGACTCTCATATACTTGCCTGCCATGTAAGCTATTTAAGTAAACGATTTTTTTTCCAGGATCTGCTTTTCAACATATTGAAGTGTTAAAACATAGCAGCATTGTCTATTAAACCAAAATACCCCCATTAATAATATTGAGTACTACACCTCTAAATAAAACAGCAAAAAAATGTGTGTTTTCATGTGATTCTACACAGATTAATTTTTCCTGAGTGTAGAAAAAAACCTCTTTACCATCCATCTGGGAAAGAGCATTATACACTAATTACAACTAAGAAGAAAATTTTCAGCTACAAACATGCCTATATATTCAAATACAGCAAGAAGAAATAACCCCACCTGTATAATGAAAGCATTTGTAAAAATGAAAAGAAAGACTGAAGAAACTGACTTTTAAATAAGAAAATTATACAGAGAAAACCCTACTTTCTTTCCGATCATTAAGTTTCTGAAGAAAATCTGAACTTTCACCCTGTAAAGCTTATCTATAAGGTATCCGGCTATCAACTCCTTTTCCCTCCTGTCTTTAAATAGGCAACATCTCTTTGTAATCCTTCGCGTTACCCACTGGCCACATTTGAAGCAAATTTTCAATCTCGTTGTCTCTTTAATTAAAACCTCAGCACGGTAGTTGCAACTGTTAGCAAATGTAAGAATGGAAGGCATGGGTTTGGGCGCAATGGTTGCTGATGCAGCACTGAAGTACTGCTGTTCCTGAAACAAAGGGAAACGCTGCCAGGCGAACAGCACACCACCTCCCTTGCAATGCCTAACTGCTTCAAGACCTACCGCGGGAACTGGACAGTACAATTCAAACCCGTAATGATTAGTGACCCATGTAAATAGAATTAGGTATTGAACACACGGTCTTTAAAGGGGAGCAGGGAAACATTTATTTTTTGCGAAGAGAGAAGGCTTTTCCAAAGACCTCTTTTATCTTCCTTTGTTTTGTTACCAAGAGCAGCTGCTAAAGCGAAGACAAGCTTTGAAGAATATTGCATATATTTTAGAGATTATGATATAAAAGGAAAGAGTTTTAAAGTTGGTGAAAAGAGATGACAGAATTTTTATCCATATTGCCCCAAATCTTTTCTGTTTAAATTTTTAACCCAAACTCTTGGCATACACTTAGAAGAGAGATCTGTGGGCTTGCTGCCAGAGCTTTTATGTGCAGAATCAAGGTCTCTTGGATTTTCAAAAGAGGACAAAAAAGCTAGACTGTTCCTGTTAGTTGCAAAATACATACAATGCACCAAACCGACAAGTGCTTTTACTTCAGCTGGGTGTGCAGTGACAACATTTAGAGAAAACAGCAGAACAGTCTTATACCACATCCACTGAGCTAATCAGGGGCAGCCTTTTGAGAAAGAAAATCCTAAAATGCCTTACAAGAGAAGAAGAAAACCTCTCTGAATATCAGTTTGCTGAGATAATAAAGAACATACAGTAGCAAGCTAACCCAAGTAAAAAGGGCACAGGCAAAAGAACTTGAGTACATTAGAGCTGCCAGTGCTTGGCTAAACTGTACATCTCCAATAAAGATACCAGTTCAGCCTAGCAAGAGAAGATTAGGATGGGAAGCAGCTTGTGAACATTAGTGCTGCTGACTGGCTTCTGAGATAGGTGAAGTCATACCACACCTTCTACAGAATGAAACGTTTTCATGTCAAAGGAGAAAAAGTAAGAGAAAGTCAAATCCTTTAGCCATAAGTATCCTGGCTGTTCTGTAATTCTTGTGACTATGCTTGCTGCTCGCTGGTACTTCCCATGTGCTTTCAGAACGTACAGGGCAACTTTTCACTGATACTTCAGATTTTCCCTAATGACCTCAACTGATTAATCATTTTCTAGCACCGACAAAGTTGTCTTCTTTCACAAGGAATGTCTGCTGAGAAAGGTATTACTCCTCCAAGTGGTAAATAACAGAGAGATGTGAGAGGGTTAGATATCCTTTAGCCTAAGCTCCTATTTATCTGAGTGAATATTCAGTCTGTACCTAACAAAATGGGCACTGTTCATTAGGTGACTGTAGAAACTGCTCATATACATTGGTTCATTCATTTGCAGTATTTTTCAGACTGTGATTGATTTCAGAGTGAAAATGCAGATGTTTGTCTAGCTAAATATTTGTGTGTACTTAATACTATATAGCATCACATTACATAGAAACCTTCGCCCTAATTAAACTGAGGTATGACCAAATGTCTGGATAAACTTGAAGGAAGGGGTGTAAGGTTAGTTTACACAAGTGCTGAGTAATTGAGTTTATGTGGAACAAGATACTGCATTCTGCTACAAAACATCTGACTGCAACTGCTCAGGTATTTCTGAGCACCCATCTTGCATTTTGTTTTTCCTCAATCTCTTATATTTTCTTTGTTGCTTTTAAGCATTGGAGGAGGATGATATAAAGCCCTGAAAAAATTAACTAAGTAGACATCCCCTAAAACACCACAGGAAAAAAAAAAAAAAAAAAGTGACTTTACAAAGTGAGAGGAATCTTAGCGGACTCAATTTTAATGAAGTCACAAAAACTTGCTAATTGATATGCTTAATGGTATTTATAAAACATTATAAGTCTGGTGAATACCTTCAGTGTATGGATTATAAATATATTAGTTCAAGAAGCTACCACAAGACGATTTCTGAAGTTAGAAAGCTGTGCTTTTCTGAATTGCAGAATTTTTAGATTTATTTGCAAAGCTTTAATTTTTTATGCTGATAAACAAGTGTCAAAAAATATTCAGAATCACTTACAGCAATTGTCTGCCTTTCAAATGTGGAATACAGGATAAATCCTTCTTTGTGAAATAAAAAAAAAAAAAAGAGCTAAAATTACGTACAGTTTTCATTTTTATATATAGAAAATTTAAGAACCGTATTTATTACATTAGCTATGCATCTGCTGCACATGGACCAAATATTGACTTGCTTCCTAGAACGAAGAGTGACTGTCAGTTTGCATTTAGTTCTCCTAGTTTGATCAAGTGGATTTAAGTGAGCTGAAATGACAACTGGACACTTAGCCATCCCACACAGCCTAACCATTGTCATATTTTGAAAAAGAATAGGAAAGAACTGGTTGTGGCTGCAGTTTTCTTGATCATATTTGCATCCAGTAAATGTTATCATCTAGCTCTCGGTTCTTTGTAGTGCATCAGTAGCTCCATATCTTTTAATGGGAATTTCCTCCAATTCTTAAGATTGATGTCAGATCAGCAAACTCGGGCAGGGCAGTGAGTACTATGATTTCTCTCAGCATCATATAGCTGATGCAAATCATATGGGGTTTTTTTGTGCACCTACTGATAACAGAGAAAATGGCAAATTTCCAGGACTGCCAAAATCAAACTTGTAGTTCTATAACCTCTTGAAAAATATATTATGTAAATGCTATCTATCAATCCAAAGAGTAGATATGGTTACATCTAGGATGTTTTCCTAAGAACCTGTATTTTCACAGAGCAGTATAGTGATGAAAAACAAAGATAGAAAACCTAATTCTCCTTAGCTGCCACAGACTGTCATAAAGGAAGCAAATTCAGCATTTAAAATTTTAGGAGCATCTTGGATCACTTTAAACAGACATATAGACTAGGAGAAGCCTTGTGTAGTCTTTTTCAGCATAAGGATGGCGAAAACAAAGCTTTAACGTAGAATACTTATTCTAAACAATTCTGAAGCACCAGATTTTCTGATTACATATTATGAGATACAGCTAGAAGTAAACACTGGTAATGGAGAAGTGGAGAACTACAGAAGAGGAATTACATAAAGACTGAACTGACCGAGAACACCAGGGAAGAATTAAGTAATGCTCTCATAGAAGACCTATAAATAAACAGCTAAAAAGATCAAAAAATACACTCTGAAACGCAAACAGTGCTAGCACTCAAGGAATCATCAAATTACTTACACATTTTACTTGTACTAATTTTAAAATGTGAAGAAAACACAACAGAGAAAGTGCTGATTGTGCTGTGCATCTCTGAGGAATTTTTATGCTTGGATTTTTAAGGTGTATGGGCAATAATGGGTTGTGGTTCAAATGGGTATTCAATATTTAAATGTGGTTGTATTACAGGCTTAAACTGGTGAACTTGTGTTCTGTTGTCTTTCATAAAAGTGCAATTAGTCATGCTATTTGACCCTTTCCTGTGCCTGAAATTCTAGCTGATCTTGCATCCCATGACATTGATGTTCTAAGGGAGAAGTGGGGTCAAAGTTTTGCATAAATGCAGTAAGAGATTACTTCAAAAATAAAACAAACAAGTATGTGTTTGTACTACAGATTGTTTGAAAAGTGTGGGATGGATTCAATTTTTATTTAAGTGTATACCAGAGTGAAACAGGATTGAGTCTAGACCTAGATTCTAATTTTTCCTAAAGATTGATAGCTGAGTATACGTTCACAGTTTTCTTCAGCTATGGTTGTGAGCTTACTCAAGTGTAATGTGTGGGAAAAGCACCAGTTATAGGCAAATATATCCAGAACTCACTGGCTTGTTTTTCTGCCACTTCTGAGAAGGAGTTGGGTCTGTGGTAGTAAAGACACCTGGTGACAGTCCAGAGAAGTACATTGTGCCCAGGTGCCGGAGGCATGTTTGAATAAGGGGTTCTGAAATCTGGTGGGTCTCGGACAGTAATGGAAAGATTCTGTGCTAGCAGGCCTGAAGGTATGCTCTGCATCCCAGCTGTGTATCATTCAAGTAGCAGGCACCTACCAAGATCCTATCTGTGAACCCTCACTTCCACACCAAGGAGATCAGGACATGTGAACTGGATGAGAGCAGTAGTGTGATCAGAGCACCAGGACCTGGCAGACCCCAGCCCCGACTTGTGATATACACTGCCCATATTAACTGCAATTACAACGCTAACGCTAAGGTAAGGATGCAGCTCTCAAAATATTGCACAGAATATGCCAAATACTAAATACTAAACAAAAGTATTCATTTTATTGAATAAATAAAATTCCTACTTTCCTACTTCCAACTTTCATGGATTTAAGATGAAAACTCTCTTTGTCTAGTTTGGGGAGGGCAAAGAGTCCTCTCCAGATATATAATCTCAAAATGCAGCAAGTATCCCTATGCCTCATGCTCTTTCTGGAGAGTAGAACTGGTCAGGCAGCAGCAGTACTTCCTACTAGTACTGCTTTCCTACTTCCAGTTCATAGAATCACAGAATCATTTATGTCGGTAAAGACCCTCAAAATCTTTGAGTCCGATCATTAACCTTGCACTGCCAAGTCCACCAGTAAACCATGTCCATAACTGCCACATCTACACATCTTTTAAATACCTCCAGGAATGGTGACTTAACCACCACTCTCCACAACCTGCTCCAATACTTGAAGACCTTTTCAGTGAAGAAATTTTTCCTAATACCCAACCTAAACCTTCCCTGGCACAATCTGAAGCCTTTCCTCTTGTTCTATCACTTGTTACTTGGGAGAAGAAACTCCCACCCACCTTGCTACAACCTCCTTCCAGGTAGTTATAGAGAGGCTGAAGTCTCACCTCAGCCCCCTTCAGACTAAACAACCCCAGTTCCCTCAGCTGCTCCTCATAAGACGTGTGCTCCAGACCCTGCACCAGCTTCATTGCTCTTCTTTGGATGGTCTCCAGCACCTCAATGTCTTTCTTGTAGTGAGGGGCCCAGAACTGAACACAGTATTTGAGATGCAGCCTCACCAGTGCTGAGTACAGGGGTAAGATCACTTCCCTAATCCTGCTGGCTGCACTATTTCTAATACCTAAGTATTTCTAGAATATTTCCAGATATGCATATAATGCTTTTATTATCCATGAAGCAATATTTGTCAGACCAAACTAAAGTGTTTATTTTCAAACAGCAAACATCCAGCATCAGTAAAATCCCTTAAGAGAAAGTACTCATTACGTAAACCTTGTTGTTTTCAGTTCTTCTAAGAAAAAGAAGCAATAAAACATTCAAACTCTGGCAACAATACTTGACTTAGTCTTTAGTGGTTTTTTGGGGGAGCAATTGATGTTATTATTGTATTTAATGAAATATACATAATCTATTTAAATTTTAATGATACACTTAGTGAGCATGGATGTCTTCTCTATAGAAATACTAGCTAATACTTCTGTGCTCAGTAATTTACCATATGTTCTATGTCAGCTCTGTGTAGTGTAAGGCACATCAAACTATTAGCAGAGGCAAAAATATGAAGATTTGAGATAGCAGGATTGAACTATGACCTAAAGATTCGAAAGGAAAAGGACAGAAATTGTGAGAAAGAACGAGACCAGAAATGAAGTTATTTCTAGATGGTAAGAAAAAGACATTTTCCATTTAGCTTACAAGGTGGCAGTTGCCCATCCATATATACATACACGCACAGAGACCCATATATATGTATAGATACATATATAATATATACCCATATATATGCAAGTGCATGTATATATATATATATATATATGTGTGTGTGTGTATATATATGCATGTTTACATATATTGTTTTTACCCCAAGGGAAAGCTAGGACTCAAACACCGCAGGCCAGAGCAGGTACTGACAGTTTGCCTTCCCTAAATCTAACCTAATTAGAGTGTTGGCAGAGCTCATTAGAACCTGAGAGACCCCTGTGAGAGAGCCCTATTTTTCTGATACTCTCCATAGGCATCTTTTCTCTTTTCTAACATACAGTGGTGACAACCACTGCTACTTGTATGAATAATACAAAACAATAGAGATTAGTATTTCCATTTTTTAACAAGCCCTAAACAAAAACTCCTCTGGTGAAAGTCTGGCCTCCCTCAAAGCACAGGTGTAGAAGTTATTTGATACAGTATTGTGGTTACCAAGAAAAAGCAGACATCAGCTCTACAAACTCTGGAAAACTTTTGAACTCTTAAAGACAAATGTGAAATAAATTATTCCTTAGCTGAATAAAATATTTAGATGAGAATTATTTTGTATTTAAGAGGCATTTAAAATCAGTCACAAGCTGAAATGTTAAAAGCTAAGCAAGACAATATTGTTTAACTTTTTTTGCCCTGTAGAAACCTGAAAGGTCCATTAGAGTGGGAATTTTAAATGGAAAATGTGTTACTGTTTTTAACATTGTTATGCTTGAACCATCCTTCAGTTTGAAATAGCAAGCTGTTCGCTATTTCCGAGAAAATGAACGGTATCCTCATGTCTTAGGCTTAACAATGCAATTTAAGAAGTCTGAACAACTCATAGCACGAGCCCCTTCAAGATTTTCATAATGTAGTTTTCTCAAGAAGAAATCATCTGTTCCTTGAAGTTTGGCTATGATGAGAGGATAAATTGTGAGACATATAAACATTTCAGTCAGCTATGTCTCGAGGCTGCCTTGGTTTTAATCCTCAATTCCTTGTCCATGCCAATGCTCCAAAATGCTAAAAATAATGAGGAAAATGTCCAGGAAGTGGAGGACTAAGGTGTGAAGCTCTGGTCATGCAACAGGAAGAAAACAGGGAGATACCGCTACCTACCCTTTGCCTTTTTATGTGGCATGAGTCCAGGGACCCTTTGATTCCAGGAAGCAGACCTTTATTGTTGCTGGCCTATTAGTGATATCAAATCAGGTATGATATTTATTTTCATATTGACACGCTTGTTTTTTTTTTCTTTTGAACAGTTATCAGACTCACCAGTTGATTCAGCTGTCCTTTCAAAACATGCTGGAGATGAGACAGCAAGATTCAAATCACACTGATTGTCACCATTTACCATGAGAGGCATCTGATATGATACATATTTTTCTAGCTTTGTTGTATATTTCTTTAGTTAAAATAGAAGACATGTTTTATGACCAGGCCTAGCTAGCTGAAAAACAGCCTCATAACAATCTCACAGCTGTATCAGATAATCAAACTGTATTACCTTTCCTATTAAAGTACATCTTACATTTTCAGTGACTATAATATAAAAAAATTGAACTTACATGTAGTTGAACTGCCAAGATGTGATGTAGCCAATTTAAGAATTTACAGGAAAATATATTAAACAGTTTACATGAAGACAGTTTGTACATTTACACTTAAGGTTCTGAAAAATCACTTAGTAGCTTCAGTATTACAAATAAAGTTTTATATCCATGCTGATGGCAACACAAGAGGACAGATAATCTACACAACAAAGTCAGAAACTTCAGGATATAGGAAACGACCAAGCAGTGGATTCGGAGGGCAGTGAACTGCCAAGCATCACATCAGGAGTCATGATATGCTCAAAAGGGTGCAAAATAATTTGTGATAATCTCTCTAGGAAGGATATTATCCACATTACGTATTATTATTTATAGTCTTCTGGTCAGCAGTGGCTGACTCAAGGGTACTGGAAGAACATTTGTCTGACAACTATGAAGAAAAAGTTTAAAATAGAACTGGCAAAAAATAGCTATCAGTCAGCTTAAAATAAAGTGCATTCTCCACAAAAGTGATTCTTTCAGTTAACCTGAAATAAAACTTTAGCTTCAGAGATTTCATCAGATTTATTCTTCACTTTATTTCTTCTGCTTCTGTCAGACTAAATCAAAAGTTGTAAAGCTGATATTTTTAGACCACAGCACCTCAGGTATGGCCATAAATCCACATTTAGCTATCCTATTTAGCAAAAACCCCCTCAATTGTGAATGGTGTTATACTCATTCAAAATTCCTATTTTCTTCCACTTCTTCCATGAAGGAAGCTGAATTCCTTATTTTCAATGATCAAAACTTGATATTTAATTATGTCTTATTGCTTTGGACCAAATTCACCAATGACAGATGCAAGAGCAACTCCCCGCATTTACAGAATAAAACTGGATCTGCCAGTGGCCATGGAGAATTGATCTAACTTAGGAAACATGAAGACTAAACTTTTTTTTTTTTTTTTTTCTCACATACTGTTCAGGCCAAATCTAGGGTTTTTGTACATTTTTAGTTCAAATTTATAATATCTTCAGGGTTTTGTTTTTTGTGGGTTTGTTTGTTGGGTTTTGTTTGTTTCTTTTGTTTTGTTTTTAATTCCTTCATTCTTCACAGCCCCTAGAGGTTTGGATTCACAAAAGATAAGACCACAAAAGTTTTTCAGGGACCCACAGTCTCTAATACTAAGGGAAAGAGAACATTCTGGTAAGCAAAAGAAGAGTTGGACTAGAAACATATTTCTTGTATGTGTTAGGATATAGTCAACATTTATGTACAGTTTATAGTCCATATGCTTGCTTATGCCAACATCAAAAGGGCCATTTCATATTCAAAGAACACTGAGGTAAAATCTAAAGAACAAAGTTTCCAAGCAGTTAGCTCCTGCTGCATAGGCATCATCCAAAAAAAAAAAAAGAAAAAAAAAGAAAAAAGAAAGAAAAAATACAGATAAAATATTCTTAATGCATCCAGGGTCAAAAGGAAGTACTTATTCACATAACACATAATTAAATTGTGGAACTCATGGCCACAGGATGTTGTGAAGGCCAAAAGGATAAATGAGTTAAAAAAAATAATTAGGCAAATGATTAGAAAAAGAAGATCCATTAAGGGCCATTAAGCACAAAGATGTGCATGCAGCCTCTGGCTCAGGAAATCTTGATGGCACAGACTGTCTGAAAATGAGAGAATATACTAAGAAAATGCTCTGTAGTTAGTCTTTTATGAAACTCTTTTCCTAAGCACTTTTACTGACTACTCTCCAAGGAGGACACAGCTGTTCTTATATCATTATGCACTAGCTTGATATGTATACAGTCTAAATAACTCAAGAGGAAAAAAAAGTTGTCTTTTACATGCTAAAGTTTTAGTAACATAATTGTATTAATTTTCTCAGTATTCTACATAGAGAGACTCATGACTTATTTTCAAGGTGATTACCTTGCAATCTGCGTATAAGAATATTTTTTAAAAAGATAAATCTTACAGACAGGGAAGAAGTTATTTGGACCACAATACAGATGTTGCTATAAAATTAGATATTCTTTACACAATATAAGTTATAATTTCAGTCAGAATGACAGTAAGAAGTCAGTGTAATAGTTTTCTGCTACAGTTGTACACTCTTTATATATGTGTGTGTATGAGTGCATATGCAAAGACAGAAAGAGCAATTTATATGTATATTAATACGTAAGTCTTGACAATAACATACGAAAACAGCTCCTACTACTACTACTGTTTGGAATTATAATATTTTTAGCATCCTATCATCACAGGAATCATACTGCATATTAATTAAAGTATGGAAATTTCAGCAGCCAGATTACTGAGGTATATGTATTTAGATTGCAATTAATTCGGTATCATCCATTTCTACTCTATAAATCCAAATCCACAGCTTTTTGCATTTTCTTTTGTTTTGAGCCAAGGAGGTAAGCATCAGGAAAGGATTCTGGGTACCTGGCTTTCTTCTCAGCATCTTTTAATGGGTACTTTCAAAGGCAGAATACTGACTGTATAATCCAACCTATATTGTTGTCCTTATGTTATCTATTCAGTGAAGATTTACATATCTTATTGTCCACCACATATCTATATTAATGTAACCACTCCTTCTTGCTCATAGTCCTCATGGTTACAAAGGTTCCATTTGCTCGTCTAGTATTAAAATTTTAATCTGTGGTTCAGTGGGTATTCAGGTGGAAGCCCCATTTTGCAATGCACTGAAAAATCATGGCTGCTGCCTGAGAGCACTTACATTTGACAAAATGTGACAGATGGATCAGGCAGGCATATGGGATGTGAAGTTGGTAGTGAGAAAGGCTAATGGAGTGTCTGCAGTTGTTAAATGAACCAAATACTGTGCTTTGAACTTCAGTGGCAGTGCATAAGCAAACCTGAATATTTTAAAAAGGAGGAATCTAGTCAAGTGCTGTATGATATCAACCTGTTTAACAGTATTTGGATTTCTTTATTTCAGTAGTGCTTGGGATTGACTTATGATGGGTTGCACATTTTAGGACCTTCACTTTCTACTGGAAGAAAATCTACATAAAAGAAAATAGTGCTACGCCAAATATGTAATAGTGTTTCTACCCCGATCAGCCATAACAGCTTTGGTACAATCATGCTTGGAGCAAGTCTAACAAAGGATTAATTCCTTCTGGACTGAAAAGCCTTATCACAGATATAAAATACAGAACTGCTATTTGTACCGAATGCCATTTCCACTCCTGTGTGGGGATAGCCAGTGCATTGCTAAGTGTCTTCAAATGGACTCCAAATGCAGTTGCCTTGCACTTCACAGATGATAAATTCATTTATATTAGATGCTAAATCTGTAGCAATTTGCTTAGCTTTATTAGCAGCTACTGATTTAGCACCAACAATTCAAACCACTCAAAATCACAGGGTTCTTATTCTAACTTAGATTTTATGTCTGTAACTTACCTTGCTGTGAATGATGAATGGACTCTGGGTGTGGGAATGGAGATGTCATGTTTTCAATTACTTTCATATAAATTATTATATTCAATTAATCCTGATTTGTGGCACCAAAGATAGATGGAAATTATATTAAACCATTTATTGTTGCTTTTACTTTTTTTTTTTTTTTTTTACAACTCAGTAACACTAGAGACATAGCTGTAGTCACAGCTGGTGGCCTATTTAGTAATCAAACAGAAAGGAAGGATGCAGATGCACTAACTTTGCTTGCTTCTTTTAAGATCATGTTAATTTAGGAATGCTCAATGTCTCTCAACAGATTGCTTTTAGTGTGTTACTCTTGGTTTCCTGGCTTATGTCAGCAATAGCGTGGCCAGCAGAGACAGGGAAGGGATCTTGCCCCTGTACTTGGCACTGGTGAGGCCGCACCTCGATTCCTGTGTTCAGTTTTGGGCCCCTCACTCCAAAAAGGACATTGAATGACTCGAGCGTGTCCAGAGAAGGGCAGCGAAGCTGGTGAGGGTCTGGAGCACAGGTCGTTCGGGGAGCGGCTGAGGGAACTGGGGGTGTTTAGCCGTGAGAAGAGGAGGCTGAGGGGAGACCTCAACACCCTCTACAGCTGCCTGAAAGGAGGTTGCAGAGAGCTGGGGATGAGTCTCTTTAACGAAGTAGTAAGAGGGAATGGCCTCAAGTTGCACCATGGAAGGTTTAGACTGGATATTAGGAAGCATTTCATTTCAGAAGGGGTTGTTAGGTGTTGGAACAGGCTGCCTAGGGGGGTGGTGGAGTCCCCATCCCTGGAGGTGTTTAAGAGTCAGGTCGACATAGCGGTGAGGGATATGGTGTAGTTGGGAACTGTCAGTGTTAGGTTAATGGTTGGACTGGATGATCTTCAAGGTCCTTTCCAACCCAGATGATTCTGTGATTCTGTGGTTAGGAGGTAGGTATGAATTTAGCAGGACAAATGATACTGGGATGCTGTTATTATGTAATCATATAATACAACATCTACTTTCCAGAAATGTGTTTTCATCAGCTGTCAGCAGTATTACAACTCCTGTTATGCTCAGTATGGAAGACTTTTTTTTTGATCCAGCTGTAGAATAAATTTTCTTAGACTATTCTGCATTACTAGATAAGCTGGGAAATATTTTTTCTGTGTGGGTAAACTAATAAGAGAGGAGATACTTCGTTTAGAAAAAAATCCGTTTGGTTACACTTCACTATGCTATTCTTAGTGCAAATTAGTGTTAGGTGACCTAAGCGTTAGATGTGTCCAAAAGAGGGAATCCCTTCTGACCCCCCTCTGCTGCTCCCCCATTGCATACTCACATACATAACCCAGGCACAGAAGAAAAGTCCCCAGATATACATACTACCTGCCTATAAAACTGGCCTCGCTGTCATGTGAAAGCTGACTCTCAGATGGCAGCTTCCACTGGTTTTGGGACTGTTTGGGACTCACTACTGAGATGGTTTTACCCACAGCAATATCTGTAATTACTACATATAGACAGTTGACTGGACATCTCCTTTGATGAGGGAACACAGGCAGTCACACAAAATACTGAAATTGCTGGCTTACACTTGGCCTCATTTATTGCAGCCCAAAGTGACAAGGTACAAAGACCTGGCCACCCCCCTTGCTCTGACTCCCTGTTGGACACACCATGTAGGAACACAGATGTGCTGACATCCAGGGAGTCTTTGGTATGTGGAGCTCTATTTTTGATTTGGAAATCTCCCCATATCCAACAGACTCAAGAAGGTAAGATCCTTATACTTCAAAACTACAGCTCACATCTTCATCTTGTGTATAGAGGGAAGGTCCATTAATTTCATACACTGGTAACATCTAGGGAGCTGAAGCAGAGATCTGTTTCAAAGTATCTAGTTAGCTGAATTATACAAGAAAACAGTTTTGAAAAACAACAATAGGATTCCAGTTGAGCCAAGCCATCATAAAGTTCTTTTGATGCGTTGTCTGTGGAGAAATGATCTGCCTTATTCCTTTTTCATTACTTACTCAATATGAAGAAATAATTCCCAAAGAATTGATTTCCAGCCTTGAAAGCATTCAACTGAAATAAAACATTTTGCAAAGATAGTGCATATACATGGTATTAAAAATTTCCAAAGCAGTGCTCAAGGTTCAAAAACCTTAAATACCTGAACCAGGAATCTCTTCTTCTATTAACAGATATTAATTGTTTGTCAAGAGGGTTGGCATATGAGATAACCAAAATAGCAAACAAACTTTCTACTATGAAAACATAAACCCCTATAAAATTACCATAATTTTCATAAGAGGAAGAATAATTAAAAGATATTAAAACATTTTTAGTTGACATACAACCACACAAAGTTACTAAAAAAATCTTGGAAGAAAACCAGTTCCAAAAAGAATCAGAATTAAATACAAATCTAAAGCTTACTCCATTTTAGTGTAACAACATCTTACTGACAAAACTAATTCTCTTTTTATCTCAGTTTCAAAAATTTTATTAATTATACCTCAGCACAGGCATCCAGTATGCTAGTAGTACACCTTCACTTCTGAGTCTTTCAGAACTTCTGTCTTCCTCTCTTTTTTAAAATTAAAGCTCAGTAAAATATAGCGTGAATTCCATATGAAAGGTTGTTTCTTTGAAAAATGTATCTTGCCTACAAACCTTTACATTTTCTTTTTTTTTTTTTTTCTTAGTTGTTCAGTCCTGTCTTTGATGTGCTCAAAAATGTTGTGCCCAAACATTTTTAAGCATATTGCTCTTCAGCGCAGTTTTAGTCTAATAAAAATCTAGGACAAAATATGGTTGTGTTACCTCTGTCAGTATAGATACTAGTGTAAGCATTCAATCTGGATCTGAAAGCAGAGAAATTGCAGGCAGACAGAGGATGCCCAAAAAAAAAAGTAATATAGATTTTAATTTCATTAATGCCCTTGAGGATAGAGCATTTCAATGACCTAGACAGGCTAAGAAATCAAGGCCTAAAATATTTTATTGATTTACTTATATTTATAGATCAATTGTATACAAAGTCCACTGACTCACTGAAACAAGTAAATGTTTTTTTAGACTTTGGTGCCCATCTTCAAATTAGATTGATTACCTATTTAATTCATTTGTATCCCTTAAAATACTTTCTTGCTTTGTAGATGCAATTGGATTTAAAAAATGGAGCAGTCTTAAAGAAAAACTTTACAGAAGTTGCTTATAGCATCAGCAGTCACTAAGGAGATCTATTCAAATCATATAATTCAAATGAAAGAAAAGGTCTGTACTGCCTTTTTACAGAATTAATTAATTAGGAAAAAAAAAAAAAGTAACAGAATGGGTCTGACTCCTTCGTATTATATCAGAGCACAATTCTGTCAAAATTAATAGATACTCTACCTTACTCCAGATATCATTTTCTGGAAGAAAACAATTCTACACCTCTAATAATCTGAGGAAAGAAGAGGACTATTTTTACAGAAATAAGAAGTGATGTTCTGGCATACTTAGTTTCTGCTCTCTGTGGCAGCATACCAGGTGAAAATAAATAGAGGATATATTAACTATTGCTAAAGAAGACCAAAACAAAATCCAGATTTAAATCTGAAACCCTTCAGATACATTAATGCAGGAATGTAGGCAACTGAGAAGCATTTGGTTCAAAGTATATGTTAACCATGGAAGGTTTTACTCAGATTTTGTAGTGAAATATTTGGATTCATATGCTACAACTTTAGAAGTTGAAGAGGCAAAAGTGAGAAGGCTGCTTTAACACACTGACTTCATTCAAGACTTGTGGAAAACAAGTAGTACGTTTCAAATGCATCACAGTCAAACAGAAACTATTTGTGAAATACACAGCAAAGCAGGTAACCCCCTGTCTCATTACTTCTTTTCTAAGACTCAGTTCGCATGAAACTTAGGATCTGTACTTTTTCCATACTTGCTCTTACTGAGTTTTATGGTAATTTTAAGCATACAGGAATGTAGGGTCAAACTTTCAACTTAAAATGAACCTTTTAATAAAACTCTTAGTAATTTCTAATTTGCATCAATACAAATCAAAAACTTTTGTTCTGGAAATTTGCGTCTGTGTATCACTGAAATAAAAACATAATTACAGACCACCAACTATTCATCAAGGCTCCAGCTTTTCTTTACGTCAAAAATAAACCACACTATGAAAGTCTCAAAACTCAAGTGAAGCCAAGGATCTGGTTTGTGGTTTTCTCATAAATCAGAAATTGAGTCCAGGTTCATAAACCTTTTGAGAAATTTGGGCCAAGTTTTCAGTGAATTTTGGAAAATTATATTTTTTAATGAAAACTCTATGCAAATAATGGCTTTGACATTCTCATTTTTGGATGCTTTTTAAATACTAACCTTGAAATAGAATTCAAGGAGCTCATAATAAAAGACTTACTGAACATCTTAAATTCATTTTCAAATATATATTTATATACACACATGCACACACACACTTGGCAGATACTCTGTATGCTGTTGCAACAGTGAAATGTTTAGAAAATGTTTTTTTTTTTCTTCCAGTGCAAAGGCTAATGTTTAAAAAAGAGAAAAAACATTCCCAGTATTGATTTTTTCAAATATAATGAAATGATTTCATTATAGAGTGCTATTAAATATATTTTTGGCATTTTCAATATTTTAAGTATGCTTCTATGAACTAAGATTTTTCCTAAAGAGACTAGGAAATGCATTCTTGCAGCTGAACCTATATGGGAATCTCTTTTCTCAGAAAAATAATTAGGTTTCAAAATTTTTATAGGTCTACTTGTGGATGAAATTTAGAAACATGCAACCTAGTTTTCATGTACTTCATTCAGGTAGAGAAACAATTTGGGCATAGACCTTTCAACTCCAGGAAAATGTTGGATTATCGACTATATCTTTCTGTCTCAACATTTTACACAGAAACTTTCCCCACTGAAATTTCTTGCATCTGATAAGTTGCCATTACAACCAAAGCAGTGACAATATAATCACTGAAAAGATTTCATGTAGCTTGGTAGATCCAGACAAGGGATAATGGCAGCCCATTATTAGTCACTAAAACATAAATCCCAACTTCAAGTACTTATTATCTGAAAATCTTTCTGACTTCATCTAATACGTTTGCAACTTAAAATCTCAGGAATGGTCTATCTTAAAAAAAAACCCAACCAAAACTGATTTCCTACTTTAAATCAAAACAAAACCAACAAAACCAAGGGAACCCCAAACCACTTCAAATTAAATAACAGTAATGTTTTCCAGCAATAGTGCTGATATATGTGTTCTCTCTCAGATAAACACTCCACAGTAAGAATTATATGTGTACCTTAACAGAGGAAGAGTCTTGGAATTCTTTAGGTCATCTTTCTCATAAAAAACCTATTTCATTTGCCAGTTCCTTTATACTTGTCTTGTGTCTCTTTATGTTGGATGTATATATGTACGTGGGCCTGAATATCTTGTTTGTTTTCACTTCTATGCAGCTCATACAAAGAGTGGCACTGTTGATACTCAATGAACCAGCCACTAAATTTGTCCTCCACAATGAGCCTGAGATCAATAACTAATTTTGAAAACTGATTAGTTTGCAGCAGGGAAGTAGACACAGTCCGAATCTTGCCAGAGGATATAATCAGCCAGTAAATAGCAATATTAGTGCTGTAGGTAATAGGCTGGGAACAGCAGAGGAATGGAGTATAGCCCAACTCTCTAAAATAAAGGCCTTGACACACAGGCCAATTCAAATTCTCTCTTTTTTTCTTTTAAGCCACATGACTTGTAAACTAAACTTTGTATTTTAATTTTTTGTGTTGGAATAAAGCTTATTTTTATCACATTCCGTGCTTGGTGACTAAGGAGTGTTTGTAACTGCATCCTACTAAAGCTTGCAAGTGCAGCCTTGGGTGATTATTAAAGAACTACAGACATTTTTACAGATCTTTGCTTGTTGTGAACTCCAGATGTTTCCAACATGAAAAATGTTATGTTCTAACAGTTAATGTTGTATCACCAGCCATTCAGAAGATGTATCTTCTTATTATAGCTGGAATGTTGCTATGGTGATAATTGTAAAACTGCGACCCGGAATGAAGAAAACAAATGTATTTGGCACCAAAGAGGGTAGGTAGTATATCAGTTAAGTCAATGAATGGGAAGATAACAAAAAGGTATTAGGAAATTTTAAAATTATGCATGAATCTTGGATACCATATGATATACTGTAATTAGCACTTCCTTTTATTTTCATGTGGAATGTGTTCTTAGTTAGCTTTGTGGACAGATAGCACCCTGTCTACCTGCAAGTCGATGTCAGTACTGTCCAGAAGTACAATGCTTCTCCTTTTCCACAAAGCCCATACATAAAAAGAAGCCCTACCCAAGACTTGCTTACATGTTTATATGCCCCCTTCAAAGAACCCATGGGTTTGTATGATTAATGTTTTGTATTTTGTGTTTTGATACTGAAGACTGAAGTTGACCATGAGAGCAGATACAAACAGGTTTTGAGCTATCGGGCCCTAGCAAACTTAAAGGATCAGAATAGAAATATACTTCATGCAAGACTGTCCATGGATTATTTGAGGAACAATCTGTTCTTGGGGTCGCTATGATTCTGAATTTCTAATGAGTCTAACAGCAGTAAATCAGCTCAAGCATTTCACATGGGGAGTCACAGGGCCTTTGGGGTTCAAATCATGGAAGGACCCAAGCCCTCTGTCCTCTGCTGCCAGTCTGATCACCACCTGGAGCTAGTTTTTCTCTCTGCTCATCTATTTCATCATTTGTTCCATGGGAGTAATAATGCTCACCCTTTTTACAAAGAGCTTTTTCAGATTGATGGATGAAGCATGCTGTCATTTTCTAAGCTCATAAGCAGCCATATATGTGGAAAAAAAGGACTCCCATTATGAGGGCAATTATCAAATATTCCGTTTTAAGTCAGCTACTATTGCTACTGCAAACTGCAAATGGTTTCCAGCTCCCAAGCAGAGAAAATTTCTGGTATGTGCTAAAGACATCGCCATTATCATTCATCCCAATCAGCTTGATTAGACTAGAAACAAACAACAGGAAATCATCTATCTGTATGCACATCAACCCTGTTTCAGGAGTCCTTATCACTGGAAGAGTGAAGCCCTGTCACTTGTCCTTAAATGTATATTCTCCCTAGTTCTTTCCTACATATTGGGAAAGGAAGGAAACAAGGTAGATTACATTCCTTATTAAATTTATGTGTTAAAACAGCATGCAGTGTGCTTGGAAATAAATCACACAACAAAGGACAAAATTACGGAAAGAACTGGCACACCGTAAATCTCTTGATGTTTTCAGAGAGAAACTGAATGTCTCTCTGCAAGTTACGCATTAGTCAAAACACTATCAAGGTAAAGGCTTTCAAGTGATATTTTCAAGCCATGTTAGTCGTACTATAGCTCTGCACTTCACTCAGACTGGAAAGTAGCCAACAAGCATAGCTTGAAATCTGTTAGCTTATGTCTTGAGGGATTTTTTCCATCTGTATTAAAGAACTAAGACTGAGGTCCCCAACTCTCACTGCACTGCCTGCATGCTGATCTGGGGCGGGAAAGGAAACAGAGGCATGGTGAGGTAAAGGGATTAATGCAAGGTCAGATTGAAAGTTAAATGTAGGATTTAGGCATAGACACTTGCTGCTTGATTATGTTGAAGTCAGAGAAAAAAGTGAAGCCCTTTCATTTTAACTTCAAAGAAATACAACTGTTTGGCATGTGGAAGTGCAACAACATGCTATTGTAAAACGTTTTACATCAAGGCAAACCACAACTATGACTCAGACAAAAAAATCCTCACATTAAACTCGTCCTAAACTTTGTTTCTACACACGTATATACCTGGTTAAATAGACTCAGACTGAAGAATAAAAAAATCTAGGAAAGAAATAGAAAACATCAGCTAAAAAGGCAAAAATAAACAGAAAGAAAGCAAGCATAGCTGGAACAAACATCCCCAGAGGCTTATATTACCTAGCAATTTGAATCAGATTATGTTTTTTCCTTTTTATCATTTTTTTCTCCTTCTTGCTATCTGAGCCAGTTCTAGTGACAGGCATGAAGAAAAACTGTATGAGGGAGACAAAGGTCAAGATAATGGTATTACTGTGCCAGTGAAAAGAACGCTTGACTAGATGGCAAAAACTAAAGGTCATTTAATAAATGTATTTTTCATTTTCTCAAAGAAAAGCTAGAGAAATATAAAGACTCTGCTGGAAATATAAACCAAGCAGATTAGTCTGATTTTTTCCTGATAATGAGGAGGAACTACCCAAGAATATTCTGATTTGGTTGTATAAGGCCAAAACATTCTATTGCTTTAAAAACAAACCAAAAAAACCCTACACTCCAGAACATTTATATTTGAGTAGTTGCTAAAAAAAAAGACACACCCCCCCCCCCCCCCCCCGCTAAAATAGAGACAAACCAACTCAATATATATTCAAACCCAGTTGCCTTGCTCCTCTAGATCTCTCATTCTGATCCCTCTTCAGTCCCACAGCTGTTAGTGAAAGTACCTTGTACAGTCTTTACACCTGCACCCTATGATGAACCCTTTCTGCACCTGGGTCTTCTGAGAGGGTAGGGGCAAGATAACCCATACATATGTACATAGTAAGAGACTAAAACTCACAGAATAAACAATTCAACAAATAAATTACAAGAAATTAAAGTGAATAACAACCTTCCAGTAAAATTCCAGTGGACGCTTGATTCATAAGATCTAGGATATGCAGGCATGCAATGGACACTTCCTTTATGTATTGTTCTTTGAGTGAAAATGCAACAGAAAAGTAACAGACCACCATTTTCAAATTGCATTCTATGACAAACCTTCTTTAACATTCCTTTTGACATCCTTGAATTCAAATTCAGGCCATCAGGTATACCTTTTATAGACCCCCAGAGGAAAAAAGCCCAAACCAATGCATAACCAGGACAGTACAGTAAAACTCCAGGGTTTGTGGGGGGCACTGGTGGTAAGAACATGTCGTGAGCCAATATCCTAATCTTATCTGGTTTTGTGATGTCCAAGGACGGCAGTAAGTTCTGGTATTCTCTAGTAGAAATTAGTGTTTTGACAGCTAAAAAAGCAAAGAATAAAATGAAAGAGACTATGCAGCTAAAAAAAGATAATAATGAATTGTTTCAAAAAGACTGCTTCCATTTCCCTGTAGAAATTTTTGTTATTTACTATATCATGGAAGATGCAAATGTGCCATTGTGGTGCTGTAGCCAGATGTGCAGGGATGTCTATATATTATTTTGCATTGTCTGCACCAAGGAAGTATCTCCACTCTCATACAACAAAGCTTTACTACCTTAAAATAATTTCTGTAGTATCAATCTAAGCATTCAGATTGAATGATTCTGTTATTGTAAAGTTTTGCCGCTTTGGCATAGGGCCCTTCTAAGGTAATTCAGCCCCCTAGCTCCTTAAGCCTATTCTCCCTTTTTCTGGTCTGGCAACTCCCTCTCTTCCTCTTTTCCTTCCAGTGCCTCTGGGTATTTACTATGTATGACAAAATGACAATCCAATCAATCTGTAACAATCTGGGTCACAGATTTCTTTCTCAGGCCCCTTCAAGTTAGTGGCTGTGACTCAGCAATAGCTATTTTTTTTTGGTGAAGTTCCTTGGGAGACTCCAGACCAGAAACCCAGGCAAAACCGATCTGGCCAGCTGTTGGTTTTGTAACCCTGAGCTTCTTAGAGTGGGTTAGACTCCAGCAGACCCTGAAACATTTGCACACAGGAGGCAGAAGTACTTGAGAACAAGAAATGTGTACCCACTCATCCTACACGATTGATGCTCCACAGAGTGTGTACACAGCAAGAGCAAAAATGTGCCTTGGTGTATCAAATAGTCGGTGAGACTCTAGGATAAAAATTATTTATGTCACAAATACGGTGAAATGGAGCAGGAAGAAAGACAGAGAAGCAGAATAAAATAGGCAAGAAAGGGAGAACAAAGGCACTGAAAGAAGATGCGTGGAAGAAAAAAAGTATTACCAGGCACAAACTAGCTTAAGCATAAGAGGAAGAATGAGAAAATCTTGTCATGCTGGTTAAAATGAAATATAAAAGGGAAATGTGATGCTTACACATGCAGTAATCTCCTTTTATCCTGTATATAGGAAACAGTCAACCAATTAAAGTACACAAGTAGCCTCTGAAATATTTTACCTATTTTACACTTGAGAAAGCAGAAACAATAGGCTTATATAACTTGTGCAGGTCACATATTAAGTCAGCAGTGAGCCAGACGTGGCTCTCTGACCTGGCTTCATGCAATACTTTTTCTCCAGAGGAAGTAAAAGACATATTTTTCACTCCAACTTTTTCACTATATGCAGCACTTAGGGCCCCGTAAGGAACCATAAATCTTCGCAGTTCCTCGTTTAAAGTTTGCATGCAAGTAGATTTAACAAATTTGTAAATAAAGCAACCACCTGCCGTTTCATGGTCAGAAAAGTACCACCACATCTTCACTTTTTCTATGTTTTGACATTCAGTGCACATTGTTTCAGGTCTTTGGCATTCTATAACCGGTGCAAGGGGTAAAGCTAACAAATTTCCTAGCGTTACCTTTGAAAGAAGCTATGTGCAGAACAAACCTTTGATAATTACAAGATGCCAATGTAGTATCAAATTCCCAATAAACGCACAAATTAGCTTCCTCTCAAGGTTCATCCACTCATTCTTTGAATTTTATCAGTCAATTAAATGGCTTGTCTGAAGAACGTAACGTAGTCAATCCACATATGTGCTACATGTTACGTACTGTCAGAAATTACTGATGCACGGACTTGGCAGGAATGACAGTTGTTATTATTAAACATCAGCTGGCAGAGGCAAATTGCACCAATTTTAGTCAACCAGTAATGACCTGTAAAATTGGTAAAAACTGTAGGAGGAAAACAATCTGCCACCACACAAATTAAAATAACAAGTGACAACCCAATGGAATACTGCATTGCATTTGCTGAAAGACTCAGCAGAGAAACAAAACCTGTGATCATTGAAAGAGAAGACATTGGTACATAGGAGGTATATGATATATGGTATATGACATATGGCAGAGATACATCCTTACTACCTAAGAAGTGAGAGCAAACTTTACAGCTATGACTTGGAAATGGGCTAAATGTCAGTAGAGGTGAGTTCTTTAAGATGTCACGTTACGTGCTTTACACAGAACAAAATGACCACAACAAAGCAGCAATCCCATATTTGACCTTCTAGCCCCCAAATGCCAATGCCTTACAGAAAACTTATATCCCATCTGACAGAACTGGGTGACCTTGACCCAGAGGAATAAGAGATACTGGATTAGCTAGGCATATGAACACAGACTTTCTGCTTTCTTTGAGGGCTTACAAATGGCTGAAGGAGGAAATAAGTAGTTTTCTGAAGCTGCACAGCCAGATTCTCTCTCTTGTTAAGGTTGCTTAATGCTAATGTCAGTGAGCCTCACACCCTGCTCAAAAGGATTCTGTGGTTTCCTTAAGTTTTCCATAATGGCTTTTCCTGCCAGTGAAACCAGATCCTGCACTGTTTGACCTTGAGTGAATTATTTGACCATGATTTGTATGCAGCTTAAACATAGACTATGAACTGCACATAACACTGAAAATGTGGATGACCCAGGGATTTGGCCAGTGGACTAGGCTTACATAGTATTTTGGTATGCAGAATGAATGCACATACAATGTTGACGGGCAATGCAAAGGTACAAATAAATTTGACTTTTGTGAAGGAGTACATTATAACTGTATAAGTGTGTCCCAAATCCCCAGTAAAAGATGGAGCCCAAATATCTCAAACCTACCAGCATAGTTTATTACTGTATCCTACCTAAGGTGTTCTGGAGTGATAAGGAACTTAGACAACAAAAGGTATCATCAGTTTGGTAGATTCCTTTCATGAACTAGGTTTTTTTAAGACAAAAAACCTACATCCTGCACTGTAATAGACTGATCCTTGTTCCTCTTTTTCAGAGTATATCAGTTTTTTGGTAAAGACGGGAAGCTTGCTATTCACTAACAGGCAAGTCAGTAAGAAATAGTGAGAACACAGGACAAAACGACTGATGGTTCTAACTGTAAACACAGATTTTTTCCAAATAGAGAGTGTTGCTTCTTGCTGGAGATGCTGATAAAGCTTCTGCCACAGATAGTGATGAGTGGTGTGCGATGTCAGCTTGAGATAAGAAGGTTACAACATTGTGCAAAGGAAACCCCTGAACATGCATCCCATGGCAGCAAAGTGGAACTTTACAGTCCTTCTTGACGAATTTCTGACTAAATAGCTGGGAATAGCATTAAAAAGTTATTGACAGAATGTGTAAAAAAAAAAAAAAAAAAAAGGCAGCATAAAGCCAGGCTTACTGTTTACATTTTAATTTCTACCTCTATTGGAGACTGGATACAGGATTTGCTCTTTAGTGTAGAGTAGCAGTGGAAAAAGTTACCTATTACTCTGGTCTTCTAGTCTTTGTAGAGTCAGATATAAAAAAAAAAAAAAAGTTTCTGCCAAATCTATAGTCCTGTTGATGCACTAGAACCAACTTCATCTATGGGAGAAACTGCTATTTCCATTATTTTTTTGCACCGGTCAATACATAATTGGGATACATCTACTTCAGTCAGTTCTGTGTGTTAGTATAGCTGTAGCTATTTTAAAGTTGTTTTGGTGGAGCATTGCTGTATTTTCTTCCTACTCCATAATTTGATATGCCAAAATCAAATCACCATCTCTTCTTGTACTTGGGATAATGTGGATAATATGTACTAATATGTAATATGGGACAGGAAGGCACAAAGTTTTCTAGGGCCCTACATTAAAAGGACCCCTTAGACAAAACTCCTGCTAGCATCAACTTACAACTGGGGCCTCCCTCCTTTGTATGCTCCAATTAATCAATCAATCAATCAATCAGGAGAGCCTGCCTGGATGAACAGCACCTACAAAAAAAAATAAGTCTTGTGTATCAAGGACCAAGAAGTTAAGATGACTGGCCATGGCCACCACTGTGGAATCTCATTTGCACCTCGAAGAGACACTTTTATTGAGGGATTAACCTGTATAGAGCACAGGTCACACCTTCAGATAGTTCCCCATAACTACCTGATTGTAGCTGTATAACAAACTTGGGATCAAGAGGTTGCTCTCTGGACTGAAAATATTGTATGACTGGAGGCAAAGAATAACTTCCTGCAGAAAAAAACAGATACATTTTAAGCACGGCTTGAGTGAAGACCTTAGTAGGTGGCATAGACTGCAGAAATTTCAGGAAAATTAAATCCTGTTTCTTGTTAAAGTTGAAATCGTAACATAGCTCTTTATCATGTAAACTGCCATTTGCTTTTAGCCAAAATTTTCATATTTTTGAAGATTATTTCAGCAATTTACATGTAAAGATACAAGCTATACAGTAGAGCTACAATTACACAAGTGGGCTGTGGAGTTATGTAGAAAAGTTTCAAATCAGTCTTCATTAAGTATCACTCACAATTTCACTCTAAATATTTTCTTTACAGTGGGAATCCTTTTTTTTTTTTTTTTTTTTTTTTTAAGAAAAACCAACAACGCTACCTTCCTCTGAATTCACATTGGGTTTAGGCACCAGCTTATCTAATTACAGAACTTCAGATCTTGGATCTATTACATCATGAATAGTATGGCTTTGTTTTGAGGAATAACGTAACCTGTTATAAGCAGAATTTGCATAAGATTTGCCCAAAAGTTTGTAGGACCAGAGAAGACATGATTTCTGTTCCCTTGTTTTATTTGTCTCACCACCTGAATTTCAATTGCATCAGTTTCAGCATGAGCACATTTCTGTTGTTATCCCTCTGTTTGGAATACTTACGTGATTCCTTTCTGTGTGGTATTTGACGGCTAGTGTGAAAAAAAAACAATTTTAGCAGTCAGATCTTCAGAGGAATTTCAAGGCCTAATGTCAATTGCAGTCAAACAGCAGCTAGCTGACTAAAAACCTAGATCAACTGTTTTTTGAAAACTTAGAGTTTAGATGCATATATCCAGAAAATACCTGCTCCTTCACAATTTAACCTCAAAAAGTTGTTCTCCTTACTTCTAGTTTCACTTTTTGCATTCCATATGTGGTCTAATCTAGAGCAGATGCAGCAGCTGACCAAAACAATTCAGATATAAACCTCATTATAACCAAGGAATTTCTACAGTGAAAATTCATAGCATTTTGGTGACATGCATAAATAACTTAAAGAGTTGGCTTGCTGAAAAAAACTCACATTAACTTACCTCTTTCCCTTGAAAAGAATTTAAATTCCCATGTCTTCATGAAAGAGCATGTGGGAATGACTGGTGAGGGGTGGAGGAGGTTGATTTCCCCTATTTTATGAGTCTGGTGATGATTCACGTTGTACTGGGGCAGGATGAGAGCTAGGAATTGTTTAACTTTCTGCACCTCCTTTCTATTCTTTGCTTGCGTGCATGAGTATTTCTGTGCCTGTCACAATTTAATGTTAAGAATAAAGACATGTGGTAGTAGGGAGAAAGTTTGAGACTATGCATCACTTGTGCACACCTTCTAGCTCTGGTGAAGGCAGTGGATGGACTGGCATTAGCATTCACCATTTTAGGTTCAGATTCTCTCACTGTGTAGCCCCAAGCCAGCTCACTCTGAGTATGCTGATTTGGAAATAAGGCTCCCTCTGGTTGCGTATGCTGAGTTTCATTTTTAAAGTGTTAAGGTACCTAAATATCAGGTAAGCAGAAGGCACGTCTCTGTAGATCTGAAGACAAGCCAGACCACATTTCTGTAAGCACCCTTGGTGCATTCTGGGGGCAGGTACTTAAATTTGAGTAGCATAGGGCTTAAATATTAGGTGGCTAAGTAATTGTTGCATCTGACTCTAAACATATTTGATGTATGTATCATCACAACAGCTCTACAAGGTAGGTCAGTGCCCTAACAGCTGGACAGCCTTACCACTTCCTCATCCAGTTAATGACATGTCTAAAATTTTTCATAGGCCTCATAATATAAATACCAGACCTTAACAATAACATAGAAGTTTAACCATCAGTACCCGCACCATGGCTGCTGCTGTATATGAATGTGTGCATAGCATTTGCTCAGCATGTCAGCAAGAGAGTATGATTTGGGCAAAGGATATATACTTTTTTTAAAATGTCTGGGGTTATGTAGGTAATTTCATTTCAACAGAATTCCTTTTAATAAGAAGAAATATTCATTCTCAGACACCAACCCGTTGGAATTTATGTCATTATCAACAGAACACTAAACAAAAAGGTTATGCCAGAGACCCTTATTTTCATTGACTTTTGGGGGGTAAAAAATTATTTCCTGACCATTACCATGACAGTCTGGAGTACCATCGTGTGCACATGCCTTATTTACCTCATGGAGATAAAAAAAAAATCCTTGTGAGTGAAGAGCTTAGCACCAATGCAACTGCAAAGAGAAGGACTAAGAGTAGAGAAGAATCCAATAAGTAGGCACGTCATTCTTTCACAGTGTTCGTAAGAGGAAAAATGTCACATATAATCAGTTTGTTTTCCAGTTATTTTCTTCAGTGCAAATTTTGTGAGTAGTCCAAGTCACAGAAGTTAGCCATATTCAACTCAAAGTATACCTGCAAATTTAGGGATATTAGGATTTATTGGTCTGGTTCAAGCTGACTTTTGAACCTAAGTGCAGCCTGAAGTGGGTTTAGATATTACAATATTTTACAGATTCATATAACAGATATGACCAAATTACTTATTTTCAAAGTTGGCCTCAAGCTCCTTCCAGTCCCACACTTGCTGGAGGATCAGATCAACAGTTTCACACTGACTTTCACTGACTTATGTGTTCTTCTCGTGTATTAGAAACAAAGTGCTTCAAAATGAAATTTACCACCCTTATTCCTCTCCTTTTCACTTGGAAATATTTTTTATCATGTTGTTTCTTGAGTATGTTTCTAAGGTTAAGTTAGAAATCTGTGAAAATAAATATTTTCAGCAGAAATATTATTCTGATCTCAAATATAGTGGCACAATGGAAACTGATGTAATACAATAATATTTTTGTGATAAAACTAGCTTGTAGATCTATGTAACTCTGACACTTAATGATTTCTGATGTCTGAAAGGTATTAGGCTGTGGTTATAATAATCTCTATAATTGTAACAGTTCATGCTAGCTAGACTGCACATCTATTCTTCATCTGTCCTTAAACTAATTTGTTCTATGTATGAATATATCACACTCATCAATTTAAAGTGCCATCCTTTGGCTATGCAGGTCATTAAGGAGTATACATTATGTATGAGTCAAACACACCAAACTTTCACAAATGCTTTTTAGCAATGTGCAAAATAACTGCTTTCTGTTAGAGTTTCTAAGTTATTATTCTAATTGAAACCCAAGTCACAGCTACAACTAACCAGCAATCAATTACTTCTCTCCATATATAATGCCTCGGATGATGAGAGATATCGTGGCTCTGTGCTGAATTCTAAAAATATCAATGCACACTTCAAAAAAACAAAAAACCTTGAAAATCAAGGGATAATAAGTTTTCCCACTCATTGCAGCCCATAAAGTTTTCATCGCAATTAGTGCAGTGGTGGGGTCTTAAAATTCTTCTTGTCCTGGAAGGGCAATTCCACTCAATAATGCAACTATATATGCAGAGAGCATCTATTACAATGAGATCTCACTGTACAATGTATGTCTGTGGTCATAGGTCTGATAAAGAAACTCTAAGGTAGTGATTTTTTTGCAGGACACAAGTCCTGTCTGAAGTCTCAAGGTTATACTTGGCAAAAGCTTTCTATAAAGAGATTGAGGACTGTGGAGAAGACCAAGTAGCACTGTGCAGAGGGCTCACAATGTTAATCTGTACCAAGAGGGTGGCTCAGACAGCAGCAACATTTGATGGCTATCTGATTGATACCTTGTTGCTGACAGGAAATCAAATGTCTGCCTCAGTTATATTCCCAGCAGATGGACGGTCAACACCAAAGTAACACACAAACAACACAGAAATGTCAGTCCTCTGGGGAGCCTCAGCATCTAACAGGAATGTAAAATGAATGCCTTTATTTTCAGTCTTTGCTCAGAGGCCCTTGAAAAATTTACATGCAGTTTTGCCCAACCTTCCTTCGTTCTGGATTAGATTTGTGTTCACTTGTAAGATACCCTCATTCTTTCAAACTGAATATGTAGATGTGCAACCAGAACTACCTATGTAATGCTTACCACATGAAACAACAGAAACTTTGCTTTCCTCACCATCTTTCTGAGCTATGCATGCTCAAAGTTACTGAACAAGACGAGGCACATAGAAGAAGATAAAGTGAACTATTTCCTGCCAGTACAGGAGCAGTGTCTCTTTGGGGACAGCATCTCCAGGAGTGATTAAGTGCCAATCACTTCATTCCCACAGTTAGGTACAAAGAGTGAAACCTAGCCCTCAGTAAATTAAAAAGGTTGACAGCACAGAATTCATTTTGCATGTAGAAGCTGTTAAAAGAAAGAGAGAGAGAAAAGGAAGATGTCTGCGTATGTGTATGTATTTACATGGGAGAGGGGAGTTTTTGCATGGGATGAGCAAGCACACCCCTTATTCTTTTAGGCAGGGATTTTATTTATTTTTTTTGTTATTTTACAACCACACTAGACAAACACTTGAGCAAAGCCATTAGCAATGCTCTATCACTGTGACTAAGATTTAACATCCTCCCCAGACATTGTTACAAAATCCCTTTTAAAATTGTGTTGAAAGTCAGATGACAAAATATATATACTCTGTAATTTTTTTAACAAAGATATGTTTTGCCATTGTATATACCTCTGGGTAGGATACTAAGGCAGTGAGTCGTAAAGATATCCTATATACTTGCCTTCATATATTGGCATGTATATACACCTAATTTCTTTGAGTGCTATCTTGATACTACCTTTTTTTTTTTTTTTACTCAGAGAACAGAAATATAAAAAAATAACTGTATCTAATGAATTATTAACTATTGATCAGACTATTTTCACCTAATTTATCATGCCATAATCATCACTGAAAAGTTAGTCTTTGAATCTCTGTTTCAATAGGATGACCACTGCACTTCCCCATCAAACACATGAGGAAATATGGAGAACCAGGGGTCTGGGAAGACAAGTTGGAAACACAACCATTTCACTTTCTTTCTTTTGCACAGGTGCCAGGTTATCCCTTGAGAATAAGAAATAGCTAAGAAATTGGTATTCATCCTCCTGATAATGAACTTACTTGAAGAGTGTAAGAGACCTTTTATTCCTTAGCAAAATAGTAAGTTAAAAGTGGAAAATCCTCCAGCTTTACTTAATGGCATTGGTTCATATAAACTTTAATAACTGTTAATAACAATTACAGAACTTGACCAAGTATTTCTGTTAGATAAAAGGAAGGGGTAAATTTTTGATGACAAGCTCTGTTGAAAATGAAAGATAAATTTGGGTATTTGCAGGCACTATATTCTTCCTGAGCAGATGCCTGATGTTTCCCTTATAAAAAAAAATATTTGGAATAGGTTCCCTGGCTCAGATTTCTTAAAATTCATCTTGCTTTTACAAAGGTGGCATCAGCTCTGATTTAATACAGCATAAGAGAACATATTAAAACAACGTTCAGATTATTTCCTTCAGCCTTTCCCATCCCAGCCAATTTCACATTCATTTGCTAATTTGGAAACAGGGACTGCATATCAAAGGAAGGCTGGAGGCAATAATGAAGGCTGCAAATGTTTGCTGTTTCAGTAGTTACTGTTTTGATTTCTGGAATAGAGGGAAAATGTCACTATAAATAAACAGTGGAAGGAATTATATGAATAAAGGAAAAAGAAAGATAAACTCAGCAAGGCTCATTCTTTGAAAGGTAGATACGTGTGCACATGCTAAGTAGAAAACCTTTCCCAATATGGTATGCTGCAAATCTGACATCAGAATCAGATGCTCAGCTTTTCTGCTTGAGAAATTATGTTTGCTACTGAGTATTTGTGATACAGTCAAAACTTAGTGCAATACTTTTTTCTCCACACTGATGGTCTGATTGAGAGAATGATACACACATCTTGAAATACAGGAAGGCCAAAACATCCATTGCTTTCTTAATCTTCCTATTCTTCACAGCAGTATCGAATAGTAACAAGTGGTAGCAAAATTACTTCAGAATGGATGTTCTTTTCATCAATATCTGATTAAATAATCATGCATTTCACCAAAAAAAACCCCAACAAATGCATTTTTAAGCTGAGGGAGTAACACAGAAAAACCCTCTCAAAACCTTAGGTATTTCCAAATCTTTAAATGTCATCCCAGGCCTGAGCAAAGGATAATTTGAGCAAATAGTTTAAGATTGGAAATGGCCTGTATTAGTCCACTATAGAATACACTGGTATGATTTGTTTGTATTTGGTATTTGGTTTGGAAAGAGGTCCCTCAAGCTGAAAGATATGTTTTCTGATGTCATGATACTGTTAATGTGCCATAAAAATGATTTAGTACTTGGGATCAATGTACTGCATTCTAACAAGACAATAAAATAGCCCCTATGGTATCCCATCATTATTATAGGGTCCTATTAAGAAAATGGAAAACAATTTTTTTTGTTGTTCATATATAAACTATTTGGAGTCTCCATATAAGAAAGGTATCTTTCAACAGAGTAGTATATTTTAACAGGCTAGAAAAAAATCAATATGGTGTCACAACCCTTGTGGTTTTCAGTCAGCTAGATGCTAGCACAGTGTTCTTACAGTAGACATGAATATTGTACACGAATATATGAGGTATCATTATCTGGGTGCCACAATAGATTTTTAGATTTTTATCTGCAGAAAGTCTAAAAAACTAAAGGAAATGGAAAAAGTGTAGACATGCAAGAATGTTATCTACTGAGCAAAAGGGATAATTTCAGAATATTTAAGAGTGAAGTTAGTAGTTCTAACAGTATAGATTCATAAGAAATAATTCAAAACATCCAGTGAAGTTTTAGTATATTATAACAGCATTAATGTGTTTTCTGCAGAATCTTATTTGTAAGATAATTTCAAAGATTTTAGTAAAGGAAATGCTTAATATCTTACTATTCAGTAGCAGTCTTTCTCTGCCCACTCACGTCAGTTATTTTCAAGACTAGAGTATCATGCTTTTCAGAATCTCACGTCTCCTCTCCAAAGAAATATGGAGCTTATTACAGATGCTATAGTACATTAAGATACCAAATATGGTCTCAGGTTTCCAGAAACTTGTTGTTACACATACAGATGAAGCTGGGATGTAATGTTTCTGCTTCTGTTTTGCCTTTGCCATTATTCCAGCCCCTTATTGACCAGGCAGGCTGCAAAATAAAACTCAAGTTTGATGTGGGTGCTAATCACTGGCATCCCTGGACAGTCTACTATTTCTTTATTACATACAGGTTTGAGATTTGGCTTAGAAGCAAAATTATCAAAGATTAAATGAAGCAATTCTGGGTGTGTTTAACAGTCTCAAATGTATACACTTAACCAATGTAGAACAATTTACACTTTCACTCCATGGTTTTCAGGAACCTCTTTTTCACAAGAGAAGTACCTGTTAACCTAAGCAATTGGCATTTCTATGAAAATTGGAAATGAGAAGTACATCTAACATCTCTAAAAAGTAACATGAAAGGATGAAAAATAACCATTAAAATAGTTATGCACAGCAAATTAAAGGACAGAAAATGGATGATACAAAAATATGTAAAAAAAAAAAATAAGAAATGTGTATTGGGTTTGCGTGGCAAGGTTTTGGTAGTGGGGGGGGTGGGGGTGGGGGTGGGGGTGGGGGTGTTACAGGGGTTCCTTCTGTGAGAAGCTGCTAGAAGCTTCCCCTATGTCTGACAGAGCCAATGCCAGGCAGCTCCAAGACAGACCCGCTGCTGGCCAAGGCCGAGCCCATCAGCGACAGTGGTAGTGCCTCTAGGATAATGTATTTGAGAGGGAGGGGGGAAAAACCTGCACAGCTTCAGCTGGAGAGAGGAGTGAGAATATGTGAGAGAAACAACTCTGCAAACCCCAAGGTCAGTGAGGAAGGAGGGGAGGAGGTGCTCCAGGTGCCGGAGCAGAGATTCCCCGGCAGCCCGTGGTGCAGCCCGTGGTGAGGCAGCTGTGCCCTGCTCCCGTGGAGGGTAACGGTGGAGCAGGGGGACCCACGCTGGAGCAGATGAATGTGCCGGAAGGAGGCTGTGACCCTGTGGAAAGCTTGCACTGGAGCAGTCTCCTGGCAGGACCTGTGGAGATGAAGCCCGCACTGGAGCAGGTTTTCTGGCAGGGCTTGTGACCCTGTGAAGGACCCATGCTGGAGCAATCTGTTCCCAAAGGACTGCACCCCGTGGGAAGGGCCCATCATGGAGAAGTTCATGAAGAACTGTGGCTGTGGGAAGGACTCAGGTTGAAGAATTTTGTAGAGGACTGTCTCCTGTGGGAGGGACCCAACGCTGGAGCAGTAGAAGAGTGTGGGGAGTCCTCCCCTGAGGAGGAAGGAGCAGCAGAGACAACCTGTGATGAACTGACTGCAACACCCATCCCCATCCCCTGCAGCAGTGGGGGGAAGGAGGTAGAGAATTCAGGAGTAAAGTTAAGCCCAGGAAGAAAGGAAGGTTGGGGGGAAGGTGTTTTAAGCCTTAGTTTTTATTTTGCATTATCCTATTCTGATTTGATTGGTAATAAAATTAATTTCCCCAAGCTGAGTCTGTTTTTCCCATGATGGTAATTGGTGAGTGATCTCCCTGCCCTTATCTCAACCCATGAGCCTTTTGTTACATTTTCTCTCCCCTGCCCAGCTGAGGAAGTGAGTGACAGAGCAGCTTCGGTGGGCCCCTGGCATCCAGCCAGGGTCAACCAACCACAAAATATTTAGTGTAATCTTTGGTCTCATTTTTAATGTTTGGTAGTTTCATTTTTTAAGAAAATACTATTTTAGTAACAGTTATGGTTTCTAATGGTGGCTAAAGGATATTTATCTTTACATTAACTGTATCTTTATATATGTATATGTATATGTATAGACTCAGTTTAAGAAACAAGAAATTAAAGGCTTTCATACAGTTATTCATGTATTCCATGTGTGTGAAAAATTATAGGTGGATAACTGGGAAAAGATCACACTGATTATAAAACCCAGCTACCTGCCAGTCAAAATTCAGTGAATCTCATATCACATTTGTTGTAGAAAAATACACTTATTCCTAAGAAAAGCATGACTGAAACAAATGAAATACCAATCCTCTATGGATTCCCCAACACTGGACCCTTTAAAAATTCCTCTGGACAGGGTGCTGGGCCATTTTGTCTAAGCAGTGATTTTACCAAGAAAGGTTGGACCAGATGATCCTTGAGGTCCATTCCAACCTTGTATTCTATGATCCTACGATCCCTTAGAGTTCCTAATCAAACATCTGTGACAAATACATGGACAACTTTTAAAGGAATTAAATTATTGTTATTCACATTTACATATAGTTTCTTCCTGCTTTTCTATTGGAAATGAATATTATAATACATTTTCACATGTAGGGTAATTTTACCCATGAAGTAGTTTTACATCCCTTTTTTTCTCTCTGGCAATTTTCAGCCTTTTTAGGGGTGCCAGTCAGTCACAACTACCATCCAGACCCAAACAGACTAACTGAAACTGAGTTTGTTTTTGGTAGGTATACAACTCATTCTCCATAAATTATATGCCAAAATTCTGGGGAGTCCCCACTTGTTCATTTTGCTATGGGCAGCTCTCCAGTCAGACCGGTGTAACGTGGAAATGGGTAGGATTGGTGGCAGCAGCAGCAGCACACAGGGTTCTGGAGGGTCCTTGTCAAGTGCAGAACGATGGTGGCCTTCTGGCAAACTCCCCGTTGGAACCAGGACAGCAGGCTGCCTGTGCCTCCAAAGTAATGCCACCCATAGGAGATAATACAAGACCGAAGCCCTGGTCAGGATGTTGGGAGTATTGAGCAACACAAGGGGAACATGACTGATGCGCTGAACAAACCAGGTAGCCTCTTTGTGCTACCTGTCTATGAGTACTTTAATATGGGCCTGGGCAGTGCCCTCATGCTTCTCGAGGGTTCACATACACATGGAGGGAAGTGAAAAAAGAGCAGCTCTGTCAGTGCCTGTCCAAAATATATCTATTATCCATTATTATAGTTGGTCCAAATTGTGCAAGAAACTATATATTATACACCCCTGTTCTTCCCTGACAACTTACTTTACTAAAGCCTTTTTTCAGCGTTTTTCAACTCCATATGCAGTGAATATTTACTGCCTGTGAGGAGTCACCAGCCTCCTCTAGATCCCTTTTTATAATTAAAATCAAAAACTAGTGAAAACTGAATCAAATTTTAAGAAACCTAGATGCCTAGGAAGCTTCCATTAGTTTCTTCAAGTTGCTCCCCCATCACCACAGTGCAAAACGGAAACATGGAAAAGTCATTGCTGTTGCACTCTGAAGGGCCCCTATTTCTTTGGCTCCCACAAGATTACTTATAAGAAGAATATACCAGAACTGTAATACAATAAGCTATAATGTGAAACAACTGCAAGTACTTGAAGACTTTCAATACAGATGACACACTGGTTTTTAAAGAATTAAACTGTAATTTATAGAAGAAACTGTCAGATAGACAGGACCTAAACAGCATTTGGGCACACAGCTTGCTTGCTTACTTGTAGGGATATCAATCAATTTATTAAGCATTAATCTGCACCCCAGTGTTCTCCTAAAACTGCCTAATGTTTTGGCAAGCTACTTGAAAGGGTTCAGTAAGAATTTATAAGGGCAGTTTGGAAACAGGATTTTTTTTTTCTAGCTCAACAAAGGGGATACTGTTTCCCCTCTGAACATATCTCTGTTATAGTTTAACACAGTAATGCATAGGTTTGCCAAAAATCACAGTTTTTAATGGCCTTCAGCGAAACAGTAGATTTGTCTTTGCCTTCATACTGTGTCCTGCATTTATGCTGTTAGAATTGCTCTTAATCTGCATGGAAGTATCAAATGCTCTTGGCCTTGAGAACACAAACTTGTGCACACACTAAGTACAGTTTGTAGAGTAACCACATTTTTCCATAAATGCAGAAGAGTAAGCAGGACTGAAACTAAAGGATCTAATTTCAAGTATTTTCCAGCTCTTGACATAAAAATGGCAAGGAGGCCTGGGTAAATTTAAAATGTGGTATTCATATTGCCTCCATAAAATGTGTTAAAATTGCTTGAATGATGTCACTTGAGCAACGTATCCAAGCTACAGATATTTTTGAACTTTGAGAACACTTAACGCTTGGCACTGACCACCGATACATTGGGTGTGCAAGGCTGCACACATAAAACCAGCATATAGCTATCTCAAGCCATTAGTAAACAATGCATGTTTTTGACTACAAACAGCAGAAAGTAGTATTACACGTTATACAAAGTTACTGCAACTTTCTGGTTTCCGGTTTTCAAACGCTTCACTTCAACAAAAGCAATCAATAAAACATCAAAGCGGTATTTGGAAAACAAGAACCCTTATTTGTTTGGCATTAAGTTCAAGGAAAAATTAAACAGATAATGATTATCAATGGTCTATCAGTTCCCAGGACTTTTTTTTTTTCTTTTTTTTTCCCAGGGTCAACATGTGTGTGCATACACGCACACACATATCCATTTTAGAGTGCTACAGGAATAGACTTATTAGAAACAGCTTATTTTGCACTCCATTCATAGCTGTTTGGTATGGAACATGAATTTTGTCTCCATTTTGTGAAAAATATCAGGGGGAAATGAGCTTGGCCATTTGCTCAGCCAGCTTCATTGGTTTTCACTCCAGTGACAATGTCCTTTAAAATATCAAATGGAAATGGAGGACTTCCATTTCTTAAAAAACCAACCAAACAAACAAAAAACAAACAAAAAAATTGGAAGAGTTGGAAGCTTTTCTTCCTTTCATCTTCTATTAAATCAATGGCATTCTAGGAATGATACTGGAAATTTTAGTTTACTAAACCAGCTTTTGAATAGTGGGTTATTGGTTTTGGTATTATTTAAATTTTCCTATTTCCCTCTCTTCTCTCTTAGAATCCATCACCTATGTGGCTAGTCCACTGCCTCCAGATGGACTGTTTACAAGGTTAGGGACTTTGCAGCAGGATTTTCAGGGCTGTGCTCAAACTTCTGAAGAGGAAGATTGCTTTATATCCACAATAAAACATCTTTTACCTTATCTATTTAAAACTTACAGCTGTCATTTTACCTAAAGAATTATTACATTTACCAAGTCTTAACATTAAATGTATAAAATGCACTTTAAAAGAACTCATAGGAGAAAATAAATTGACAGTTTAGTTGCATAATGCTAGACTGATAAGACTGACCTATTGTAAAACAAATTTGCCACTGTTTCTGACTAAAGAAACAAAGGCTACAACACCTGTGAAATCCTACCTAACAACAGTTTTATTCTAATGTCAATAAAATTGCCGTTTTTGACAGTTGTTTCAACCAACACATTTTCGTGAAACAGTTCTTATAAATTCTTCTAAATTCAAGAGCAAGCAAAGGATTTAAAGGTGAAGCTGTGCCCCTGAAGAGAAGTGCACACTCTATTCCCTATATCTTCTACCTTATTAATTCAGAACTTTGCATGAAAAAAGTGGCAGTAATTAGCCTTGACATGGACCAGTGCCAGGCTTTTCTATCAAGTTTCTTTCCTGTTTATGTTTGAATTACTCAGGGGCTGCCTCTGTGCGCCCTTTGGCCTCAACAAATGTGGGTTTTTTCTCTTACTCTCATGGTACAAAGAATGTAATCTTAGTTGACTGGAGTCTGCTGAACATCATATTATTTCCTTGACTCAGTGGAAGATTCACAAGCTGGAGCGGGGAAAAATGCTTCTGCTGAAGAAACAGTAAGAGCATTTGCTCTTCAGAGAAGCTTTGCTTTTCCCTAAAGCCTTTTGCTCTGAACTGTTCAAAAATCTTGTCTAAAAGAATCGGTATAGGTAGAAGTTGGATGATGAGGTTTCCAGTTAGCAGTTCTTTCCCTCTGACACATACTGGGTGGCTAATCCTGAGTGAGAACCAGAGTCCACCTAGTCTACTGTCTTATTTACATCTTTTACCAGACACTTACGTCCAGACATATATGAGAGATTTACCATTTTTACTGTAATTGAAAACTTTGTTATAAGTACACATCTAATTAAAAAAACAACAGGCTGTGCACAAAACTTTTGATCTAGGAAGAATATGGGTTTTTTTAGTAAAGCAAGTTATTAACTTTTATATCTGTGACTATTCAATGCCCATTTGAGTTGTTACTGAGTTTCACTTGATGACCAAAAATTATTATCATAATATAAAGGAAAACAGAAGGAAATTAAACCCTCTATAAGCATTATTTTAAATCATAGAAACTGCAGATGAATTACTTTTCCTAAGCAGCTATCACAATGTACTTCAAGGTAAGTGGTCATACCCAGTTCTCCCTTCTTCATTTTTGCCCTGGACATTTTGTACCTGTAAAGGGATTTGCTTTTCCAAGAACCTGGACCTACCAGGTTATCAGATTATGCATGTAACAGATAAAAAATTACTTGTTCAAATATCAGATTTTTCAGAAGACAGAAATCAATTAAGATTTTTAAAGTGTTTCTGAACTGAATAAAGATGGTTAGGTACCTTGAGATGTTTGTAATGTCACAAACCCTCTGAATCTCCTTGAAATGTCATTGAGAACTATTAAATCTTGGTTTTCAGGATTTGGCTTGCCCAGGTCATGATGTCTAACTTTGGAAGCTCTTCCCTAAAATATTTTTAAAATTGGGGCCTGGACTAAAAATCAACAAAAAGTTAAGACATGGAGAAGGGAATTATGTGTATAATACTTTTTAAATAACCTTATACTCACTGAGTTGTAAATGCATCTAAATCTCCACTAAGGCTCCTGAAACATGACATTAATATGAATGTATATTTATACCTGAGTGATGTTTTTAGTGCAACAGCAAGTTGTTGGTGTATCAGTGGTTTCATCTTTATTTTGTTCCTGACATAGTTGACGGGGATTTAGTCATGAGATACAGAAAGGGTAGAAGTTGAGACATCCTGCAACTCACCTGATTAGATATATTCCTAAATATGTTTTGATTGGATGACCTAATTGAGGATTGAACTAAAGTCTCCTGACTTTTTTCTCAGTATTATCATAGGTGACTTAATGGGTCAACAACATGGTCTGAATTGTCTGTTCCCTGAGCAGACACCATTTTTCTCTGTCTAATTCCTCTAGCCTCCAGTTATTTACATAGGATCCTATAGATTTTTTTGTGTGTGAACTCCCAAACTATCCCTCAGCTATCATTCTATTTGTAAGGTTCACTGATCTCAAAGCTATTCAATATGAATGCTATTCCAGAGAACATTATGTGTGGAATTTTCTATACATATAAATGCATGCAATGCACAGACATATTCAGTGTCAGGAAAATCATGTTTGCGTATTTTTCCAGCCATATAGGAAATAATTTTTCATTTCAGAGAATAGTTATGGTTAACTGCATGAATTTCAAATTATAGATTGTGAAGGTTAAAATAATAAAAATAATAACAATAAAACCTAATAAGAAATAATCTTTCCAAGCTGAAACATTCAGAGGTTAGGTCTTCCTATTACTCAGGTACAATTGGCAGACTTCATAACATGTTCGTAATAACTCGTACCGATTATTACACATTAGTTATTATTATTATTATTATTCTCTATTATTTTATACATTATATTGTATTGTGGTAATAATGGAAGAGGAATGGAGCATTCCTGAATCTCATTAGAAATTAAATATATAGAATGAGAATGTGAGAGATAAAACTTCTTTTCTGCCTGCCAGTATAAATGACATGGTATATGACAGGGATGAAATAATGGGATGCTCTCAGCCCAGTAGTCTGTGTATGAACATCTCCACTACCTGCCACCAGAAATAAAGTTTAACCTCATTCACACACACACCCCCCCCACACCTCCCCAAGAAAGGAAATGCAATACTGAGGATGAAGAGTTGACTAGAATTAAAATTTTCACTTGGAAAATATAGTAAATCTCTGGACTAGTTTTTTACCTTTGGGATCTTGGCATAAATCCAATCAGAGGTTCTAATTAAAACGAGTTTCATGGTCTCAGCTTACTTCCTAATTGATGGCAGTTCACACTACAAAACACGTAAGAATTCATTACAGTCCTGCTCAGCTGGCAATTTCTGCTCAGAGGGAGCAAGAGGAGGTAACTAATGTGGATTCCAGCAACTGTCTTGCATTTTAGTCAGGGTGATCCCTTCTGGGCAGTTGAAAAGGGGTCATCAATAGAGCATTAGGGATCAAAAATCAAAGCCCTGCTCTAGAATTAACTCAAATTTTGAATAGTAAATGTATTTACTAGCCATTTCTTTTAAGACTCAAAACATGGATATGGAAATTATGACATGTTCCAAGGAGAAATCTGCACAGTATTTCTTGGTCTTAAATTGTATATACAGTTCTCAAAATGCAATTCACAGAATTTTCTTCTTAGACTCTTCTGAAAAATTTTCACTCAGACTCACAAGAAATATAACTCTTTTTGCTTCCAAAACCGCCATTTGGTGCTTTGTGTCAAGATGGTCACAGTTTTTGTGTAGATAATAAATAGCAAAATATTCATGTCATACTAAATATGCTGATGAGGAAAAAGTAATTGGAAGTTCTAGTGCCAACAAGTAGAAAGACCTTGTAACCAGCAGTGTATAGTGAAATGCACAATTAGCCAGTTGGTGAAAAACAAACCAATTTTTACATTTGGGCTTTTTCCCTGATTTAATGAGCTCCTTTTCTAAGCTTCTTGATGTAAAGTTTCCCAGAATGAAAGAGGCTCAAATCATCTGCTCTGTATTGATACTTTGAGGTGTTTGTGCAAAGTGACATGCTCCTTCTTCAAAGAATTTTTATCTCTACTAATAACGCATATACTCTCTTACTACTAATGGTTTTGGATAGAACAAAAGGGAACTGCTACCTATACACCGATCATTTTGCCTTGTCTTATCTTCATCAGATTCATAGGGTGCCTTTGCTTTTCTTTTGAGGGAGTCTTCTCTAATATTCCTGCAGAAGCAATGACAATGGCCTCATTGACCTCAAATTAGCAGACTAGAAATCCAATGTTTAAGTTTAGTTTCCAGTTTAGTTGCAGATTACATACAGGTCTCAGCTGCTGTACCTCAGCTCCATTTTACTTTTTTTTTTTTTTTACAGAAATAATGAGACTTGTCTAGAAAGGAATACATATTCCAGAGAGGGGCATCAGGGAAACAATCCAACAATTACAACATAATAATCTGAATGAGAATAATTCTGACAACATAGAAACAAGATACCAAGGACGAAGAGAAGAAACTTGAGCATAACACAAAGTGTACATGTACAATAATGATGAATTACGGCCAATAACTTTGAACTAATTATAAATCCGTGATATGCCTCTGACATTTTATCTTAATGCCACAGTGATGTGACTTCATGTCATGTTTCTGAAGACCTAGAAGACCCTGAGATGGGTTTTCTGAAGCATCTGCATGCTGCATTCCTCTTGATTTCCAACCAACTGCTAGAACTCATGTGCTGAAATACCTACAATCCACAATGTTCATTCAGGCACTTTGTTTGCCCAAAAGAAAAGCAGCTGTTACTTTTGCCAGATGCACTTTTTCTGCTTGGTAAGTGGTGCTACCTGCAGGATATATCATTTTTCCAGGAACACCCCTCACTTCCTAGTCACTTGTGGACAAGTTCAAGCTGTTGACAAGGTCTCCACACAGCTTCAATCATCAATCTTGGCAGAAGAAAAATTAAAGGGGAAAGTTGCTGATGCTAAAATTATTTTTCCTTTGTAGTCACATTACTTCTATGACTTCAGAGCTTTAAAAAATACTTTTCCAAGACTCTTTCTTACATTAAAAAGAGTGGATATGCATCCATCAGTAAAATAGGCTTTTGCGGGAAAATGCTGCTTTTTGGGTTTTCAACATTATTTTCCTCAGTTTCATTTGATAAACATTTCTGTTCCTTGAATTGACATTTAATTCAGAGTGGTGAAGGGTACATGTTATTCTTCACTTAGACAACAAATTATTTACATTTTTTTAAAGACGGTATTCTAAAATATTAAATGTAAAGTGATCATAAATCCGTTTTTGTACAGATACTGCACTGTATAAAAAGATAAATAAGCTCCATTTGGTCTTTAAAGAAAATCTTATTGGCCTCTTGATACATATATATGAATCAGATCCGTATTTGCAAATTGCATGAATTTTGAGACATAAATTGTGTCCATACAGTATGTGCCATTTTGAACTGGCTTGGCATTTTGGAAACATTATTTTGTCTAACATTTGTGTTAACAAGGATAATATCTCAGTGCACTTCCGTCACAAACCATCTATCTAGAATGTCATCTAGAGGGAAATAATGAAACAAAAAATGAAGCAACATTTCTTGTTATATTATCCCACTGCCCTGAAGAGATGCAGGGTCTATCTCCTACTATCTCCCAACCCTTAACTGCTCCTTTTTATTACATTAGCCTTTCCACTTATATTTCTTTTTAGTTCATATTTTTTCAAAGTGCTCATCCTTTACTTGCTAATCACCTTTGAGTACTTTTGGCTCAGCTTTTACCCACGTATCACTCCTCAATCCAATTTATTTCACTGACTGCAAGTATTTCTATGCCTAGAATGTAATTTTTGTTTGTCACAGAAGTTTAGCTTCAGGCTGTTCAGAGACCTATACTAAACAAATGAATACTCTCCACTGTTTTTTCAGATGATGGTTGAGTACTGTCTACAGTCTGTTAACAGGCAGAAAACCTAGCAGGGCTCATGCTATTTCACATACATGAAGCTGTCTATTTTCTGTTTCCCATCAACTGTTTTGTATCTGTTGTGAAAGCTTTGTAGTAATATTGGACTACTTCACTAACTTCACAGCACAACGGGATTTTCGCTTCTGCGGATGAAGAAGGCAGGCACACGGTAAGATTAAATGACTTTGGTAGAGCTGCAAAATAAATTTAAAGTTTAGATGGACTGGCAAACAGACATTCTGGGTTCCAGTTCAGTGACTTACTTAAAGACAATTGTTCCTATATGTAGACTTTTTAAAAAGAATTGAAACATTTCATTCATTTTTAATAACTTAAAACTTACATTTAATTTGAAAGTTTCCTGAAATGCAGTTAAAAAACCCCAAACGAGCCTTTTCTTTTTCATTTGAGTCCAGTAAAAATTTTATTCATAAAATTCTGAATTGAACAGGATTTTTTCTCTTTTCAATTGTTTCTATTTTGAGCAATGTCAAAATTAAGCTTTGATTTTTGTGTGTTGAGCAAAAGCATCCAGTCAAACAACACCTCCCAAAGTAAAAAAACCTCATACTGAAATCTGAGCCATAATCCAGTCTTCACTAGCCACATACAAAGCATGAGCTGTATAAACTTTTATGTACACATCTAAACACCACACACAGTCTCTAAATTTCTCATGCAAAGCTATGGCTTTTTATTCCATGTTCAAAATTAAAACAATCTCTCATCTGCAAACATCGGTTGAATAAAAGCATTAATCTAAGAGGTCTGGATATCAAAGTTAAAAAACCCGTCCTGGCTTTAGTCCCAGTGCTATTCTAATATGTCTGCAAGGAGGTGGGGAAAGCTAAGGGGCTTTGGTTTGGGTGGGGTTTTTTGTTCCTTTAGGGGATAGGAAGACCATTTGTAGCATATGTCCTACATCTGGCAGTAGTGCACTGATAAACATGTGTAGCAGCAGGAACCCAATTATCCCTGTTGCCCTTTTTAGAATTACTATGAGTTGTGTTCTTCTAGGCAGCGGAAATAACACATGAAGGCCAAAGGCGCTGTTCTGAAGTTTCCACAGTTTCTGGCACAAATCCACAAATTACATGCAATAGCACTCTCCCGAAGAATATTTTGCTACTTAAAGTGTGGCAGGGCCTGCATCACATTTTATCTGTATACCTTACTAACACAATGGTCAGTGCAGAGAAAAAAACAATAACATGTAAAGAAAGTAATTACAACTATTTCAAATTAAAATTTTAATCAACACCAAAACGCCTATTCAATCTGAAAACGGATCTTTTTCATTTTTTTCTCATTTTAGCTGCTTTTTATTTTTAGATCCTAGATCCCTCCTTCCTTCCAATCCCTGATCTTGAACTGTTTCTGGACCACTGATACCACATTGCTGTATGTTGCAGACGAGCTACATCAGCATACTCAGAAATTCAGAGAAAGGGATAGGAAGCATTGAGATCTTTGTCTTTCCTATTCTCATGCCCAGATTTGTATGACAGTAGAGACAATAGCCTGTGAATATTACAGAGATTTTGCTTCTGTGCTAAATAATTTGAAAAAATGACACCTAAAATACAGAGAAATACAAAGTTGTAACATTTGATTAAATCATATTCCAGAATGAATTGTACTTCTGTATGTTTTCTTCTAAATAATTTTTGAAGACTGCTCCCAAACTGATTAATTTATTATTTTTCAGATATATTGTCAAACTCATATATATTTATATTACTAAACATAATTAAAAATAATAAAACTCCACATTCCAGACAGTTATTGTATAATTAGCATCTAGCTTTTCAGTTTAACAATTATCTTTGTGTCATTGCCCTCTATTTTGGATTGAGCCATGGTAAACCAGCACTATGTTGATATATATAAAGGAAACATTCCCCCCAATGAATTTCTCATTACGAAACCAGCTAGATTATTTTTATAAAGTGTATGTCTATATTTACTATTTACCTTCCCACTCAGATGACTGAATCATGTGAGCAGCATAAAAACTTTCCTCACAGAAAAAATGCTGTAAATCTCAAGACGTTGACTTCATTGTCAGCATTTTAGCAGATTTTCTTCAGTGTAAAAAGAAAACAAGGAGGTGACCAGTTCTAACAGCTTTTTACTTACTGCTTCTATGTGACCTGTAGAAAAATTTGGGAAGCTGAGAACTGTTTTGAGCTTAGGAGCAAAAATATTGCCTTCACTCTTTGCTCTGGTCATCTTCTCTTGTCTTTCCATCTCACTTTGGAAGTCTATTTATGTTCACTGGCTGGGGCGTTTGGGAGCAAGGGAAGTGATTCTCCATGCAAGGCCGGGAGGGACAGATCCAGACTGTTTAGGTATGTGCTTTGAAAAGATAAAGCATCTCGGTATTTTTCCTGGTCAGCCTAGATGAATGATTCTGAAATTATATATACATATATAGTTTACTATCACTGCTCAGAAAGTCTGTGCAACCACAATTGAAAATCATTATTCCTGAATTTAGGAAGACTTGCGTATACTGTTTTTCATACCAGAGTTCCATATCTGAGTCATTTCCAAGTTTGAAATGAGATGAAAACTGTCTTAGTTCAGCAAATCAGCACCACTAAATTAACACAGAAATAACTGCAATGCCATGGGCAATTAGTACTAGGCTGTATAGTGTCCTTCACGAAGGAAAGTGTTACATTTACTTTAAAGGTGATAAACATAAGGGTAGGTACCTAAATAACCCATCTGATGACATTTCCAAGAGCTGCTGATGGAGCTGGGTTCAGGATGTGAAAACACTCTTTCCCAGCCTCGTGGCTCGTTGAGCTTGTTCACTGTTTGAGCCAGGAATCTGAAAATATACAGATGGTGGAAATGTTCATCCACCAGAGCTTAAACTGACCATTGGTCTCCAGGGAAATATGACAAAACCTACACACCAGCGGAAACATAGCATATTACTTTTTCTCCCATACCTCCCAACCTGTACAGTCCCCATGCCTCACAAAGTCTGCCAATGGGCACCCTCCCAACATGTCTGGTGGGATGTGGGAAAAATCCCACCTTCCATGATGTTAATTCCTGTCAGCTAGCTGGGACATAGCCTGAATTTTAGGGTTTTTTTCCCCAAGAAATCTTAATGAATTGTCCTGTCCTACTGCTACTATCCATGATGGTCGTAGTACTTCCAGGGAGGCCGTGTAGATAGCTGCTCCTCCTTGAAATATCATCACAGTTCTTATTCTTTTTTTGACTCCTTTTTATTCCTTTATATAACAGTTTAACTATATGCAAAGAACTTGCCAAAGGAGACAGAAATTTCTTAATTCCTTTAAATGCACTGTACTTACATATTCTGTACATTCACAAAAGTTTAGACTACCATCACGAAGCGTGAAAGCACCAGTGAAATACAACAATTATATTGGATGGGTGCCATTAGGGAAAGAAATAACATTTAAATGAAATTAGACAGAGATCTCAGGTACACAGAACATAAATATTTAATCTGGAATTTCACCAAGACACCAGAGCTAACACCTTTAACTTGGCAGATGCAAGATTTTTAAACGACCACAAATTTTATGAGGACCTCAGACTTCACCTCTCCTTTAAAGCACTGTTTCCCCGGTGGAAAAATACGGTGAGAGGTTGATTCTTTATTAGTTCAGGTGGGAATTTGGCCTTTGATTTTTATTTCATTACTTAACAGAATCACAATATTCATGTATAGAAGTTGGTGGTAAACAAAATTTGTTCCTGAAGGTTTTACTGGGAATTCATTGAAAGAGCCAATTAAGCCTAACACATCTGATGTATGAAGTCAAAAAGAAATGACATAAATCTCACAGAGCTTTACTAATTTTTGTATGAAAAATAAAAATAATCTTCTACTTTTTAAAACTCTCCTCCAGAACTTAAAAAAAAACCCCAAACCACAGAAAAAGTAAGAGAGTGAATAAATAGCTTGAATACAGTAAGAATCCTGTATGAAAACTTTGCTTACTAATTAGAATTTATTTATATTAAATATTTTTGTAGCGAGGGATGCTGTCTCTTCTAATTTTTTAGTGGGAACACTGCAATTAGTAGAAATCAGAATAAATCCAGTAAGTGATAAAAATTCTCTCCAATAGAGAGATCCTTAACACTGTCTCCTTATCAGTTTAAGCGCAGTGGGTTTTAGACAGATAATTTGCAAATCTTGGCTCACCAACTTCAGTGCTGCTACAAAGAAGACTAAGAGAGACACATTGTTTTGAAACCAGTAGTGCAACCTCTGTTAAAGAAATCTTTGCAGGCGCTAATACAAGAATTTTATACACATTCAGTATCTCATTTGTATAGTGAAATGAGGCAAGAAGTGAAATGTACACAATTAATTAAGTGTATGGTCTGCAAGTGTTTTCATGAGGAAGTTCACACTTTTCTCATTAAAGCTGGCTGGGAATATCTCTTCCAATTAATGCGATTTTTTTTTTTAGTATTGTGAGAAGTTGAACATTGGAAAAAATGAGCTTGAAGGGTTTCAACAATGGGCAACGGCAAGATTTTCGACACGCCACATGTGCGCATCGGAACATCTACAGTAGACAATTAACTAATAAATCAACATCCTCCTCTATTTATGGCATTGATTAAAACTTGGAGCCAAGTTTTTCCCAGCAACATGAGATAAAGCCATTTTTCTAGGGGGTGCATCCAGATGGTGATTTATAAACTATAAAGAGCATGATGTCATTTGGAAAACTCAACTGCTTCTCAGCTAATGCAACTGTTCTGGTGTAGAACAATAACTGCAATAACTGCAAGCACAAGTTCTAGTTCAACTTAACACATGATTTTACTATATGATTATGCAACTGAAATGACATAGGAAGTAATGATCTGAAACCCATTTGCATATATGCCTAATTCCTGCAGAAGCAGTAGTTGTGTACCATGTTGTCAGACCAGCATAACAGATTGAGATCCCAACAAAACACATCCAGACTGGCCCAGTGCCAGGTTCAGGAGAATTAGGAAAAGTTGCCCATGCCTGCACCAGACTTGCATAATACCAATAAGAGGCCAGAGATTCGCTTTGCTTATTTCTATTTCCTCTCTTCTTATCCCACATATTGGCAAACCTCTTCTGATCTACTTAATTTTTCTCTACACCTGAACTCAAAAGATAGTTTTCAGCAGTTGTGAAAGGTGATTACCAGTTTTTTTGGTTAAAGCGCAATGAAGAACTCAACAATATGCAGCATGTGTATTTCAACACAGTGTTTCTTTGTTCAGTAATAATACGAGTAATTAAATATTTCATTGCCTCTCAATATATTGAATAAACAAATTATTGAGAAGAGGTGTAAAATACTAGCCAGAAAGGGAGGACAGATAGATTATGTATTTGCTAATAGCTCAGCAAAGTTGTTAGAACATTCTGTTGGCTTCTTTTTTTTCTGTCAAAGCAGTGAGTAGAATCTGGTGAACATAAAAATATACTGTATATTATGTGAGAAAGTTAAGGTTAAAAAATACCACAGTAGCAAACAAATTCAAACAGCCCAATTTGAAAAGTGTTGCATATTTAATGAGTACATGTACATTATCATTAGTGTATAATGTCTGGCTTCCCTGGTATAGAAATCTGACTAAATTAGCCACTGAAAATGAAATTCAGAGACAAAAGTCACTAACTTAAATGGGACAAGACTTGTACTCTGTTTGTGCGGAACAGGTGGCAAAACAGGTTCAGCCTCTCTCTATAATCCTCCTTAAAACACGATTCTGAGCAAGCAGATATTTTTCTTATTTCAATGTAGCATACCTGATTCTTAAAATGAGACCTTAGCTCTCATGAAAGTTGATGGTATATAATTTCCTCTCATTTAGACAGATTGCTTGGAGAAGCATGCTAGCAATAAAGATAAGCTTTATTTATCGTAATTACAGTGACTTGTTCTTTTAATTAATTTTCCAATTCATGTTAATGTTTATATATTAAACAATTTACTGCTTAGTGGAAGTGATGTTGATATTACTCTTATTTAAAAAAAAAATAAATCTCCATTTATGGTATAAACATACACAATTGTCTGTTACAATTTAGGAAATCAGCTTTGTATACCATAGCAGAAATAAGCTCATCACATGTGTTGTATTTGGTAGAGAGTAAAGGCTATTAGAAGCATCATGTCTCTTTCTCATCAACTTATCAAATTGTTGCCTGACTGGCATTTCCTGATTATACACCATCTTCTTTATACATTTTCTCACACTTCAGTACCCAGCTCTGTCAGAAAATGATGGCATCTTTAAATTAACATCCATCCATCTTTAAATTACTTCCATTCATAACTCCTTTGAGCCAGAGCCAAATTAAATTCCAAGAAGCCTAGAAGGGGAAGAGCTTATAAAGAAAGTGAGGATTAATGTTGTTTAAATGCACATTTTCTTAATATCTCAAAGTTCCCTTGCCAATCTTGCTTAGATGTTTACTGTTCTGCCAAGTTGCTGACAATGGTGACTTTTAAATTTATTTCGTTATAATAGTCAGATGAATGAAAATTAAATTTAGTTACTATATAATCAGCACCACTATCAGAAATAATGGTGTCTTCTTTCCTTCAGTATATAGTTTGTACCACGCCTCAATTTATGTTTGCAAGCAGGATGGGAATTTAATTCAGTCAATTCAGAAAGCAACTCAGTGTTTAGCACTGAATGACAGGAAGGGGTCTGAAATGTTTGTAAAAATTCAGACTTTACAGAACACTGGGTCCAATGCCTTGCTCATGGAGGGGAAGAATCAAGGAAACTACCTTGAAAGTGCTGGGGAGCAGCCATGGGGCTTGCAGGGAGAGTTGTCCCTATGTTGGCTACCCTGGCACTGCTGCCTAAGACAGGGCGATGGACAGGGCAGGAGCTTTCCCTTCACTGGACACTCCAGTTTCTTTTTGTTTTGGTTTTAGGGGGGGGGGGGGGGGGTGAGTATGAGTTGGCTCTCTCTTCTCCCTCCAAAATGTGGGCTGCCAATGCACTGCTGACTCCCCTAATAACATTCAGAAATAAAGGATAAACTTGTTAGTGACTCATGGTTCATATGTTTTTTGGTCTTTCTGTGGAGTGAATGCAAACACATAAAGTCTATTTTTATAAATATTTTTCTACTGTTTACAGATATCTTCCAAGTAATATCCTTCTGACTGTCATATTTTCTAACCATGCCAAAATTCACTTCGATATTTATCACTTCCTCTAGTTTTAATACTTTATGTTCTCTCAATTTTTGAGTGCTGGTAGTCTCTACAATATGTCCTGATTTGAAAAACTATTTAAATAGCTTTAAGTAGACTTCACTGCTATTGTGTTCATGCCCAACCTCTCCTACACTTGTTCTTGCAAGATGCATTTATACTTCCTCTTCCACGTTCCCATTAATATTGTCCTTTTGAATTTTTTGTTTTAAAGGATGAAATCCAGTTCTCACATCAAGTTCAGTGAACATAAGATTTCATCTAAAAGTGGTTTTTAGCATTAGGATCTGAGCCGTGGTAAAGACACCTGTTCGTAATAAAACCAGCTCAACGGGGATGAATCTTGATACCTTTAAAGTCCCGTCCTTAAGTATTTTACTTGACTCACAGAGTGTGTGTTTATATATATATAAACATACATATGTATACCTATATTTAAGGTATACCATACTCATAATCACTTCCAAAACAGAATAGGACAACCTTATAAACTGTGTTCAATAGTGTTCAGCCTATAAAAGAAAAGTAGCATGGAAAGAACCTAGCTGAATACAGACAAACAAGATATGTATGTAATCATAAATTACACTGATTGTGTTTTTACACTGCTAAGTTTGACTATGTTTCTATTTTAGTGTAGGATAGGAACACACTCTCTGGAGAAATACAGGGATTGACAGAACTGTCTTCTCAGGGAATTTGCAGTATATTGTCCCCTTTGCAAGGATCCAGCCATCTCAGATTCAAACATTACTCAGAAAATGGTGCTTCAGACCTAGAAGAGAGCTCTTCCCTCCAGGTCTGCCCTCTCCAATCAACTGCACTGCCAGTTTGGTCTGTTTTCTCTTTCCCCCGAGAAACTGCATTGTGCTCTTAATTGCACACCCAAAATCAAATTACTTTCACTGTCTCCTTAATTTCTTTTCCTATGCAAAATAGAATATTTCAGGAATGGATATTATTCAGTTTCTGCTGACAAAGTAGCAAGCAAGCAGTAATGCTCCAAAGAGGCTTTTCATGTTGTTTAAAGAGAATAACATTCTTTAGCTTTACATTTTCTCTATTTCGACAGAATATCAGAGGGCACAAAAACAATTACTCAAAAATGCAGAATGCTAATTTTATCACAAGACATGTCAAATAACTAGCTACTGTTTTCCTGTATCATGCCTCAAAGTTGGAAAGAATAAGTAGTCCTTCTCTTAGAAGTAAGGGCAAATATCATATTGTGAAAAATGTGTTTTCGTTTCCACCACAAATGAAAACTTTGATATTTTTCATTTTTGTCTGTCACTTAAAGCACTTTAAAAGATGCGACAACAATCACATGCTGCTTGTACTGTACAGAAAACACTGGGGATATTTCCAGTAGGTGAAAATATCATGTTTAATTCAACAACTTTGAGGCCCTTGGGGTGGCATGCACAAAAAATAGTGTTCTGTGTTGGCACCTGAATGAGAGGAAGAACAAAGTATAATGGAGTATTAGATTAAACATTGTTCAACTAATTTTGCATCAGTATGCCTCTTGTTCAAAAATTAATACTGGCATCTCATGCTATTCAGAATTTAAAGAAAGAATATATATTTGATTGCAGTGTGCCAGCTTCATAATCAAAGATACCTTTTATTTAAACAGCTCTTGCTCATTTCTGAAACACCTTAGGCTGTCAAAATCTCATGCTCTAAAATACAGTCAAAGCTCATGCTTTTCAGGAGGCAGGGCAGAAGAATAACCAGACCCAGTTCCTTTGTTCCTAACCAGCCTGGCTTGCTAATCAATTTCTGTCATCCTCCAAATCTGTAATTATGGTGTTGCTTTCAGACTGCAATAGAATACCAGGTTTACACAGCACGGGGAGAGATAAACAAGTACTCACTGCAATTTGAAAGGTTTTGACCTTTAAAAGCTGTTAATCTGCACGTGAATTATAATTAATCAATTAAAAGAGATTCAGTCTAGTACCAACATAATTAGATACAATTTTACTGCTGAGTAAGCCATGATAACCCCATACAGAGTCCACTGCTTCCTTATATTTTCAAATATCCCAGCTCTGCAGTTTTAGCAAAAATATGTATGTTTCCCAAGTGAGATTTTTATGGATTTGGACAGCAGAACTGTTGGATGGCTAAACTGCATTCCAAGTTCAGTTCTATGGAACAGTGTTTGGACAACTCTTCTTGCTTTAACTGTCTTTAAATACTTCCCTCAGAAAGAAGGGAAGGTGGAGAATGTGATCCAAGGCACTGCAGTTAATGAAAAGAAATGTTTGCTGATGACTGTTTTCTGAAGTCTTTGAGGCCAAATTCAAGGATATAACAGTAAACAAAAACCACATAATGTGTGTTGTATTTAACCACCATAGCTAATAGCCCTCAGCCTAAACCCAATGGGAATATACAGTGATTAGAGACACCTGCAGGTTAATAATTGGAGGCATCTAAGCACAGAGGCAATTAATATAGGGAAACTCTCCTGAGGTTGGAAAGGCAGCACTGTTCAAATAAATAAATAAATACATATGTATGTAGACATAAAAAGGAATACTTGCCATTCTTCTGAATAGTCCAGCTTTGTAGAGGGACCAGCAATGTCATCACTAAGGCATCCTTCAATGTCAATAGGAGTCTAGTCCCAGAAAAATAGTTGAAATAAAGATTTTGATTTGTTTTCAAAACTTTAGTAGCCCCAAAATTTGAAACATTTGATTTGGATACATATTTTGTGTTGGTTTGAAATTTGGGCTTGGAATGTACTATTATGGACCCCTGTCTTTGAAGCTTCCCTGTGGAAACTTCACATTAATTTCAGAGGAATTTTTATCTCTTGCTACCTAACATAAGAAATATGTCCAACATTTAGACATGGGAGAGACTACTGAAGAACAGTTTTATAAGCCTGAATCCTCAGAAATATGAATGATCTGAGATGTATTGCTTACTAGAAGGCTTAAGTGCTGGTTAAGCTTTACAGAAGAGCAGGAAGGAACTTGAGGGGTCCTATTTGTGGCTACTGTAACACTATGCTGTCCTGCTTTATTCTCAAATCTATAATTCCTTTTCCAGCAGCTTGAACACAGTCATTAAAAAAAAAAAAAAAAAAAAGAGAGAGAAAAAAAGAAAGAGCTGATATTTGAATCTTTAGAAGCAGCCTGCACTTTTGTTTTAATATATCAAGTTAACATAGTTGGCATTTTATGAAATTACATGTAAGCCAGAAAACACAATCTTTTTCCTGGACATTTTCAATCTTTCAGGTAAAATTTCTCCCCCAACTATATATGATGCAACTATATGTTTCACTATTCTTTTTTTCTTCAAAGCCTGCTGTTGAAGTAGATGTTTCAAGGTAAGTAGCAAAGGCTAATATATTCCTCAGCAAAGTGGAAAAATGATAAAGTGAAAAAATACATTAAAAGACAACTCTGACCACGTGACCTGGTCATAAAAAACATTTTCAGGGAAAGAAATCAAAAACATTATAGAAATAGAAGGGCATGAATTATTTATAAGCATAAGGGTCCCTGGGAAACATACAAAATTTGCCCTTAAATGATTCAGTTTAAGAACTATTCCTGTTGCTTTTCCTTGACTTCCAATGAATAAACAACTTGCTTCAATCTTCCTACATATTTCCATCCCTCAGTTGATCTGACCTGAAAGCAGGCATCTAAGCTACCTAATACTTTTCCAGTTTTCTGGTCAGAAGAAGACTTTGTGAAATGCATACGCCATTTGGGGCTGAAGAGGGTCTGAATTCATGGGTGAAACATACTAAGATTAAAAACAACAAAAAAAGAAGCCTCACAATTAATCCCAAAGAAAACAAAACAAAACACAGCACAAGTAATCACTGATTCTTCCTACCAACCTGGGGCACTTTTCTCACACTCTCTTGCTAGTGGAAAGGGGTGAGGAAACCTTCTCATCTCCACATGCAGCGTTAGAACAGCAAGGCTACAGCCTCAGGCACACCAGCTACCCTGCTCATGTGCTGGCCAGTACTTCAGATCCAAAATAAGTCAGAATAAAGGCACGGAGCAGATGTCTATGTGAAGAATACACTTTTCCAGAGCAGCAAGAAGCCCTGCCAGGTATGTTTCCCTAAACTGCCAAGCCATATACAGCCATATAAATTTTTCTTGCTTCTTACAAAATATACCACACCAATCTGCATTCTCCTGACTCAATGTATATTTTCTTGATTAAGATGAAAATGAATCCAACTAGAACATATTCTAAAATACTGGAAAGAGGGAAGGAGACTTGCTTCCAGCTTCCAGTTTAATCCTGTTAGTTGACAGTAAACTTATCCCAGCTTTTTTGCACTAAATTTCCAGAACATTTTAGCAAACATTTTCTAGCATAACGACATGTTCAAATGGCATCAGGACGTGGCAGAAAGATTTCTCTGAGAAAAAGGGCAAGTAATTTTTTTCACATAACTTGCTCATTTTTGTTCTTTACATTTTCAGATTAAGTGGATTGCACTGAATTTAGTGGAGAAGCTATTATTACATTGTGTTCCAAAATCTTCAGAGAAATACCAGAGATAATTGCCTTTAATGTTAATTTAATAAGCAACATTCTTGCATGCAATGTATCTGCATTGTGTATTCCTGAGTGGAATTACTAATTCTAGGAGTAATTTCTGTGTTTACAGAAAGCCAAAATATAAGCAGCAAAATTTATAAATAAATGTCCCCTAGTGTAAGCATTTTCTATGTAAAAGTTATAAACAAAGAAAAAAAGGACATATGAATTCACCCAGAGACATTGAAGACGTGTACCAAAAATGGAGGTTAAGGCCTGTTTGTATTCTTTCCTAAACATCTGCTTAACAAAATAATTTTTCTCCATGAATTTCTTCACAGTGCTGATTAGTAAACAATGTAATTCTTATTTACAATGATGTACAATCTAAATCAAGCTAGAATCAGAAGAGCTTCAAGACTCCCTAATAGGTGTTTAGCAGACAGAGAAGCAATGAATAATAGCTTTGTTAAAAAAAGAAAGATGCAATTTATTTCTTACCTAGTCTATAAAATTTAGGGTTTATACAGGTAAATGTAATCCTCACTGAAATGTAGACATCACTGAGAAAGTAAAACACTACAGATATATACCTACCTAATAAAACTGCATGAATAATATGACACAGAAATTAGGAATAATGATCTCCTAAATCCCAAAATGTGACTTGTATTAGGGTCATGAAGTTGGGGAAATTAACCAAGACCAGTGGCCTGCTTAAGTGCTTTCACATGCCCCCCACCTTGCCGAAGGGGTTGAAGGATAGGAAATGATGTGCTGACATTCATGGGGGTGAGATTTATTCTCCTACCTCTCTGAGGGGTGATGGATGATGGCAGTCCATAGCAGAGATTTTTCCAGTCTCAGTTGAGCTCTGCCATTTGGCCTTGTTGAAAAACACAAAGGGGCTATGTGGTACAAATAGCTCCATGCAGTGGTGAAACTGTCAAGTTTTCCAACAAATGCTTTTATATGTCTATCTTCCCAAAAATTGTAGTACATTCTTTATTTCCAAGCCTCTTACAATTCTAACCTGATGAGAAGTTGGGTTACAGGAGACAAGTGGAGATTAACTGGTCTGTCCAGGATCACACCCATGGAGCAAGCTTTGAATAGGGTATTAGCCCTCAGCCCAAGGTAGTGCTGTAATGCTAAGATTTTCCTTTAATTTGGTGATAAATGTAACACAAAAACATAAACAATGTAAGAGGCATCTGGATGTTTTCTCAAAGAAAACCTCTAAGAAGCTGCTCATCTAAGTGACTTGATTGGAAATCACTCATGTTCCTCAAGATCTCTCTCTCTCTCGGATTTATTTGTTTTCATATTTATCAGTAGAATATTGCTTCATACAGTATATAGCTTAAGAATTACTTGAATGCTGGTGGAGTAATTTACGGAACCCATAAGATTTAAAGATGACTGCTTTTTCAAGAATTCTCACTGTCATTGCCACCAGTATTAATTGCATTATATGTACATCTCTGAGATTGTTTTCCTCAAGACCTCTCACTCAGTCTGAACCATAGAGATCTCAATGAAAAAAATGGAAAAAGTGCAGAACCTCTGCCCTGTGAATGGCAATAAAAAAATAGGAGGAATCTACCTCTCCCTTACAAACCTCCCACCTACACAATCAGTAAAACAGCACACTAGCTGACCTTTTAGACAAGAGGCAACATAGCAGTCCACAAACACAGACAAACTATATTTTGAGAGCTACACACGACTAGCCAAAACTTAATTAAACATCAGGTATTAGACAAAGGTTATCTCTGCCTAAGAGTAGTTCATGTGCCATTTTACTCTGGCTCTACCCTAAGTATTTTTTACTAATGTATTATACACATTAACAGATGAAACAGTAACCCAAATCTCTCTTACTCTCTACAGAGTATATACACACCCTTGCCTTAGCTGTCCTACATCAAGTCCAACTTCAACAAAAAAAATCCTAAAAATTGAGAAAGTGTTCTTATTATTACTAGATATTTAACAATGTAGTATCAATTATTGTAACCTATTTTTGCCAAGAACAGGCAATCTGTAATGAGATTATAAACCAGACATTTTAAACTTGAAAGAATAGACCACTTATCCTAATAACAGTATCCGGGGTTAGAGCTTTAAAAATTACAGTTTATAGAGCCCTAGAAACTGATGTTGGCAAGTGAAATAACTTCAGAGTACAAATATCTGTTTGGATAAACCTATATATTTCTCAATAAGCAAGTATCACAGGTCTCTAGAGAATGCACCCAAATTATAAAGTAAACTTCATCACACATTTTCTCTTCCAACTTTGAGAACTACAGGAAAGTTTAGCAAAGTAAAAATACTTAACTATTTTTTGAAGCCCAACCGCATCATTTTATTCAAACTGAAACATTTTGTATCTTGGAGCGTCTTTAAGAAGAGTGAAATACTTAGAAAGTCTGTTTCATTGTCCTGGATGACATAAACTTAGTCTCAGCAGAGGCTTAACATTTATTAAGTGACCCATCACCAATGGAAATTTACTAGCCTTTGTAATGCTTAATGTGGACCTCAAGATACCTTTGTCTAATACTGCACTTCTGCAAGAATTTTCTGAATGTTTGTGATGCTTCTACGGCTTATCAGGCTATACTACTGGAAGGATGGCAATGGCATGGTAATATTAATGTAATATGGCATGGTGATATACAGTGCACATCGGTGCTTTTCACTTTAACATTAAAGGGAACACATTCTTGAAGTTGCAGAGATCCCAAACTCACTTTTCTATTGCAATTACCTTAAGATATGGAGATGGTAATCTTTGGTAAACAGTCAAGAAAGGACACTGTCTCACATGACATCTTTGTCTCTAAATTGTGGAGACATGGATTTGACGGATGGACCACTCAGTGGATAAAGAATTGGCTGGATGGTCACACTCAAAAGGTTGTGGTCAACAGCTCAATGTCCAAGTGGAGAGCAGTGACAAGTGGTACTCCTCAGGTGTTGGTATTGGAACCGGTGCTGTTTAACATCTTTGTCAGTGACAGGGATTGAGTGCACCCTCAGCAAGTTTGCTGACAACACCAAGCTGTGTGGTGCGGTTGACACGCTGGAGGGAAGGGATGTGCCATCCAGAGGGACCTGGACAGGGTTGAGAGGTGGGCCTGTGCAAACCTCATGAAGTTCAACAAGGCCAAGTGCAAGGTCCTGCACACTGCTTGGGGCAATCCCAAGTACAAATACAGTCTGGGTGAAGAGCAGATTGCGAGTAGCCCTGTGGAGAAGGACTTGGGGGAGGTCATGACCCAGCAATATGTGCTTACAGCCCAGAAAGTCAACCATATCCTGGGCTGCATCGAGAAGCATGACCAGCAAGTTGAGAGAGGTGATTCTCCCCCTCTATTCCACTCTTACGAGATACCACATGCAGTGCTGTGTCCAGCTCTGGGGCCCCCAACATAGGAAGGACATGGACCTGCTTGAGTGGGTCCAGAGGAGCCACAAAGATGATCAGAGGGCTGGAGCACCTCCTCTATGAGGACAGGCTGAGAGAGATGGGGTTGTTCAGCCTGAAGAAGAGAAGGCTCTGGGGACAGTTTATAGTGGTCTTTCAGTTCTTAAAGGGGGCCTACAAGAAAGCTGGATAGGGACTTTTTATGAGGGCATGTAATGGCAGGAGCAGAGGTAATGTTTTTCACTGAAAGAGGGTAGATTTAGACTAGCTATAAGGAAAAAAATCTTTACTATGAAGGTGGTGAGGCACTGGAACAGGTTGCCCAGAAAGGCTGTGCATTCCACATCCCTGGAGTGTTCCAGGCCAGGCTGGACGGGGCTTTGAGCAACCTGGTCTAGTGGAAGGTGTCCCTGCCCATGGAATAGGGTTTGGAACTAGATGAACTTTAAGGTCCCTTCCAACCCAAACCATTCTGTGATTCTATGAAAATAGAGGAAATGAGGAAAGACAAAGTTAATATTTTTTAAGGAAATCTAATATTTTCTGTACCTTTTCATGATTCAAAATTTTGAATGTAATTACATTTTTGTAGCCAACAATAGTATGTATGCTGGATACTGGAAGCAAAAATAGATTGGGGCAATAAAATGAATGGGTAGATTTATGACATGGAAATAGTGTATTATTTACATGGTGTTCTCAGAGCAGAATGATTGGTCATTTACACACTCATGAAAAAACTCAGGTGCTAATTTTGTAAGTAACCTATTAATACACACCTGCAATCTGCTGAAAAAAATTATAAAGCTTCTTTTGCTTTGTGGGATTCTGATAGGGATGCACTGTCTATGATAAAAATATAAAACTGTTACTGCAATCTTGCTATCTTGAATGAAAGATTGGAACTTGGTTATTAAACAATTAACTTTAAAATGTGTAAGATATAGCTGAGTTACGCACTTATCTTTTCATCATGCTTATCTTTACTTATAAACGCTTCTAGCTTATGATAATATTCAGTTAGCTCATCTTAGATTTAAAATGAAGATAATTTTTAAACAGATTTTTATATCTCATGGTGATCACTTTGAAAGCCAATGCAAGTATCTTAAATACAACAAAACTGTATATTGTAATATTGGAATTTACCTTTCATGTGCCCATCATTCCGCACCAAGAAGTTGAATTTCATGCCCAGATTTGTAGTAAGAACAAATCTCTTCTGTGTATCCATTTTTCTGTAATAAATATGCCCAGGCTGAGGTTTCTACAGTCATTACACCTGGCTTCCCTTTTGTTGCACTAATCTCTTAAGATTAAATGTTTTGAAACTCTTTTCTCTCTGTTTCCAAACTCCAAACTATTGTCAAATTATATTTTTATATGTGGAATATCTGTAAAATCAACTTGTGTTTTCTTTTTGTGCAGATTATCTGTGAAACGAAAAGGAAATATTGTTAAGAGATTTTTTTTTTTTTAATGGTATATGTATCAGCCCTGGGAGTCACTCTGTTTCAGAGGAGTATTTATCACTCCTGTCAAAATACAAATATATCTTTTAGACTTTATTGCTAATCAGTTTTGTGGAAAACATGCAGTTGAGCTCTACTTTCACATATTGTGATGGAAAATAACTGTCAGATATCTTATGTCACTACTCACAAACATTTTTATTGGAAAAGATTATCATCACTGGCATAACAAAAGCAATTCCAAGTAATATACCGGATTAAAAGCAATTAAGTAAACCCAGTTAAGAATGAAATATTTATTGAAATCTGTGTATAACAACAATATAATCCTCAAATACCAAATGGAATGCAATAAAATCAAAATCAAACATATTCTGTGAGGCAATGCCAAGATCAAACTGATCTTAGTAACACATGAATCTTTTATCTAGATTTGTTCTATAAATTAGGGTACTGAAATGCCTTAAAAAAGATCTCTGTCACAGGCTCATACTTCATAGTGCCTCTTCCTCTTTCAGATTTTCAGTGCTGGCAATATTTGCTGTTAACCAAAACTTTGACTATACTATTTATCCTTCCTAATCCTATCTCCAGTTACCACTTTCCCAGGACCATGTGGAACATCCATACCTCTGCATCTGCATCCGTCTGTTGCTGTTTTCTAAGATTTGTTTGCTGTTCTTGTCTGCATTGACCTAACCACCCAAAATTATATCTTAAATTCACGTAATGAAAACTTCTATGAGACTAAGTGGGTGATAGCCTTGAATCCTTGAAAAGGTAAGGAGAGAATAGGTAGCAAGTTTAAAGTTGAATACATAGAGAAGCCCATATAGACACAAACTGTTTCTCCAGAACACAAGAACCCTTTGCCCAGGAGATCAAAATAAAGTGGTCAAAGAATGTACCATAAAGATTTAAAAGCTGGATTTTTATGGAAAACAGCTGAAACTGAAAAGACAAATCTTTCAGGTAATCAAAGGCATAATGATTATTAAAAACTGTGTAGTTTGATAAAATAAGGTATCACATTAGCTTTTAGAACACCCCACCTGCCTCAGATTCTAATTACAATACAAACTTTTTAGATATGAGGTAATTTATTATTAGTTTAGGTCAGAAAGTTTGAATGAGATGTTGGGATCTAAGAAGAGGAGAAGCAGCAGACCTGCAAAACTTTAGTTGTTGCTGGCTGAGCCCCATAGTGATGGTGAGAGCACTTGTTAAATAACTTCACAATTTGTTTGTAATCTGTGGTATAAAATATATTTGCTGATTCTCTGGTCCAAAATATTTTCCCGGTCCCTAGACTTAGCCCATTAGAGATACTCTAATTGAGACACTATGAACAAAAGCTCACAGAAAATACCAAAGACCCTTCTGACCTTACTGATCTTTAGATTGGACTATGAGAGTACATCTGCTTTCATTTAACATGAGACTGCAATGTCATAAAGAGAGAGATATTACCTTTCACAATCGTTTTCTTGAAATTTTTTTTTTTTTTTTTGGTGACTCTTTTAACTTTAAAGCTTTTTGTATATCGTTACTTTAGTAAAGGCAGGCTACCATAACACATATCCAGCTGATGAAATTATTGGAAAACACAGGGCAAAAAGAGTGTCGTGGATACCATCAGAGAAAAAAAAAAAAAAAAAATCAACGTTATTTCTATTTCAGTGTTCATATTTTGGGTGGGGTAGAGGGGAGAAGCAAATTATGTAGTCTGCTATGCCAAGAAAAAAATCCAGTAACATTTTAGGTTAATCGAGGCAGTCTGCAAAGAATGAATACCGAAGCTCAACTCACTACCTCACAGACTTATAATACCTCAAATTAAGTTACTGTGATCATTTATGGAAAAAAATAAAATGGTTTGTAGCTCAGATGAGGGCATCCATGAACTATTTAAACATGAACATTGGGTTTAGAGTTTTAACATCTGCTTACATACCTTATGGTGACATTTTATCATATATAAATACCCAGCAAATACATAACACAGTGTTCAAATATGTTAATCAATACATACTGGCTCAAGAGGAATAAAGCTGATCATACATGAAACTAGAAAGACACAGGGGCAGATTTGACCTTAATTCCATGCCTGGATTAGAGACTACCTTGTGTCTACACATTACATGGTACCATAGCTGCACTTTAGGGAGAGTTAGCGAAAATGAAGTGTGAGATTGTGAAGCACATATACTTTTTCTAATAGTTTTACTCAAATGTTATTTTTTATGATTGTTCACAACATTTTTTAATTCCTAGAGAATTCGGAGTGTTGGAGTGATGGATTAAAAGGAAGCTGAGGGAACAGAGCACACAAAGAAACAAGTTGTTAATGAGATGTTACTCTAGCTACATAGTTGAGGTCATTTAAGTCATCCTCTCTTGTAAAACCAGGAGGAATGGCTGAGTGATTAACTCATTTGCTAAATGACTGAACTAGATCAGACTCTTGAGAAATTCATGGGATGAAGAGTAGTTGTTCACATGTGCAGGTGTTACTACTCAGTTTCTGGAAATTATCCTCTTCTGACAGCTATTTATTTCAATCTAATTCCATATGCAAAATTCTGTTATTTTTTCTTATACATGACTTATTTTCCAAAGTACAGTGTTGTAGGGTTATACTGGATGTGTGTCCCAAATACTTGTTGAATAGAAATAGGTTGTCTATAAAGGAAATGCAGTATACAGCTCAAAATAACTGTCTCAAAGATGCACTTTTGCAAACACTCAAAGCAAAAAAAAGAAGGAAAAAAAAAAAAAGTCAGCCATTATTTTAAATTGATTTGAATGAAAGCCTATTGATGTTTACAACACTGTATTAATATTTCCTTGACCTCTCTGATAAAACTCTATTGGATATTTTTTTTCTTAAAGGCCATTGTTCAGTTTTGGATATTACACAGTTTAAGCAGCTAAAAAGTAATACACAATAGAGGAACTGTAAAAGGTTAACTGAAAGTACTCAAGGATGAAGAGCAGCAGACATAACTGTGCTGGAATTAGAGATATATTACATCATCCAGGTCATCTTTCTGAACAAAGCAGAGTTGTTCCTGGGAATTTGATTTATCATGATTTCTTCCGGTTTTCAAAGGACTTGCAAAGGAAAGTATCTGAATGTTCATCTAAAACCAATATTGTTGACTGAACTTTTGAATAGATAGTTGCAGTTTGAAATACTGTTATGGTTTGAAAAGCACCATATCTGATTAGCACTGAAATTTCACCTATTAAATGTATAATTTTCTTAGAAAGTTACATTCTTCTGGGCATCTTAAGGCTTCTATTCAAAAAAGCGATACTGGGTTAAAAAGACCTCTTTTCTTTCAGATTCAGATTCAAATATGACTGTTCCTAGAGCTGCCACAGTTGTTAGAGCTCTCCCAAGCATATCTACACTAGAGGAAAGAGTGTAATTACTGCTACTTTCACTCTTATTGCTAAACAGTGTTCCATGATAATACTCAAGTTGAACTTTTACTGGATTGAAAAATCACAAACAAATGTCTCAAATTAATATAATAAAGAAGAGAGCACCTCATGAATACATCTTCCACTCACTGAGGTGTGTAGAAGACATGGTTCACTAGGAGAAATTTGTGCACGAAACCAGGATGCAATTAAAATCAAATCTGTTTGAACCTATATTTATATGAACCTCGTTAAACATCTACAGAGTGTAATAGTGAACTGTCTGTGACAAATTTATAACCATGCTACTTTGGAAAAAAATCATTCACTATTAAATTGAGGAGAGTACAGTGACTAATGGGTTCATACTAAACCTGCGCTGCTTGTTCTGGATGGTTGAAATCAAAAGAACACTTTTCACCACTTGGAGTCTGGATGTGCTTTGAAAACCCTAGACTTCCTTTTCTTTGATCCAATGAAATGAAGTGAAACATGTAGCCTCTAGGCAGTTTTTAGGTACAGAAAGATCAAATAGATGCTATTACAGTGCAATTTGCTTGGTGAAGCCTAACAGAACGGATCTGCTCAAAAGTCACTGTTTATTTTGCAGACCACATAGAAAAGAAAAAAGTAACAAACTTTAAATTATAGTACATGTGCAGTGCTGATTCAAATGTTACTACTGAAAAAATACATTCTTTACTAGCATTGGCAAGGTTCAAGATCCGTACATTTGGCTAAGAAACTACTCCGCGATTAGATCTATCCTTGCATTGTGCATAGCTCTACCTTGGGTTTGACTCAAATTGGTTTTGTTTTTTAAAGGAGTAGATCTGTTTAAATTGTTTATCAGAAGACAATTATATGTTCAATACATACTTGTTTTGGTTAATAAATGAGTTCTGGCTTCTGTGCATGTATTCCTTACGAATTAGGTATTTTCATGACTTTGATATGTCTCCTCTAATTTAATTTTTGTCTCATCTCTACTTTTCTAGAGTTTTGCTCTTCTAGATGAATAATCATTCAATGTTTTTAGGATTCACAAACATTTTCTTGAATGAAATGGCAGAGATCAAAATAGGTACACAGGAGAAAACCCCTAGAAACTTATTTATACAAATGTTCTCTCATCATACTTTGTGTTTGCCATGCTCTGATTATCTTGCTACAGAAAAATTGAGTTAATATAAGACTAGTAATTATCCAGTCAAGAGTGTCATCCCAACTTTTCATATAAGAATTTGATACTGGACAAAAGAGCTGCATTTGGAATTCACTGGAATTTGGCACTCTGTACAAGTCTGAATTGAAAATTACAGTATTTTTTCATGCTCTCGTGTAGACCTTTTTTTTTGCTCTGTGCGTGATAATTTGAATAGTTCTAAGAAATGACACTTAACTAAATGTAGTTAGCACTGCCTTTCTTGGCCTATGCCTCTGTAAATTCACAGCCCACCCTTACTCTATAGTAGGACAACTTGTGTGGTTGTTACCAGTCAGTACACTTCTCCAAGATTTGCAGTGATGCACTCAACTCCTGATCTCTATTCCCTGACTTTCCTTTAGACCTGAGTACAAATCAACAACCAGTGAGTATGGTGCAGGGAAATGTAGTAACATCAGAAGTTTTATTATCATGCTAAGAACTGTATTTTATATGCAGGGAAATGTAGTAACATCAGAAGTTTTATTATCATGCTAAGAACTGTATTTTATAAAGGACGAAATGGCCTCAGATTGACTTTTACACTGTGATATAGAAAGCATTCATTTGGTTCATTGCTCCTGAAAAATTAATGACTCATCAAACAATCAGTACAGTTCTGCTTTCACAAGGTTAATGTAAGAGTCAATGAAATATGCTTTAATTCTATAGAAAATACTAATAGATGGGAAGGTATTCCATGAGTGTCAGAAGAGAACTTCTAACTGGGTCTACTAGAGAGAACAAGGACATGAAAAAACAGATCTGAGATTCTCATAGGCTACTTGGAAAAACAGAATTAATTGCCAACACATCTTGACCCAAACCTTTTTCTGAGCAAAACTGGTACTCCTTTTCTTCATGAATATTTAAAAATAAAATTCCATCTTGCTGATGGCTAAACCATATTTTTTTAAGAAAAATAAAAAGCAGTCTTATTTCACTAAGATAACATACACCTCCAGTTGTCTTCCAAATCTGTATGGAAATAAACAAAGATCGTATCCCTCCTAAAATATCACCTTCCACCACAATCTATTCACATACCTCAGAAAAATCCATCTGCTATAAATAACTTTGTCATCAGCATACAGTGCTCAGTTGGGATCAAATTACATTTATTTGTAAATCTATCACAGAACCTTGAAATCTATGTCATTCAGACAAACTATTCCTAAACATCTTTATTTTCCTATGATTCTGGGCATTAGTATATCAGTAGCCACGCTGGATACCTGACTGGTCAAAAAAGATTAATCAAATCAGATGCTGGTGTCAGCTAGTTTCCACTTTCTGCATAAGCTAAATATTTCCCACCTTATGCATAAGCAGAATTGCATATTTTGCATTTGTTCATAAGCCTGTTTCTAGAAAACACATTGTTGTTCTTCATGACTGAAACTTAAAGTATAATGCATAAACATATGTGTGTTCACAGTCAAGTTATGCAAAACTGTTATTAAGCATTAATGCAATATCAGCTGGATTGATTTTCCTCTTTCTGGCAGTGGAAGCTTTTGAATGCTATTTTCTTGTTTCATAAATGTAGTTTTGATTTTACAGATCTAATTTAAGGTCTAATTTTCAGTGATGCCTAAGTGACCCAGTAGCTGTAATCCTGTTTTTAAACCTGATTTAGCATCCCAAAAAGCTAATGAGTAACATTAGTTTCATTCACCAGCTGCCAGGTTCTTCAAGTTGATGAAGAATTGTCTGTGATCCAGAAAGAAAAGTGGTGTGGTTTTTTTTGTTTGTTTGTTTGTGTTATTTTTTTTTTTTTTTTTTTTTTTTAATTTAAGCTTATTTAAAGCTAAGTGTTGTTTTATCTTACTTGTGTTAAAGCAAATGTTTCATAATCTCTAAATTGCCTGTGGCTGGTAAATTCTGAGATTTCGTCTGTGATACTTGAATACTCAAGGTGTAAGTCATGTCACACCTCTTAAATTAGGGCTAACATGTCCTGTGACACAGAAGACTTCCTTGAAAGATACAATTGTTACTTGGATTGCACCAACTTCAGAGTCAAAAGTGTTTCATGGTTTTGCAATAACAACTCTCAGCTGAAGATCTCACTAGAGTGCCAACCATTTCTACTGTGAAAGTACTGCTACTATTAAAAGACTAATTTGTACCCTTCATTTTCATCAATTATATAAACCCTATGGCCCACACTACACAATGTTTTCTCTATTAGGAACTCAAACCACACTCATGCACACTTAATTTCTTACAAACTTTTTCATTCATGTGTGTTGAAGCATTCATTTTGATCTTATCTCTCCACAGATTATTGGCAGTATATATTTTTATGGTCATTTTACATGGCTGCTTGAAGAAAAACAGCACTAGAATATTTTTCTTGCCTACCTCTATAGTAACTTTGGTTTTCTTCCTGATTAAGAGAAAGTGTGGAAGTTTAGATTTCCAAAGTCACCTATTAGAAGGTGAGTGTTCAAATATTATTGATTTCTATGGGATTTATGTATGCAGCTTCCCTAATATTCTCCCTTAACTCCTAGCCTAAAGTCTGATCAGGAAAAAAAGTAGAAATGGCATTAATGTGTAAACTACCAGAAAGGAAAGTCTGAAAAGTTAAGATTCTTGCTTCCTTCTAAGCAAGCTTAGATTAAAGATTGCTGCTGGGGAAAAAAAAAAAAAAAAAAAAAAAAAGGTAAAAAAGCAATATTGCACACTCTTTTTTTATCATACATCATAGCCATAGAAAGCAAAACCAACGTACTAGTTCAGTGGCACAAAAATATTTAAGATTTTTAGAAAGTGATACTTTCTAAACACAGAAGCCAAAATACTGGTTTATAAGGAGCTACTACAAACTCTCACACTTACTCTGATGACTAAATAAATAAAAAATACTGGAATGGCAATAGAGACAAACTGAATAGAAAGATTTGACTGCCTCTCTACTTCCCCCTTCTTTGTTACAGATAAACAGTCAAACAATTGGCTAAGTATTGCAACTGAACAGTAGGAGATTTTGGCTTTAAAAGGCCCTAGATATTTGCCAAATTTAGAAATAATATGAGAGTAAAAGTTTGTAGCTCCCCTATATCATGTAGTCAGGCATTTTATTTTTAAACTTTCATGTATGCTTATATTCCAAATTAGTAGTTTGATGTCACCAATTACATTAACTTACTCAGCAGTACAATGCTGAGGTATCAGTTAGAATACATTAGGAAATAAAAAGCATGTCTAAGTTTGCTTTCCTTCTAGAATCAAATAAAAATGTCAAAGTACCGCAATCAGACAGTTCAGATATGAATATTCATTGGCAACTGTTTGTGACAGATTTATGAATGCTTTCACCTGCTGGTGGAAAAACATTAAGTTGCAAAATAAAGCTATTAAAGTAAGCGAAAAGAAAAAAAAAAAAGATATACACAGATGGATGATGATCTTGGAATTATGCAATCTTGTGAGAAAAGAATGGTTTTATTTTTCATATTATGAAAACATTTGTTTTATATATGCAGATTGTCAAGGTCTTAGCATTTAACTCACTATCATCACACAATGTTCACCAAACAGTATTCCCAATTTATGTGAAATGATGCACGCAGCTATCTAATCACCACCTTGTGGCAGAAGCACATGCAATGGTAATTCTTTGAGGATTTTGACTGCTATGCTATTTTCCTCAACTATTTTAACAAAAGAGGAAATCTCCATTAAGAGAAGAGCATTTTGTCGCCCAGGATAAAGGGTTTGATTATGAATATTTTAATAATAAAAATGCATAGCACTGCTAGAGTGCTTTCAGCCTAAGGATCTGAAATTGCTTTTAATATATTAAGTCTCAGAATTTTTAAGGGGAAAGCATTAGCCCCACTTTATACATGAGGAAACTGATGAATACAGAGGATAACTGATTAGTTCAATTTAAAACCAAAACAAAACATGCAGGTTAGAGGCAAATAAACTAATTCAGTATTTTATTGATGGATTAAACAATTCCTGTGAGTTAAAGCACTGTTTTAATGATTTATGCTGAAGAAGCGTCATGATTTGAAGCTTGTTAAAAGGCATGTAAAATAGTATTTTCTTGCTTTACCATTTGCATCATAGGGGACTTCGTTGCACATTCTTTGCCTTGCTCTCTTCAGTTCTACAAATTTGACTCCACAGCCCTTATTTCAATTGTTTATTGCAAACATAAGTGAAATAAGCCAAAATTCAGATTATTTAATACGCTGATGCAGACAGTTAAACAAGTATTTGTACCAATATCTATAAATACCATGCTCACCTCAGTGGATTTGTGTGATACTATCTGACATAGCTTCAGAAAGATAAAAACAGAAGAAAACAAAGTAGAAGAAGAGATAAAGGATCATAACAACAGTTCTTAATGAAACAACAAAGGGGAAGCTACTAAGTGGGGAATAACCCAGCCTTGTTGTAGTGGCAAGAAACAGAAACAAATGTAATAGTAAAAAAAAAGGAATTAATTTAACCAAGAAGGAAGTTTGGGTGGTTATCTTAACAAGAATTGTATTTGAGACTGGCAAAAAAAAAAAAAAAAAAAAAGTGCCATACAAACAGGGACAAAATAGTGGAGCAGGGATGAAAAGAATGCAAAATTCACAAAGGAAGGTTCAATCTTTTTGAAAATAAATTTTCAGGAAAGTTTTTTCTTGCTTCAAATACTTATCCATATCTTTAGCTAAAAGGAAAGCCTGCACTATCTTGGAGAAGCTTATTTTATTAAGACGTTTTATTAGCTTGCTGGTCTTTCATGCTCTGGGAGGGAAAAAAAAAAAAAAAAAAAAGAAGCTGTCAAAGAGAGTCAGGCCAGACAAGTTAACCCGTCTGGCTAACAGAGAAAGGATGGCAAAGTCCGCTTTCTCTTCCCCTAAATGACCTATTTACTCATTGGAAGAAAAATAAGATATTTGCTGGAAACATGCACTCAGAGGGACTAAAAAGGGACCAAAATATGCTGCCCAGCTTTTAGATTGTGGAAATTACATGTGATCTTGTGTAGTGTACATACAAGCCAAATGTGGTGTGATCTTTAAGTACTCTTTGCATTTTTTGGCAACCAGAAATTTGAGCTGTATCCTAAGGCTCTACCTTTCATAAGGGTTTTTTTCTCTAATCCTTTTTTGAGCCCATTTATACATTCAGTGTCAACAACATCCTCCAGCAATAATTTACATAATTTAAGTAACAGAAGTAAGAAAATAATTTCCTACTGTTTTAAATATGCTACTTGGTAATTTAACCACGTGTCTCCAAGATGTAATGAGCAAGAACAGCTTATTATTCTGTACCTTTTCCCTACTGACCTTTTGAGCTGCTTTCTAGGAGGGACTCTTCCTCCCAGGTGGCTTCTCACTGAAGTCAGAGGTTTAGTATGGTCTCATCAGTCCAGTAACATACAAGATTTGTAAACTACAGAAAATACAGCCATCCTTGTAAAGCCACATTTTTGATTCTGAGGAAGCCAGAAATAATGTCTGTAATTATATTTTTCAGCTACAGAATAAGAAAACACTGAAAAAATTGGATAGCACATACCTGAACTTTGTCAAATATTGTCAAAAAACTTAGTCTGGATGGCAAATCTTATTTCATTTGCCATTCCTTAATTTTACGTAAATATTTAAGTAAACCTTACTGCAATCTTATCAGAAATTTGCATTTAAAAGGAAAAACAAGATGAAACCAAACAAGTCATAAAATCTATCCCCTTAAGCAGATATGAACTGGGAGAGGAAAATTTGGTTGGGTGGGGGTTTTTATTTATTTTATTTTATTTCTGTAGGCATATTCACAAATTGTTGTGGTGGAATTCTAGTTTATCCATATTTTCCATACTAGATTCCTGCAGGTAATATGTATATAGGCTTTTAAAGAGGAGTTACAGAAATAAAAACAGTTGCTTCCTCTCTAACTAGGAATTAATGTAGGTATTCATACCAAAACGGTAAGGGAACACCATGGTAACTTAAAAGGAAAACTTATTCAATGTGTGTAAAATGCATCTAAACATTTTTAATAGCATACCTTTATTAAAACTTCTTCACAGACTGCATGAACATTTTATTTTAAATTCATTTATGAATGATTACCTTGACATATTCTATGCTTTTCAGATTGGGATTGCTCCCTTTCACTCATTTATATTGTCATAAAACCTGTTTTCCACTTTATTAAATTCAGTTTGACTGTATACTCAAATCCACTATAAATTAAAACATTTAGTCCCAGATGTTGTAATTTTTTCCACCCTCAACAAAAGGCACTTGTGGTAAAATCATTCATGTTCATATTTCGTTTCTGCAAATTAACAGTGTTAATGTTTTCTTTCTCCTTTCATGTTAATTCGAAGGACAGAGGGATACTATGTAATCCAGGTCATGATCTCAGTTTTTGTCTTTGGAGTTTTAATCAAGAAACCATCGTAGAGGGCTAATATTTCCTTGGTTTCTTACATAGGGAATTTTAAGTAGTGTGTATGGAAAAGAGAGAAAAATCTTTTGTATTACTCAAGAATGCTAAAGGAATATCAGTTCTGAGGAAGGAAGAAAAAAAATAATTTTCATTGCCTTTCATGACAAAAATTTAAATGCAAGGGCCGTACTGCATTCACACTGTGATTCTACAGTAAGTGAATTTATTTTGCTACTATGTTTTGACACTGAAAGCTTATTTTCTGCAATTTAAAAATTATATTTTGAGGAAAAAACCCAAGGATTTCCACCATTTCATTCATGTAAAAATTTTTTTGTAATCTGATCTGATTGTTGAATTTCTCAGTCATAACTAGGTACCTATTACATATTTCCTTAACAATACCTTGACCCACATTTTTTTAACTGTAATGTTTTCATTCTTAGGACTCCCATATGAGACTGGTAAGTACTATTATATCTTCATTTTGTGAAAGGGAGACAGACCAAATTCTGATCCCATTATAATCACTGGCAATATTTTCATTGACTTTAGGTTCTTGTTCTAATTATCTTTCCCATTATTATTCAGGACTCAAAAACCCGATATTAAACTCAGTTCTCACACATCCTAGCATATCCCTGATGCTCTCTAATAAAAACAATTAAATAAAAAAACTCACATAATGATCTGCAGAATAATTTCACTGTATTACATTTATTAGGAAAGCAGATTTTATTAAAATAGCCAATAGCTTTTAGCATTAAATGTGTTCTGTTTAAGTCATAGTCTAGAAGTTTGTACAAGTTAAGGCCTTTTCGTTTAATACAGCTAAAGGAACTTCAAAAATTCTCACTATTAAGACTTTTTTTCTTTAAGCTTTCCTGCCTTTGCCCAAAATATACCAAATATCCACTTGACAGATTTAAAAAAGAAACAGGATACCACTCCCAGAACTGCTTTCTGCAGCCAAAACACCATCATGCAGACATGTGGATAAAGTATTACTACAAACAATATTGTGTGTAATTGTGTGCTGAATGTGTTCATTTTCTAAACAAGCTATGTGATAACAGCTCCGACACATCCCATTAAAGGTCTATTTTCCATACCATTCACAGTCTTGATGATTTTCAGATGTAATATATTATAGATTAATATGTAAATTTGAAAAATATGCTTGAAACACTGCTGACTCAAGATATGATATATCACTCACCTCTCCCAAATAAGTTAGTTGTCTAGTGAGAAATAGCATTACAAATAGATAAAATCATATTAATTTCTATCACTTAGAACTGTTCCAATATGACACAGCTATAACAACTCAGGAATTTCAAAGATAATATTCTCACCATTTTCTACAGCAGTTCCCAAAAGAAATAGTTTTGATACTTCAGTGACCTGAGCCATGATCTATATTATTGTTTTTCACCAGGTTCTCTCTTCCTTTTCATCATGATACATGATAAAAATAATCCCCAGTAACAATCAGTCCGACACAGCAGTGAGGGATATGGTCCAGTTGGGAACTGTCAATGTTAGGTCAATGGTTGGACTGGATGATCTTCAAGGTCTTTTCCAACCTAGATGATTCTGTGATTCTGTGTGATTCTGTGACTTTACACACACAGACATAAGGGCGGAGATTGGAGGACAGAGACCATAAACTGTGCAAGGTCTGCACTGAAGTCCAGCATACTTAACTCAAACATTAAGCCCTATTCCCATATTGAGGTAGCTGAGCATGCTGCTCTTTTTTATAAGCACCTAACCACTTTCCAAAGAAAAAAAGATGGAAACTGGGTGAAAGGAAATCACCCAGCTTTCAATCCTTTTGCATCAGAGAAGTGATTGCTAAAAAGGGAGAAGGCAAGGGGTTTGGATGAAAGCTTGCTAAATATTTCAGCAAACAAATCAAATTGGGAATTGGCCTTTATAAAGGAAAATTAATATTGATACAATCTGTTTAAAGTGCTGTTGGAAATGAGCAGAATTATTTTCATTGAATTAAGTCTGAGAAAAAACAGTAAACAATACAAAACACAGAATCTGTAGCAACTTCATCACAGAAAAAGTGTTGGATTTGAATTTAACATGCTGCTCCCACCAAATCCAGTGGAACTGCTGCCAAGTCGCGTTCTGTGGCCCCCATAAACCCGTTACTCAGTGGCCATGTAATGTGTTTGTTTATACACATTATAGTATATATATATATATATAGTTATTTCACAGTATATATTCACAGTATATACTGTGAAATAACTATCACTCTTATGAAGTTTTTAAACCTGCAATTTCTTTTCCACTTTTCTATTAATTTATTTGGAAAAATATTTTATCATTCTTACACTTCATGCCATTTCCAAAAACCACAAATGATCACCAGGGGCTCAAAAGAAAAACTATTTCTCAAGCAAACATCCTACCAGTTCCGTCATAAAAAGTCTAGACAAACTTGCCCTCATACTTCTATTGACAGTTTACCTCATGAGTTATCAGTTTCTCTATCGTGCATACCCATAAGGTTAGAGAGATCAAAGGAGAGATTAAAAACTTTTTCTTGACTTGACCAAGGGGGATCAGTTCTAAAATGGGAGGTCAAGCTTGAGGCTATTCAGAGAAAGCAGCAGAGGTCTTATTTTGAGGACTGTAGTAGAAACCAAATGATGTATTTTCCCAGTCCCTTTAGAGGAGTGAGTAGCAATAGCTTTTTGTTGCTACATTTTGGTTAATACATATATAGAATAGAAATTAAAACAGAGCTATTGTGTCAAGCTCCTGCTCCATATTATGAAACTCAGTCTTAGTTGACTCATTATGTAAGGACAGTCCCAGGCTCGCAGAATATCAAGGAATCTTTGTAATTAAAGTGAGGCTTAATGAGGAATCCCAGGTGAATCTAGAGTTGCCAGAAGGTACTTGATGGTTAACTGTGAGAACTGATATCTTTTAGCCAGAAAACAGATGCTATATAGTCAGTGGCATCCTCATGCTAGTCTGATCTGGAGGAACAATTACAGAGAAAGCAAAGATCAAATGTTACAGTCATTTACAGCCCTGACCTTCTAGTTTGAACTGTTGTTTGCACAATGGCTACTTGGAAACTGAAAATTTTTGCTCAGGTGTAATATGAAAGCCTCTTGAACTGAGGGCACTTTCTTTCACTGTCCCTCCTCCAGATTATGACCCAACTCCAGTTCACCTCAAGACCTGAGAAAGGTCCAGGTTGCAGGAATTTCTTATTCTAGTGGTAAAATTACAGCTGTAATTTCTGCCTGAACTGCCTGATTTAACAAAAAGAAAATATAATCTAACAGGCAACTATCTTCTACTTCAAAAGACTTGACTCCAGGAATACTGTACTTCAGATCAGCTGGTTTTTTGTTAGTATTAGGCATAAGTAACCTAGGTATACACACCCTTCTCCAGTATTTTCTTAACCTTCCCAAATACTGTTATAGAGGTTTTATCACAAAATCTCCATTTAAAACCATTTTAAAACATAATATTTGTAACAGCACAATAGAAAATGATCTGGTATCTCTGAGATTTAGAAGTTGTCTTCTACCCTAAGACTGTCTCAGTGATGGTCATTACAGATAAAGTAAGTACGATATTTAAATCTGGAACAGCAAGTTACTCTCATCACGGTATAAAAATGAGATAACAAAAGTCTTATTTTAGCAGGCTGAGACTTCTCCTTTCCTCTCCATTCTGGACACTTCTGTGCTTTCTTTCACCCAGACCACATCAATCCATTGCACACTATGCTTGGGAGACAGGAGGAAATAACAGCTGGACTCTACCTCCTTAAGGAAAATATTGCTGCTGGTGGTGGTCATTTTTTTCTCTATCACATCAAATATTTATATTGGTTCAACATAGCTGGACATCTAGGAAGAATGATGTTGCCTGACTGTTTCATATTTGCTACTCATATTGCTTTGACATATCTTGACTTTTTAGCCTAATTTCATCCATCTTACTATTCTTCATTTATTGTCTATGTGCATCTAAAAGTAAGTCTGGAGCATCTTGAGGTCATTAAAGAGTGTAAATCACAATGACAAATTTACATAATGTGTCAGTATGTATCTGGCATGCCCTCGTGGAAAAAGGCTTGCCAGAAAGCTCTAACACTACCCAACTGTCAATAAGTTTGCTTTAAAAAGTCAAAGCACACCACATTCTTAAAAGTTCCTATGGCTGTGTAGCTTTCAGAAAGTTTGCAATGTATTTTATTAGGAATAAAATTGATCTGTACCTACACAATCAAATTTACATCAAGTCTATTTTAGGATTTAAAATTATGAAATGATGTCACACCAACAGATGAAAAATGAATAAACTCGTACCTCAGCTCAGTAAAATAAGTGCATTAAAGAACCACTTGCTCACAGACTACATTATGGTTAAAGGAAAGTAGAAAAGCAGAACAGTCATTGAATAATGAGAACAGACTGACCACATTATTTCTATACAGCTACAGCAGTTTATTCCAATTTGCTTTGTTTCTATGAGAAACATAGATGGAAATTTGTCTTCATATTTTCTGAAAGCAAAAGCAAATTTATCCTTCACCCCCTGCAATCTTCATTTATTCACAAAAAGTGTACGTTCTCATAATATCTTTAAAGGCTTTTCCTTACTATATAAAAAAGCTAGTGATTTTTTTCTCTCACAGAAAGCTACATTTTAAACAAAATTTATTTGGAAAAGCAGAAATTTCCTTGCAAATTCAGAGCAACTTGAAAAGAATCAAGACAGCGAAAAGGAACAGTTATTTGTGCTGAATTATGACCTTCCTCACTACAGGAAAGAAGAAAGATTACATTGAAGGCAAGAATGCATGCAGAGAGATGTTGGTCATCAAGGAAAGTATTTGCAGATGGAGGGTAAAGTTGGGTAATATAAAGCATAGAGCAAAAGGCTCCAGGGAAATTGCTCTAAATGAACATGTTCAGTGTCACCGTTATTTCTATAGCAGCTAATCAGTGAACAATAAATATATAAGCAGTGGAGAGCATTATTCTCATCCAAAGGGTAGTGAAAATGTCAGAGTATGATGCTACATATGCCTAGAAATTCCCAAGGTATCTACAGACAAAAGGAAACTGTCCTCTTCTGACTCCTCCACAGATCAGCTGAGTAAGTCTGATATTAATATTTTATATTTTTCATTATAAACGTAGAGTTAGTTCTAGTCTATTTTGAGTAAATATTCAATTGTATAATGAGGAAAGATAAATATTTGTTAGTAGCTTTTAAAATGTTTTTTTTTTCTATTATCTTGTAAGATACTTCACTGCATATAACTCCCATGTCAGAGGTAAAAGAATTGTAATCATATAGCCAAATGCAGCAATGAGTCTACCTTCTTTCTAGATTGTAGTCAGTCCAAATATTTATCTGTTAAGTAAATGACCACATGACTTTCATAAGTCAGAAATACCACACAGTAATGTTTCACTACTTGTTAATGAGCACATGAGAGAATGTTAAAATGTAGAATCAGTCAAGAACAATGTACAATGAGCAACCAAGTAGGTGTGAATATTTGCAGAGAAGACAATAATGAACATGCTGCTACAGAAACAAGATAGTCTTGTAAATAAAACTGTTGTTGACACTCAAAGGGCCCAGGGTCTATTCTTACCTTGGATACAATGTTGTGTTTTACGACTTGGATTCTGTGAAACGCAGAATGCTGCAGAGATCCTGTATCTAGAAGAGGTCTAGCAGAAGACTGTTTACATCTATTGGGAGTATTAGTCCCATTACTTTTGAAATTCTAATATATTTCATCAAGACACTTTAAAAACCTCTCACTGTTAAATGTATAGATTAACACCACCAAAAACAAAAAGATAACCGTGAAGTCATAATGACTTAACACAACAACAATATAGTTTAAGGCCATCTCTGTTCTATTCCCCTCCAGCTCCCAAGTAATGAACTAAAATATATTTTAACAGGTTTTTCTAAGGAGGAATCTAGCTCACTTTTGAGTCAGCAAACTATTCTAGTGTACTATGGTTTACAAAACATGTAAAGTGGTTGTAATAGCATATATTCAAAATAACACCCTTTCTTCAATGTTAAATCAGTATATATCTTAAAATGTATGCAGGTCTTGCCTTCAACTACGAAGTAATGAAAGAAATTAAATTCTTATAGCAACAACAAAAGATTAGAGAATGGTCATTACACTAATAGAAAAATATACTGGAGAGCTGCTGTAAAGAGTTATGGAATTGATCTGACTAGCTAGTCAGGTACAGATTCTGAACAGACCCTGTAATGTTTGAGGGATGTGGCTAACCATAGCGATGACATACTTGGAAAAGTCAAGGGTCACACAAACAAGCTGTTCAGAGTGATCGTAGTCTTGATGCACTGTGGTTCTCTCAGCTGTTGCCATAGGATTAATTTGGAGGATTCAAGAGATTATCCACTTACAGGAGCAGAATTGATATCTGTAGTCCAAGAATAACATTAATATATGCATAAATACATGCAGTGTAACTGAGCTTTCTGCCAAAGGGAGTAGGTTGCTATAAGGGTGATAGATTTGAACTGCTGCTTTGTTACCTTAACATGGAAATATGCAGCTTCCTATTTCTCAGCAAAAAGTCATTTTGGTTTGTTAGTGTTCTGCCTGTAATTTATGGCATGCATTGGCTATGCTCAAGGCAGTTCAGATGACACCACAGGATATAGGTGATTTTGCCTCACCAGCTGGCTGCAGGTATTGATCAGGAAAAGACCTTCAAATTCCTACACACGTTATGTTGGCTTTAATCTGATCTCATCTTCAACATTTACTGCAGTAATCCTTGAGCTAGTAAAACAATTTACACAAGCAACAATTGCAAGACTATTTCCCTCCTACCAGCTGGATTCTAACTGCTGCTTCTGATAAATGCAGAAACACAATGGAGATGGCAGAGATAAAAATCTAAGATATAAGGGAGAGGGTCAAGGGTTTTGTTCAAAGAATTGGCTGCAGGCGCCTGAAGCTGCAGCAGGTAGAATCTAGTAACACTGTTGTTTTGGTTTCTTTTAAATTATTACTACTTTTTACTGACTAGGGGCAGCATGTGCCCACAGTCCACTTGAAAACCTAAGGCTGCCTTTTTCTAATGAATAGTTCATTTCAGAGGCACACCCTGCCAATATATTTTTAAGGCTTCTATAGAAGAAATGTATTTCTATACCTATAGTGTCTCTTGAAGGGACCAGTAGATGGTGCTCGGGACTCCATGTATCTGTACCAGGTCCGTTTGGAACCAATGAGACTTTCCTTGCACTGCAAATGGCTCTTGGCTATTCCTCACTCCCTGGCGGTGAGCCTAGTTGGACATGGCAAGGCCCCAGCTCTCCTCCTGCATCATCATCTCTAGATTAAGTAGTGCTGCCAGGACTTTTCTCGGAGTCATTCAAGCCTCTGAGCAGTACAGGGCAGCAGGAGGCATTGGGTAGGGTGATGATACCCTGGCCATGCTCAGAAGTGGAAATGAACTTTTACGACTTCTTGCCACCATCCCCGCAGGGAGGCCCTGGGTGGGGGAGCTGCTGGGTTCTGCTGTGGGGAGTTCATGAGGGGGCTGCCCCACAACCTCCTGCCAGCACCAGTCCCAGACCACTCCAATGCACACACTTGGAAATAGACTGGACCATTAGAGGATCACTAAAGCGTTGCTGCTGAGAAGTTTGGTTGAGGAGGGTTCCTGGGATGGTCTCTTTGGATATATTGCAAGTGTCCTGCAAGTGATACTTCTGCACAACCATTCTCAAAACTTGTGTTAGGAAATGTTTCTATCATTACCTACTCCTGGTAGCATGTAAGTGAAAAATCAGCCTTAGAAACCACGGCCATGTCCAGAGGGCTGCCACTAGGATCAGCCTAAATTTCATGAATAAATATCCACACTAATCTCTAAAAACACATTTTCCCTGGGTGGTAAAGAGCAATATTTAAGCATTGTAAAAGGTAAAGGCTGTAGCAGGAAATATCTGAATAAATGCAGTTCAAAGTGATAACTATCATATGGAAATATCTCTCTGAAGCCTACAAAAGTAGCAGGTGAAAACACAGATTTGTGTTTAGCATTTACACTCTATGCAGATGTGCTAAAATAACAAACTGGAATTGTTTAGGGAGCACAAATAATCCCCTAAGAACCACAGTTTCCTGCAAGAGCCTTGTTCTGTGCCTTCCTGATCTACCTTGGTTGTGTGATTGCTTGCACCACCTAAGTTTGATGAGGCTGAAGGCTGCTGGGGAGAGACACTGCTGCTGACACTGCTTCTACAGTTAATTGCAATGTGCAGGGAATGTGCAGCGATTAGCTGCTTCCGCTTTGGCTACACTTTGATGTCATGCCTGGTTTGATCTTCTTACCCACCCTTAGTCTTTTATATCAGATGTTGGAGTTGTATACCTTTGAGCTGTGCAGGATAGCACTAGGACAAAAATGTTCAATATCTTTTTTTTTTTTTTTTCCCTTCCTCTGATATTTTCATGAACCAGCCTTCCCAACATCCTTTTTATTTGTGCAAAGATACAGACACCACAAATATGTTGATTAGCTTAGAATATGAATTTTGTACTGTTACATTGTTAAAGGTTTTTCACACCTACTAAAAAGCACTAAATTTGTACAAAAAAGGGGATTATTAGGAATGGACATTTGCTACAACACACTGTTATCTGCCATTTCTAAATATGTGCGTTTTTGAATTAAAAAGCCAACCAGCAGCATTTTAAAATTTTGACTCAACTTTCCTGTATCATCATATGATCAGAGTTGCTAAGCAGTAGTTTTTGCCTTTCAATGACTGGAGTTACTTCACAATAGTGACACTGATGTTAAGGGGCAAGAAGTCAGATGCAGTGAAAATTCATGGTATGGTGCTATCATTGACTTAGTCAGCCAAGGGGGAAAGAACCAAATTTAAAATTATTCAGGGCACAGACTTGTCAGTCATATCTTCTCCAGTAGTTATATTTTAAAATTGTATTTCTGTTGGTACAATGGCGATATCTTTTTCTGAACTCAAGTCGTTATAAAGATAGATAACATTTGGATGAAAGGAAAAACTGCCTGGAAAAAGAGAAGGTACTCTTAGGCACTGGAAGTTAAGTCTGAGTGTGGATGAAACAAAATAATTATTTCCTATTTTAGCTAGAAAATGCAGTCGTTCATCCTTTCTCAAATTTATTTTGTTGTGACTCAAATGTATAAATAGAACATCATGTTCATAAATTCTGTCTCTATGCCATGAATAGAACTTTCAAGTAATAATTTAATCTTTTATTTACACTTTTGTATTATGCTTCTAGTTTTACGCTAAGACATGAGAACCATCTATCTCAAGAAGTAATTTTCATTTCAGGTGAGTAATCAATTTGATTAGTTGACTGAAGAATTTTGTGCCAGTTCCTATGAAATCCAATTTAAACACAACACAGTGTCCTGGAAATACAGATACCACAGATGAAGGAGTAAGATGCGATTTTCTGAAAAGGAACGGTACAGACCAAAGGGTTTGTATCCTATGTATGTAAAGTACATAGTTCTCATATGTACTTCTAAATCTTATAACAAAGAAAGGTAAAGATTCTAAAATAGAATCATAGAAACAAAAATAATTTCATAAATTTTGAAAAAAGCAAAGTTAGAGCATCTCAAATCATAGTGCCTGTACCATGTGTGGGAAAAGCATAAGGGTCTTAATTATTGGCTGTTAGAAAGAAGTATTTCAGAGAACCTGTTAAATCTTCTGACAAAGAAAAAATTGAGGAAAAAATGGATTTTTGAGGGAATTTTGGAGCACTGAAATACCTGCACTAATAGATGGGAATTCAAGAAACATTCTTGGGACTTTATAACCTTACACGCTTGAAAGATGCCACTTACATTTAAGCTATGCAATCATTTTCAATCTGATCATTATAATCCACCACTTCCTTTCTCTCCTTTGTAGTCTTGAAACAAGTCTTGGTCTAGAGAAGAAATACGCTATCTTATTAAGTGGCCAAAGTTTGATGGCATATAAGCACAAGACCCTTCAAATTATTCCATGGAAAAAACCCCCAACAATTTAACAAATGATTTTGATATAAATGGTGCTTCCATTCTTCTCTCTAGGATGAAATCCAGATGATTTACATTTTGTATATCACAAAGGAAACCAAAAAAGTGTATTTTAGGCTCAAAATAGAATTGATTGTTCTGATGATTTTTTCCTGTTGGACAGTATTTTAGAGCATGACAAGTTGTTTTATACACTTCCTTAATCAGCTAACACTATTTTAAATGCAATCCTTCTGAAGAGAGTAGATCAAACTGGTGTTACCAGGTGTTAACCATACTTCAGTTGGGTTTTTTGTTTAAGTACTATTTTATTTCAATCAAGAAGCAATCAAAAAATATATCTTTTGTTACTGTTCTTTTCCAAGTGTTTTTTGTGAGTGAAAACTCTCTTAAAATACTGCTTTTTACCATGTATATAGATTTCATATCAGAGGGACAGAGAAGAAAAATGTAATTTTCTATGCTAATCTCTCTAAAAAATAAAAGCAAACTAATTCTTATAGTCCATAATGCAGCAAGTCTTTAATGTACAGGAACAGAAAATTTCTAAAAGTCAGGTGAAATGAACACTAGATTACCACTATGTGCATTGTGTAACCACTGAGAAACCATTCATTCTGAGGTGATAGGACTGCCTTTCTACTACTAAACATAACCCCATTTCACAATCATTTTACACAAATACAGATAATCATTTGCGATTATCTGTGAAAAGAAGGGACAGATGTGAAAATCCCTTTCTGTTTTCAGAATTTAAGTCTGTAAACTTGCAGACTATGTTTTACAAAGTGCATTATCCGAGGCTACACTGTCACTATATGCACTTTGTATATCACTACAATGATATCCACTATTGCATGACATACATTTTAATGCTTATGTATCTTGATTTTGTCAAAGATGCATCTGACTATAAAAGAGCCTACAAACATTTTAAAGGCCTGATATATAGATTTTAAAAGTCTTTAAAGCATTTCAAATTAGCATATTTTCTCCATAGCATGTGTGGCATGTCTTCCTGGGCTAAAGCAAGTAACACAGAAAGAATATGCAAAAGATTGGTGTATTCCGGGGAACAATTTCCTCATCATACATCCATATACATGAAACAGAAATCCATCCCAAACAGACAAAAAGCTCTGTTCTTTGATTCATGCAGAAGTAATCCAATTGCTACCTACAAGTTCTGCTTAGCTCCAAACTGGTTAAATACAAATGAATTCAGCATTTTTTGATTAGACACCTTTATTAAAGTCTCCACACACCAGAATGAGTAGAATTTATTACATTTATATCATTTTCCAAACTTCTAGATGCTTGATTTAATTGTGTTTGCTTTAATTGTGATGCTTGCTTTCCAAACTTCTAGAGGCTTGATTTAATTGTGTTTTAATTGAACAGTAACTAAATCCTAAACCATTTTGCAGTTCGCATAAGCTTTTGAGGCTCAGGACACTCATGCTTCTGGGTTCCTTAGTGGTAGATAAAATCTGACAAGTTACATTTTTCTCCTGAGTTCCTGAAAGGGCTGAAGCAATCATAATGTTGAGGAATTTGCCAAGTTCACCAGAAATCAATTTCACCTGGTTTTACAGCTTGAATAAGACCTCATTGAGCAAAGCAATCTAGCTCAGAAAAAAAAAATATGTTCTTTTGTTCACAGGTTGTGTGCCTATTTGACTCTGCTAGGAAATGATTTACTATATTTACCCAACTGAGAAGCTGAGACATAGTCTTTGTCACTGCTTCATCTGACACAGGTTTCTCCCAGTTTCATAAGATGACTTCATCTATTTCAGTAGGAATGCATTTCTTTGTGTTGTGTCGTTATTCTGGCAAAGAGGTCTTTAGCAGCATTAAAACTTTCTAAAATCCCCTAATTTACTCCCTAGGAAATGGCTTTATGTGCTCTTACACATCGCAACGCGCTCTTTTAGTTTCTCTTCCCTTTTGCATCGATCCCCTATTTACCACATGTGGGTATGTTCTCAGTAGATATAAGAGTATAAATGGAGCAAGTCTACCTAACTACATACAGTTATGATAATTTAAAGTTAGATAAGAAGAAATTAAAGTATTTAGCTCTAGAATTAGCTAGGTGTATTACTAACATTGATAAAACCTACTACAAGAAGTAAATAATGGAAGTGCACTTCTGGATAAGTCTCTCTCAATGGAGCTTGTGCCAAAACTCTGCATGCTGCTGTCAGAACTGTTGTGAAACTACCCATGTGTGGAAAGTGGTCACTCCAGTAAAAGTAGTTAATGCAACAACTCTGCTGTAGATTGTCTTTAATAGCAAGGTTAGTTGTATTGATGAAATCCAGCCTCCACAGCCAGAATACAGAGACTGGGAGAACGACCCCCCTGCAATCCAGGAGACAGTCAGTGACCTGCTGCATCACACAGACACACACAAGTCTATGGGACCAGACGGGATACACCCGAGGGTGCTGAAGGAGCTGGCTGGGTGCTCACTAGGCCACTTTCCATCATTTACCAGCAGTCCTGGCTGACTGGGGAGGTCCTGACTGATTGGAAATTGGCCAATGTAACACCCATCTATAAGAAGGGGCAGAAGGAAGATCCGGGAAATTACAGGCCTGTCAGCTTGACTTTGGTGCCCAGGAAGCTGATGGAGCAGCTCATCCTGAGTACCTTCACACAACACATGTGGGACAACCAGATGCTCAGGCCCAGTCAGCATGGATTTATGAAAGGCAGGTCCTGCTTGACAAACCTGATCTCCTTCTATGACAGAGCAACCTGCTTATTGGATGAGGGAAAGGCTGTGGATGTTGTCTACCTTGACTTTAGCAAGGCTTTTGACACCGTTTCCCACAGCATTCTCCTGGCAAAAATGGCTGCTCGAGGTTTGGACAATCTCACACTTCACTGGGTAAAAAAACTGGCTGGATGACCGGGCTCAGAGAGCTGTGGTGAACGGAGTTAAATCCAGCTGGGTGGCCGGTCATGAGTGGTGTCCCCCAGGGCTTGGTTTTGGGGCCACTCCTGATTAACATCTTTATTGATGATCTAGACGAGGGGATCGAGTGCACCCTCAGTCAGTTTGCAGATGACACCAAGTTGGGTGGGAGTGTTGATCTGCTCGAGGGTAGGGAGGCTCTGCAGAGAGACCTGGACAGGCTGGAGCCATGGGCTGAGGCCAACTGCGGCAGTTTCACTAAGGCCAAATGCCGGGGGCTGCCCTTGGGCCACAACAACCCCCAGCAGCGCTACAGGATTGGGGAGGAGTAGCTGGAGAGCTGCCAGTCAGAGAGGGACCTGGGGGTGTTGATTGACAGCCGCCTGAACAGGAGCCAGCAGTGTGCCCAGGTGGCCAAGAAGGCCAATGGCATCCTGGCTTGTGTCAGCACTAGCATGGCCAGCAGGGACAGGGAAGGGATCTGACCCCTGGACTCGGCACTGGTGAGGCCGCCCCTGGATTCCTGTGTTCAGTTTTGGGCCCCTCACTCCAAAAAGGACATTGAATGACTCGAGCGTGTCCAGAGAGAAGGGCAACGAAGCTGGTGCAGGGTCTGGAGCACAGGTCGTATGGGGAGCGGCTGAGGGAACTGGGGGTGTTCAGTCTGGAGAAGAGGAGGCTGAGGGGAGACCTCATCGCCCTCTACAGCTACCTGAAAGGAGGCTGCAGAGAGCTGGGGATGAGTCTCTTTAGCCCAGTAGAAAGCGACAGGACAAGAGGGAATGGCCTCAAGTTGCACCAGGGAAAGTTCAGACTAGATATTAGGAAGCATTTATTTCCAGAAGGGGTTGTTAGGCATTGGAATGGGCTGCCCATGGAGGTGGTGGAGTCCCCATCCCTGGAGGTGTTCAAGAGTAGGGTTGATTTAGAGCTTAAGGATATGCTGTAGGTGGGAACTGTGCTAGGCGAACGGTTGGGCTAGATGATCTCCAGGGTCCTTTCCAACCTAGATGATTCTGTGATTCTGTATAGTACTACAGCTATTGTAGCTGAATACATTTTTAAGGTTTTTTTAGGAAACCAGGAATGAGAGCCACAAGATGCTGATCTTAAAATAACCAAATAACTGTTACCCTGAAAAGGGGGTTAATTCAGCAAAGGTGAAAATAAAAATATTTTCAGTTATTATTTATACACACAAACACATACACACACTACACATGAAGAATACACATTACACATATTTTGAGGATAACTGCAGTAATCTCGGGGTACAATAGGGATACTGAGTTAAAAACATTTCAGAAATCTCTAGAATGCAAACACACACACAAAATAAATAATCTGAGACAAAAGCAGGAAAGATACAGCATACTTGCAATGAGTAATGATGAAGATAATTAACTATTAAACCAGAAAGCTGATGATTTTTATGCCTCATTATCCAAGACAGACAGCAAGAGAATCAAAAGTAGATGCAACTTTAAATGTTATTTTCCTTACATTCCGAAATATCCAAATAGAAAAATCCATCAACATATACGAAGCTCACACTTCAGGCAAGGCATAGAGGATGGAGCAGTAGTTTATCACAGAATCATAGAATCCCAAGTTGGAAGAGACCTCACAGATCACCTGTTCCAACCTTCCTTGGCAAAAGCACTGTCTAGACAAGATGGCCCAGTGCCCTGTCTGGTTGAATCTTAAAAGTGTCCAATGTTGGGGAAAAGTTTATGCACTATTCAAAATAATAATTAAAAAAAAATTAAGAAGTGTACTTTCTCTTCAGCTAACCTCTTGACTTGACTATTTTCTTTGCTACCTTATACAAAATACTTAATATGACCTCAATTTCTCATTTACCAGACTGGGATAGTAATTCCCACCCCTTAAGAAGAGATGTGGTGCATAAATAATTATGAGCTGAGCTTCTGTGGTGAGCTGGGAAGAGATAATTGAACCTACAAAGGCTTCAAAAGGACCAAAAACTAGCTGCAGACAGGTCCAAGGCTTCTTGCAGCTTCATCTGCCATTGGACTGAACCAGCAACCGAAAACAATGATCAGAGTGAAACGGACTGAGACATGTAGTGGGGCTGAGGTACTCTTTACTTTCACAAGCCTTGATTATGAAATGATAAGAACTATATAGAAGTATTTAAGAAATCTTGTTTGCAAACAAGTCACTGGCAATGGTGGATTCAAGCCTTTGACAGTTTTTCTAGACCCTTAACATATGTACCTCACTCATTAAAAGAAACTTAAATTCTCTAAATCAAGGCAGAAGGAAAAAAAAGAAAATCTCCAATTGCAATGTAGCTTTGCAAACAAACTTGTTCCCATTATCTGGGAAAGGTCTGATGTTAGGGCACTTGCCAGAAAGTGAGCATTCTTCCAGAGAGGTTGCATTTGAAGTCTGTCAAAAATAAAACGACACACATGGTAGGTCTGAAACATTCCTCTCATAAAGGATGCCTTTGACCTCTGCATGAGCCAGTATCTCTTGAGGAAGGGAAGTTCTGCAACTAAGTCAAACTAAGTTTAAGAGAAACACTAGGTAACACAGGGATGGGAAAGATATGAAATTGTTAGAATTGACCCACAAACACCTTTGGAGAGGGTATTCAAGCTCTTTCATTAGGTGTATTTTCTTCCCAGGCTTCAGAGAGGCACCTGTCACAGCTGCCACCACTCCTGCGTGAAGTTGCAATGAGACTGGAACCTGAACACAGACAAAAATAATAATTATAAGGGGAGAAAGGGAAGGAGAAGGTTCCCTTGTGATTAAGTGAACAAAGCCTGTTAAGTTGTAAATCTGGAGAAAGGAGAAGGAGGAAGGGACCTGATGTTATGACAATATTCAGCAACAGAAAAATTGGCTCTTTGATGTTCTTAGACAAATAAATCGTTATTGTATAACAAAACATTTTTGTTTTCAAAGTAAAATTTATATGACACACATCAGACAAATAGAAAGAAAATAGTGTGAAGACATAAGGGACAAGTGAACATGACCACAGACTGGCAAGAAAACTAAGGAGGAAAAAAAACCTCCCCCACGTTACTTCCATAAATAATTCTTCTCATAGAAAACTAGAAGTAAACTGTAAGTAAAAGCTGTATTTTTAACAGCAGGCTTAACATTCTTCTGGGCAAACATTCTTTTAGAAATAAGAAAAAAATGCCTCTTTTTGGTCTGTTTGGTTACAAAAAATTTTGACATACTGATAAAATGCCAATATTATAATGCCAGTACAAAATGCTATTTCATAAACAGTGGACTACAAATATCTTTTAAATATTGGAAGACAGATAAAAATTTGGAAAGGCTTTGAAGGCATAATTTTAAGACTAGCTACTGGTCTTTGTATACATTCTTGAGCATAAATGACTACATGAGCAAATGAGGGGAGAATGTGAATCCTTGTGTATTTTTCTCCTCCTGTAACAACAAAACGTGTGTATCAAAGCTCCTGTTATATAGTACCTGGAAATTTCTCATTTAAAGAAAGGCCAAAAACATCTATCTAGTCAATAACTGCAGCTGCACTTGTTTTTACTTACTATTCCTATCAAGAGCTTTCTTGACACATGTCACTGTACAGCATTTTAGCCTAGAGTGAGCGAGTGAAAAACGCCAATCATATCAGCTTCAGATTATATTCAGTGTGTTCCAGGTAAAATATCCATTTAGTAATCCAAATATGGACTACAGCACCACTTATAGTAAAACACATGCTACGGTGATGTTTGCAGAGTTGTTGCTGTAACTCCCTCATGAGTGTCACATCTCTTAGCGCTCACTGTGACTGCAAGGACATTAGATGCATATGTGCAGAGAAGCTCTGAGAAGTGGGATGTAGATAAAGAGGAGCTGCAATAGGTTTCAGTGTGCTGGCTGCCTGCATGCATGCTGTGTCCTTCCTGCTGGTTTTGGAGCTGTTTACCCAAACCTCATCTTCAGATTTGAAAGACATTTCAACGTACAAGAGATCGCATGAAGAACAACTACTTAGGGAAGTATGGGTTAAAGTTGGAGGGATTAAGAAGCAAATTCTTATAAAATAGTATTTTCTTAGAACCATTCAGTTGAGAAATACCCTTTGAATTACTACATGCACATCCATTATTCATAGTCAAAGAGGAGTCCAAGTGAAAATAGCATCAACTAAATGGCATAAAAGCTATTCTGATCTGACGAATAATAACAAGATCAACATTTATGATGATTTTGGATGAGGTTATCCCACTGTAGCATATTCAAGGCACTGGGATTGGGAATGGTAAGAGAAAAGTAGGAAGAATGAGAAGGAAAATGTTCATTTTCAATTGCTAACCGCTTTCATTCCTTCCCTTGTGTAAGTGGCTTAAGATGTATTTATACAGTTCAGCAATAAAACTCTCAAGCTCCTTTGTGTGTTATCTGAAAACATGAAGTTTCACACACAGATCTACTTCCAGCTTGAATGCATAAAACAACTCTCCACTTGATTTCAGCAGTGATGATTTCCTCATCTGTAGCTAGTGTCTAGTAAAAAATTCACATCCGCTTTCATGTCCAGTTTCACGTTCTGCTTGAGTCTTGAGTCCTTGACGCTTATGACTGCTATTTTTTGCATGCTAGATTTTGACCTTATATAACACAATAACTGACATTTGCAGGCAAAGTAGAAGAGTCATAGTTTAAGTTTGGCAATACTAGATTGAATAGGTGGACAGCTATAGTACCATTTATTTGTAAGAGACAGAAGATTGCTGCTGGATTTCCCCTGTTGCTCTATTTACCAATAACACAAATCAGTTATATCTCTGGCCAGAGCAAAAATGATCAAAGGTGGAAAGACTTTTTGCATAATATCAAATCCATCAGTAGAACAACACTGAAGGATGAATCACCTCTCAGAGGTGAGTGAAAGAATGAAATGCCTGCACCAGTTGCACATATTAATGAAAGAGCTGGGGTGTCATTGCTATTGCTTATGCTGAATTTCCCAAGTGTACTGGGCCACTATTGCTCCAATACATTAATAACAGAATAGATTCAGACCTCAGTTGTTTTTGCTTAGTTTCTTGAGTTAGATACAGATCAATATCTTATTGCTGAGCCCTACCTGTTCATGAATTTTATCTAAAACTTTACAAATAAATTCTTCACAAAAGATGCTATTGCAATACATCATGTTATCCAAATAAAATATTCCAAACACTCCGGATTAAAAAAAACCCAACTTTTCTGGAGGTTGCATGCTCTACAGCATGATGCTGTTATTCCCTTAGCTGGTATCATAATAATTTTCAGTTTATGAGAAGGAAGGAGAGATAAAAGAGCTGTTGTCCAAGCAAAGATGGAGACCCAAGGCACTCACTACCCTTCCATTTCGGACTGGATAAGAAATATTTGTGAAAATTTGTGACATTCTTAAACAGATCTTCTGATTGAAGAATCTTAGTCAAAATAGGCCATATCCTTTCACTTAAAAATTGTTTAAGTACCAATCCCCCCCCCCCCAAAAAAAAAAAAAAAAAAAAAGAAAGAAAGAATTACCATCTCCCTCAGAAAGCATGGGTTTATGTTTTTCATTGATCCGTTTTCACAGCTTGTAACTTATCAAATTTAAGTGACATTTCCAGAAACCATCAACAAAGAAAAATGAATCAGCTGCTAAGGAAAGCAGGCTAGAGAATCTGCCCAGCTCAGTCCCAAATCAAGTATTCTAGAAAGCTTTGTGTAGAGGAGAAAATAAATAACTAGTGAGACAGATTCCTGGTGGACTTAAATTAAACAAAGCCTGTGTTTAAAATTATTCCAGGAGATGGCCAATATAAACACCCCCTGCCTGAACCCAGCATACCTAAGATGGAACTTTTAAGCCCAAATGCACAACATCTGGCTCATCAAGTGAAAAGGGCTCAACTTCCGTGTTAACTATCATTTCAAACTGCATACTGAGTTTGCCTTAAAACTCTGGGAATATGATTATTTTGTATAAGTCATTCCCGCAGCTGGATGAGAAACATTCTTTGAAACAGTAACATAAAATGTTATTTATATCTATTCACATAACTTGAGAAAGAAATTGCCTGCGTTAGTAAAAAGATGATCTGCTAATTAAGAAAAGAAATTAAGTGAACAACAGCCAGCAGGTATTTTTCAAGAATAAGTGTTGTCAAAGACAATCCCTTTTCCTTTTACAACACAATAATATGCTTTCCTTGGGGAAGAAGCAGTAAACATCTTATGCCTTGAGTTTAGTAAAGCAGTATCTTACATGCCCATCTCATAAACAAGCTGCAGAACTTGGTCTAGATTAAACCACTATGGAATTGTTGCTCAACATAACAAGTTTACAGCAAATGGGAACTAGACCAGCTTTCTGATAAAGATGTACTGAGTAATTACCAAGGTTTCACTTTAAATTACAAAGAAACAGTACCAAGCTGGGCTTCATTGGAGTCCACCCCACTCTCACACTGTTCGATATCTCACAGAAGACCAGAATAATAGAAAGGAAAACTGCTTTAAATTCACATCAGGCTGCAAGGGGTTAATAAGCTCTTTGAAAAACAGGCTTACAATTCAAGAGGATGTTTATACTGCTTTTAAGATTTATAACAGACAGTATAAGAAGCAATAGAGTTAAACTGAAGTGTGGTAAATTTAAGGTAGGAAAAACATTTAAGGTATGAAAACATTTCTAGTTGAAAGAACAGTTAAGCACTGGAATAAATTTCCTAGAGAAGTTTTAAGAATGAATCTGAAGAGACATGACTGTTTTGGGACAGGGACTAGCAACCTCCTTTCTTTTGGGGTCCTATTTTCCACGTATCCTAAAATGTAAAAATCTAAATATAATTTCAAAATAGCCTTTGCATTATAGTGATAGAAAGGGTCCAAGTACAAGAAATAGAAATGCTTCTTATATCATGATAAATCTGAGTTTGATTCAGGTAAGAGGAAAAGCAGTATGCCACTATCTTTTACTCCATTGTTTCTGATCAGAAGATTGAATTCTTTTGAAGATAATCTGCAAGGGTACATGGTTACTAACACAGACATAAGTCATCTGCTCATAGTAGTGATTTTTAGTGAAGTTTCTTCCTCTATTATGCCAAGAATCATTTGATTTGCAGATTACATAAACGACAATAAACTTGGACTAAAATCTCCTGCACATCCTGCATTTGACTGTCAAACAATTTACTTCTCTGACAAAATGTTTGTGGAGTTCAGTGCAGAGAGAAATTATGTTCTACTTCCAGATATTACATGACATCTACTATCACCTAGAAACAAGATCTTTAAAATTTTGTCAAAAAAGATTTCTGGGCTGAAAGTTCAGCATTTGATTCACATATAATAGTCAATGCATTCCTTTGGTTTTTAATGTATCCATCATTCAGTTCACTTATCAGCACACGTTACAGTTAGCATTATATTACTCCTGTTACAAAATGTGCATTTACTTTGTCTAGTATTGATAAGAATCAACATAGACTTAAAGCAATTCATGGAATTCTTTAAAAAAATCCCTTTCATCAGAACTTCACAGGCAGAGGAACCAGGGAACATTCAACTCCATTTAAAGTGACAAATATTTTTTGTTTGTTTGTTTGCTCCCCAACTTGCAAATAGAACACAGAACTATGTGATGCAGAATATTTGAAGCAAGATGTAAAAATTTACAAAACAGGGCTTGAATGCCAAGTGTCCGATCTGTAGTACTGATAGTACAAATGCAGGGTTTGAATTAAAAATTAGATAGTTTAGGTCTTAATGCCATCTTCTAACAGATACAGAAAAAGACCAAACACACCTCAAACCTGCTTGCTGTGAAGATCTCCTATTTCTCTGATCTATTACTGGCCTCTGTCAAACCCTAGATGTGAGAGGGAGCGGGCAGCAGAGCTGGCCTAGATCTGTGCTCCCAGGGCCAGCAGCAACACAACCACTGCTGTCTCTGCCTTTGGTCAGAGTTCCTAATCAGAAGAATTGGTCCAAGAGCAAGTAATGACTGTATATGATGAATAAAACCACAACAGAAAAAAAGAAAGTCACTTAAACCAAAATCCTTGGTCTTGGAAGTTTAAATGAAGCCACCAATATTTAATAATAAAAGTTTAAACCAGTAACCTCTTCAGTTTGGGGTTTTTTGTTATTTTTTAATTTTTGGTTTGTTTTCTTAACCTCTCTCTGGTTCAATTAAAGGTATGCTATCTGTAAAAGAAAGGCAAACACATCCAATTAGCTGAGACCAAGTTTATAAAACATGATTATGCTTCAATAGGCTGACTGAAAACACATAGTAAACTCAGAAAAAATTATCCTCTTAGTAAACATTTAGTGTCTTATTCCTCCCCCAGTGACAAGAAGAATTGACTTCTGACAGAAACATTTACTCCCAAACACTGTCTCTACCTTCATCAATTTATTTGATGTTTCTAAAGAACCATTCCATTTGGGTGCAGGTTGATGTCCTATCCTCGAGGTCATTTCAACACCCCTTTCATATAGCCTTGCAGGAAAATAAGAAAATCTAAAGAGAGTGGAACACACTTCAGAAAAAAATAAAATTAATCTTGTTCCTTTTTCAGCATCATGGGTACTGTAACTCAAGAGAATTGTGACAAAAGAAATCAATAATTCATCAACAGCTGAAAGTGACACATAGTGAAAAGGGCATGTGTACATAAAAGTGGAAATTTGTGTGCTTGTAAAGAAAGTCTGAAAGGTAGATGGTTGGACTGCAGATAAAATTACTTTAGAAACAACTGAAACAGTTGCTCTTTGCTATCTACTCTGTTGCAAAGGCCTTATATTCTGACTAATTTATTACTTTTTTTCCATCCATGAATAAAGCATTCATCATGTAGATTACTATGACTATTCAGGTCCTTTACAGAAAGATGTATATGTGATAATTAAGGTTGATTTTGGGAGAATTAAAAATCTACAAAACTGAGTTTGCAAAGCTTTGTGTTGTTAGAAACTAAGACTTCACAGTGAACAGAAGAGGAATTATTTTTGTATTCAGGGAGACATGACTCTAGACAAATTCACACTCCTAAAAATTCAACAAGATATTTCACAATCATCCATATGGTCTTTGTGCTAATGTCACTTCACAAGCTGGCTTATAGATCTCTTATGATTATTAAAATGTGTTACTAAGCTCCTGAAATTGTGAAGACAAAAAGATCAGTTACTGAACTCGGTGCACTATGAAGGCACACAATTTTAGTTCTTTTACCCTAATTTTTTGATTCTCAACTTTGTCATGTAATTTAAGCAAGCAAAAGATGCTACCTTGCAGTTTGAAAAATAAGCTTGTGCCATGTGGGAAGAGCTTTGTGTGGCCTCCTTCAATAAGGAAAACAGCCTTTTAAGTGTTCACTGAACTGGGAAGTGACAGGAATAAGAGTGGCTGAATCAAAACTAACAGAAAAAGTGTTAAAAAAAAGGAAAGTAACAAAGCACTTTCAACCAGGGAATGACATGGAGGTTATGGTATGGTCATTCCAATGATTGAAAACATCAGGAGGTAAGCCACAAACAGGGCACAGTCCTAATGGGGTTTGTGAATTTATACGCTCCAAAACAACAGCTCCACTCCTTCCATCACAGGAACCCTGTCTCATGGATGAGAGGTGAAGTGCATGCATGACCACAGCCCTAGGGTTTAGTGCAGCAACCTGCAAGGTTCAAGGTGATGCTATACATCTGTACCACTTACCTTGGAGTAGCTGCTGCAAGTCACAACGAACACCAATATACAGACTTTCTGTGTTAAGTCCTTACAAGTATCACAAAGTTCTATTAAATTTGATGTGCATTTCCTAGCTAATTAGTGCACTGAGATATTTTAGATGGTAACAGAGCAGAGAAAACCAGAAGGGCATAGCTTAAGTTATGTTACTTCTGAATTGAACTTAGAAATTCTGCTTTTATATGGAATAACATTTTGAGTTCTTTAAAGAAAATCTATTGATAACTTACTCCAAAGCAGAACTCAGACGGCTAGTCTGCCATGCAGCAAGTAAACGTACCATTCATTCGCACGCTCCGGATTTCTTCAACTTGGGGCTGTGTTTTAAGGACCAGCTTCCTTAATATGGACTAATTAATATAGGATGCAAGTATTCTGTATGTTCTGACAAATACTTTTTTTTGTACTATACAGTGGATCCCCACAATTATGTCAATCAATTTGAAAAGACCAAAGCAAGCACAAGTCTGGACAATGGCATTCAGTCTCCTAAGAGGATGTGTGGAAATGTGCAGCCATAGGGAGGACATAAGCAGAAAAAAAGAAGGAAGAGGCAGCAAAACAGTATTGACATCAAACATAAGAATCCTGAAGAATATTTCCATCATACACACAGCTAGCTTTGTGTTTTTACCAGAGCAGTAGCTCAGTGATCACAATCTGGAGGGGCCTAAGAAAACTAGGAGAAAGCACTTTCAGCTAGAGGAAAGTAATAGTGCAGCCATACAACATATGCTCTCATTAGAGTCATTCCTTGTTTCCTGGGATATATGTTCATTCTCCCCGTTAGCATCACTTACTATTGTCTCAGTAATATTTTACAGTACAATACTGTACTGTACTGATAGTCTGATTTCACCAGAGCGACAGAGGTGGAGGATGAGAGATGTTGTTAAAAATATGATCACACTCCTATCCACCATTTTATGGCTTTCAAAAACCTTATTTCTATTTGCTCCAAACAGAAATCAACAAGAAAACAAGATCAAGGCAATGCAAGTAAGACAGACTTTGTGAGGGAGGCAAGAAGGTTTCAAAGGATTTTAAACACAAGTGTTGTACAGATGTTTAGTAAATGAAACCACAAAGTCTAATCAAACAAACATTTTCAGGCAGTTTACAGTCATGGAAAGAAAGTGGAAGAGATGGGAATTCTAGTTTTGAGCATGAAGGAAACAGTTATTTTCAATTTCACTGGATATTTGCAAAATGCTGTTTAATAGATGTACCACCACCCTTCACTGCCTCCACCCTTTGTGCAAAGGCAGGCTATGGTGCACTCAGAGACCAGGCTTCACAAGACTTTGGGTCTCAAGAATAAGTGCTTAGTTGACTTCTGTCTGAATAATATTCTAAAAGTAGGTCTGAAGGTCTGACACCTTCCAAAAAACCTACAGGTTAGCATACCAACACCCTCCTCGCCCTGCCAACCCTCCAAGAAAAATTTCAAAGAGGAAAAAAACCCAACCTGTTTCACTTTAACCTCTTTTACATTAGTTAAAATGTACACACAAAATGATCAGCTGCAACACTGACAGCATCATACAAATCACTCCTCTTTACAAATTTTGGTTTTAGCATCACAGAGTATTTATGCTTCATTTCTTTATATAATTTTCATCACTTATGTCTAACTTTCTTTTTCCTGACAACCCAGAATTTTTACTGGGAATAAGTGACAAGAATTACAGGAAAAAAATTCAAAAGCTCCTGATCAGAAGGATTTTTTAATTTTTTTTTTTTTTTCCCTTTCTGATGAACATGTGCTACAGGTCATTAGAAGGGCAGATTCAAACCCTATCTGTCCTCTACCCTTACCTTTTGAAATAGGCTAATCATTTGAGTCTAATTGGAGGCCCCATCCTTCATATGGCTCCCAGGATGCAGGCATCATATTTATAGGAAAGACTGAAAACAAGCCATGGAGGAAACCAGATGGATTTTGTGAATTAATACATGGCACTCAAATACTGTCTGTCAGGTATCAGTATCTAAGCTAGAGGTGAAAACCTTAAAGAAGCAATTCCAGAACCCTTTCAGACCATTAATTGCACCACGTAGCACAGCACAACTCTTTCAGGTAAAAATTTTTGAAGATTGTATTTTTTTAAAAAAATCTATTTATATCTGTATGCACATTATCCCAGACCTGCTTCTTTATGGTACCAGTACCTAAGGCAGACTGAGGAAAGCTTCACAGAGGCCAAAAGGAAAGACCACTTTACTAAGATACTCCAAGCCTTGGCTGCAGCAGTAACTTGCACTTCTGTCATGCCCTGTCCCAGCTCTTCTCTTTGAGTGGTCACTCTCTCTGCAGAGCAGCAGATCATTCTCCCAAATCAACTCCTGAAAGCCACATTCAAACTGTGGACAGTCTTCCATGGCTTCCCTCTCCACCTATATATCATGGGAAACTGGCAAATGTGATAACACAGCAAACTTGTAAATGACAGTCTCCATCATTTATCAGAATCAAATTCTGCACAAATAGAATTTCAGAAACTTTAAAAAAAAAAAGTATATTTAATTTTGAGCATAAATTAAGGTTTAAGACAGAATTCCAAATTTACAGGTGATATTAAACATGATGGATGAAAATCTTATTTAGCATGTACTAATTTTTAGACTACAGGGAATGATATGATGTGCAAGCTTAAGAATGTATAACTGTCTCATGGCCTAATGCCATGTCAGTAGGACTATTATCCCACCCAATTGTTTGCAAGATTGGAGGTCTAAAAAAAAAAAAAAAAAAAAAAAAAAAAAAAAAAAAAAAAAAGCAGTCCTTAGGTGATGAAGGACAAGGTACCATAGGTAAAGACATTAAAGAAAGTGTTCCTTTACCAGCAGAAGCACCCTAAGGTGATCAGAAGTCCAACAGTCCCAGCACCACTGTGGGAAACCAAAGCTCATTACCAGCAGAATCTTTAAATGGTTCCCAAGAGGAGTGCCATCATAAACTTCAGAATTTTTGCCTTTCAAGAGCCTTACACAGAGAAATAAATTTATACAGACACACAGAGAAGTGTTTCACTTCCATTGAATCAACATTTGCCAGCTTGTAAGCATTTGTTCAGAAGACTGCTAACCAGCTTTAATTGATCAAACCCAGTATAAGGAAAGTGAAACAGTAAGTGGAATATTACATTCTTTTGCATTACATGTATGAGCTTTAAGTGTATATTTACATCGCACTATTATAAAAATAGTTGTGATTTTCTAAATCTGAATTGACTTGCAAGACATTCTTAGTTACCATACCTTAGCAAACCAAAATAACAATGTAGTTGAAGTTCTTAAGTTAAACATTTAAACCATCTCTAAAATACTGAGTATCACACTTCCATTTCCACAGATTTCTTATATCTAATTGATGCTTTGAGCTTGTAAGTGCATTTTTTTTTTTTAAATCAAAAGGCTGCTCACATATTTTGTCTAAGAATGAATGTGAATTGATGTTGAACCAGAGCCCCACAACAGAGTTGAAGACACTTGCACTCTACTGTAACAGTAATCTCCTGTCCCTTCCTCACAGAGATCCTAAGCAGGTCTGCAATGCCAGATGTATTATTCACCATCTTAAAACTGGGAAAAAAAAATATTCATTTTGTTAACATAATTAGTTGTGGATTATAGGTAGCTAAGCAGTCTATAAATCATTTGTGCATTCAGAAGCAACCATGTAACAAAGCTTTTTACTATTTTCCAAATAAATAACATGTGTTTTCAAACCGCACTCTAAAAAGGTTGTGCAAATTCTTTATTTTGCTGATTCTATCAAGTGCAAAATTGAGTTTCCTTTTGCTTGATCCAAGGACATCCATTTTTATTTCCTTATTTGTGATACCCAGGAAGGTAATCCTATATATGAAAAAATGATATTCAAATTATCTTTTTTTTGCTAAAGAATATAGACTGGAAAGTTCTACAGCAAAATTACACTAGCTCATACGGGAGAGTACAAGTAATGGGGATCGATTTAAATATTTAAGATTTTGAGATTTTTTTCAGTTTAGAGCAAAGCCAAATTTAGTGCTGGCTTAGGAAATCTTCTGTGCATATGAGTCATAACTGTGCAGCTGATCAGTAAGAGAATCCTGAATGGTAAGGTGAGTAAGAGTTCACACATCAGGTTTTTTGCACACTAGGCAGAAATAATTTCAGAGGAATAATATCTCTGACTGAGATTGTTTGCATCCCTTCTCTAACATTTTTCTTCTTAATGCCACACATGTGCAGAACTAAGATTGGAATCAGCTCTGGGACTCTTAAATTGCTACTTCAAATGCTGGAAAATACTGAAAAAGAGTCAGTGATTGCTTAAACCTAAAGGGGTATTTTATTTTTCCTTGTCTAATCAACTTCTCTGGCTTCTTAGTATACATAAGTTGCTTTTTTACTCCGATAGTTTGCAAGAATATTAACAAGAGGACAGGAATGTATGGCAAAAGCTCTTTGTAAGACTAGAAGAAATAAATTATCTTAACTTACATAGTTTGAGGAACACACGGTTGAAATGCAGCCCATATGCATGGTGATTATTTATAGGCATACAAATTATATTCAAAAAAGAGCCAGATGGCTTTAGCAACACATCTGCTGTCTTCAAGGCAGAACTTCTGAAGCAAACTTGGGACATTAACTTCTATTATAGAGCAGTCAGGAACCAGTAGGACTACATTTGCTTTGTAGTCTGTAAGAGTTGTATCTTCCTACACAGAAATTGAATTTAATCTGAAGCCAGCATCAAAGACCGGCTGCAATATTTTGTGTTTTAACAGAGTTATCATTCTGTTACTAACTAAATGCAAGGCTAGGAAGGTAGGTCACCACTAAGACAAAAGCCAAACAAAGCCAAGACTCACACATGCTAAAGTAAGTAGTGGTTATATAAATTTTTGTGCCAGCTATGTTCTGCATATTTTGCACTAATTTTCAGCAAAGTCACAATCCCTCAAATCATAAAAAATTGCAAAGATTCACGCTACACATTATTTATTTTTTTCCTTAGGAAAAGGTTCTCATTTAGCAGATAATTCTGAGAGGCAATTGAAAGATGTCTAAAGACACAAACATCAAAACTCTGTGAAATGTTTTAGAAAAATATCAATTTATATTACCGGGGGCAGGGTGGGGAAGAAGTGAGACATCTATTAACTACATGCAAAATAAGCATTTGGAAATGAGGAGACAAATCAGGAAAGAGCATTGGGAGAATCGCCTCCACTGTCATGGATTCTAATCTCCACCTGGACAGATTCTGGCACATTGTCAGAAGTGCTTGACATCGCTATCTGGTCACTGCACCTACTGCCTTCTGTATTACTGTGTGATACTCTGAGTAGTACTATCTCTTGTTTTTATTTATATCCAGCTTTTCTGCAGGAACAGTACCCCTCTCCTCCCCTCCTTATCCTTGTTATATAAAGCAGCTTTAAAAGAGACAAACAGACATCTTGATCCAAAAAAAGCTGAATTTGCCTTTTCTGCTAGAATGTATTCACTCCAGAGAGTGCAGCTTTTCCCACTTTAAGATGGCAGGTTTAGATCCACTCTATTTTTCTGATAGAGTAGATAAAACTGGAAGCTTTTTTTACTGCACCATGTAGAAGTCCCGGTGCTGGCAGTTCCAAGCCTATGCCTTGCTAGGAGGAGGAAGGCCAACCTCGCTGTTCTCTGGCACTACTTGTATTCCCAGCTGGGAGTTAGAGGGCAGATAAGTGCAGTGGAAGTTGTCCATTGCCTGACAGCATGTGCTAGGTGACATTCAACTGCATTTACATCTCTCTCCTGGGATAGATAACTGCAACAGCACCCAGTTGTACTGGCCTCCTGATCAGCCTACACTCTTGATACTCCCACATCGACAGAACGGCCAAAGGCCACAAAGTTCTTTGGGCTGGAATACACAGCAGGACCATACTGCTCCTTTTTGCAGGGCATGCCAAGCCTCTGGAAAGCATGGCAGGTCTTCAGGAAAACTCTTGTAATGCCATTTCCCCCACATCTTCTTACTACTTTAAAAATATGGTCAGGAATAATCAAGTTAAACAAGACTCAAAAGATTGTCTCCCAGACATCTCTAAACATGCCATGTTTGAAACAGAACAAGCTTCATTTTTGCAACTCTCCTGCAAGAAATAAATACACTGCCAATGAAATTCTAATTTTCACTGAAAGCATAAAAGTTAAAGCATATACAGATACTTTCCCAGGTTTAAAAGTTGTCCTAAAATCTGGAAATTCTAGATATCAATGCATTTGCTTCCCTTCGTTAGGTAAGATGCTACTGCTGATATTTATGAACACTCAGTTCCCCAAATTTTCAAAAACTTCTGGAATGATTTTTAGGAAGGCTTTTTGTATTATATCAAAATAAAACATTACCCTCTCTTTGCTTATGTATGTCCCTTAATTTTGTTAGGCTATCTAATTTCATCATGGTTCCCAATCATCCCAAATAACCTATTAAGAACTTGCTATGAGAGGTGGCGAATTTGACCCCTTTGAAATGCTAATTGAATTCCTTATCTGCAAAACTAATATTTGCATTGTACAGCTCAATGATGGAGAAAAGAATTAAACCCATAAGCCTGATGAAATGATAAAATGCATTTGTTTAAATAAGTCATTAAAATTAAACAGTGCTTATTCTAGGTTCTTATTTTGATTCACATAAGGAAAAAAAGGCGGCAAAACAAATGCTAGAGATCACAGGTCCCTACAAAAATTCTACAGCAATGCCCTTTCAGTCTAACAAAATCAGCATTCAGCTTAGGTGTTCAACTGTTATATGAATATTATTCTTAACTGTGATATTACCAGTATGACTTGGACTATTCCAAATGAGTTACCCTGGCAGAACTTTGTTCTTTGAATATTGTTTTCTTTTAGCCTTTACCATTAAAATGCTTTATCACACACACAAAGTTGTGATTCTGCTTGCTGCTGTTGGAAAGGAGAAGCATATTTTCATATCATGGATAATAGCACTTTGAAAGTAAACAGAAGTTTTAGAACTGTTGAAGTTTCCATATACTGTTATGTCAAGCCTCTTTCTCTATGGACTGGAGTAAGGGAACTGCTCTGCTCTTACTGGCTGTCTGCTACAGCTTCAGCTGCACAATGGTAATTGGAGAAGAGATTAACTCTGGTTAAACATTTGACTGCGTTTCCTTTGGGAGACTATGGAAACATGCCAAAGAGTGATTCTTCGGAGTAACACTTGCACTAATCTCTAGACCTGCCTTCATCAACTGCATGTGCCAAGCCTCTTCAGTCCTCTGGGAAAGGAGTTTCCATGGGCCTGATGCTTGTCTTTTAACATGTAAGACTGGGTCTTCATGGTGTTGGCTTCTTCCACCACCCGTAAAAGCAAAGATGAGAATACTGGGATTAGTTTGTCTTAAATCAATGCAAGCACATGCCAGAATTGCAGCTTTATAAAGCCATCAGCAGGAGTTAACAGTGCATACTCTATGCTTCTTAATATAACCAATATTATAAGTCAAGCATACTCAGTCATCCCTTCACTTCCACACAACTATGTGGAAGAAAAACTGGCATTAGACTGAATTCATCCTCAATGAATACTGCCCCTTCGAAATTACCTGATATAGCCAAATTCTTTCTGGTTAGACTAAGTGACTGTTCTGCACAAGTTAAGTGACAATATAAAACTGATTTCTGTTTTACATGCCTATGGTAAGGTCCCAGTGAAGTAGTTAAAAAGTAAAAGCAATATGCTTATTAAGGTGACAACTACAAAAAAAAGTTATTTCCTCTGAAAATTACTAAGTGTTGTATTTGGATGAGATAATACATATTTGGAGAAGAAATGAAGATGACTTGGATATTTACTAGGTTTCCTGTTCAAGAAATACCTAATAAATCATGCGAGGGACTCTTTTCCTGCAAAAATATTATATTAAATAGAAATCAGTGGAAAAATCTTGCTGTTAAAGCCATCTGTTTCACTCCCTCATGCTCACAAAAAATGTACATGCATGTGCATGCATGAAAATAAGAGAATGGATTAGATACAGATAAGTATTCTGAACTAGAAGATTGAGTTTAAATTAATTTTAGATGCAGTGAGATGGTGTCAGCCAGGACCAGATCTTTGCAAGTCTCACAGTGAACAGCACCATGTGTGGAAGACTATAACTGCACTTTCCTCCTGACCTTAGGCTGAGGTTAGCAAACTCCTGAACAATGATTTAAATACCTCAAAAGTTTTTTAACTGATGTAAATTCTAAATAAGCAGGCAAATCTTGCTGTGAAATGATTGTCACTGCCATACAATTAAGTGTATGGACCAGCAAAATACAGACTTGAGGGTCACAGTATTAAATGTAAAACTGAATTATAAAATTGCAGAAGGCTGTATTTAAGACTATTTTAAAACTAATAAGGTCTTAAACAGATAGGGGAGAATGATATATAGATCTACCTGTATCTATGCAAAGCAGTCAAATGTAGATCAGCAAAGAGTCATCTTTGGCCACGATAATGGAAGATTAAATAATGGGCTTTTTAACACATAAAAGTAAATTTACTACATGGCAATAAGGCTATAACCACATCATATTATGGAGGGGTTTTTTGGACACAAATATATCTATTCCCTGGCAAAATTAGTTATATAATCATTTAATTAATAGAGTGGAAGATTAGAAATGGGGGGGGGGGAAATATACTGTTTCTCTTGTTGCTCCTGTCCAACTGTTATGAAATCTGAAGATTTTTTAGCTCAGAGCTGTCTTACAGTAAGAATACTGATGTTTTACTACTTAAATTATCTTGAAATCTTGCACTGTAGATAGTCTGTCTGGGCATAGAAAAAATGAATATGTGTACATAAAGTCACATTAAAATTAAAATCCACAACAAACTCAGAATATTTCCAGTTTGAATATAGAGTCTAACTAACAGTCCTTGTTGAAAGTGTCCATGGAAAAAGGGAGCTTCCTCTCATTTTAGAACAAGTGTTTTCTGAGAGTGTTTGAGATTCAGAAACTACTCTGGCTCAGAGGAAGGTTCTCAACTCAGTGTGTACAGTTGACTCAAGTTTCCAGGTGAAATTTAGGTGTGGCAAATGTGCTTATTCCTCAATTACTCAAAGAATTAGTATGAACCCCTGCTAGGCAAAACCACCGATATGTAACCCCACTTGACTTCAGGTCAAGTCAAACAGGGTCAAATTCAATATTTTAGATGTTGATGTAATTTGAATAAAATGGGTTACAGATGTGAGAGAGTTGGTGGAGAAACAGAGAGGCTGAAGCAGCAGCTCTTTGGTTCCCCCCAGAGACAACACTGAATGTCCAAGGGAGTTTTCCTACCTACTGCTGAACATCCACCTGTCTGCTTCACACTATCTTATTATTATATAAGTTTAAAGCATTAAAGATTATGAAGTGTAACATTTTTTATTAATTAAATCTTTCTAGGCAGAACAACTCACCAGGTTAGAACATCTCACACAACTGTTAACTGACTTGAAACATAACTTCTAGTTTTGTTTAACCTCTACAATACTACTCAGATTTCACAATCATACAAAATCCAATTAAATAATTCCAGAAGGGATATTATTACATGCAAAGAACTCAAGCCCTAGAGCTAGAACAACAATATGAACATGGTTTGCTATCTCCAAAGACAGCATAAAGATGAGTAGTAACTTTTCAGTGCTAATAAATTGTAGTTGAACTCATAATACAGATCTCCACTGAATACAAGCTATCATGCATAAGTTCACTGTCCCTTCATAAATATGTAGAGTTGATAAAATGTTTTAAGGTTTTTACACTTTTTTCAGTTCTCTTTGGAATGAAATAAGCTAAATCACAAGCATAAAAATATTTAATGATTCTAGTAAGTTTTGGAGAAGGTCCAAAGCAAGAGAAAGAAAAGAGTAATGGTGAGGTTTTGGGGGAAGAAATAAGGGAATTAAATAAACCAGGTTAAAAAATCGGCCTCAAATAAAGTCAAAAGGCAAAATTCAGCTGACCCTTAAAACTAATACTGAAGCTAAACAAACCCCCTGAGTGAGCATTACAATGTGGCTTCATGCTGGAAGGCCAGTGGAATAGGAAAATTGAATGCCTCTACAAACTTATAAACACAGCCAATTATTTCTCCTACGAGTCCATAACCTGTGGACTTACACAAAAAGTATTTTATCCATCCTTTAACATCTGAAACTGTAAGATAGATGAACTTAGTTTGCTGTGTCAGTTGTGGAGCTACATTTAAAGCCTTGGATCTCACTCTCTTCCAGTTTTGAAAGCTAACCATTAATACCTTAGCAATGTTATTACTTCCTTTTTCTCTTTATGAGTCCAGGATTAACCTCTATAAATGATCTGATAATCTCCACAACAAATTTGAAGCTAATAATTTAGAGTATTTTACCAAAACATTTCTATAAACAAGCAAACAAGATTCCTTTCTCCTGCACAGTACTCCTCAAGAAGCTTTTAATTCAAGACAAAAGTTCTGTGAGAGAAAAGTTATGGAAAAACCAACTGTTTAAGACCTGTTTAGGGCATAGTCACAGTTTGACATATGCCAGTCTCCAGGCCTTTCCTCCAGACCTTCTCCTGAATATATTTTCAAGGAAGAGTACTCTTTCTTCAATCATTGTTTAAATGTAGCTGAACAAACCTTGTAAAATATTATATAGTCCAGATGCATTACTGCTGTTTTCTGAGAAAATGCACTGATATATAGTGTCCTTCCTTTAAGCTTTTATAGTGTTCTGATCCCATCCATCTCACTTTGTCAGAAACAGGTTACTGGGTTAAAACAAAAAAAAAACAACCCACCACATTGGAGTTCTGCACCTGTCCAGAAGGCTTTTGATCTTCCATGATTACACAGAGACACAAAAATCACACACAGAGAAACAGCAGCTCTCTCAGTATATATTTGTAAAACATACTGCATGTTATTGGGACCCAACTTCCACATTTCCTAAAAAGGGAGAGAGGGAGCACATAGATAAAACTCAGGATTCAACAATTAAAAATGCAAATCTCAAACCCTGAGATCATCCAGGCTGCTGATGTCCCATACAACAAGCACAGCAAAGTTCTGACAAAGTAGAAGTGTTTCATCCCTGCTTGTGTTATGAACAGAGGCAATAGTGGATTGATGAGATTTTAGTAAAGACTTTTTTTCCCCCCTACAAGCTCCCTGGGACTTTTTTCCCCCCCACAACCTCCTTGGATGTATTCATTTAACTAAACGGCTAGTGGGTTCCAGTATCCTACTTTTCTTTCAGTTTGAGAAAAATTCTTATTTGAAGATAGCAAAGCTGGGACACTATTTGAATATACCACATATTTTTATTATTAAACATTTGCCTTTGTATTTTGCTATTATGAAAAGAAAAGGCAATTGTCCATCTGCAGTATGACTATTTTGTGAAGGATTAGTGTGTATCTAGATTTGTAAAGTAGGCTGGCAGACTTAGCCAAGGAGTGTGGGCTCAGGTAAGCTTGCTTCCAGGGAAGTTCTGTGAGGGCAAAAAAAGAGGCCTTGGAGCAGGCAGGGAGGGAGGAAGAAGCAGGAGCAGTTTACACCAGAACACACCAAAAGACCAAGGCTTATTTAAAACTCATCAGTTTCCTAATAGCTCATTGCTCCTTAATGCCTCTTAATTGTTCTCAAATGATAAGAAATATTCTGAATTGAAAATAGTTTAATCTATTTGAAGTAAACATTCCATTTTTTTTTTCCCCTGTAAGGTGGGCTGGACATCATCTAGACATTCAAGAAAGAGGGACTAACATCACAAAGCATTACTAGAAGGGAAGAAACATCTGTACATTGATTCCAAAGAGACAAAAAAAAAAAAATATCTGTAGTTCCACTGAGGAAAGGACAATTAACATCTGTTTTCCTTTTAAATCAAAGCTGATATTTTCAGGGTAATGATTGTAGAAAGAACCATCAAATGGGGCGGAGAGGGTGCAGAAAGTGGTCATGGTTCTTGTTCAAGAAAACAAAAGAAAAGAAATTATTTTTGTAGTCTCAGTCACTAAGAAAACTCATTAACTTACATAATTTAATTGTACCCAGCTGAAGTAGTAAATTTAATGATAGATTTGTTTCTTATGGGTCATTACCTGTGTGGTAAGAGATATGGAACCTGCAGTGGTATTGAGCTTTTAAATACTGACTTTCTTTGCACCTCTAATGCGAAGTGGAAAAACCTGATAGAGATTTCTTTTTTTGGCTTGCAATATAACACAGTTAAAGTACCGCTTGCAGACCTTTCACAGACACAGTTCTGCAACATGAGTATCTAATAAATATGTTTTCCTGGAGAATTTATTACCCATTGAATATCATTTTCTCTTTTGGTTTTACTCAAGACTGTAAAATTCTTCTGCAAGAGGAGTGGTAAGTTTTTTTGACAGCAAAGGACAAAATATAATGCTGGATACAAAGGAGGACAAAGAAAAAAAGGAGATACTGCTGATATTGGTACATCTCTTGCTCTCCACAGCCACTGATTTAATTGAAGGCTTATCGAATTCAGACTACAGTAAACCTCAAATAGTCTTTATTCATCTTTTAAGGGTATACAGTCCTAAAATAGACATGGCTATGTAAGAGAGAAAGCACAGAAATTCATACTAGTAAAAATACTACTAATAAAAAAGTCTACCTATTAGTTCCTTCCATTGTTTACTTAACAGGCAAACTGATAGCAGAGGTGAGTGAGAGTTCCTGAAAAAAAAAAAAAAAACCAACCAAAAACCCACACACGTCTCTGGATGAGGAAGTTACCTTATCCTCATGTCATCTTCGATAGCAAAATATCCTCAATAGTTACTTCTACAACAGCTGCTAAAGGTGACTCATTTTCAAGACCAGTTTTAGTGGAGAGACTGAGAATATCTGTCCTCTGAGACACAATGCTGTTAAGCATTATGAGGGTGTTCCATGTATATTGCAGCAGCAGCTACAACTGAGGGAATGAAATCCTGGTCATGCCGCAATAAAGGCTCATGATAAAATGTATTACTCAGCATCCAGAAGGCCCTGGTGATTTTGCAGGAAAATACATTTTCATCTAGAGAAAATGGTGTCATTCTGCAGGAAAAATATGGTTTTCCAGTCTTAAACTACAACCCTAAAGTGGCAACACTGAAAAATTAACAAATCCTGCTTATGGGTTTGGGGGTTTTTTTTGAGCTGTTATGATGTATTCATAAGAGTTCTAAATGTTGTGAATCAATGGGAACCAAACTTCTGTGGGAGAAGGCAGAAATCAGCTAAACTGTTAGTCCCATCATTTGCCAGAGCTAATGTAAATTCAGGTTTTTTCAAATATTTTATTTTCAGTTCTGCATGTTCAATTCCTCAAAACACTATGTCTAGAAGATGAATCCTAAATGAATATCACTGTAACTAAAATAAACAAAAAAATCCAAACTTGTCTTCTAAAAGACAGGCCCTAACAAAAAATTTTTGATCTAACACTCTAGTGAGAACTCTAAGAGTGTACTAACAGTAAACTATATTGTACAATTTACATGAACTCAGCAAAGCAAGAATCACTGCTTACAAAGAACCAAAACTTTTTTCTTCCCTTTTTTTGGGGAGGGAGGGAGGTGGGGAAGGAAGTAATTATGATCAATTTGTGGAACAAAGATAAAACCTTATCTCCTATAAGAAATTATAGAACAGCAAGAACATCAAAGTTAATTTGGGGTGAGTATCATCCATAGTGATGTGTTTAAGCAGGTGCTTCCAACTGCCGGACAAAGTCAATGCTAATTCAGTATTTTTTCTGACACAAGAGTTCCTGCTAGATCTGCAGCATTAAAATGAGAGTCTCCTAGAAACAAGTCCTCCATGACTCTCTATTTCCAGCTTCTTGTCCCAGTGTGATTTGGAAGACTCTTATGGATACTTAACAGTGCCAATAAAGACTTCCTCTCACACTTGGTATGCTTAGTACAGTGAAAGGCTGTGTCAATATGATTTAAGAAGAAACCAGGTTGACAATCTAAATATTCTCTCAGAGCCTGTTATTTTCTTTTCTTAGATGTTCTTCTTTCTCTCACATCCCCTCCTTCACAGAAATACTTTAACAATTTAGCAAGTTGGTTTTGTTTTGCTTTTTTTTACTACTTGGTAGATATTTTCCATTCTTTCAACAGCAGCTATTCCTATATATGAATGCACATCTTTCCTTGTTTCAAAACCTTAGAAAAGTTTTAATTTATTATGGGCTTTTTTAAAACCCTCTGAGTCACTAATTATGTTATAGCCAGTTGAAACAAAAGAACTGAGTTAAAGCAAAAGGTATTCTCTTACTGCTGTATCACATTCCACCATCAAGAGGATATGAAGTGTTTTATGCTCCTTGATCTTGTCAGTGCTCTTGGGTTGAGATAGAAGGTTAAAGGGAGATGACAAGGTTAAATGATTTGACTAACATCCAAAACAAGGCTAAGGATCATTATGAGCCTGCCTCAGCTTTCTAATATCATATGTAATGAGGGAGAATTGGAAGCTTCCCACACCAACAGCTCATGCAGAAGTGATTTGTTTCTCTCTAAACCCTTACCACAATAGGCATCCATATATTTCTTTTAAGAATATTGTCATGGCCCACTAAATTACCCCTGGGCAGCACTATCAGTGGTGTTCCACTTTGCCCCTTTATTTCTTTCTGTGACATTACTCTGCACAAGGGTTACTAGAAAGACAGATGAAGTAGGAGTAGATGGGTCTCTAAGGAGTGATATATAGTAGGTACATAATAGAAAAAAGCGAGGATGGTGTTGTAACAGGAATTTTCATTTCTTTCTCCTCATTTCCAGAAGAAATTTTAGACATTGGAAATTTATTGTGCCATGGTTATCAGGTTTATTTTTCCTCAGACTCCAACTTCATTTCAGGGAACTTGACTCCTATTATCCTTATACTCCTCCATTTTATTTTCTCTTTCACAATGTCAAAACAAAGTTTTCAGTGGATTAGAGAACTCCTGATGAATTCTCTTGTCATCGTATCAGACAATATTTTTACTGAAATCAAAATCAAACAATAAAGAATATGTCAAAAATTGATCAAGAGAGTTTGTGGGCATTGCAATTTGACTAGCAACAACAGCAACTGTTCTAGAAGCTAAGACGTTGGAGGAACGTCTGACAGTTTTTAATATAGGTGTGAAATTTGTCATGTGAAGTTGCTTTTGACCTGATGGATTTAATAGTTCCTCAGAGCCATTATGGTCTATCACCTCCATGAGTATTAAGGGACTCCTAAATCCATAGATAGATAATTTGGCTGCCACACTTGCACAGTAAATCCACATCCTTAAAGCCTTCATTAAATTTACACAGTCCATTTCTTAAGTGCAATTAACTGTGCATTTCTTAAGAAAAGCAGTTGATTTGTTTCCATCTCCCACAGATCCCACTATTTCCCATCATCCTTGTGGAAATCATATATCTCCCAAAACTTGTTTAAAACCATATCCAGTTTTGGGGAATTAGAAAATGTTTATAATTTTTGCCTTTTATCTGTATCACTACTGAGCATCAAATAAAATTTCCATAGCAGGATACAGATCCTGGTTTGGCCTAGCTGATGCATGGCAAGTTTTATGAAATACTGACTTAGTTTTTAGACACATCAGTTTGTGGACAGACTTGTCCCACCGATTTATTAAATCTCACATGAGATTAATTTGTTTCCACTATGACAGCATAACCAATCCACTTTATTCACTATTACTTCTGGACAGACAAATTAAAATTTATTAAAAAAAATAAAGCCTATGGAAATCTGTACATTTCAATACATCACACTATATCATCACCAAAGGTAAACAGACCATTTAATAATCATTATTTCTAAATGTTACTGAATAATCACTTTAGAAATATTACTAAATTTCTGCTTTGGCAATAAAAATTCTGAAGTAAAGCTACTCTGTCAGTTAATACCCAATGATGTATCTTTCTCATCTCTGTTAAATCTGTACACAATATAAATTCATGATTAAACCAACAGTAACAAGAGGTTAACTGCTTTATAACATAAACCAGTGCCTTCAAGAAAACATTATTTGCACAAATACTTTTCATTAAAGTGGTCGAAACTTGCATAACTTGCAATACCTGATGAAACAAACTTTGATACTCTAAATTCTCACTGCTTGGGAAACACTGTGCACCTTCAGAATCACGTACTTACACAGCGTGTACAACTATTTCATGTTGGTTTTGTGGGAAGAAGTTAATTTGACTGCATGAATAAAACAACTTACTTTCTTAATTAGACATTTTAATCAGAGATCCATTAGCTAATCAGAGCTAATCAGTGTTTCATCAAGACTGTAAATAGGCAACTTGGGCTAAGATGGTCAGGACTCACAGGCTTGCATGCATATTAACAAGCTGTGGATATTCTCTTTGAAGGTTTATCATGGAAAAAGTCCTAAAATATTATAATCATTTTGATACACAGAAAAATCAAGAACAAGAGAAGTTATTCCTTCTCACCAGCAGCTCATTACAATAATTTTTGAAATGGGTATGTGAGAGAGAAAATTAGGATTCCTTTCATAGTATTTCTTGACCACCTAAAAGGAAGCTTTAGAATTCAAGCTAACCTAGTGTTGGGATGTGAATCGCCAATACTACATTGACATTTATGTTTAATTTAGGTTTTTTAAAGTTTCAGCCCTAACTGAATCTCTGCAAATGCCAACAGCATTCACAGTATGCTTTTCAAAGTTGGGTGTCTTTCATTCGATGGCTCCTCAGCTTTCTTATGTAGGTGATTGCTAATATTTTTAAGAAATTAGTAAAATCAAAACAGGCTAATAATAGGAAAAAATTACTAATCTGCTTTATGGATTGCCAGATGAAGTATCCACAGCTACTTAAGCACCAAACTGTATCCTGACATCTAACAAACTACAGCTGTACACTTCTAAGCATGACACAACACATCCTTAGGAGTACTACTGGCAAGAAATATTAGGAGTTACCTATAGCCACATGGTGCCAAATTAATTCTGTGCAAAATTATTCCATATAGTAGGTTTTCTATATTTCACAAGGAGTACCTTAATAACTGTGGCAATAGCTGTGTAGTTGGCTAGCAAATATAGTTCTCTCCTCCTCTGATACTTTGGGTTATTCAGGAACAGAAAAAAAGTATAGAAGTCAGGTGATCAATCATATGTATGAAAAGATCCACTGTGACTTTTTCATATTCAACTATCACTTACAAACTGGCCTAAAATCAGCATTTCTTCATTTCACTTTTTTTTCTTATTTAAATTTAAAACATCAATTAAAATTGATGCCAGTCCAAATCAAATAGAAAAATCTCTTGCTATATATAAATTTCCAAGAAACTGGAAGTTCTTTTGAAGAGAAAGAGGGAAGGGAAAGCCAGATGAATCTGTTCCCCAGCATGGGACAAACTGAGCAAAGCTAAGATTTTACACATTTGTCAGCCCCATCGGGGATCAAAAGGAAACATATAATGCAGAAGGGGGAATATTTTTTTTTCACCACTAAAGTAAAATTGCATCAGAAAAAATGCTGGCATTTAATACTAAAGTTAGTATTTGCAAACTAAAACAAATCTAGTTACTTCAACAACATGCCATATGGTCTGTACATTTGTACTGTGTCAAGTTGGAAGAGTACTTTTTTTTTTTATTTCAATGGATGCCAAAAAAACTGAGTAGCTCAACAACTGTGTTGCTAAAATCCTTCACAGAAGTTCTGATTCACCAGACTAAATTAATGGAAAACAAAGGAACTGACACAGACGTTAAAAGGAAAGGGAAATGGCTATAGCAGAAGATTCTCACCAGTTAGACCTCTGACACTGAAAGAAAATGGTCCTGTCAGACTGTCTCGAAGTCATCACCGAACACCACAAAAGGAGATACAAAGCAACAGGGCTTAGCTTCCTCGGTGCTCACCTTAGGTAAGTTCACTTTTCTACTACAGTATTTTGCTCACCCTTGATCTGATGGATACAGGCAACCAGTGTGACACTGATTCCCAAGCAGATACTTGGCATTTTCTTCAGTGGTTGAGATAATGGGAGTAACACCTATTTCCTACATTACACAGCACAGATATAGTATAAAACCCTAAGCAATAAAAACCCCAAACCCACTCCCAAACAAGAAACAGAAACTGACTATTCTTCACCACCTGGTTCTCTGTAATTTAACCTTTAAAATGAATATGGTAATTTCTAATAATCTTAAGGTTTTACAGTTGTTTTTTCTTTTTTATTAGGTTTTATATAATGATCTTGCCTAGGCTTTACTGAAAGATAAAGCAGTATATTGCCACAACGCATTTCAGCACCTTGGCTTTATTGCATACTGTTCTGGAAGACAAAGAGAATACCAGAAAAATTACACAAACAGAAATGAGGAGGCTGACAGAGGGAGGGGATGAGAGGGAAAATTGAGGTCTGAATTTAAAGACTCATTGAATTTTCCTCAGCAAACAACATTAAATGTGTTTCTTTGGTGATATAAGCAGTTTTTCCAGTAGGAACTACATAGGCTACTACTTCATTTCATCTAACACAGCCAAAGAGAGCTTTAGGAGAACAATATGAATCAGATTTGAACTAATATCCTAGATAAATCTTACTAATCACTGGAGCCACCTGGTTTCAGAAGTCTCATTGAGGAGAAGCTACTTGCCTTCTTGTCTAAGAATCTTCCTTCTGGACAGCTGGAAAACCTCAAGCTGTATATTTGTTTTTGAAGGCCATCAGTGTTGCTGTTAATTGGACTTTGTAGCCTTGTTCTGTGAAGAAATCCCTGAAACCACTCCTAGTCTCCTTTTCTGCCATATGACAAATGTTTACTTTGTTAAAGATAAGGTGGGAAAAGATATAATGCAAAGAATGGGGAAAAAATACCTATTTCTATCTGTTCAAATAGACTTTGCTAATTCACCTGCAGAGCAACACAGAAATAATATAGGTTTGATAGTTTTCATACTCAAAATACTTGAAACAAAAGCATAAGAGGAGAAAAGTCAAATTAATCACAAAATCTCACGCAAATAAAATTCCTCTTTCAGTACTCCCTTCCAACGGAGATAGATCAGTGATTTCATATATGAAATTCTGTATTCTCTCCCTAACTTAGATATCAGCAGTACATCTTACTCTAAATCTTTCAGCTTTCTTATCAAATGGGGAAAACAGTAGCCACATGAGGAGAACCCTTTTGATCCCAAAAGGTGAGCAACTACAGATCAGGCTAAGAGGATATAGAAGATGGACAACACTAAACACCATATACCTATTGTTCCTCCACCTGCTAGTGGGCCAAGGGAATACATACTTCTCTATTGACTGTGGACCCAGTCAATCCAATCCATGTACCTACCCTCTCTGTACCGAAGTACTGAATTATAACACATGAGAAGATGAAAGGAGACTTAGAAAGAGCTTTAGTTTGTTACAGCTCATTACTTAGAGGCACACGGCCTTTCTATCTCATCACCCGATGACATGGGACACTATATAGCCTCCCCAATAAGCACTAAATCAATAAAGGCTCACTGGAGCTGGTCTATTTTACTTTAAAGATCATCTCTGACACAGATCCACGCTTCCTAAAATGCAGTCCCCAGAAATAAACATCAATAAACAACCCAAGATGTAGGAACAAGATGCAGAAATTCCTTGACAGCAGGGACTGCTGCGAGCTCTGCTGGTATTTATGGTTCCAAACCCACAAAATCTTGGGCATATTCCAGCATCCCTGCTTCAGCAGGACTCCCCTGAGCTTGGGGGGTGTGGGATTATGCAATCAATTTCATGGCTGGAATCTCAATACATATAATTTAAACAAAGTGAAATTAAATTGATTGGTCACCAGGTCATTTGGAAAGAATGTTTTTCTGACAGTCTGCTCTTTCTTTGCTACTATAATCTTCACCCTATGAAGCAACAGGGCTAAAATAATTATGTGTTTGTATTTTATTATGTATGGTCCCAAGTTAACAGTGAATTCTCTTCACGGGTTATCATAATAAAATATTACATTTGTGTCTGGTTGTGCTGCTACAGTAAAGTGTCTTATCATTTTCATTCCCAGCCTCTGATTTCACAGGTTTATAAGCTAAAAATAAAAATGAGGTCTAGGTTAGCAAACCAAACCTGAGCCTACGAGCAGTATTTTATTTTAAGCAGAGCTGACAAAATATTATTTTCCCCTTTACATCTCCAGACGTTTTGTGTATGCATATATAAGTAGGTAGATAAGATGGATCTTTTTTCCCCAGACCCTTTTTGTCATATTATCTTTGGAATACTGATTTACTTTTTGAAAACAAAACAAGTGGAAGTGAGATTAGTTTAAACTATGATAGCTAGCTTTCAGTAAACCCCCCCAACAAACTAAGGCAGACTGAGGAGATATTAAAGCTCTTTTAACAAAAGTATTCTGAACATATTCTATCCAACATATCTATTTATCTGAATTCATGGCCCTCAGACTCCATATAAAAGATTAGTGATTAAAGATTTTTATATCCAAGACTTTCAAAATGCTGCTCAAAGATGAAAAAGATTATTTTAAAGTTTGGGAATACACAACACGGCCAAGTTCTCTGTACGTTATTATGTAGCACTTAATAGTCATGTCATTGTTTTCTAAATAACACAAGGCATCTTCTTGAGTTCCACACTGGCTTAATCTCACATATTCCATAATATTTTAGCAATAATTTATCTGAAGCTTTCTTCCCTCACCTTTCAAAGAAATACTATGTTAGACGATATGTTTCAAGGGATCTATTTTGTGAAAAATATGTTGTGATTAGGCCAAACATCTCTCATGCATAATGCAATTGAGATTAGAATTTTACATAAAAGAAACCAAATAATAGGTATGTTTTTGGAATACATACGTATTTTTATGAATCTAGTAAGTAAAGATCAGATAATAAATAAACAAGTTCAGTTCATTCTTTTTTGTGTGATACTAATACACATTTCTTCTGTTGTAGAGCAGTTGTTTCAAACCATAATGACAGTTTAATACTATTTCAACAATATTTTAAATTCTTAGCCAATTGTAATCTAAGGAGATAAGACCATATTTTCCTATTTCTCTAACTGCTATGAAAATGCAATATATTTTCAGGTAAAGAGAATGGCCTTTCATTCTTAGCTTCTTCAGACTCAAGGGCTGCCTGTGAGGGAGTTCAGCTCTTGTCTTCCACAGGAGCAGAGATCAATGAAATGGCATATATTCTTGGCAATGCAGCCTCACCGCTAATACAAGTTTGAGAAACATATAAACAAAGAAACATTGCAGATAAACCAATAACATTTACTAGAATCTAAACCCAGATTATATTTTACCCAGCTCAGTTTCATTTTTATGAATTACCAAGACTGCAATGCTTTTGTCTTTGTGTTTGTGCAGCGGAGAGAAAATATTTGGTCTGAACTGAGAGATAATTCATAGAAAATAATGCTGATTGAGTAGTGACCATTTTCTAGGCTTTCCTGAAATACTGAATCCTAAATTAATTATATCCTCAAAAGACTATGAAAAAAACTAACAGCTAGTATGAGACTATTTGCAGAAGGCTAAGTGTTCAGGACACAAGCAGTGGTCTGTCCAGGCAGACTTACACGAAGTACTACACTTACAATAATCACTAAAAGCAGCAGTGAAATCAGCATCAGCAGGAACTAAGAACAGTTTAAAATACACAGTTTTATAACCTTTTGTAATCTAACTATTTTAATTATTTAATAAGAATTCAAAGTGGGAGGTTAATAAAATTTATCAGTAGGTGTTCTTATCAATGAGCAGAGCTGTGAAGCCTGCATGATGGTCTATCAATAAATCAAGAGGGCTGAAATTTTTCATTAAATTGAAAGAAGAAATGTATGTATTTCAATCCAAAATACTTGTATACAGTAGGCTGATTTCAAGGGCAAACACAGTTGGGGTTAGAAACATTACATGGGAGAACTAATTTTCAGCAGAAGCCTGTGGTGCAAAGAGAACCAAAAGTAGAAAGCAGTTTTCATAGGAGTTAAAAGGTGTCTCCCCTGTCTTTACTGGAGAAAAGAGCTAGAAGACTTGAAAAAAAACTGTTTCTCTTGGCCCAGCTGCATAGCTCCCACACAAAGGAAATTAATTCTGCAGTGCATTTTACGTTCACGTACTTGTATATGCTTACACATCTGTCAGACTGATAGAAGTTCTTGCAATATGATATGAATGTACATATCAAGCTTGTGGATAAGTGAGTTTTAATTCACAGCATATTCAGTGACCAGATGCATTTCAGCATAAAAGCAAGATGCTCATTAAGTTACATGTATTGCTTCATGCAAGAATGAACGTATTTTTTTCATTTGTATTTGGCTGTCTGTTTTCTCATGGCAAATAATTATATATGCCGTTCTACAAGTCCAATTGCCACCTTATGTAGAAAGATCATTCAAGATTATGATACTTTTTAATATTTTTTTTCTGTAATTTCAAATTAGGGATAAGATTGAAGGAAGGCACAATTCAAATGTTTGGAGTCAGGGCAGATGAAAACATAAAAAAATATACATATGCTTTCAGCCTTCAGACATTTTACATTACATTAATAATTCTCTATTACTAAAACATGATTTGAAGAGATGGTAAATGCTTGTGGGAAACTAGGAAAAACCCTTTACTTTGTTTTCAGGACTCAAATACTGTGCTAAACAGTGCTCTGAGGGTTTTCATCATTTATATCTGGAAACCTCAACAGGAGGGAAATTAACAGAAAACACCCCAAAACCAAAGCTGAAATTAGTACTATGAGAAAGCATGTAAGCGTTCTTTATTATTATCTCACTCTTATCACTCTTTGTTGGTTTTTTTTTGTTGGGTTGGTTTTGGGGTTTTGCATTTTTTTTAGAGCTGTTCTTGCTTATGCCTGCAACTAATTTATATATAACGTCTTTGTTGGCCACACAGACAGATGGATTGAGTGCACCCTCAGCAAGTTTGCTGACAACACCAAGCTGTGTGGTGCAGTCAACACGCTGGAGGAAAGGGATGTGCCATCCAGAGGGACCTGGATGGGGTTGAGAGGTGGGCCTGTGCAAACCTCATGAAGTTCAACAAGGCCAAGTGCAAGGTCCTGCACATGGGTTGGGGCAATCCCAAGCACAGATAAAGGCTGAGCGAAGAGTAGATTGAGAGCAGCCCTGCAGAAAAGGACTTGGGGGTGTTAGTTGATGAGAAGCTCAACATGACTCAGCAACGTATGCTTGCAGCCCAGAAAGCCAACTGTATCCTGAGCTACATCAAGAGAATCATGACCAGCAGGTTGAGGGAGGTGATTCTCTGCCTCTACTCCACCCTTACGAGATCCACCTGCAGTACTGCATTCAGCTCTGAGGCCCCCACAGAAGGAGGACGTGGACCTGCTTGAGCGGGTCCATAGGAGACCACAAAGATGCTCAGAGGGCTGAAGCACCTCCCTTATGAGGACAGGCTGAGAGATTTGGGGTTGTTCAGCCTGGAGATGAGAAGGCTCCAGGGAGACCTTATAGTGGCCTTCCAGTACTTAAAGGGGGCCTGCATGAAAGATGGGCAGAAACTGGTTATCCATGAGTGTAGGGATAGGAGCAGGGGTAATGGTTTTCAACTGAAAGAGGGTAGATTTAGATTAGCTATAAGGAAGAAATTCTTTCCTGTGAGGGTGGTGAGACACTGGAACAGGTTGCCCAGAGCAGCTCTGGCTGCCCCCTCCCTGGTAGAGTTCAAGGCCAGGCTGGACAGGACTTCGAGCAACCTGGTCTAGCGGCAGGTGTCCCTGCCCATGGCAGGGGGGTTGGAACGAGATGACCTTTAAGGTCTTTTCCAACCCAAAATATTCTATTATTCTATATATGCCATGAGAGAGCTATATCAAAATATTGCATTAGGATGACATTTCATATTGCTGTATAGCTCTTCTAAAATCATTAAAGTTAATTCTAAGAAATCAGAGTAATAGCTGCTATTAAAAACCTAACTCAACTCCTGGGCTTCCTGGAAAGTTTGACATGACAGATATCTACAAGACATTAATAATACAGAATAGAAATTAAGAGAACTTGGATCTCTTCCTGGCTGTGATATAAATTGTTTGTATTCTCTTGGGAGTGGGTCTAAACTTCTGTGTATTTGGGGCAGACCTGCAGGGATGGATACAGACTTTTATGAAAGCCTGTAGCATGGGCAAGGCAAATGCCTGTCCATCTCACTTTCTAAGGTAGACATACTCTAGTTCCTCACCTGTAAAAGTGAGAAAACAACCTTTGCTTCCATGTAACCCATGAAAGCTTCCAAAACACATATGGCCATGCATACATTAAGACTCTTGAGTATATGTACTCCTTTGAATACTGTGGCAAGGTTTTCCTTTAGAGAACTTACTGCACCAGTCTGGGAATACAGCCAGATCTGATGTAAATCCGCAGTTTGGTGCTGAAATGCAGCTCCTGAGAGAAGCAGAGGAGCAGCTGCCTGCAACCATCCTTGCAGATCCACTTTGTCCACAGCTGAAAAATGTGATCGTTGATTGACCTTCACAGATAGAGTCAAGAACACAAGAATAAGGCAGGGCAGTTTCCAAAATAACACATGGAAGCATGAATTTTTATCCTCTGCTGAAATGATTATTGCTTGCAAATTAGATTAATTCTACTTACTCTTATTTGGGAATATTAATATAGAAGGTAAAGCCCCAGAGTACTAAATTTAAGGAAGCCTTTCCCTAATAAAGTATAACTAAATTTTGACAAAAGTGCTTAAAAAACACCCCCACCTGTTGAAATGATTTTTTTTCTTTCCCATACATAAGTGTTGTCCTAAAGTTAACAGATACATTGACATCGTATTAGCTCCTCTGTTTCCTTCCAAGCAGCATCTCCTCCCATCTTCCGATAACCTTATTATTTATTTTGAGTGTGTGATTTGTTTGCAAACTTCTGAGCCAAGACATGGTTATAATAGAGAAGCAACTTTACAGATGGATGTTGTTAAAATAATGGCTGCAGCACATTCTCTGTTTTCATTATGAGTGTGACCTAATTTGGGAAAAAATACTTGTTTTACCTTCAGAGAAGACAGAAATACCAGTAATTCCTGCACCATTACTGTCCTCTGATGGCTGTGGCATTAGAGAATCAGACAAATTATGTTCTAATTTTCAGGCAGGAAATTTCTCCATTGCCTGCTTATTAGAAAGTGATAATAAATTTGAGTCTTTAACACATGCTAATGAACCTTCTTATGCCATCTACCTACCCTCTTCCTATGCTACTGTTTACAAAGAGCATCCATTCAGCATCTCTTTGAAAACCTTTTATAAGCATATCAGCAAAAGGGCACACATCACCCATTCCCTGACAAAGAATCAAATGTATACCAAAGGTATGGAAGTTTAATAAATGACTCATCCTTTTTATGATCTCCCTGTTATACAGTAGTACAACAGGTTAAATCCCTAAATCCTAACTAATTCTTTCCCTATTATCACTGCTAGGCAGAGGGAATACAGTCTTTGTGATAGTGCAAAGGTTTTTCCATCTAAAATACAGTTAACAGAGATCCAAGGGCTGCAAGCTGAAAAATAGATAAGCTCAGTTTCTAAAACAGTTAAAAATCACAGTAAACAATTTCCGAGGGGCACGGCAGCAACTGAAATCCCCAGAGTCGTTATAATCTTCTGGATATACTTGGGCTACACAGGAAGTTATTGGCCTGATGAAAAAATTCATCTCTGAAATTATATAGCCTCTGCATTGCAGGAAGTTGTAAACATTATCAAATTGCTCACTCTGACATGAATAATAAATCTACGATTCCACAAAAACAGTTGAACTAAGTTGCTTATATTTTTCTGAATTTTATGAGGAACAGATTTTTCTCTTATTTTGTGCTGTGGTGTAAAATATTCCATTTAAAAGTTCTGCTATATCAAAACCAAGAGTTTTCATTACCATGTTGAAAGTTGTATTGTAAGCAAGGAAATCAGCCAACAGACAGATTGCACAATCTATTGCCTCAGAACACAGGGAACGTTATCACAGTTATTGCCATTGTTTTGGGATAAGGAACCTACTTAAGTAGCATAGTGTGTGGTGGGTGGGGCCACACACAACTCTTCCCTAATGGGGTTTCAATTTTTCCCCATGACAAAGGAATCTGTGGGAATCCAGCATTCCACCACTGAAAGCAAAACTCATACTGAGTCTTGGGGGCTGTACTGAAAAGGATAATTTTATTTTCGTCAATTATTCACATAAGAAACACTTCTATAAAGTTTGTCAAGAACTGAAACAGATTGCAAACATGAAAATCAGATTTACCAAATTTCTTATAGGGCATAGAGAAAGAGAAAACTGATCCTATGGTCCTACTACTTTCTTTTTCAAAAATGTGAAGTTTACCATATGAATTTGTAAAATATTTGTGGTAAGAATTATTCTGCACTTGAAAGTTCCACCAACTGGCAGAAATAGTGAGAAGAAATTAGGCAAGTGGGAATGATTTACACTGCATATCTACTTGCAATCTTATTTAAAAAAAAAAAAAAATCTCTTCAGGGCCTCATTTTGAGTACATATGCTCTCTGAAAATACAGGATTTACATACCATTACATCAGTAAGCAGGTTTTCTGAGATTAAATGAAGTTGAGCAGCTTTCAAGTTTCTCCTGAAAACCATATTGCCAACAAGTCAGACATTTCCCATATCTTCACTTGTAGATATTACAATAAATAACACAGAGAAGGCAGTAGCGAGGTGGTGGTCACACACCAGTATAATTTTTATGGTTGGGGGTGGGATGGGGTGTGTGTGTTTAGAATGGCTTAAGAAAGCACCTTTACCTATACTGTCTTCTCTGCACCTTAATTCAAGACCTACTCAAACTGAAGTTGTTGGTGGTTTCTTATATTATTCTTTCTACATCCTTTATTTACTTCCTGCAAACCTATTGCCAGCTTCTGACTCTCATCCAAACTCCAAATTATTTCAGAATGTGGAAACCTCATTCAGAAAGTGATGTTTCATTTCAACAGTTCCACATGTGTGGAAGTTCACATAAGTTTAGTGGATCCAGCTTCAAATTCATTTTTCAAAGTGAACACAAAAGGAGCACATATGGTTCATATGGAAAGTGGCTGAAAGGACATTAACTTATCAAAAATTTACTAAGAAAAGTAACATTTGCTAAAGACTGTTTACAAGATTCTCAGAGTTGCATGACATGATATCCCCTTATCTCTCCTGTTAAACATGACTAGCATCCAATACTATTTTGAAATACAGGTTGCTGCTGGACCATGTTCTCCTCTCCATCATAAACTCTCTATAAATTCTCATTAATTTAGGATTTTGTTCAGAAAAACAGCAAAGGAGCTTTCATATCAGTCTAGTTTTGTCAGATTCTTAGTATACCAGTTACAATAACTGTATTACATATGTAAAAGAAACAAGTAGATCTGACATTACAAGGAAAAAAGCAGATAGCATGCTTTTGTCTATGCTACATTCTGTATGTAAAGAGGTCTCCCTATACTGGGCTGTTCAGTTCTGTAGACAGCATATTGTCATTAACTAATACCCGAGAAAAGCTCCCCAGACTGAAATTGCCTTTATTGTTTGTGCTAGATATAGTGGATATTTTGTATTTTAACATCACTTGGTTTTAACTCTTAACCGGCACCAACTTCTTAATCTTGATGAATAGCTTTTATTTGTGTTAAATATATAAACTCATAGTTTTAGCTAAGCAGACCTCCTTTCTAACCTCTGAAGAGTAATTTGGAATTTCATTAAGATACTAAATGATGATAGTAAATATTTGGCCCTTCTAAAAGATACACATTCATAACCAAAAGGATAGATATATTTAAAAATTTGCTTAACATAAGAAATCTTATCTGGAAATTATTGGATTAAGTATTTCACTACTCAGAGGCAAACTGCCCTCATGTGCCATAAAACCTGCTTTAAAAATAAAAACAAATATTTTGAGCAGAAACACAGTTGGCAAATCTCACAAAAATTTTTTTTTTTTGGGGGGTGGGGGTGGGGGGTGTACACCATAGTAATTTTGTGGGGTTTGTTTTCTTTCTTTAACCTATCATATAGTCATTTACGTGCCCATCTGTAAATAATTATCAAAGGACAGGTGAGACAAAGACACTAAGCAACTTGATTTTTTTTCTGAAGAGTCTGGATAGTCTTTCAATTAGCAGCCTATTTTATCTGCTAACTCCACTCCTTAATCAAAAAGGTGTCTCAAAGGCAGGCATTATCATAAGTCATCAGTTTGTCAGTTAGGGAACATAATAGAAAACCTTGTTTCTCTCATATCACCAATGTTAACTAAGTCTACAAGTCAGAAAAGGTCTTGTTCAGGAAATACAAGAGGAAATACAAGTCATATAGAACAGTGCAAATAACTGATTTTTAGTAGTCAGATGAGACAAAACTATATTCTGTTCAAAGCAATGTTTTTGTTGTTTTTGAAAAAAAAACGTTTTGAAAGGAGTTATTTTGAGGTTTGAAATATAATATTCAATCTGAAAAATACCTTAATTAGCTCTGCTTTTTTTAGTACTCATGGCAAGGAACTGGGTGGAACTAATCTTTATTCCTCAAACTGCTTCACTTCAACAAAAAGAGGCACCAAATTCTACTACTGCCCTATTTTTGTTATTTAAAAAAGAACAACAACAACTAGTAATATCTGTGTTCATCACAGTTTTAAGTTCGATTCAGGAACTGTGAGATGGCCTCTTTGGATACTCTGCGTTATTTATTTTGAAGCCAAGAACAAATCACTCATCTAGCCAAGAGCAAATAATAGAGAGCAATAATGTGTTACTAGATATCCATCATGCTTTAGCGCTGCTTTTAGTACCTTAGACACTGACACTTGTTGGCCCATCTTCAATATTTTAATCTCAGCATGAACATACTGGAAAACGAAAGAAACCAAAATGGATTCTATTATTATATTGTCACTGAGAACACTTGATAAACAACTGGCCATCTTTAGGTGAGGGGCTGCTCTGACACAATCCTGTGAAGCCAGCTGTAAGTTTTTTCAGGAGTACAACCATCTGACATTTTCACACCATCTTCTATATCATTTTTGTGTCCTGAAGAACTAAGATAACAAACCCCCTAACTTTAACACAGAAATTGCAGTAGTTTCTTTTTTCAAAGTCCCAGTTAATCCTCAAAACTTTAAGCATGTCTACATCTCTCAAGTAAGCAACTTCTCTATTTCAACATCTGCTTCAAGAAAAGGAAATTGACTCAAGCACTGTTGCCTCAGTGCTGCTCTTTAAAGGCTGAAGCAACTACAAAGAGGTATTTATAAGACGTAACTATCATCAACAGGGAAAATGAGAGGCTCTTCCCGGGACTAATACAGACTAGCTTCCTTGAATAGATGTTAACTACTGGGGATACCTATCAGAATATTCTTAATGTCAAGAAAGCTAGTGGTCACAGAGTTCGACTCTGATTTTCTTTATAGCACCTACTCTTTATCAGTAAGATGATACACACATTACATTCCTCCACACTCAAACATATGTTTGAAATCTAGATAACTTTGTTCAAGATATACTAAAGAATTTGTGAACACTCAGGTTTGTTTTCCACTTCAAAACCTGAAACGTTGTTTCTGATAACTTCATCAAAAAAGTACCTATATGCAGACCAGTATTTTAAAGTCATCCAGCTCACACAGGGATTAAGGGTTACAGTTATTACTTATCTCAAAAATATTTCTAATAGCCCTGGTTAGCAATTATTGCACTCTAAGATTCCATAAGAAGTCAGCAGTCTTGATAGCACATGGTAAGCTGCATAATGGATCTGAAGAGATTTTTCAGTTCTTGTATATAATAACACTTTTATAAAGGATTTAGTAGTTATCTCATAATCATTGAAACCAGCAGCCAGCAATTACACATTAGAATTCACGTATTCACGTAGAATTCACATGTTCACGTTGCTCAATGTAGTTTTGTTATTTTATGCTAAAACTGCCATAAATTTCTATTATAAGTCCCAATGCAACACTAACTTATCTTGCATTTACTTAAATTTAAAAAAAAAGAATATAATTACAATACAACTTTCCAGTTAAAGCATTTTTTGTAAAAAAATGGTTACAAGAGAAAAGCTGAGGGGCTCTTAGACACACCTTGAGTAAGGCAAGCAACTTTTAGAATTAAACAGTTACATAAACTTAGACAGTGCGTTAACAACTAATAATCAGCTATTAGCTGCTACCTAAACTAATTCACAGTTTTAAAGAATTCCTTTTGGTTAGGTAATGGGGAGAAAATTCTAGTTGTACCTGATTACAAGCCTAACATTCTGATGTTGAAATACAGAGACACATACTTTTTTCCCTTCTCTTTACTACACTTACTTATTTATGTTGATACAAGCCCCATCATGAGAGGTTTGACTTCAAATTTAAAAAAAAGGAAAAAATAGCACTCCTCAATGCCTACACAAACAAGCTGTATTTATACCATACAGCCACTCTTCTCAAATACTTTCTATCTTTCATACAGACTAACTTGAAACAAAAGCCTTAACCTGCAACTACTCCTTTGTTTACTGTGCTTCCTAAAACTGCCACATCTGAAACAGGAAAACCATGCATAATATGAAAAACATTTTTATGTTTAATGAATTACATTTTAAAGTTAGACCTTCATCCTTCTAGTAAGTCACAAATGACCTTTCATGTAATAAAAATAAAAGAACTTGAAGAAATCATAGTTGCCTCCTAACAATGAAAGTTTAATGTCTTTCTGACCTACCTCCCCATAAGAAAGTAAAAAATCAATACCAGCATTCAGCAATAGGTATTGTTATTATATCATGACAATATATACTTTATTTGACTTAAGGAACATCAGTAACTGAGCTTCTGGAGTACTGAAACCTTCAGCATAAAAATAATTGATTTTAAAATATCTGTGTTGCAAATTAGCATGAGGAATCTTAATATATTTTGCTCTACCTGCTTTGTGATAGGATGGCTCTTAAAAAATGGCTCTTAAACTGTAATCTTACAAAATTTCACTATATTCTCTTAATAGAAGTATTAAAGATATGCAGCCATAAATATCCTTAAGATATTTGTCCAAAGTCAGAAAATACAAAGCAGGTGCTGTATAGAACCCTTAAGGCATGAGCAACATGCTACATTGCCACAGAATGGACATTGTAATTTCCATGTTAGCCACCTAACAGTACTATTGTAGGGGCACTGTGCAGTGTTGTACACCTCTGGAGGTGGAATTTTACTTTCTGTTTCTGTGTTTACGTAAAATTATGTATTCAAGAAACATATAAAAAAACTGTATAAATGCAACTGTTCCAGTGCCAGCACATGGGCAGTAAGAACAGAGACAACTGTTTCATCAGGTTAGCACAGGAAGGACCAGACTTCGCAATCCAAGAGGAATTCCTGAAGGCTGGGAAAGAGGTCAGCTGTGGGATGTCCTTTCTTTGGGTCTGGTGTCCAGAACCCAGGTGTCACATGGGAGGCAGCCAGGAGAAGGGTCCTCCAGACCACTCCGGCTGGGCAGCTCCAGAGGGGGAAACCAGGGGCATTTTGTTCACCTCTCCCTCCCTTCCTCCCACTGAAACACTCTGACATTGCCACTCCTCTTTCCTGACACTGCAGTGGAGTTTAATTTAGGCTGGAAAAAACAGAAACAGAAGGGGGAAGAGAACTATGCTTCCTGTGCTGCCATTTCCAAAACCCCAGGAAGAGAGAGGGGTTTTGGTAAAAACTTTGGTTAAGGTAAAAACCTTAGCTGCCAAAATAGCTACCAATGTGGAACCTGGTTAGCACTATCTTTTTGTGCACTCTACAGCAAAATTGGTGTAGTAAAGAGGTACGGTGCCTGAGGAGGTCAGCAGCCTGCTTACTGAAGCTCAGTGTTTCAAAATTCAGTCCTGGATCTGGGTTTCATTTCACAATGTCTCCATCAACAATTACTTGAGTTTGGCTGTGTTGAGCCTATAGACTATATCAAACAATTGTTGTGGCTAATGTAGGCTCAAACAGCTGTAAGCCTTCAGCAAAACTGATACAATGGCTTCTGCAAAAGTGATCAATAACTTCCATCAATATTATTTCTGCAAAATGTTAATGATATGAATGACATTAAGCCAAATTGATCCATACAAAAATAAACACTTGATATTTATATATGGACTATATTCAGTCCATGTTGTTGCTAAAGTAAAGGAAAAAGATCGATTCAAGCATCACCAAATGATAAGCTACTAACAATCAAACAAACAAAAGATGTATAAATATGTGCAAGATGTCCTTTATCAGCTGTTTTCCTTTGGTGAAATACCATGCAGAAAGATTTTTATTTTTTTTTTAATTTAAGGAAAAGGTAGGTGACATTCATAGAACAAATATAGGAAGATAAATTAAAAAAACCAAAACAAACCCCAACATAGTAACAGAGGAATAAGTTTTTCCCTGTCCTGCTTTAGAAAATTTACATATTACTTCTTCCAGTCTGATTTCAGCATAAATATTACTGTTATCATATGACAGCAGTTAAAGGCCCTTGAAAGATTTTGTCTCAATCTGTTTTTCTAAAATCAACATCTAAGATGTTCTAGAAGCATGCTAAGTTTTCAATATTAAGGAAAAAACTTTTTCCATTAGGCTCATTAACTCCACAGTAAATCCTGGTTGGCTGCTTTTACTCATCACTAAGACTTTTAGAAAGCTTATGAACAGCCAAAAAGGAATGTGATATGCAAATTTGTGTCTACAGCACACTCCAGAATCTGAGCTGGGAAGTCCACAAATGTCCACAGTAAGATGGTCTTAGGACTAAAAGTAGGAGTCAAGAGAACCTGGTGTTGATTTCTTCAAAAACAAAACTTGAATTACAGTGTTGTCTCTCAATTACTTTTCCCATGAGAATATGAAGGCAAACTGACATCCTATCTGTTTAACGTTCAAAATGAACTTCAGTATTTTCACTATAAAAAGGTTCATAAGAATGATAAAGCATTACCATGAGAAGGCGTTATAAAATAATATTTTTTACTGCTGTAACACAAGATTTCAATAATGAAATATAAAGATCTCATTGTATTATGCTAAAGTAAACATTGCAACAAAGTAAATGACAACTAGAATGCAATAGTACATAATTTATCCAGCTATTTACACGGGGGTCATTATTACATTACCCTAGAGCCTGAACAAGCACTTCCCCCACACACATGACATCTACTGTAATCCACTACCAATTTTATATGTAAAAGTATCAGTTGGGGGGAGGGGAAAAAGCAAGTTATTTTAAAAATACATTATTTTTGGATACAAAATATTCCTAGAAAATACTGTGTTTTCTTGTATTGCATCTAATTTCCTAGGTTTATGTCTAGAATTGTGACATTACACATTCAATATTTTAGGTGCAGAAGAGAGGTTGCAACAACATTACATTAACATAAACAATCTCAACTTAACAAAAAACTCCCAACTGCCAAACTATTTAAAAAAAAAAAAAAAAAAAAGAAAATCCAAGGAAAGCATACCACAGGGAAAGAATAAAAAGAAGACATATTACTATGGTCTGAATAATGTCACATTCCATAATTGATTAAAATGATTTTACCATGACATTTCATTCATCAGATTCCATTTCTCATTACACACAAACCCTGAACATGTATCAAGCTTACACGAGGCTTTTCTTCTCATCAAGCATTGCATTTCCTCTCTCCCATTTAAAGCTAGGTTATATTATGTTGAAGGGTCTACACTGTCTTTGAACTCTCTCCTCCTCACACTTGACCTCACAACCATCACTTTTTATCTCATTATAGTGGATGCTATTAAGTATTTATATCTAACAAGGCGATTTCAATGGTTCATCCTTTTTAAACAATCCTGTGATCATTTTCGGTTAGCAGGAAATAAAGACATTTTATTGAATCAGGATCTACCTGCTATCACTCAGTATTAATATTCTCTCTCATCAGGACAGTTAAGACCTTCGCTATATACAATACATTTTTGATGGTTAGGGATTGAATTCTCCAATCCTTGGACATCTAGTATTCACATTAATTTCAAAGAGTGATTTTAGATTATTACAGAATGTAGGCTCAACACCTTCATTAAAGAAACAGGTTAAACCTGGAATGCATTACACAACTATTATAGATGCCTAGGGAAAGCCAAAGGAAACTGCAGGTATGTAAGAAGTCTCATCCAGATTAAGTAAGTCTCTGCAACCACCCTTTGAAAATGTATTTCACTGAGATATAGTGCATTTTAATTCTTAATATTCTGGAAAAACATGTGAAACTAATTAAAATAGAGGTTAACATGGCAAAAAGTCATGGCATGTAAAAGTTGATTCTGCATTCTCTGCTAGTAAACCTTCCCCAAAAACTCATATAATGAAAGTATGCACAATACAAGTAAAAGCATGTAAAACCTCATCTCCGATAAATAGAAGCCTTTTTGTGAGCTGCAATATATTTCATTAGCTTTTTGATCAAATTTCATAGGATCAGCAACAAAACCATTTCACTTTACGGAGGTTGCCTAAAAGTGCTACCTACTCTTGATTCTAAACACAATGCTGCTTTATCTCCACATTATTACACACATCACTGGACTTTATCACTACAAACCAGTTGTGTTTGCAGAACTTCATAAAAACTCCTTCATTTTCTTTTCCTAAACAGACTGACATGTTTATGATTCTCTCAATTTTAATCCTTAAAACCAATTCACAGCTCAGAAATATTCTCTTGAAATACAATACACTGACTAGAAGAAAATCACTTCACCAAAGAAAACCTCAAACCCAAAACCAAATCAAAAAAGCACCCAAAGCTTGATCTGTATTAGTTCAATGAATAACTATTTGAACTTTCAGTAACACCCTTTTCTTTTATAAACAACATTTTGTTTCAGAATTTTAAAAATGCCAAATCACAAAGGATTTTTTCCTAATACTTGTCCAGCTTTCATAAAGAATAAAACCATATTAAAATATTTTTCTAAAAAATTACATTTTAAAAATTTGTTAACCTATATATTTTGCTGTATCCAAACTTGAGAAAAAAATTTACATTTGGCCACTAGCAGAAACTCTCATGAGAAAAACTAATTTTAGAGTTTGGCCTCAGAAACACAAGAGGGTAAATGGGTCTTGATCATTTCCCATATAGGCTGAACATTAAAACTTCTGAGCTTCAGTGCAGCTGGCCAGTTTCTAAAGTTTCCCAACAAAAAAAGAATAGCTGGAGTATGATGAAGTATAATACAAGATGCAGAAAGCACATGGCATGTAAGCACATGTAAAAGATATTGCACAAAAATTTGACACTAACAGCTACATTACTTCCACTCCCAAGAACTAAAACAATCAGTTGTACAAAACTGACCACAGTAAAGCAGTGGTCGATAAAAGCAATCATGCCAGCTAAATTGTAGCTCAAGTCAGTGGCACAATTATTTTTATTTTTAAAGAAGTGACATACCAGTGAAAACATTCCACTGAAGATGAAGAGTCAGAGAAGTATATAAAGCAGATCCATCTGGAAGAGCAGCTGAAATAGTGAACAGAATGAATTTCCCACTTTTAGGTGTCTTGCATAATTTCTTAACCCTTGCCCTTAGATTTCAACAGATCTCTTCAGTCTAAGGCTTTCACTATTTAACTAGCAGTCCTAGACAAATACCTTAAAAAAAGGGGCCCCAGTTGTCTGAGCCTCCTTAGCATTAGACCTTTCTTAGATAAATAAAAACGAGCCCTTTTCCCCACAGACAGTACTTCTGTTCAGCTTAATCTTTACCTTTCTCTTTGGCTGTCTTTTGGATTTCATCTGTTGATATTACACTTTCTGCCTTCAAAATAGAAATTATTTGTGTGTTGGTGCATATTTATGAGAAACAGCAAAGTGTAAGAACTCAAGCTGTGAGGAAGTCTTTACCCTGAGATCCCTGTGGTCCCTCAAAACTCTCCTCAGCTGTTGCAAACCCACAGGAGACCTATTTGTTTATGGAAGTATGCCAGGTGTTTCTCTTTCATAAATATTTAATTAATCAATCTTGTGAGGAAAAAAATGCAGCCTGCACAACACTCACGGTAATGAATATGTGTTAGCTGTCTCGATTTTTTCCCCTCAGAATCTGATTAGTTATGTCATTTGTAAAAGAAAGCGGATCTATTGTATTTCTAATAGGGAAACAGAGCACAGTGATTTTGGGGGAGCAGTTAGTATCAAATAAGACACAGAAAAAAAGGGACTAGTCAAAATGGTAGCTGTTCTGTTAGCAGAAAGGGGATGCCACAGGCCAGTGAATTTGAAAATAAGTATGTTTTTTTCAGTTTATCATGAAGAAGAGTCAGATCAAAGGGCTGCATTTGCACAAAAATCTACTTGCCTGGGTATCAGGTTACCTCAGTGAGTCCTGCTATTACAGCCAGTCAGCCCTTCTGAGATCTGAAACCTTCTTCCTTTCTTTCACCCATGAGAATCTACGGATCACATCTCAGTAGGTGTTAGCAGCAGTAAACATGAACTCATTTGTAAAAAAAAATAAAAGCATTTTTTATGCTGAGGGAATACTGGACACACTGATCTTGCAATTAGATCTAAGTAAGTATAGATTGTCAAAGATTTTTAATTGCTTTACATTTGCTAGACGTACAGTTCCAAGCATGTGATTAGAAATATAGTATCTTGGCACAGGTAGCGGGAAGACAAAGCTACAATCAGAATACAACTCTAAGGACCTAAGCTTTATGCCTAACTCTACATGGTAAAAAACTACTTAAATGGCAACAAAGAGCTTGCTCTGTCACAGATCTAACATGCTCAGGGTTTGACTGGGATTGAGGAGAATTACACTGCAAAGCTGAGTAAATGTACTCAAGCTTTAACATTCATGCAGGATTTAAAATTGTGAAAAAAATCAAAAGGAACTTTAAAGTCTGGCCAATTTTAAGCAATACATAAAAAATAATCCAACCTAAAATCACACAGAGACTACCACAAAGCAAAAGAAACCTAAAATGATCTTTGACTTTGTTTTACTCTCCTCTTTGGGCCTACTTTCCCCCTGGGTAACAAAAAATGGCTTTTGTCTTTAGATATGGTTACCATATGCACCCCTGTCCCTCTCAAAAAAAGGTATATAATTTTTCTTTAAGGGAAAGCGTGTAGCAGAGCTATACCAGTATTCCATTTTGTCTACATGGAAGGTTATTTCAAGACTATTCCCTACAACAATTCTACCTGATCTAAATCCTAAACAGACATCTAATTCCTGTGGAAAATTCAGTCATCATGTAGTCAAAAGAATGATTGTGCAGAAATACCATCACGTTTAAGTGATTGTACACCTTGCAGTACCTGTTTATACAATGTCCAAAGCACAGACCACAGCAGGTGAAATTTTGCATGCTGTCTATACAGCTAAATAAAAGAGGGCTGGGGGGTGACGTCAAGGTCTGGGCCCCTGATTGTCCATGTTGCTTAAGTTACTCGCTAGCTCTGTTTGAGTCACTTACAGTTCTTCTGCTCAAATCAAATATTTTTGGGGGAAGGAATTTTAACAGGGCTTAGTCTTTGGTACTGCTAATACAAACCAACCAAGATGCTCAGCACTGGGATCAGGTATTTGTTCCTTGTCTTCTTATCTAGCAAGATACACGTAGCCATAGTGCCTTGCATCAAGTTTAAAACACAAAAATGATAGCTGAAACCATAGTCCCAGTTTCTTGAAAAAAAAAAAAAAATCTCAACTACACTGGGACCAGGCTTCTATAAACTGTTACTTAGGATTTAATTAAAAATCCCAACAGTGTACTTCAGATTTAGCAACAGCCAGTATTTTAGCTCAGTTAAAAGGAAAGCGAGAAAGTGGAAAAATCAACTTAAGCAATAGAATGAGTGTGAATTTTATCCCTCCTGTGCAAATTGAATTAAACTTTAAATCATTAACAAAGATCTTTATCAGTTTCAGTTTCTCACTATGATTTCACTTTAAAGTGTAACATTTCAACATGATATAGTTATGTATTAGTAATTAAATGAATATACTACATATGCATCCATCATGCTCACTTTGTATATAATATGTCATACCAGGCTTCCTTATTGACCTCTGCTCTTCTGTTCTTTGAATATCACAAACCAACATTTTTCTTTTATGTAGAGCTATAAATCCTTAGCAGGTGTGTTAAACATACCTTCTTTAGCTGTTTACTATGAAACCTCAAAGAAAAAAATCTCCATATATGAATTATGATCAAGATAGCTGTGTAACTTTACAGCTCTAAAGCACACATAAGAGGTGACACACAGCAATGCAGGGCTGAAAGAGGTTTCCAGGGACCATCAGAGCACATCTCCTACTCCTGCAGGCTGCTTTGGGACCCATTCCCTTTGTTACCCTTTCCCCTTGCTACCCATCCACCTATTTAATTTCTGTACCTATTTCTGTTTTCTCTCCACTGTCAAACACAATTTAATCTAAGAAGATTTAATATTTCATTGAATTGTTGTAATGTCTTTCTAGTTTTTAAGTCTTACTATTAAAAGTCTAGAATAGTTAATACCACAAAACAATAGGAATATTATTTCTGTCTAAAATAACCAAGCCTGTACCATTTGAAAGAATATTTTCTCATAATCCTTGTCGACCTTGATAGATCATGGTATAGAAACTGGGAGAAGTATGCAAAATTCCATTTACCATCATCTGATAAGGTAGTATTTTTATACCAATTCTCACAGCTCAGTAAAGATAATAGTGACAACATAGCTGTAAGCTAAGGAAGTTTTAATTACTATATTTAGATAGACATTTCCTCATAAGCACAAGGTTTGTACAGATGATGGTATACATTATTTAACTACAGTTAATATTATTCTAAGATCTATGTTAGGGATTGAACTAGTGCTGTCTGACAATATATTCCATCTTTGCTGCACATTTGCAGAGATGGCTCAACACACAGTATTAATCTGACCGATGGTTAGGCTATTCAGCTTGTAAAAACTTGAAACTTCTTGTTTTTGCTTACTTGCACACAATTTACATCAATTTAGGCTGAGATTTCTCCTCACAACATTTCAGTTACATGAAAAAATAAAAGTAAAGATTTCTATTTTAATTTAAACATGACAAGTCACTCTATGTCATTAAGAGTTCAACACTCATCCTTACAACAGCAGAAGTTTCAAAAATCAAGATTTGCCTATCTGTAATAACCTGAGATTCACAACTGCACTCCTCTTGAAATTTTTATTCAAATGATATGACTCCTTTTCTGGATTTTTTGTTTTTATACACATCACTCTTTTCCCCTTCTTTGTTTTCTTGGCACACATCTCTTTATAAATCATAAATGAACGAATACATATTTCTTCTCATTTTCTCTCCATTCATAGCCCATAAAAAGTAAACACACAGAGCCAAATTTTCAAACTTGAAAACCAATGTCAGTCATCTAAAATACTCCTAATATTAAACATTGAAGTATGACAATAAATCCACCATTGCGTAATTCCTTTCTGGTTTATAAAAAGTCAGTCAGTATACAGTACAAAACTCTCCATTACTGAAAACAGATACCTATTAAAAAAGACACCCTTAGCACTTTAAGGCACACGGTTCATTAGCTGATTTCATTGTTTCCTCAAGTGATTTTTTTAAAGGACCATCAAATACAAAATAATTGTGGTAGAATAATATGAAGTAGGATAAAATGTTTATGTTACTTCAACTGGTGACATCTTTAACTTGAATTACCTGACTGTACAAAATATCTCACTCTTCACATAGTTGTTCTTTGCATCTACATAACACAAGATAAAAGTAATATGAAAAACATAAAAGTATCTTAGGAATTACATTTACAAGCCCTTTTTCATTTAAGAGTCTATGCTTCACATTTACACCCACATGCTTTGTGCAAAATATAATCAAATTAAATTTGTGGAGACAAACTGTATTACAAAAATTAAAGGGAAAATCATCACCGAGACATCATCTTCAAAAAAACCTAAAACCCAAAAATGACAATATGTAGAGATGTATGGCACTGATATTAGCTAAACTGAAAGGTTCTCTTTAAGTTATCTTTCTAAGTTTTTTTGAGAGATATTGGTTGAGACATTTGTCAAGAATTGCCTCGGAAACCTGAAGTTTCCTAATTGTGTATGTATCCATGCTGTAAACCACCATCCTTCACTCCATTGTCCCTCGCTGCATCTCATCCAGAATATATTTGGAGTAGAGTTTAGGTTAAACAAAAAGGCTGGCAGGCTTTTTCAATGGCAGACAAAGCAGTATTTAGTATGGGCTGTGTTCACAGACAAAAAGTGTACCTGTAGTGTTACAAACATTATTATAAAATGTCAGTCTTACTAGAAGAGCATGGGCATGTTTATATTCACATCCTGACCATGTTAATTTAAAGGAGTCACATAAGAATAGGAAAGGCTATTTGGTGACATACAGGATCATTTTCCTTAATTGTCACTCCCTCTTTGACTTCACGCTTCTTGACCTTTTTCATTTATCCCAAGAGGAAACCAGTGCAATCTCAAAGAAACATTCCGGCACTAGTATATCATTTCTCTGTGGCTCAACTACGTAAGGATTCAGTTACCATGTTTACATGGTTGGGGTTTCTTAAGGGAATTTTTGTTGATGAATATAACTTCTGCAGAAATTTGTGGAAATTTAATATTGTTAACTGAAAGATAACCTGGGAATACTATATTGAAATATCAATTCCGTCTGGAAAAGGCCAATAATATCAAGCTACTTAACATAAATGTTCACAGATAAATATCTGTCCAACATTACTTCAGCAATAATTATAATCTCAAAGGGTGCAGCTGTATTATCTAGCTCCCCAGTGGATAAATTACAAGGTCAGTCTTCGTAAGAAAATTTATCTGCTATTGAAAAATAACACAGCACTAGTTTTGATGCAGTGTAACCTAGCATTCTTACACAATTGAGTTTTTCTTTCTGTTTTTATCGCTTTAGATAAATTAAGACTTGGCAAAGGAAAATGCCATCACTACCAGAGATGACACAAGAACAAAAATACATGGAAAACAACAGGACAGATTGGGAGGGAGAAAGATTATTAATAATACTGATATATACAGCAATAGATCCTGAATCTTGCTTAGGCTTGCGTATCCTACACAAACAAAACAAAAAAATGATTTGCCGCCTTATTATGGTAGGTATATAATGGAGTATAATGCATGTCTTTCATATATTGCCTAGTAGTTCACACAGTCAGTGTTACCCCAGCTCCAAAAAGTCACGTAGCACCATTCACGAAGGCAACAGCAAATCTGCTTTGCATCAGAAGCAGCAAAACAGCAATCCTGGTGATTCAGTCAGTCGGTTCTCGTGGTTCACCCACCTCGGCCAAGAGCCTGAGGTGGTCACTTGACCTCCCTGGTTGTCCTTTTGTAGTTTGACCCTACGTCCCAGTAAAGCTTAACTGAGACCTTTGTGCTAGAGTCTCCTTCGTGCCTCTAGCTGTTAGTCTCATAGAAAAGTAGAGACCATTTGATGATCAGTGAAAACGCTGGAGGACCTGTAGTTGGTCAGCTGGAGAAGACTGATGCCCTGACAATCATGGTTTGTTATGAGATTCACCGATGCATGACAGAGCAAGTACTCCAAGGAAAGTGTCCTGTGCAGGCAGGGCACTCTTGATCCCTTTTTCCCCCCAGGTGATCAACAAACAAGTGCTCTCACTATCATCCCTCTTCGCTGGGGTCTGTCCTCTGCTCAGATGCTTTCTTTCAGAAATGCATATCTTGAAGACACGTTTTTGACCATACTGATATGTACAAACACACTGAATTTCAAAACACATATTCCTTGAAGATTTTTCTCCCTCTGTCAAATTGGACTGTAATTCTAAATTTATAGGGCCTGGACAGGGGTAGATAGGAGGGACTACATTCTGACATACAGGTCGAATAAGACTCTTCCCTTGGGAAACAGGCTTAACAGTATTAAGAGAAAGAACAAGGACGATGACCCGCAGAGTTTGGGACAGATGAGCATTCAGAAGGGGAAATAGGTTCTTGGTGGAAAGCTAATGCCAGCCAGAACTGCGTAGAGAAAACAGGCAAAGCCTTTTGTTTGCTGAAGTCACAACAGAGAGACAAAGTCCTACTGATTCATATATATCTCTATATATCTATATATCAGCTATCATTAGACAGTTCGGGCACCTGTAAGGAGACTAGTGATAGTCATATGGCGCTAAGGCAGGCTGCTTCTTAGGGAAAATTTTGTAACCTGTGCTGTGCATAATGCTAAAATACATCTGGACTTTAAATCTGTTTCAATACAGATTTAAAGTAATTATTGTCAATACTGTATTTCCTGAAATATAGTGCAAGAGTGGCCTAGAATAGAATGCAAGACATTCATAGATTGGAAGGGATGACAGACACTTGGTGATCAGAGTATCTACGCTAATGGACCTTACATGCGTGGTTCTGATTCATACCCACCTATTGCTTTATAGTCACCTGAGGCTCAATCTAACAAAGAAGAAATTTATCCACGGTGGAGCAACACAGAAAGAAGTCAAAATTCACAAAACCAAAGATATGAACTTGGCTGTAAGGGTTAGGGAATTTAGACACCTCTGCTATATACCACACAATCTCTTGCTCCTCAGGGTAAGGGTTTACTCCTAAATACAGTTTTCAAACACAGAAGACTAACTCCACTCAGTCTTGAAACAATCAAGGATAGGGAAATATGATTTGAAGATCTGAGAACCTTATCTTCTTCAATCTGTTGCCTACATTCTGTACCTGCAATGGTAAACATTAAGGAAAAGGAAACTTCTTGTTTCTAGTCTTAGATGTGACACATTATTCAGTGGAAAAAATATGCAAACCTGATCAGTTGTGCTCATGAACTTGTTTCTGGATGTAAGCAACAAAATTTTAGATTATATTTCATTAAAGAACATAGTTTTTGCAGAGAAAATATGAACATCCTATAAACGTATATGTTAGTATAACCATATAAATTACTCCAGAGAACATTTATACTTCTTGTAGACCATTAAAGAAGTACTCAAGAAGTATTCTTCTGTTGTGCAGTTCTTCAGAAATATTAACTGTTTCAGTTCTGCTAGTTCTTATTTAGCATCAATCATAGAACTATTTGTTCCTTTACGCCAAAGGGTAGGGCAATAAAGGTAATGCAAACTATCTTATGTTATGTCCTTCTGGAGCTACCACTGACCAGGGTCAGACCAAGGATAGAACTCAAGTTACCTTATTCTTCCTCTGAGCACAACAAACTACTAAAAAAGCTCCATCATACATGAATAATTTAATGAATAGTATAAAAGAACATTAATGAACTGGATACTATGATCTATTTTGTCATTACTCTTCATGAACATTAAATAAACAATACTATCTTCTCAAAAGACTGGTTTCAAAGTCAATTCTAACTATTCTCAACTCATATTTTCTTTGTAATTGGAACATTAAAAACTATTCTTTTATTAGGAAAAGTTGACTTTTTTTTTCCCCAGAAGCTGATCAGTGGTTCTCTTTCCTGGAACAGTAGGAACATTAAAATAAGGCTATAGTAAGAAAACTAAAACAATGTAGCTATAGAATGGATATTTTTTTAATCTTTCTGAAAGATTAATGATAGTTATAAAAAGCAAAGCTTACTGATCTGTTATATGACAGACAGCAGCAAATAAAAAAGCAGATTCAGGACTATTAACATGTATAATTATATTCATTCATTCCTTTTAAAATTGCTTAAAGCTCAGCTGGATTTAATATTTCCTTCAATCAACAACATGCAGGATGTGCTGAAGAATAAATTATGATTAAGATACAGACAATATGAAGCAAAGAGATGTAGACCATTAATTTAATTCATGACATTTTCAACACCACTTTTATGAAAGTCGTGGATTTTATTCAAATGGACTTTACAGAGCTTTTGAAGTAAGCAGCCTTTGAAGTTCCTTCTTTATTTGTTGTTACACTTATCATGAAATGTCAAAGAAAAATGGTTTATTACTATCAGAGGTGCTTTATTACTCATTTTAGGGGGATTATCAAAATGAGAATCTCCATCCAAGGACAGATTTATCAGGTCATAAATTTTGCACATTATTTTGATAATAAAAATTGGCATTGTAATTATCCATTTTCCCCAGATACTTCCTCTGAAGGAATAAAAGCTGACAAAACCTCCACCTTCTTATGAAAGTTCAACTCAGCCTACACTCATTTTTCCTGCATGATGAGGCATATAAATTGTTAAAAAGAAGGAAAAGGCTTGAGGTTCACATGTTCATTACCTATGAATTAGTCTTGGTTATTACAGGAGCTTGAATAAATTTACAGAAACATTTTGAATTTAAAAGAATAAGGGATTTTCATGCTTACTATCACAATTAAGAGATTTTGAATTATTCTCATAGTGTGATAGTTAAAAGAGTCAGTGAGGGTTGATAATAAAAAATAATAAACAAAATCTAGGTAATTATCTGTTTAGGCAAAAATGATCCCTTTCTAGAACAGTTTAGTAGATACAATATTGGAAGGAAAGAAGATACCACTACACTTGAAAGTGTACAAATATGTACCTTTTAAGTGGAATGCTGCTTCTGAAAAAAAATGGTAGTTAATCAAGAATTCTGAAATTTACTCAACCTGGGCACAACTATATTCTGCTGAAAAGTTAAAAAGCATTTTACAACATTGAAAGTACCAGTGTCACAGTCATGCTATTGTTTGCTGGGTAACAGAATACTTACCCCTTTTTTCCAGAATGAATGTTTTTGTCTTTGCTTTCATAAATCCTAAAGGAAAAGGATTGTATGCCTATAGAATGTGCACTATATACATGTTTCTATGCTTTCTATTTATTGAAACTTCTTAGATCCAAGCAGAAAAATAAGATTAACTCTCTGTTCATTTTTTTCCAAGAACTGATACTCATCAGCATCAGAAAGCAATGTCCGAAGGCACATTGTCATACACTTAAATGTTAAAGAAGAATAAGAAGATTGGATGTTTGTGTTAAAAGGAAGAGCTAGTAAGTGTAGGAGTACCTTTTATCTGTTGGCACCCCAGACTTGAAATGGATCCCCTCTCACATCACAACAGAAAATAATGAAAATGATGATATAAGTTGTGCAAAATTTTTCAAGGACATGTAAAAAAAAAAAATAAAAAATGCTGCTTTCCAGGTGTAACCCTGCTTTCCAGTCTCTTTTCAAAATCGAGTACACTGGGAATGGCCCCAAAGAGCTCTTCAGTCTTTTGCCATTCTTGGGTAAGAGGTTGAGGAGGAAAGATTCAGAAGTGGGAACTGAGTGCAGAGCTTACAATTTCTTGAAGAAGTAAAGCTTTTAGACATGGAAATTCAACCATTCAGAAATCCAGGCTTCTTAAATCCTGGCAAAACGTTGATTCTCAATCCTAACAAAAATTTGTGGGCAACAAGAAAAAATATTGTGGTCTCCCCAGTCTGGCAATTAAAGATTTTTAAATGCTGAAGAATGTAAAGGTAGACTCCCAAATTACACATAGAATATTTATGGCTGTTACAGAGTACATTTCATAAATGATTGGTGCCTCACACTGGGATCAGAACAAGAATGTGATAATCATGATCAGGAAAATGCTTAATTTCAGAATACCTCTTGGTGACACTGGCTGTATAAAACACTGAGCTTGGGGTGCCTGGACTGGTGCTTGTCATTTGAGGACAGAGGCTCTCCAATATCCTTTCTCCAAAAGCTTAGCTAAAGTCAGTACACTCTTAGAAAGTGGTGATTAATGAGTTTCTTCTATCTTTTTTTAATTTTAATTTTTAATAATTAAAAAAAAAAAAAGCACTGATCTGGTCAGTCTTGATTCTGACTACATAATATCTAAGTCTTTGGTTTGGATCTTATGGGCTTGGGGAGTGAATGACAGCATCTGCAGTGCAGCAGGAATACATGGTCCCCTTTTCAGTCAGAGGAGGCTGTCCCAGGTCTCATTGAAAATCTCTCGGAGTTTAGTGCTTACATCAGTCACATACTTTATAAATATTTACCATTTATTTCAGTTATTAAAATAAATACTACATTGCATAAACCAGATTCAGAAAGTAGATATTTCATTCTCTTATGCCAAATGGATGTCAGTCATTATGAACAATAGATCAACGGCCTCTTTTGGCTCTAAATAAAAGAAACATTCTGGAGTTGTTTCTAATTAGGATACCATAAGTTAAATGCACTGTTGACAGTCAGTCTTGCAGATTTACAGGGCCTTCCATACTGAGAATGATGATGAAGGTGCAGGAAAATATGTGTTACAGTAAAGACAGTCAATAGTGCTTTTTAAATGGCAAGAAATAAAACCTTTTTGTATGAAAATATTCTATCTAATCTTACCAAGGGTTTGCAAAAGTTCCAGTGAAATTAACAGAAATATTTGTGCTGTACAGAAAAAAAAAAAAAAACACAAAACAAAAAAACAAACAAAAAACCCACAACAAACAGGTTGCCTTAATTAGATGCATGAAAAACAAGCACATGGATGTGGTGAGTGAGTGTATATGTATTTTGTGTTGTAAAACTCAGATCTTGATTTGGAAGGGTTTGATCTCTTTAGTTTCAGATGGCTCATTATAAAGTCATAGCAGAATCTGAACAGAGATGCTCCAAACAAGACAGGATATGCAGTTTGGGTCCAAATCTACACCTCCTATTATATTTAATACTGATCTTCAGACAAACAACTCTCTATCTTCACACCACTGCCTGAAATTTCACTGGGGAGAGGGAATAGGAAGGAAAGCAAACATCCCAAATGTAAAGTCACAAAGCACTCAAGAGACTTCCAGTTGAAACTTTAGCAAACATGTTGTTTGCAAACACTTACTTTTAGCAATATCCAAAAATATTAGGTTTTGTTATATGAATTCTGAAACTAAAAATTGACTTGAAATGTGAGTAAATGGAATTTTAGATGATGTTTGGTATCCACTAAATAATTCATTGTTCCATTTTATACATGCAGCCTTTAATTAACTTACTGACTCAGAGGCATGATACTACTAATCCATTCATTTCCCCAAGCCCACAGAAAAGTATAAAACATGTGTGGGCACAAGCAAAAGCCTGTGAGATTATTAAGAAGGAATCTTTAATCAGAAAACCTCAGACAGCTGGATCCTCTTCTCCCAGCTATGAAGACCAGATTGAGGAGTGATTGGTAACACCTGTTAACTACTGGCTTTTTCCTGAAGCTGTTGAGTCATAAACCTGTACAACTATTTTTCTGAAATACTAGTCACAACAGCACAAACCAGATAATAGTAATTCTGAGTAACAAGTTTCTTTTTAATTAACTGTATGCATCAGAAACCCAGTTTCTGTTTGACTGGAAAATAGTAAAATAACCTTTAATGTGAGAAGTAGAACTTGGATGATTTGTTGTAAAATATATATGCATGTATATATACACATATACATCTGAAGAGGATATATGCTTATTACAAGCCTATTGTGTCTTCCATGTCTGCAAAAATATCCAACTTTTCTCTGACCAACCTCATCTACCTAGTTATGTGCAGTTTTGCTTTACAGATGTCTTGGTTCCTTCCTCTTCAGGGAAGAACAGCTTTTTTTCACCAATGAAATACAGGACAAAGGGAAAATTATCCATTTGAAACATCATTGGCTTCCAATAGCATCCAACTATATGATAACAACACATAAAAATTATACACTAAGTATTGGGAATAAAAAAGGAACTATTACACCACCATTCCAGTAGCTAATAATTTTCCTTTTCTCTGTTACAGATAAGGTAATTAATTTTTCTTGAAGATCTTTTTACCATTTTATATTGACCTAAATTTCACTCATGCCTATATTGCCTTCTTTCATCAAAGCAAGGTTTTTTATAAAAATTTATCAAGAACTGTTTTCTGTGGACATAGCTATAAGAGTTAAGAGACAGATGTAGTTCCTCCATTTTCTCCCTTGATCCTAGTCTACATAATTAAGTATCAGACTAGATAATCCCTTAGGTTCGCTCATTATTCCAGTCTATTTAATACCAGTATATCACTCTGGGATAGGTTACTGTGTTCTTACAGGCCTTAAAATGTATAGGTTAAAAGATTTACAAGGTAACTGAAGCTGTAACCTCCTTCTTGGGGGAAGAGAAGAGACATGAAAGAAAGGATAATTCAGAGAAATGTAGTTTAAGTGCAGCACTAGAGCCATAACCCCTGAAGTTATTTAAGCCTTTGTCTTTTACCAGCTTCCACATAGTCCCTGCTGGGTGAAATCTCCAGTTGGCCTAAAAGACTTAATCACCTCTGGCTGGATGAGTATTAGCAGTTCATTTGCATAAGTACTTGTCATTATCATTAAGTGTGTTTGCTTTCAGATATATTTAAGTCCACATTAACTCCTTCTTGCCTGACATTAGGATCTCTCAAATTGACAGTGACTGCATTGTATCTCCTCTGAATCAGTCTCCTACTTAAGACATATCTAGGAGAGCTGTATTCTTTAAATACTCATCAAAGGGAAATGATTCCATCTACTGCATGAAAAATTTAAGACATGTAATTTCTGTACAAAGTTAAGATGTGGTCACACAGAAATGAAAATACAGACTTTAAAGCATAATACAGTAATAGTAAATGAGGTAACCTACTTGCCAGAACACCTCCCTAGGTCTCAGAAGACTGTAGTTGTAATCATAGCTTTACACAGTGTTGACCGCTACTCTTCAATTAACCAAGATTTAGGTAGCTGCAACAAGCAAAATTTTAAGTGCCTGCAACTCAATGTAAAGTCAAATCCTAGGGTTAGGCATCCAGACACAGGCATCCGGGCACAGATTTACCAGGAAAACTCAGGAGGCTGTGATATTGCTGTAAATTTGATTCATTGCATGGGCTTACGTTCCCCTGTCATACAGTATGGCTGAGTGCACTCGCTTCTCTCCTTCATTGTGATTGGCTTCATGCACCCCATCATGGACACTCTGGGGAGGTGACACCTCAGAAAGAAGACTCAAACAGCTACCAGCAGAACTGCAGTGCTACTCTCTAGGACTGGCAATCCTACCCTTACCAAATTTGAGCAACTCTGTGGTAATCCTGAGCAAGACTTCTCAAGCATCTCCCTCCTTTCACCCCAGAACATGGATGTTTTGGACTTTCTAAAACAAAGGCAACTGCCCTTGTGAGGCTAGGGCACTGACACCTAGGGAATGGAAGATGCTCCACAAAACAGGGAGAGATATTATGTACCTGCTGATTATGGTAAATAACCAGGAGAGACCTGCCTCTAAGGCTTACTTTCTGGACTTCTAAACATTTTAAATTGGTGAAAACAGAAGTAATCTTGAGACCTAGAACAGAAACCCAGAACTCTCATGCACATGTACATCTGTTAAGCTAAAGAATCACTTCCCTTTCACTTGATCTCCTTCAGAGTATGTGACTCCTGAGGACTCTTTTTTCTACCTCATTTTGGAGAGCATCCATCTTTTAAAACTTACTGCTCTGGATAGAGCATTTTCAGAAGCTGGAGACAAGGGTTGTAACTGAAAGAAAAATTAAACCTTGGTGTTCCCCTTCTTAGTAAAGCAGCCTAACAATTAAGCTACTGATATAGAACTTAAGGACTATGAACAGTGGCTTTACTTAAAAAACATTTAAACATAATTTTAAAACAAAATACCTAATATTTATTTAAAATAAAATAAAAATACCTAATATTTAAATATTTTATAAGCATTTTATAATATTTATTTTATTAAATAAAAAGTAAGCATTTTATTAATAAATTAATTATTAAATAAAATATAAGCATTTTATTAATATTTATTTTATTTAAATATTTTATAAGCATTTTCTAAGAAACCATTTTCATCTGACATGTTCCAGAAATGTTCGGAGTTTACATATCTGATGGGTATTTATATATGAATCTGTGTAGTTTCTCACTTGGTTTTGCAAAAACGGAGATTGGGTCAGTTCTGACACCTAATATTTAGTTTATTAACTGAAAAGGACTTAAAAGAAACTTAAAAGAGAGCTTCTTAGTAAGATTAGACATCTCCAAACATTTAGTCTCAACATCTGAGCAGGTTTTTTGGGCCACAATTTTTACTTCAGATGTCATATCCCCAGTTCATGTTTCCAATATAACTGTTTACATTTCCTTGCTTTCCTCTGACAATGAACAGAGTGGTGCAGTCTGTTCCTGTAATATACACAAAGTAATATGTCAGCATATTTCATCATACCTCTTTAAGTCAATGGTGAAATTATTTCTTACCAATTCCTGAAAACCTGGCTTACAAAAAACCTCCTATGATTATTAACTCAAGGAGTTTTCCTTTCTGTTGCAGTGACAAACCATGCGGTAATGAGAGCCTCAGGCTTTCCCGCGTAAAAGTTAGGCAAGAAACATCTTGAAAACCTTTCTTGCATTTTCATAGCATGAGACTTTAGGCAAAAAGACTAATATCATCTGTCGTTATATCAAACTAACATATTATATATTCAGGTCACATTAATAATTAATATCCTACATATGTTATAAAATACACATTTTTGCATCTATTATTTTTCTTGAGAATAACATATGTGAACTGTATTTTGCACGCAGCTTTATTTATATTTTTGATAAACTACATATCAACACATGTTTATGCATTGGGAATGGATGTTTTCAATAAAAATTAGTCACATTCAGGATTCTTAACTCATTGTTTTCTACAGTCTCACTCTTAGAACTCTTAGAACAAGAGGAATCATGCCCCTTAATAATATTCTTTTTTTAAAATATCTCTTCCTCCCTGGTACAACATTCATCACAGAAACTGGAGGGCAAAGGAAACAGACTTGTTTAGAAATATTAAATTGGTAAACAAAGTAAATATCATTTGGTAGAAAGCTATGAAGTAGAACTATAACCTCTGGAGGAGTTTTATCAATGTCTGAGTTGGGTGTAATATTGATTGGCAAGTTTTCACACGCTTATTTCCAAAATGGAATAGTAAAGTCCTCACCTCTTGCAGCATTTCCCTACAAGCAGAAAGTCTGAATATATCTTCCTACTTACGTTAATATGCACTAGGTCATGCATGCTTTCAACAATTCATATAAAATCCAAGTTATCTCTGCATGTACTTGTGATAAGCTTGTAAACCTGCAAACAACATTCATCAGCATATTCACAGCTGAAATTAATTTTGCACCTTTTTCACTAACCCTCTGTTTCAAGGGTCTTGTAGAAATAATTTCCTGATAACGTAGAAATGTCAGTCATATTTCCCAAATTTTAATGTCAGGCATATTCAGCTCACTTTCTGAAAATATCACAAAATACATTTTTAAAGCAAACAGGATTTAACATTTATAAATCTGAAATGAATGTAGTGAAAAATAACACTAGGCTAGATAAACTGCCAGCAGTAGCCACCTTTGGTAACTGAGGTGGCATGAATATTGCTATTTCCATCGTTGATCAGAACACAGGCAGACCCCTGAACTGAAGCCTGTGCAATACTGACAGAAGAGACTCCTAAAGCATTCCCTACCTAGGGACTGAGAACAATTTTTCAGTTAAACTTTTATTTCTGAAGCTCTATCTGAGGATGAGCAATGTGTGATAGTGTATCATGTCTGTCATTCTTGACATAATCTAAACTAGTCAAATGCATCAAATATAACTATAAATGTGTGATTTATAAAAGATTTCCTATTAAAATAAGGTTTTTTAAAACACAAAAGAAAAAAATTACATTTTTCTATTGTAAATTTGAAGATGATTGCTAACTACACGTGTATCTGAAGGACAGCAGTGTATGTGAAGCCATGATATTGAGAAAAGAAGGCAGATAATTTTAATTTTTTAAAAAAAAAAAAGTTATTTTATAAGTAAGAGACTTGTAAATTCCACAGAAATTCCCATTTGGGAGCCATACAATTTCTTTGCTGGACACAACTCATTTCCTGTGGGTAAGATTGATAAAAGACAGTGCTGAAATTAGAAAATATACATTACCACACACATATATATTTGCCTTGGACACAATGACACCTCAGCTTCCAGATCACTGTACACAGGTAAACAGTATAAAACACAAAACAGGAGACAGCGGAAAGTTACAGTACATTTTCTGACTGATCCCTATAGTCATTAGGCTAAGTGTCTTGGAAAGAAAAATTCTAAACTATGAAATGTATTAATTACCAATAGGTTTCTCCCCAGAATGCTTATGCACTTCAGTCTCTACGCACATTCAGCACTTCAGGATAATAATTAAAAAAGCTATTTTCTAGTCAACAATACTAAAAGAAAAATAAAAACAAAGCACCATTAAGTAAATGGGCTTTTACCTAATGGCGGTTAACTTCAGTCATTAGGTAAACTATATTAATGCACATTACTCCTTATGTCAATAATTTAATATTCCCCAAAATAATTTACACAATCACAGATAAGGATTTAAGAAAATAGGAGGAGGAATTAATTTAATGCTCCCTGAGTCAATAAAGGAGTCCTGTGAAGGCCGTTCCAGTTGTTACTTACAAACACAAGAGAGATGGTTAGTCATGCATGGATTTCCAGGGGGAGAGGGAGCTTTACGTCTCCATAACTGACATCACCAAGTGCCACAAATCATAGTGACAACTACAAAGTTTATGAATTAGGAGCTGGAATTAAGTCCCCCAAATTTGGACCTTGCTGCCATTAAATATCAAATTTAGACTCCTAAATACTAATGATATGTGCCATCAGATATAAGGTTCAGATTCATAAATGATAATGACATATGTGGAATAATTAATACCAGTGAAAGACCAGGTCTGTAGACCTTTCCATGCTGTCTGCTTAAATTCTGGGAATAAATGAAAATTAATACAATGTTTTCCATTTCCTGATGCACATTGTACTATGATAATGGCTTTTATTTTGCCTTAAAAAAACTGCATGACAACTGAGGATGGAGTCACCCAGCAGCTGTAAGTCACCATACTTACTGCCCTTCTAATTTAAAGTGATAGCTGTATTACAATATATTTTAAAAACTATGATGTATTTATCAAGAGAACAATTAAGACAGATGCCACAATTGCAGCTAGTGCAGAACTGGATAATCTCCAAGGGAAGAGAGAAATCTCTCACTTCCTGCAAATACCTCTTTCTTCCCTTTAATATCATCCAGGCTGCTCAATCTTAAACTGAAACTTGGGGGAGTTTTCAAGGGCCCCATGAGAAAAAGGTACGCACTGATCAATAATCTCAGTTTGCAAATTCTGACCCTCTCATTCGGATTCATGCCAAAATACTGTAAATGACCACGGCAGGAAAATGCTACTGCAAACCTGTACAGTTTCTCTCCACTTAAAAACTTTTGCAAATGTGTGCAATTCCTTCAGTTACTTTAATTAAAAGGCTCTATAAATCATACTCACACTGTAAACCTCACTTTGCCAGACTCCTGAGTTTTAACAATTAGGTTTAATTGGTTTTCAACAATGTCCCCTTTAGTATATATTAGGTACAAACACATTCTTATGCAGCAGGAACTTTTCCATTGCAATGGCATTCTTTTTTAAATTATTCTTTCAAGGTCATTTAATGTTCAGTGCAAATGTTCAGTGCAACTCAAAGGCCACTTTTCCTCCATTTATTTGATGTCTCTGCATTATTTATTATTATACAATAAAGAATCAGTGTATCGTGGCCCAAGCATGATCTAAATGTCTGTTTATTCCTACTCTTTCTTTAAAACAACTTTCATTTCTTTGTCTTCCATCCTTAAACTAGTCCCAAATAATGCACGTCTTGGTAGACTCTCAAGTTCTCTATCCAGTAATTAAAGTTTTGTTTTTTAAAGTAACTGAACATGCTGTGCACAGTTGACACAGAGTGCAACAGACAGCTTTTAGCACAAAAGGGAATGGCACCATATTGATCATAAAAGGTGGTTTTCTCACTCTTTTTTTACCGGGGAAAAAACAACACAACATTATGTTCTCTTCTAACCTACTTTTGACTTTTCCTGTGAAACTTGTAAATGAAAGAAGACTTAATTTCTTGCTGCAGAACAGATACTGTGATGTTTGAATCAGAGGGACTGGAAGAATAAATACAGGTGTGTATTAAAATTCAGAGAAACGTCCTTGTCTGAGCGTTTACATCTTCCACTTTCTTAGTGCTACATCTTGCATTCAGATCTGAATGTCAGATTTTCCACAGCACAATGACACTTCAAAGCAGCACTTGTCTCTGCTCAAGTAATGTGATGGCAGAATTAAAGGGATGATCCACAATCTGGTTTAAACTAGAGCTCATTAAAAATAAGAACATTCTCCATAAATTTAACGTGAAAAGATATCTTTTATCAGGCTTTAAAATTTGCATTAGTTTTACAGGAAGGCAGCATCTGAGCTGCTAAGTAACATGGTAGCTGTTTGGACATGCATGATAGCATTCTCTGACCTTGCTTCCACTAACACATGTGGGACCATGTGCCTCAATCTCAGGGCAATATTGAGAAAATCGTCCCACAGAAACTCATAATTGTCACGAGGTGATGATATAGAACTTAAAATTTTATCCAAGGTGATTGCCTCTAAGAGTAACTGGTCAGTGAAACCACAAGGGGAAAAGAAAATCTCCATGTATTTCTGAGCAAAGCACAGTGCCTCTGGTTCAAGATTAAGTTATTGAAGAAATACTCTGACATACCCTAGCTACTGTTATCTTCAAAGAAGCAAGCAAGCAAAAAATAATAATAGTATATTAAAATTCAAAAAAAGGGAAGAACATAAGAATAAAGAATCTTGTTAAAAAATAAATTTTAAAGAGCCAGTTATTTGAGACCCATGTAAAGGGCATAGAGCCTATCTGAAAACATCACATTATAGGTTCAGGGAATACCATGTATTAACCACATCGGACTTGAAAAACACATCACAAAAAAATCAAAATCCAACCAACAAAAACCCTAGAATAACTAAGCACAGTGCCTAATAGAATTAAAAGATCTCCTTCTGAATTAAGAGTATAGAAATCAAAAGCAAGGAAAACAGAGAATGCATAGCATGTAGCAAGTTATATTTCAAATCATAGGCAGACCAAAAATGTTTTGAGAAATAAGTTGCTAAGCTCATAAAAAATGCTTATAAAAGCCTGTTCAAATACATTAGAAGCACGAACCAAACAAGGGCCTATTTGGTGAGACATAATAGAAAAAAAGTTACATAGCGTCTTTGTGCTCATCACCACAGAAAAATAGAGGCATTTTCCCAATTGCAACTTTATACAGGAAAAGTTGAAGAAATGGTCTCAAACTGAAGTGTCAATAGAAGTGGTTTTAGTTAAAATGAAAAAAACTTGTAAATAGTTGTATGGATTCTATGGTTTCTACTAACCATTTCTAAGGGAACTTTAAAGTATTATTTTAAAACTACTTTTTAAATGACAGACACACAGAATGGCTGAGGCAGGAAGACACCTCTGGACATCATCTAGCTCAGTCCTTTGTTCAGAGCAGGGTCAGACAGAGGAGGTTGTTCAAGGTCATGTCCAGTTGGGTTTTGAATATCTCCTAGACAAAGACTCCATAACTGCTCTGGGCAAACAGTTCCAGTGTTCAACCACTCTCACAGTAAAAAAGTGTTTCCTTATGTTTAAATGGAATTTCCTGTATTTCAGGTTGTGCTCATTGCCTCTTGTCCTGTCAAAAATAGCCTGGTTATATCTTTACTCCCCTCATCTGTTATTTATACACATGAACAGACCCCTTTGAGCCTTCTCCTGCTGCAGGCTGAATGGTCCCAGCTCTTTCAATGTCTCCTCACAGCATAGATGCTCAGGTCAGTCCCTTCATGACCTTTGTGGCCCCTCCCAGAACTTGCTCCAGTATGTCCCCTCTCTGATGTACTGAGGAGTCCATCACTGGTCCTAGCACTCCAGATGTGTCTCACCAGTGCTGAGCAGAGGGTAAGGGCCATCTCCTTCAACCTGCTGGCAACACCCTTCCTAATGCAGCCCAGGAAATTGTTGGTCGCCTTTGCTACCAAGGAGTATTGCTGACTCATGTACAACTTGGTGTCCATGAGGACACCTCTCCACCCTCTAGGGGCTTCCCTGCAAAGCTAATTTCCAGCTGGAAGGACCTCAGCAGGTATGGGTGTCTGGGGTTATTTTTCCCTAGGTGCTGGACTTTGCAGTTCCACTTGTATTTCCTGAAGTCTCTGTCAGTCCATTTTTCCAGCCTCTTGAGGTTCCTCTGAAGCACAGCACAACCCTCTGGTCTATCAACAGCTCCTCTCAGCTGTATCAACTGTGAACTTGCTGAGGGTGCACTCTGTCCCATCATTCAGGTCATTAATGAAGAAGGTAAAGAGTATTGCCCTAGGCCAACCCCTTGGTGTGCACCACTAGGTACCAGTGTCCACAAGGACTCTGCCATTGATCACAATCCTTCAAGCATGACAGTTCAGTCCATTTTCAATCTACCTCCCTGGCCACTGTTGCAGTTTGTATTTCATCAGTTTGTGTATGAGGATGTTACAGGAGACTGTATCAAAAGTCTTTGCAAAGTCAAGATAAACAACATCCACTTCTCTGCCCTAACCCACTAAGTCAGTTACCTCACTGTAGAAAGCTCTCAGGTTAGTGAGGCATGATTTCCCTTTCATATATTGATCCTGGTGGCTCCCAGTCCTTAAGCCTTAAAGAGGGTCCTGTGGTCACTAAAACTAAATCCCATTAACTGCCCATTAGGTCTTGACCTGCAGGGTCCATCCACTCCTCCTCAAGCCTTCCCCCTCACTGGCAGTATCAAGCAGACAACAGCTAGCTCCCTTGCCCTAGACTCTCTCCCGCAAAGTCATGCAGTCATGGTTGATATGTCTTGGGTCTTCCCTGGACATATTGCTGGTACCCACATGGAAGAGCAGCAGGGGAACCATCCAAGAGCAGGATGAACCCCAGTCTTCTCTCCATGACGTCCATACTCTGAGCTCCCAGAAAGCAGCAAATCTCCCCAGGCAGCAGGTCAGGTTGGCAGGTGGGAGCCTTCATCCTCTGCCTCAGGGACTCTCCCACTACCATGCTTCATCACTTCTCTCAGTCCTGCTGCGTGTCTCAGGCTCAGCCAGCTCAGACCCTTGGCTGGATGCAGATCCTGGTATCTCTTCTGCAACTCAGATGATGACCAGAGCCATTCTTGTGGGGCCAGAGCCCTCCAGCCTTCATTGTCAGGGAATCCCTACTTCGCAACCCCATAAGCACAAATACTGCCTCCTCCCCCTTGGGTACAGCTGGGGACTGAGGCTCCCCTTCTCTCTTGGGTCTCAGAGAAGTCCCAGTCTATCTTCTTGTCACCTGCAGTGCTGTGTTCTTCTTCCACAGCCCCCCTGCTTAACCTCTGTATCAGAGTCAAGAAGAATGGGGAAGCAACAGCAGATCTTAAGGAGGGCTTCAGTAATGTCTCTGAAAGTACATGTCCTACTTCCATACCAAGGAAATCAATAAAAAACATTATAAAGTGTTAGACTTACTGGATGAAAAGATAAATTTAATGTATTAGGGAAGCAATAATCACCAGCTTTTATGGAAGGAAATAAATCTTTAAAAATCTACTAGAATTCTTTGGGGAAAGTAACTGGGGATAGATGAGTGTGATGAGGGCAATATAGAGTGCATGGAATTCCACAACACTTTTGACAAAGTGGCTAAAAATTCCTGTAGAAAATAAGCTACAAAAGAGACAAGAGCTATGGCCAAGTCATCAATTAATAGAGGTTTAAACATAAGAAACAAAACATCCAGAATTTACTGTGAGAAGTTTACTACTGGAAAAGCCCTGCAGAGCTCTTACATAAAGGCATCTTAATGGTCAGCATGTCCATAAATAATCTGGAGAGTGGATAGGGAGATGAACAAACTGGTACTTATTATCAGTGTGTCAAAACTAAATTGGACTATCAAAAGTCACAAAATTTTCTCATGATAATGGATGCCCAGATAATAAAATGGTAAATATAATAGAAATGTTCAGGAAAACCACCCCAGTTTCTAACTGCCAGAAGATCTTGTGGATATTTGTCCATACTTATTGGTTTAATGCTCAGCTATGGTCTGAAGGAGAATATAATATTAGGAAAGGAATAGAGAACAAATAAAGAACAAACAAACAAACAATGCATAAATCTAATATATGAATTCTGAATGCTGCATAGTGCTCTGGTAGACAATTTTTTTAAAAAAGGACATAGAAGTAATACAAGAAATAGAAAGAAGGGCTAAATAAAAGGATGAAGTAGTTAAAAAGTTGGGAAAGAGATAACTTTGGAGAAAAGAGCAAGAGATACCTGGCCATATTGGCATAATTTCACAGAAACTGATAAAATTAATATGGTGAGTAAATATGAAAGATTTTATCTTCCTCAGAATACAACAACTAGGGGCATCAAATTAAGGTATCACAGTGCTGTCTGGAAAAAAAAAAAAGGACAGTACTTTTTCCACAGGATAGATAATTAAGATGTGGAACCTTTTACCACGGGATGTCCGGGATGTCCGAAAATTAATGTGTTCAAAAGCAATTAAAGGAACTCGCAGAAAGGTTTGTGAATAGTATAAAATACAAATATGGATACCTCCACTTCAAATACAAACCTATGCTTCAGAAAAGACTGTAACTGCCAAAGTCAGAAGGTTATAGCACCGGAATTATTCTGTTTTTATACTCTTTCCCTAGCCATCTGCTAATGACCACATGCAAACAGGCCAGTCTAACTGGACCTTTAGCTAGAGCAAGTGCAGCTGTTCATATATTTTTTAAAATTAGAAATAAACCATTTCCCTAAAGTTTGAAATCCTGTAACATCCCAAAGTTCTCATTAAGATAATTCATTATGAATTAGCTTGAAGACTTCAGAGAATACAGAATAATAACAATCCTGCAGTAACAAGCACACTTTATGTATTTTTAAAGAAGAGAACAAAAACTTCAATTAGTAACAGCAGGGGATGTTAGCTGTAAATTGCAGTCTTTTTTTTTTTTTTTTTTTTTTTTCCTGAAGAACAAATGAGAATTTAAAGAGCCAAACAATTGATTAATCCTGATCTATACTTATATTTAAAAACTATGAAACTCTTCTGGCAGGTTTCCATCCATCATTGCATTCCTAATTGTAAAGGTGAATATGTTAAATTTGCTTTATCTACTCTTTACCTTTAAAACAGCATTTTCTCACCGGATTTCAGCTAAACACAGCTGGAAACTCTAGATAAATGCAGACATTTCTGATGGAGACCAAAGTGTCTCTCAGATGTTCTCTCAAATGTGCTAAAAAAGCTACAAACTGAGTCACTTCCACAGTAATGGGATTAGAAATAGCCTGCAGGGAAGCATGTGCCAAATGGTGCCAACTAGCAAGGATTATAACAAAAAAAACTGTGACATTATAAAAATACCTCAGAGTGAGGCTCTGGGTGGTGGAATTGCGACTTGCCAGCTCAAAAGAATGTGCCTCATTAAAATGATGGGAGTATGCCGAATCAGTGATTTTTGCAGAGACATGATCCTCCTGATAGCTGAGTAGCTAATCTTTTTCAAAAACCTTGTCAGTTGACCATCAAATTCATAAAAGTCAAATTACAGCTGAAAAGGAAACAAAAAAAAAAAAAAAGATGGTGAGAGGGCATGGTGGGAAAGTGAAGGAAAGGAGGGAAAGTTGGGGAGGGATCAAGTTTTAAAAGTCTGTGTTTTTTTAAAACTTCAGACATAAGGAAAAAAAAATGCATTGCAATTTATGGCAAACATTAAGACCAAGCAAGCTTTTTAACCCTGTAGTCTATTATGGAAAACATTTGGAGACAATACCTTCAAATTAGTTCTTAGGTTTCCAGGGAATTTCAAAGGAGCTGAAAGCTCCTGTCTGATGGGGACTGTAATATACATTGTGGGAGCTCAGCATTTCTGAATTATTTGGTTTGCACATAAAGCCAGAGAACACTGCTTAGGGCACCGTTGTCCTAAACCACCCTACCTATGAATTAAAGCTATGTATGAGTTTGACTCCCACTTCAGACAGGTTTGTATTGTGTAAAATGCCATTATTCCTACAACTAAACCCAAATGCATTGTTGAGATTTTGAAATCTGAAAACTGTTCAGGCATCAATTAATATCTGGAAGAGTAATTGACACAATCCTTACTTGCGGAAATGGAAAAATAATTCTGGATGAGCAGCTACATTCTTTCTACACAGAAGGCGGCAGATTGGGTACTAATAAGAAGAGGCTCTCAGACACACATCTACATGGAGGCACTGAGCTCTGAAATACCTAGGTATCTGAAATACCTCTCATCCTGATCTTTGGACCTGAGAAAGGCTGAAGGAGTGTTTTGATTTCAGCAAACTTTTTCCCTATCTAGAAACAGAGGGGCTGTAACCTGTTTTCGTTATGAGTATCACGTAAGATGGGGAGGGGAAAGAAGAGGGGTGAATGGAAGAAAACCAAGCAAGAATCCTAGCTCATGCCAACGTGTTTCATGATATTCCTACTACTTCTGTGAGTAAAATATATGGTTTAGAATGACCATTGTGCTTTTCACACAAGTCACCATACTGTGTTTCCTGAACTAAAAAACTAATGGCACTGTCTCATTCCTGTCTCTTAAATTATAAAAATAATAAAAATCTTCACAGAATCACAAAATCACACAATCACAGAGTGGTTGGACCTCTGGAGGTCATCTAGTCCAACCCCTCTGTTCAAGCAGGGTCACCCAGAGCCAGTTGCCCAAGACCACGTTGACAAAGCTTTTGAATATCTCCAGGGATGGAGACTCTACAACCTCTCTGGGCAACCTGTGCCAGCACTCCGTCACGCTCATAGAAAAGCAATGTTTTCTGATGTTCAGAGGGAACCTCCTTGTGGAATGGCTGGAAAACAACGGACATATTATGAGCGATCCAGACCGAATGGCCTTGCCGTAACAACAGGCTATAGCTGTTGTGAAGAACATCTGCAAGGCCAATGGCTTGAGAAACTGCGTGCGTAGCAGAAAGATAAGAAAGCTTGCCCTGGTTCAGCTAGGATAGGGTTAAGTTTCCCCAGCAGAGAAGGGGGAAGGGATCTCCAGCCGGGTTATTCATACCATGCTGACGTCAGGTCGGGGCGTAGGAGTGCGGGAACGTTTTCCTTTGGGGCTTTGGTGGCCAGGAGCACGCAAGTGAGCTGTCTGTAACCATTTGCGGTATTTCTCTGTATATCTTCTGTCTTGTTTACTGTTATTACTGTTTATCGCTGCTATCATTGCTAATGTTGTTGTTCAGATTGCTTATTACACTGTTGTATTAAATTTCTTCATGTTTTCACCCGGGGTTTGTGCCTCACTTCCAGCCTGACCAGCTGAGGGTGAGGGAGGGGCAAACGCAACATGGTCTCCGGTCCCGGCAGGGCCTAAACCAACACAGTCTTTGGCACCAAACATGGGGCATGAATTGGGTTGGAATAAGAATTAAAAGGGGACAGACCCTCACCAGAGTGTGTTAGAGCAATCTGTTGGGGGTATTTTTTTTTTTTTTCTGTTTGTATTTGTATTTGTTTGATAAGAAAATGTTTGCAATACTAGCCCACTTGCTTGCATGGTGGGGCTGGATTAATCCTTATATCCAGTATATGATCCCAGTGGTGGCATTTGTTATCGGTGGAAAATGTATAAAGGGTCTTATGTTGATGTACTGGCTACTGGCTGCTTATAATGCCTGCCTGATTTTGGTTTTGGCCATGCGGCACTTCTCTAACAATAGCAGTGCCCGGAAACCTGCCCCGAGGTCAGATAACAGTGAGTGGCAAGGGGTGTGGGAAAAGATGGGCAAAGGCCTGAGTTGGTGGGCACGTCCAATGCTTTGGAATTTCACTCCCCAACAAATGCAGAGCCCCGATAAGCTGATGGAGTGCTTAGAAAGGGTGTGTTACCAAGCGGGCAAAACCCAGGAGACACAACTTGCTGCAATGTGTTGGGGACTTGCCCATGCCTACCGTGTCCTCTTTAATACCACTCACTGCCCTCAAGGGGGAGAAAAGGCTGCAGGATCTGAGAATGAATTTACTGGTACAGTATCTGGGCTGGGGGAACAGGCAGAACCAGTCTCAGTCACTTCACCAGCACAGCGACTGAGCCAGAGAGACAGTCAGTGCCAGTGTCAGTCGACCCAATACAGAAAACAAAATATACCAGAAAGTCAGCTCGTCAAGTGGGGGATGGGGATGAGCCAGGCCCATCACGGGAACAGGAGGAAGGGCCAGAGGTGATCGTCCGATCTCTATCCCCGACTGAGCTGCGAGATATGCAGAGAGATTTCGGCCGCCTGGGAGGCGAGCAGATTTGCACCTGGCTGCTCCGATGCTGGGACAATGGAGCCAGTGCTTTTGAGATGGAGGGGAGAGAGGCCAAGCCGCTGGGATCTTTGGCCAAGGATGCTGGCATTGATAGGGAAATAGGGAAACAGACTCAAACCCTCAACATTTGGAAGCGACTCCTGCTCAGTGTAAGGGAGAGGCACCCCTACAAGGATGATATCCTATGTCAATTAAGCACATGGACCAGCATTGAGAAAGGCATCCAGAACCTCAGGGAACTGGCTGTGTTTGAGATGATCTATGGTGATCTGAATGATGAGCAGTCACCCATGGACCCAGATCAGGCCCCTTGCACACACCTGATGTGGCGAAAGTTCCTGAAGAGCGCGCCAGAAGCACACTCGAAAGCACTGGCAATAGTGTCCTGGTGGACAGACACCCACACTCTAACGGTGGATGGAGTGGTTGGCAAGCTCCGGCAATATGAGGGAAATCTCCCTTCATCTCAACATTCCTGGGTCTCAGCTGTGGAGGAACTGTCTCAGAGGGTCCAGAAAATGGAAGAGGACATGTCCTATGTTCCACCTACACGGGCTGATGTCTCAGCCATTAGAAGTAAACGTTTCCCCACCCAAGAGAAAGGCAGCAGAAGGCACACACCACGAGGAACCCTGTGGTTTTCCCTCCGCGACCATGGAGAAAACACGAGGAGGTGGGAGGGACAGCCCACTGCCGCCCTAGCTGCACGAGTAGAGCAGCTGAAAGGGAAGACCATCACAAAAGGGGAGTCTTCCAAGAAAAGCGCAGCTCCAGTGTCCAGTCAGAAATCCCCCAGACAGAATAGAATGGTGAGCGTTATGTCTGACCCTCTTGAGGGGACCAGTAAATCATTCTTACAAGAAGTGAGTGATGATGAGCAGGATTAGAGGGGCCCTGCCTCCAGCCAGGTGGAGGAAAGGGATAATCGGGTTTACTGGACAGTGTGGATCCGATGGCCTGGCACGTCAGACCCACAAGAATATAAGGCTTTGGTGGACACTGGCTCACAGTGCACCCTGATGCCATCGAGCTACAGTGGGGTTGAATCCATCTGCATCTCTGGAGTGACAGGGGGATCCCAACAGCTGACCCTACTGGAAGCTGAAGTGAGCCTGACTGGGAAGGACTGGCATCAGCACCCCATTGTGACTGGCCCAGATGCCCCGTGCATCCTGGGCATAGACTATCTCAGGAGAGGGGACTTCCAAGACCCAAAAGGGTACCGGTGGGCTTTTGGTGTAGCTGCCCTGGAGGAGGTTGAACAGCTGTCCACCTTACCCGGCCTCTCAGAGGATCCCTCAGTGGTGGGGCGGCTTAAGGTTGAGGAGCAGCGAGTGCCGATTGCTACCAGGACGGTGCACCGGCGGCAGTACCGCACCAACCGAGATTCCCTGGTCCCCATCCATCAGCTGATCCGTCAACTAGAAAGCCAGAAGGTGATCAGAAAAACTCACTCACCCTTCAACAGCCCTATATGGCCAGTGAGAAAGCCTAATGGCGAATGGAGGCTAACTGTGGACTACCGTGGCCTGAATGAAGTTACGCCAGCAATGAGTGCTGCAGTGCCGGACATGCTCGAGCTCCAGTATGAACTGGAGTCGAAGGCAGCCAAGTGGTACGCCACAATTGACATTGCTAACGCGTTCTTCTCCATTCCGATAGCGCCAGAGTGCAGGCTACGGTTTGCGTTCACTTGGAGAGGCATCCAGTACACCTGGAATCGATTGCCGCAGGGGTGGAACCACAGCTCCACCATTTGCCATGGACTGGTCCATACTGCACTGGAGAAAGGTGGGGCCCCAGAACACCTGCAGTATATTGATGACACCATTGTATGGGGGAACACAGCCGAGGAAGTCTTTGAGAAAGGGAAGAAAATCATTGAGATCCTCCTGAAGGCCGGCTTTGCCATTAAGCAAAAGAAAGTTAAGGGGCCAGCAAGGGAAATTCAATTCTAGGGATAAAATGGCAAGATGGGCGTCGCCACATCCCAATGGAGGTGATAAACAAGATAACAGCCATGGCCCCACCAACCTCTAAAAAGGAGACTCAGTCTTTCCTGGGTGCTGTGGGGTTTTGGAGGATGCACATCCCGAACTACAGCCTGACTGTGAGCCCTCTCTACCACGTAACCTGTAAGAAGAACGATTTTGAATTGGGCCCTGAGCAACAACAATCCTTTGAACAGATTAAGCGGGAGATTGCCCAAGCAGTAGCCCTCAGGCCAATCCAGGAAGGGCAGGAGGTTAAGAATGTGTGGGGAAAATGGCCCTACCTGGAGCCTCTGTCAGAGAGCACCTGGGGAAACCCGAGGCCGACCTCTAGGCTTTTGGAGCCGGGGATACAAAGGCTCTTAGACTAATTACACACCAACTGAGAAGGAGATACTGGCAGTGTACGAAGGAGTTGGGACTGCCTCAGAAGTGGTCGGCACTGAAACACAGCTCCTCCTGGCACCCCGACTGCTGGTGCTGGGGTGGATGCTCAAAGGAAAGGCCTCCTCCACGCATCATGCAACCGATGCCACGTGGAGTAAATGGGTTGCGTTGATGACACAGCGGGCTCGAATAGGGAACCCCAGCCGCCCAGGGATACTAGAGGTGATTACGAACTGGCCAGAGAGCAAAGATTCCGGGATGTCACCAGAACAGGAGGTGACACGTGCTAAGGAGGCCCCACCATATAACGAGCTGCCGGATGAGGAGAAGCGATATGCCCTGTTCACTGATGGGTCTTGTCGCATTGTGGGAAAACATCAATGGTGGAAGGCTGCTGTGTGGAGTCCCACACGATGGGTCAATGAAGCTGCTGAGGGACAGGGTGAATCGAGCCAGTTCACAGAGGTGAAAGCCGTCCAGCTTGCTTTGGATATTGCTGAGCGGGAAAAGTGGCCAAGGCGCTACCTCTACACCGACTCGTGGGCAGTGGCGAATACGCTGTGGAAATGGTTGCAGCAATGGAAGCAGAACAACTGGCAATGCAAGGGTAAAACTGTCTGGGCTGCTGAAGGATGGCAGGACATTGCAGCCCGAGTGGAAGACCTCATTGTGAAGGTGCGCCATGTGGATGCCCATGTACCCAAGAGTCGGGCCACTGATGAACATCGACACAACCAGCAGGCAGACCAAGCTGCTAAGATCAGAGTGGCTCAGGTGGACTTGGACTGGCAGCGCAAAGGTGAACTGTTCATAGCCCGGTGGGCCCATGAGACCTCGGGCCACCAAGGTAGAGATGCAACATACAGGTGGGCTCGAGATCGAGGGGTGGACCTTACTATTGACACCATTGCAGAGATCATCCACGGATGTGAGACATGTGCTACGATCAAACATGCCAAGCAGTTGAAGCCCCAGTAAAATGGAGAGCGATGGCTGAAATACAGATATGGAGAGGCCTGGCAGATCGACTACACCACACTGCCACAGACCTGCCAAAGGAAGCGCCACGTGCTCACAATGGTGGAAGTAACCACTGGATGGCTGGAAGCTTACCCAGCGCCCCACACCACCGCCTGGAACACCATCCTGGGCCATGAAACCCAAGTCCTGTGGCGACACGGCACCCCAGAGAGAATTGAGTCAGACAATGGGACCCACTTCCGAAACAACCTCATAAATGCCTGGGCAGAAGAACACGACATCGAGTGGGTCTACCATATCCCCTACCATGCACCAGCCTCTGGGAAGATCGAGCGCTACAATGGACTGTTAAAAACCACACTGAAAGCACTGGGGGTGGGACCTTCAAAGACTGGGACATGCATCTAGCAAAGGCCATCTGGCTAGTCAACACAAGAGGATCTGCCAGTCGAGCTGGCCCGGCTCAGTCAAATCCTCCACATGCTGTAGATGGGGATAAAGTCCCTGTGGTGCGCATGAGGAATATAACGTGGTCTCCGGTCCCGGCAGGGCTTAAACCACCACAAAGCTGGACTGTGGAAAACAGGATGTTTGTCTAACAGAAGAATGGTGTGTGGACACTACAACGGGACCAATCACAGAGGGCAAAAGGGCACATGGACAAGTAGTTTTAGCCTATTAGCAATCAAGTAGCTGCGTGTGTGCTTTATGGTAGTCTACAATTGCTCTGTATCCTTTAATAAAGTGACATTAACTTGATCACATTGGTCATATAAGTTGTGTCTGGGACTTCCACGTCAGCACCTCCTGTGTTTGAGTTTGTGCCCATTGTCTCAGTGGTCCTGGCACCACTGAGAAGAGCCTGGGTCTACCCACTTTGCAACCCCCCTTCAGGTATTTACATACATGAATAAGGTCCCCATTGAGCCTTCTCTGCTTCAGGCTGAGCAGTCCCAACTCTCTTAGCCTTTCCCCATACAATAGATGCTCCAGTCTCCTAATAATTTTTGTGTCCCTTTCCTGGAGTTACTTCAGTACATCCCTGTCTCTTTTGTACTGGGGAGCCCAGAACTGGACACAGCACTCCAGCTGTGTCTCAACAGTGCTGAATAGAGGGGAAGGGTCACATCCTTTGACCTGCTGGCAATATTTTTCCTAATGTAGCCCACAACACCATTAGCCCTCTCTGTGGCACAGGCGCACTGGTGGCTCACGTTCAACTTGATGTCCACCAAGACCTCCCAGGGCCTTTTCTGCAAAGCTGCTTTCCAGCCGGTCGGCCTCCAGCATATACTGGCGCATGGGGCTGCTCCTGCCCAAGTGCAGGAGTTGGCACTTCTCTTCCTTGAACTTCATAAGGTTCCTGCCAGCCCATTTCTCCAGCCTGCCAAGGTGCCTCTGGATGGCAGCACCACCCTCTGGCACATCAGACACTCCTCCCAGTCTTGTGTCATCAGCAAGCTTTCTGAGGATGCACTCTGACCCTTCATTCAGATCATTAATGAAGATGTTAAACAGGACTGGATGCAGTATTGACCCCTGGGGTACCCCGCTAGTTAGTGACCTCCAATTAGACTGTGCCACTGATCACCATCCTCTGGGCCTGGCCATCCAGCCAGTTGTCAATTCACTTCACTGTCTGCTCATACATCAACAGTTCATCTATGAGGATCTTATGGGCCACAGCACCAAAGGCCCTCCTGAAGTCCAGGTGGACAATATACAATGCTCTCCCCTAATCTACCAGGCCAATTATTTCATCCTGGAAGTTTATCTAGTCAGTCAAGCATGAAATTTAATGTAAAACAAAATACATACATGAAAAATCATGAAGGGTTTGTAAAAAATCTTCATTTAATATACTTATATCTTGAGTCAATAAAGAATGTACTTACTCATTTTCACTAAAGCTTCTTTTCTATCCCAAGGAAACACACTGACATAACACTATTCAAACCAGGAGTGAATAACAGCCTTTGAATGCTCCATGGTGGTTGGAATTATAAATGAGTATAATCTAAGGTTTGAAAGTATTTCAAGATGAGTTATTTGGACTTAAAATATATTCCTAGAAATTTGCACTTTGTTGAACAGCTCAGAAAGAACTGATAATTCTTTGCTGTATATATACCATTTTTACCAGAGTATCAGAAACCCCTTTACTGAATTAAGACTCATTGTTCATTTAGAGTAGCAAAATGTCAGAATTAATAAGGATATGTCAAATCAGAACTTATGTTTAGAAGAAATTCAATGCAATCTGATTCGAGCTAGAAATACTGAGCTCCTCTGAGTACTTAAACCATTAAAAAAACCTCCCAATCAAAAATCCCTGAAGTGAAAAACCAAGCAGTTGAATTCAAACAAAAAAAGGAAACAAGCTAAAAAAACCCACATAATGAAATATAGTGAACCAGCGTGATGTGCTTGAAGTCTGCATCGCAAATTAAAATAACAAAGGTTATTGTGAACAGGACTTCAGTCTTGCATCTGAAACAGTCAACAGAACTAAATACTACTGAGAGTAAAAACTGATACATAGATTAGATCATTTCCAAGAACAGAGTATGGCTTTGTTGCACATTTTATTCAGTATTAGACTTTTGAGGTTTTAAAATACATGCTATACTTCACCTTAATCTCACATCTTTCTTTGGGTCGTGCCACTGTTTTTTCTTCCATTTCTCATCCAATCAAGATCTGGCTGAATCTTCAAAAAGCTGGTGTTTTGGATCAAATTAAGTTAATTTGTTAAACATTCTGTGGTTTTATCTTTTCCCCTTGGTAAATATGTTTACTGGCATTCTCTATATCCATGCTGGCATTCCGCATATCCATGAGGTTTTTTTGGGGTTTTTTTAAACACTGTCTGTCTTGCAATTAGCATCAGCAACAATATTAGGCAGTTCTGATTATTGCAATCCTTTTTGTCAAGGTAAACTAAGCCTATGTTAGTTAGATCTTAATAAGCAGACAACTGTGTAGAGCCCCAGCTGAGGTCAACAGGCAGCTAAATATAAAGTCATATAATTTATTTGGCATTCCTAGGATATGTTTAGGACCTGACAATGCCTTTTGGTTTTGTTTTAAATCTTTAAATTCTGGTTAATGTATATTGCAGGATTAGCTATTTGTGATTTCTCTAAGCTTCTGGGTTTTCTTTTCCCTCTAGTTAATGTTACCAGAAAAGTCAAGCTCAGCTGGTAGCTCTGGGAATTCAAGTGAAATATTGAGGTGCATTAATTTGTCAAAATACTATACATGTTGACATACAGGCCATTCAATATACATTTTTTTAAAGCTAAACAACACACCTTTTGTATAAAAACTATTCAGTATTTTCCTGCTTATTTACTGGAAAGTTTCAATGCAGTATTTGTAATATGGAATATTGTATATTCCATTTGCTAGCATGTAAGTGCCCTAACATTAAAATCAGATCCTGTTCCTTTATCTGCAGAAATATGTGTAATACTCTATATGCAACCGAACTCCACTGCACTCCAGCTTCTTAGAATATCCTCAGTGAACATACTGTGTTAAGGGCAGTCAACTGCATTAGTGCACCAGTCCCATTCATTTCAAAGTCATCTGTTCCTTAATGTACTTTGTCTAAATATTTTATGAAATAGATGTCAGGCATCTTAACTGGCTTTTGTTCTCCCTGTTGTTCTATGATTAAATACTTCCTCAGTAAGCTCCAAGGGGAAATAAGCCTTTAAATTTATGTTTGAGATAAAGAAATAAACTTTGAGTGTGAGTCACTTGCCACTCTTCCATTCAGGTGCTTCAAGGCATATCCTGTGCATTGTTAGGTAGAAAATTCAGGGCACTGACTGACTTCAGCAAAGCTATGGCAGTTTATAACAGCATCCCAGGAAGGATGGCAACTAATGATTTCACAAGCATCTTTATTTTGAAATATTAATGATCTTTAGTTAAGTCTATCTAGACTTTTTCATTCTCAAGTTGTAAAGCATCTAAAATGGACAGAGAAATTCTGTATCTTATTTTTACATAAACAACATATAGAACTGGTTTTGTACTAAAAATTGAACATTTTTTAATTTTACTTATGTAAAATTTCACTTATGTAAAAAAAAATGCACAGGGTGGGGAATGGATGATGGGAAGTACCCTACACTGATGCCTAGGTAAAACAGTTTCCCTTATTTGCTAATTTTTTTAGGTCAGCTTTTTTCCACATCAGAATATTAATACTCTTAAATTATTCTTTAGTTCCACTTAAACCCTAGTCTCCTTGACTTTTGAGTCAGCAAATCTGCTACACTATGGTGGATCCTTTCCAAGTTCAGGAGTAAACAAGAAGAAAAGTGTTTAGAGGTTAGATGTGTCCTGTAACCTTACAGTTAATATCCCCAAATCAAGGTCATAAGTCTTTCCTATCTGACAATTCTTGCTCGAGTGTTTGTACAGCACCAAACACAGCTCATCATAACTCTTGACTGGCCTCTTGGCCAGCACGCTAATTACTAAACTTTACCATGTGAGTAACATTTTGAAAATAATTCACATCGACCTTTTGAAAAACATATCTAAACCTCCTGATGTGGCAGACAGCACCAATAAAATTACAATATGTAGCTCCTCTGAAGCAAGACTGTGACAAACGAGTGGGCAAGCAGCTATTTCTTTCTCCACTGCAGAACAACAGGGCGACTTTTCTGTTTTGGGTCAAGCCCCAGTGAAAACCAATAGCGGAGTTTAAGTTTTACCATTTCCAGTTCTAATGAGGTCCGTGAGAATGGACCATACCCTGTATTTGTTACGGCTATGAGGGTAACGAAAGCTCACAAGCATTAATTCCAGAAGTGCCAGTGTGGTATGCCAGACAATGTTACTTATGCTGTAGTCTTTAAACATTCTGTGGTTTGAGGGTCTGGCCCTGTTCTCTGCTATCAAGCAGGTTTCTGAACTCCTGAAAGAAAATGAGTGATCAGGAAATTATATGACCAGAGTGTTATAAAGGTCAAGGTAATATTATATCCTATTTTTCTCTTCTCTATTCTGAATGATAAATTAAGAACTTCATCCTCTTTAGAAGTTACAGGAAAAGAAAGAACGTATGCTGGGACAGATACTCCCTAATTTAAAAATGGCACCGCTTCGGTTGCCTGCTATGAATCTAGAGCACTCTATTTCAGTTGATGAGACAGTCCTACATATCTGCTAATATAAAATAAGAAAATAATTGTGCAACAACTCAAATGCTGCTCCTTAGACATGGAAAATATTTTCTTTTATGTATAATCCCAATTCAGTTTATAAAATCTCGTTATGCATATTCCATATATAAAATGTGAATAGTAGTTTTAATTAGGACTGTATGAAATCTTGATACATGGCTATTTATCAGATAAACTGTTGAACTATTATTCCTCAGCTACATTCAGAATCCCACTCATATCCAGCAAGTTGGTACATACAGGTCTTGAAAGGCACATAAAAGCAAGGATGTAGTGGGCTGTAACTGTGAAATATTACTGCTTGTTTCTGCCTCACAGATTTTAGATTAGCCTTTACTGTCTAGAAGCACTGTTAAATAATATGCCACTATGAAGTACTAAAGGTTGAATTCTTATTCTACAACTTTCTTCTATATGGTAAATAATACATCATCTCATCTCTCCACTCTCCTTATCTCTTTAATCTTTCAGATATTATTTTATCTCTGCTTGCATATATAAAAAAATATATCTAGATTCATACATTAATTGAAGAGCAATCACTCTAACATGGAATGAAAAAAATTTCTCTATGACTTTCAGGATCTATGAACACAATAGTTCCTTTGGCACAGCTCATTTCTACAGCTACAGATGGGGGAAAAAAAAAAAAAAAAGATTGAAAACCCAGTTTCCATGATTGATCTGACAGAAACATTCCTAGATACAGCCCAAGCCCTGAGGTTTGGGAAATCTAGAACCTCAGCTGAGTTTTACAAATAACCTTCTATGAATATAGGACACACATCTAGCTCCTGTAAAACAACACTGGCTTCTTAAATACCCTTCTCACCATACTTCTTGACTCCAATTTGAAGAAGATCCCCTCCTGCACTCCCCAGATAACCCTGTGGTGGTGACAATAGTCAGATTGAGGGATTAGCATCATTTGTGGTATGATGCCTCTGCCCAAAGCCTGAGTGCCCTTTCTCTGTTATAAACACCTTTTAGATAGGGAGTCAGGCCAGAGATCAGAGAATATCCTTGGGGAAAACAAGCATGTATCATCTTGTCCTCAGTAAAGTGAGAAGGTTATTCAGCTGTTATTGTAGTTCTGAATCTGCTAAAATGCTCTTGGCATATGGAAGCACATTAAGTTCATTCAGTCTGAAAGATTTCACAGATAACAGAGAGATCAACTCAATTTTAAAAAGGAGAAATCCTAACCATATTTGAAACTGAGAAATTAACATCTCTAAATAGCAATCACTGGATACAAACATACTGGTTTTTCTCCCTCACAGACTAGGAACTTTGTACTTGAAAAAAAATGCATAAATTTTTAAAAATCTTGGTGCAAAAATATTTTAACATCTAGCTTTAACTGTTTATCAGAATTGTCAAAAGCTTCTGTCATGAGTAGCCAGTCCAAGTAAAAAGTTGGTGAATCTTGCTTTTTTTTTTTTTTTTTTTTTTTTTATAGAGCACTAGGGGGAAAATGTAGAAGATGTTCTAGATTTCAGGGTTCCATTTTAAATTTACCATAGCCTATTAGCAAGCAGAATTCCAGTACCATGAGAGAATCATAGCTGTAAATGAATGTAATCATAACTGTATAATGAAAAATAGTGGGTGCTCATGCCTCTTTGGTATAGTCTGTATTTCATAATCTATTGTACTGCTTGGCAGAGTCCCTTTGTGCCCCTCCACCCTAATACCTTGCCTTCCCTCCAGATGAGAGTAAGGCTTCTCGTTTTGAACAAACGGAGCAGCAGAATTTGAAAGCAGACCTGTATCCTGCCATTCGTCCCTGTCCTCTTTAGTGTGTTTCAATGAGGCAGAGCTGCTCTCTGCTTTGTGTCTGTGTGAGCATGACCATGGGGGCTTAGGACTCCTAAGGGGGTAGTGGAGACAGAAGGAGCACAGCAGCTCCTCTCCTGAGGGCAAAATTTCACACCCTGGATTAGAGGATCATGGCAAAGATGTGAGGTCTGGGAGACACTGTCATTCACAGCCTCTCTCTCCCACTGGACCCTGACAAACTTGTCCAGAAAGTTTAGAATTAAAATATTTTTCACATTATGTTAGGAAAGCTTCAAATGGGTTTTTTTGCCTATTTCTTTCATGGTCCTGAACATGTAAATAAACTTGATATGAGAATCCTTGTGTATATACACATAAAATAGCCCTGATGGAACTACAGTTCTTGTATACTATATCTATGCAAATTAAGGATTTACCTAATAATTATAGTAATCTCTAAATTGGAACAGATTCCTCTGTACTTGGGAACTCATATTTTTTACATTCAGGATCAAGATACACAAAAGTCTCTCAAATGTCAAATTTTTTTTTCTTGCCAATAATTGAAAAAAATGTTAGGATTTCAAAAATCTGTGGAGTGGGATTTTAAAAATGGTGCAAGAACAATCTTTCATGTTATGCAGAAAACTAAACAGTAAAGCATACATATTTAGAGGTCAAAGGAAAACATGTTCTTTATCTAGTCACTGATATTTATTAACTCCGTAATAGTCATAAATCATCTCAGGAAACCATGTAAAAATAAAATAGAATTCATATACCTCATGAGACACATTCACTCCACAAGAAAAAATACTATGTACATACTCAATGTAAAACAATCTATATCAAGACTAAAACAAAATAATCCAGCAACAAATTTCCCTATATGAAACTTGTTTTGTGTAGTCCTGTCAATGCCTGTATACTACATAATCAACAAAAATCTGTACTGATGGATTGGAGTTTCTCCTTTTCTGTACACATTTATAGCATATGGTTTAATGCTACACTCTTAATTTCAGCTTGGTTAAACTTGGATTATGTGAAAGTATCACAATGGATTCCTTTAAGTGAAAAGGTCACTAGACTACATAGGTGTGTTTTTCCTTAAAATTAGTGTTTCTAATAAAGGCACTTTTTAAAGGAAAAAACCAAACCAAACCAAAAGCAAGATGTATGACTTTTTTAGAGAAGACACAGCTTTGCCATTTTTTTAAAAAAATCCCAACACAAACACAAACTGGTTTGTTCTCTTCCTGTTTTCATCAAGTTCTGTGTTACACAAGCAAGGCATACTTGTGTACCTCCTGTGGTTCCTGGTAATTTGATTTATTCTTTAACTACACTTGTTTTCTCTGTGGGTACTTTGGAAATGAATGCATTCATGTGAGATTTTCTGTTTCAACAAACTAAAACCAAATTTGTAACACACTAAGTCTGTATTATGAAATTTCTGAAATTATATAGAGCAATGCTGTTGTTGAATTGCAGAAAGAGTCTTGTCAAAAAAGCGTGAATATGAACTACAAATAACGCTAAAGAACTCCTGGTATAGTTTCAGCACAAACATGTACTTCTAGATTCCTAAGTTGTCACTTGACAACTAATCATATTCTGACCCCAGGACTGTATTTAATTAGAGGACAGTGACACAAGAGCATTTGCAATATATGCATCTAGGCATTGTGTCAGTAGCCATTTTTCCTATGTTACAATGTTCACAACCCTGACAACATCACTTCCTAACGTGCTAATCAGAGCGGGTGACTAAGAAAAGTTATTTGTCTAGTCTTGTATACAAAATATGTTATGAAACTCATGAAATAGTCAACATATTTTTGAAAAATAAATACAATGAAGCTGTATGTGTAGCAGAAAATAATGGAAAATATGTGAAACAATTTATTTAAAATATAAAGAGAGATAAAAATTATCCAGCTAAATAGTCTGATTATATGATTTCTTCTTTCTGCACAGTTCTTCAGCAATAATTGTAGAGTATTTGAGAGAGCTGAAAAACTGAACATTTCTGCTCTTTCTGGGTTTTACATTATTTGGGTCAATACTTTGTGGAACCAAAAGGTCTGTTTATATCAGCTGAGAATACATTCCGTGTGATAAAAATTTGCATCTAGGACTTTGTCTGGCCTGATGAATTATCTGACAACATCCGTTCAGCATTTGAACCTTTCTAAATTGGACAGTATACATATATACGAATATATATGTAGTATAGAGTCAGCAGAGCAGCTCGGAGTTCCTGAAATATTATGGAATACCAGATTTTACTTCATATCTATCATCCTGATTCAATGACTATTTAATTCTAATATGGTTCAATGTATCTCCATATTAAGTGCTAGCCCTGCTAGTTACTCAGAAGTCATTGGGAACCTACACTAATGAATACCTACCCATCTTCAGGAATCTTTCTGTGAAGAGTCCCAATGCTTTATAATTTAAATTCTACTGTGATAAGCAGTAAAGGGTTCCCTGCTCAGCTAAATGGTTTTACTGAAATACTTTACCATCATTGAAATACTGTAGCAAATATAAGACAGATCACTGATTCAAACAGGAGAAGCTAAAGCTTAACTTGGTATTATAACATGGAAACCAAAGAATAGCTTTTATTTTTTAGTGACCTGACTTGGGGTATGAGCATGAGCGAGGGAAAGAGCAAATAATTTCCGGTGGAAAGGACAACGTGATCACGGCTCTGGCTCAGAACCAAGCTGCAGTTGCTTTATATTCCCAAGACAGCTACTGAAGTTATGAGATCATTGCCCTGGCTTTCATTCATCTTTGTTAGGAGCTCATATTTTCGTTTGTTGATCCCAGGCAGGTTCCTTCGGGGGGTGCTATAGTTAGGTGTGTGAGGAAGGGGGTAGCTCCTCCAGCGCGGCAGGTCAGTGGGCAGCAGCGGCGGGGAAGGGGCAGCAGCTGCTGCCTGCCTGGCTGCCCAGACCAGGGGTGGGCTCCTGAAACAGAGCCCTTACTGACAACCTCGCCTGGTGTATCAGAACTAAGCCTTTTGCTTACTAGAGAGAGGCTTTGCTTAGCTTACTTCATAATCCCTTGACTTTATTTCTGATTAAATCTTAATTGTTGGTAGATATTATTAGCCTTAATCCGCTCGATTTACCTTCCGTGCAAAAAGTCATGGCTTCCTTGAATGGTAATTTTACTTCAACTAGTAGAAGTCCCAGAAAGAAACCCATCTTCTTTTATTGCATGCATAAATATTGATTTCAAAGGAGATGTCTCTGGTATTTGAATTAAATTTCTGCACAAACTAAAATTTGCTGTTTCTAGAGACTGCCTATTGAAATAACTCTTCCATTTGCATTTTTTTAAAAGGCAAAATAGTACTGCACTTTTTTTTTTTTTTTTTATATATATAGCACCTTCAAAGGTATACTCAAAAAATGCTTGTTCCAATTAAATCCCCTTAGAAAGATAAAGGACAGATCTTGCTGGGTAGCTGCAAGATAGAAATGAATATCAACACCCCTTTTTTACTCTTCTTATCATCAATCATGTTCTTAAATGCAGACAGAGAATAAAGAAAACCCCAAACCAGTCAAAAAACCCAAACCAATTGTGCATGATACTTTAACTAAAGTTTCTGAAAACAAGATTTTCTATTTGAAATTAATGCTCATAACTTACACTACAATAGTGAAAGTACCCTCAGAGATTAGCTTCAAAAACAGAAGACAGCAAAACAGCAAGTACTATGTTAATCAAATGAAGAGGATATTTAAAAATAAATAATGGAAAATGGATTTTATCAGATGCAGGAAAGTTGAGCATTAAAAAGACAATTCAACAAATATGAATGTAATATTATGATGACTCCGTTGAGCTGGTATCACACAGCTCTGTGTATCATAAAATATAAGAAATATAAAAGACCAAGGAAATCAAGATTTACCTGTATGCACCACATATGATTAATGATGAACACTAAGATGAAAGACAAATTGAAATACATTTGACGATTTTTTTCTTCTGTGTCTATGTACTTTATGGAATATTAGGAAGAGAAAGTGCTGCCAAAGTGTCGAAAGAGAAAATTATGAGGAAGTACCTTATGGAAACCAGGGTAAACTTTCTTTTAGCAAAACACCTTAATCATTAGGGGACTGCCAGGACAAAGAAATGAAAAAATGAACCAGGATCCTGTACTGAGAAAGTATACAATGAATTCTGAAAATTAAACTTCAGTGCTGTGGTTCAAATGTGTGTGCTCCTTGTTCTGGGTCTCAAAAACAAAATTCAAAAGTGGAAAGTAAACCACACCTTGAAAATAGAAAATAAGTCCCCAGCATTACAAACCAGAGAGTCTGAGAAGTTGTGTGGTGACAAAAATTCCTAATGCAATCAAAAAACTCCATGCAGGTGCAAGAAGCCAGTTACACACTCCAAAGCTGGGGGATTCAACCTCAGAATTCTATATTTGCCTTCATACAACATGTCTTCATGTCTACATTCATACACACATTGAAGCAAAGACAGTTTCTCTAAGGTTAAGAAATGTTTCAATTTTAATCCACCTCCTCTATATACACATAGCTTTTATTTTACAATCAAGTACAGTATTTTCTTGAGACTGTATAGGATGGATGCCCTGGGCATCATTAGGAATATCTAGCTGTAACATTCCTCAGCTTGTCTTACCCAGTAACTCTTGGAAGAGCTGAGAGATGGCTTAATACTTGAAGATTAAATCCGTGTTGGAAACAGAAACATTAGTTTTCTGTACAGAGTAAGAAAATACCTGTTATACTCCCCATCTGGAATTGTCAAAATAAGAAGACACAGTCTGAGTGGCATAGGTACATTTTTTCTTTCGTTTTCCTCAAAGTATAGAAAATAGGTAAGATTTAGGCAACCTTGTACTTTGAAAAAAAAAAAAAAAAAATTAGAGCTGAAATTTCAGAAAGAAACTGGGGTCACAGTGATGTTTTTTGTTGGTGTGATGAGAGCAACTCAGCATAGAGGACCAGGATGCAATACCACAATTTTGAGGAGAAGAAAACAATTCTTGGCAAGGCAGATTTGCCTCAGTACTCTATCTCTGCCGAAGTAAATGGATGAAGAAGGAAGAAAATGAGTGAATAAAGGAATTTTTAGCAGCCAGCTTGAGCATTTTTACATGAGAAATTTTGTCCAGAAAATAGACCCATTTCCTGAGTCCTCTGAACATTGCAGTCCTTTGTAGACACACAGAAGAGTGGCCAAGGGCCACAGAAGTACACCCAGGTATTTGCCATGTTCTGTGGGTTCTAGCCCAGGGTTTCTGATGAAAAATAAAGGGGCATAGGATATTTGTAGTATGTGGGGGCAAAGCGTTTAACTGCTAGAGCAGGTTTGAGCATCAGTTTTGATAAAAGAAAACGATAAGACAGGGTCTCCCGCTGTGGTTTCACCCCCTCAGGATGAAGAGAAGTTACAATTTTCAAAATGACCTAGAAAAACCTGTATCAAAGAAATAAAGAGAATAATCAAAAATTTTTCAGATTACATTTCAAATAAAAATTGGATGGACAAAACTGAGATGATACTTATAAGAGCTAGAGCTGAAGACATGATGTGGAGGGATGTTTACCTCAGGGAGGATATTCCTTATTATGACATAATGACAAATTACACAGAAAAAATGAAAACTACGAGAACAGTCGTCTAGGCAGAAGAAACAAAGTCATCTCTCAGGTTGCTGCTTCCTCCTCCTCCAGATTTCCTGAATAAAGGTACGGAAAGGACAGCTTAAGTATTTTCCATACTGTTTATTTGTGCATATGCCACCTCAGCCTGCAGCACCAGCTTCAAAGAGTGCTCTGAATAATCTGCCCAAGCCTTTGGCCCAGTGCATGCTCAGCAGAAAAGACACCTGTATTAAATACATGTATCTTTATATGACACATCTGCTAAACTTTAGTTCTTACTGAGCTGCTTCTGAGCATATCCACACCAACACTGTTTAAGCTTTAGCTTGTCAAAGGCAATTGTTATTTTCCCAATGGCACAAATCAGGATAACACAACAGTGATATATTTGCAGTCAGAGCCAACTCTTAACCAGACTTCAACCAGTTGTTTCACAGCATGTATCACAGTTGCATCGCTGCATAACGTTTGCAGAATTTTAGGTTCCTAATTATTTAAGTATGCTTGCTTGAATTCCACCAAAAAAATTGCCTAAGGCAGATACTTTAGGAAAGCTCAATACGGCAATTTAAGCCTTAGATCTGTAAATGCAATTAAAAACAGGAGGAGATAATGTCTCCATTAGTGGTGTTCCATAGGATGAACACAAGTGAGAGAATCTGATCTCCCCCTACCCCAGCTGATAATCACTATCAGATTCCAGTAACTGTCAAATCTGTTTACTGTAACAGGCTGATTTTAAAATCACAGACTCATCACAGAATGGCCGAGGCAGAAGGCAGCTCTGGAGATCAGCTAGAGCAGGATGTTCAGGGCCATGTCCAGTTGGGTTTTGAACATCCCCAAGGATGGAGACTCCACAGCCTCTGTGGGCCACATATTCCAGTATTAAATCATACTCACAGTAAAAAAGTATTTTCTTGAATTTTAATGGAATTTCCTTTATTTCAGTTTGCACCCACAATCTCTCGTCTTGTGAGCAAAGTCTGGTTCTGTCTTCTCTACTCCCTGCCATCAGATATCTATACACAGTGGAGCAACTGTGCACAGCGAAAAGATAGAGGAGTCAGTAGACTCAAATCAAGGGAAGGCCCAATTAGATATTACAGAAAAGAAATATTCATAATGAGGGCAGGAGACACTGGGACCAGTATCCAGAGCAGCTGTGGAGTCTCCATTCACTCATGAAATCAGTGGATAACCTGGCCTTGGTCTGCTTTGAGCAGGGTTTGGATCAGATGACCTCCAAAAGTCCTTTTCATTCTCATTTATTATGTGATTCTCAATCTATTTTAAGAATAGAAAGTATGAGTTTAGAACATATGCCTGACATATGCCACATGGACAAGAACAAAATTACACTTGTTTTCTAGCCTTTTGTTTAAGCACCTGAGTTAGCATATTCTGCTGTTTCTGGATTATCAGGTTAAGAATTGGATTACACTGCTTTGTCAAAGTCTGCTAGTTGGTCAAGCCTTTTTCCTTCTAGATTTGGGGACTACCTTAAAGCCACATGAAGTACTAGTTTAGCTAGTGTTGTCTTCTTACTTTTTATCTTTTTTTTTTTTTTTTTCTCTTTCTTCTTTTTTTAAACTAATGACAGCAATACTTTTTAAGATACATTCCTGAAGGTACATTGATTCCCTAGGTGGCCATTGCAGCCATGCAAAGAATTTTAACTAGACTAATTTATCACAGGATAACATAATCTCTTATCCTATGTTCCTCATTGTGTGTGCCTGGGCGTCTATTCTGAAGTTGTTTATCAGGCACAAAGTAGATAATTGTTCCAGTGAACCGGAACTGTCTGTATTTTGATGTTTTGACAAGCTATTTTAATGTTACTGTCACACGTCTTGTATAATTACAAGATCTTTTCAAAGAAAGCCTATTCATTTATTGATTATTTCACTCAGTGTGCCACTGTCAATTTCTGTAATTTATTGCGGCATATGTGTGTCTGTTACTCACTTACATGGACTTAAAAATATCTGGGGGCAGGCAAAACATGAAACTTTTTTGTGTAAATAATATTCTAGTTTTATTCCAACTCATTATTCCTATCTCATACAATTTCATAATGGTAAAATACTTTTATTAGAGCTTAAGGAAAATTTCCAAGAATGCCTCATTGACTAAAATATGGCATCAAAGAACCCTAGTTGTCAAATCTGAATATAAAATATTAACTCTTGTGTCCCTAAGGAAAAAATATTTAAAATAATACTGAAAAGAACTCTCCACTACATACAGACATGAATCAACACAGACTGTTACTGTATCTGAATTTCCATCATCATTTTACCCACTTAATCTACCAAGTCCTGGTTAAGAGGAAATGCATGGTGCTCTGCAATTCCATGAAGAAGAGGGAAGAAATGGCAGGTGTGTGAGAAATCCTTATTCTCATCTCAGAAGACTGCTATATGTTTCTACTTTGTACTATTTGTACATGTACATTTCTATATTGTACATGTTTCTATACTGTACTAGACATTAACTAAGACAAGCCTTCTCTTTAGACGAGCCCACTAGCCTGACCCTGCATGTGATGCAGAAATAAGACAGAACCATCTCTGTGACTACTTCTAGCTCTCCAAGATGCCAACAGAAACAGACCATGGGGCAGCCAGCATGGCTAGTTACTCAAAAACTGACAGTAAAGAAGGAGTTAGTGATCCACTGCATACCTTTGTATTTGCCTGGCTAAGTAAAGTAAACCATCACTAACCTTTTATTCTTTACTAAGCATTTTTGCCTGGTTTCCTATAAGCAAACAAAGTATGTGTATCTACATTGTATCTCAAAATCACCTGTCTGTCTGTTAGCCAGATTTGAGAGAGAAATAGGAATTCAGGAGACAGCCATTAAGATTAGCAGCTGGCTGGAGGTATTATCAAAGAAAGGTAAGGAGACTACAGCCTTCATATTCCCTTTGTTTTAAAAAAAGACATTTTAAATGATCAAAAAAATAACTATGGCAGCAGTCATGGAGAGTAGGGCAGTATTCATAATTCATAATGAGGTGAGAATGCTGAATATTAGTAACCTCTAATACCCACCACTCATGATGAGCAGCCTAGAGCTAAGAATTTTATCTGAAACTTTTGCATCAATTCTATGTATCATTTGGAAAGATCTTCTCTGGTATATCTGATTTTGACTAATGTGAACAGGGGATAGAGAATAAGTTTAATATTAAAGAAGTCCATGTTTAGAATATAACACGCTCAACCTTATTCTCCTATTCAATTTCCACAGATTTTTCATACGAATGGGAGGGAAGAGATTATTTTTGGTGATAGTTTGTATGGTAAATAATAACATGCATTTTATAACACAACTATCTCTGAGGATCCTAAAGCAATTTAAAAGCATCTTCACACTCGACCAATTGCTATTTAAAAAGAACTAGAAATTATGTTGACCCACTGACATCCTGCTGCTCTCTTAGTTTCTTAACCCTGTTTTTCCTCATAGTAGCATTACACTACATTACTCAGTATACTACAGTGTTTTATTCCTTAAACTTAATAAGGCCCTACTCAGCTTACTGAGTCTGAGCTATATGAATTAGGAAATAAATCATTCTGATCTAACTGAAGATCAACAGGCTTCTGTGGGATTTGCTAAACCGGGAATTTGTACTGGAAGAAACTGATTAGAGTGGATGTGGGTGAGCCCCCAGGTAAACACTGAGCATGGCAGCAGGAAAACCTGGCAGAAAAAATTCAGAAACAGTTGAACTGCTATTTTGAAACAAACAGGATGAAGAGCGTTAGGACCACACGTGTATCTGCCAGAGACAGAGGGGAAATGATGGTGAATGAAATCGGCATGCTTGTAAAAAGCGATGTTCTGAATAAAGCCAAGAAGACTAACTTTCTCAGCTCTGTATATGTCTGTGCAAGATCCAAACTGGTTCAGAGCTAATTGTGAAGACATACTGGAAAAAAAGAGAATTAATATAAATGTCTAAAAACTGCTCTGTGTCTGTAAACCTGAGCTTGAGAACTGCACGTTGAAGCAGCAGTATGAATGTGTAACTTTATTATGAATAGAAAATAGAAGGAGAAAATTGGATTATTCTTTTAAAATATATTGAAGTACAAGGAATTACATCTCATACATTCTGAGAGACACTATTCAGTTACCTCATTTATTCATTCTTGCTCGTTCACGACATCCCCCTTCCTGCTTGGCTATCTGGGGACCTGTTCAGATATCACATTGAAGGATCAATTCACATGGCAATGAAATACCATTGCCTCTTGGGGGGAGGATGACATCTGTTAAATAGTACCCAGCAACACTACACAACAGTTTACAGCATCAAATGCAGAACAATTATGAATTTAATTAGAATCAGAGTGGGATTTTAATGAGAAAGAATGCAATTATGCATGATGAAAATTTAGGGATAGATTCCTTTATACTCACCCTGAGTTCCTTTACTACATAAGTATTTCCAAGAATTTTACTACCATCAAGGGGGTATAACCTGCCCCTGAACAGTTGAGGACCTGACCTCTCATTTACCAGTAAAGAACTGTGTCCTCAGCTTCTTTGTGCTACGTGTTGCAGAGATAGTTCATTAACAAGCTGCAAACTCAAACAGCATCAGCTGGACTGATCTTTCACATTTATTTTCATCTAATCCTGAAAATACCTATTCTACACATGTTTAGGTGAACAGACTACATCTCATCAGCAAAATGGCACATGAGTTTGGATACAAAATGATATATGACTTTGGCCTGGAACCTAACTAATAGTCTAAAATGACATAGATTGGCAGGATCTCTAAGCACCTGTGTCACAGGTCTATAGAAGAGAGAGGTTTAATGCCTGTACACAGAGTAATAATAACTGGCTGGAAGAGAGGGGATAAATGAATTGTTATTTTCTTCTATAGTGCTGTAGGTGATAGCCTGCTTAACTGCTTGTGAATAACTATAAAGTGCTATAATATTCTTATAATTGTTTTTAAAGTTGACAACAGAGAAATTATAATATTGCCATATTGATAATTATTATTTTTTTATTGCCAGGTGGCATTAAAATTTAATTAGAAACAGTCTGAACCTAACTATAGGATGGATTTTTGTGTGTGAATGAGAGTTTCATATCAGGGACTGTACAAGCACATAAAAAAGAAAAAGGTCTATCGTATTTTAATGGCATTTTCTCACAGAGAGAAGGTTTCTGTCCTACCAGATGTTAAGTCTTGGGGAACCTGAGTTACTTACCTCCTTCAGAAATGCACCTTCAACATCTAAGATTTACTTGTTAGAATAAACTTCCCAGTATAAAGAGTAGTAGTAGGAAAATATAATATATTGAACTTGGATAAACTCTGTAAAGTCAAATATTTTTTTAAAAAATTACTAAGGCCAAAGCTAAGTAACAAGGCTAGAGAAACTCTATTGTGCTACAGTAGCCATTTTGCCTCCTTCATGTTTTTTGAGACACAAACTTAGAATAACCAGTATGTTTCTCTGCAGAAAAAATAGTAAGGCTGTAAGGCTCTCAAACTGTGTATTGGCATATATTTCCCAGAAGCTGAGAGAAAACTGCCTAACCATTCCCTGTAGCTGCAGGAACATTTGCCAATTACAAGAGAAATTATGCTTGCTATTTTTCCTTCCCCTTAGAAAAAGGATAAACCAGCCAAAGGGCAACAATAGGAATATTTTAAAGTGCTATGCAACACTTTCCCCTCACACCTGTGATCTGTAGTACTCAAAAGACTCCAACGTAACCCTAAAATATCATTTTATGACAGTGGAAATGGCTAAATGCACTTTAATGCACATTTGTTCAGAGTTGTCATAGATTCTATGTTAAAATTCATACTGGGTATTTGGAGAAAATTGTAAACTACAAAAAAATGAATACAGACAACTGTTCATCACTGTATTATTTGCTTGTCACTGAGCAAAAGTGAAATTTGCATAACGATATCCACAGTTTTCTCTATGATGTTAAGCTTTTCATTTTTTCTTTCTCAGACTATAGAAAGCATTTCCTGGAGTGAGATTTTCCTTGGTTTTTCTTAAATTCATTCTGGCTATGATCAAGGGAAAAATTCAATGTTCTCACCACCTCATACACACTTGTGATAGTTCATGTAATAAACGTTAAACAATAAAAAAGACAATAAAGAATGTCAGTCTTTCCAACTACTGGTTGTTTTGATCCTTATTGTGGTAACAAAAACATATAAAAAAATGTAGATTGTCTTTTCACATTTCCACAAATGGTTGCAGAGTTATTTCATCAAGTTCCGGGAATCCAATCATGCTTGGCTGAATCCTCTGGAGTTAAGTCAAATTTTCTATTTAGTATCACATAAAAATAGATATATGTCCAAGCAATCTGATGATACAATATATATGTTTGATAAAAAAGTGAATAAAATGTGCAAGGCAGTCTCTTTTAGCTCTTAGGTGAAGCTGGACTGACAGTGTGATTTTTGTTGCTTTGGTGGTATACCTGCCAAACTAAATTTTGTTTCTATCTGATGTTTCCCAAAAGAGTATCTCTGATCACACTGATCTAACTTCCTCTCCTGAACCTAAGAGATATAGAATACTGGTATTAACTTGCAGAAAAGCTAGTAATCACAGAATCGTCTAGGTTGGAAAAGACCTTGAAGATCATCCAGTCCAACCATTGACCTAATATTAACAGTTCCCAGCTACACCATATCCCTCAGCGCTATGTCAACCCAACTCTTAAACACCTCCAGGGATGGGGACTCCGCCAACCCCCTGGACACCCCATTCCAACACCCAACAACCCCTTCTGGAAAGAAATGCTTCCTAATATCCAGTCTAAACCTTCCCTGGCACAACTTGAGGCCATTCCCTCTTGTCCTGTCACTTGTTACTTGTTTAAAGAGGCTCAACCCCAGCTCTCTGCAACCTCCTTTCAGGTAGCTGTAGAGGGCGATGAGGTCTCCCCTCAGCCTCCTCTTCTCCAGACTAAACACCCCCAGTTCCCTCAGCTGCTCCCCATAAGACCTGCGCTCCAGACCCTGCACCAGCTCCGTTGCCCTTCTCTGGACACGCTCGAGTCATTCAATGTCCTTTTTGGAGTGAGGGGCCCAAAACCGAACACAGGAATCGAGGGGCGGCCTCACCAGTGCCGAGTCCAGGGGTCAGATCCCTTCCCTGTCCCTGCTGGCCACACTAGTGCTGACACAAGCCAGGATGCCATTGGCCTTCTTGGCCACCTGGGCACACTTCTGGCTCCTGTTCAGCCGGCTGTCAATCAGCACCCCCAGGTCCCTCTCTGACTGGCAGCTCTCCAGCCACTCCTCCCCAATCCTGTAGCGCTGCTGGGGGTTGTTGTGGCCCAAGGGCAGCCCCCGGCATTTGGCCTTAGTGAAACTGCCCCAGTTGGCCTCAGCCCATGGCTCCAGCCTGTCCAGGTCTCTCTGCAGAGCCTTCCTACCCTCGAGCAGATCAACACTCCCTCCCAACTGGGTGTCATCTGCAAACTGACTGAGGGTGCACTTGATCCCCTCGTTTAGATCATCAATAAAGATGTTAAACAGGAGTGGCCCCCAAATCGAGCCCTGGGGGACACCACTCATGACCAGCTACCAACTGGATTTAGCTCCATTCACCACAACTCTTTTTTTTACCCAGTTTTTTACCCAGCAAAGTGTGTGCCCATCCAACCCACGAGCAGCCAGTTTTGCCAGGAGAATGCTGTGGGAAAGGGTGTCAAAGGCCTTGCTAAAGTCAAGGTAGCCGACATCCACAGCCTTTCCACATCCAATAAGCAGGTTGCCCTGTTGTAGAAGGAGATCAGGTTTGTCAGGCAGGACCTGCCTTTCATAAACCCATGCTGACTGGGCCTGATCCCCTGGTTTTCCTTTATATGACTTTTAATGGCACCCAAAATGACCTTCTCCGTGACCTTCCCCATGACCTTCCTTGGCACCAAGGTCAGACTGACAGGTCTATAGTTTCCTGGATCGTCCTTTCTGCCTTCCTTGTAGATGGGTGTCACATTTTCCACCCTCCAGTCCAATGGAACCTCCCCAGTTAGCCATGATTTCAGGTAAATCATGGACAGCGGATTGGCGAGTACATCTGCCAATTCTTTCAGCACCCTTGGGTGTAACCCATCCTGTCCCACAGACTTGTGTGCATCCAAGTGGTGTTACAGGTCTCTGACCACCTCCTCTTCAACTGTACTGACCTCAATCTGCTTCCCCTCCCCACCTCCCAGCTCATGAGGAGTTCCACTGCTAAAGACTGAGGCAAAGTAGGCGTTGGGCACCTCAGCCTTTTCCTCATCCTTAGTTACCATGTTTTCCTTTGCATCCAATAAAGGAGGGAGATTTTCCCTAATCCTCCTTTTGTTGTTAACGAATTTATAGAAACATTTTTTATTATCCTTAACAGCTGTAGCCATGTCGAGCTCTAGCTGTGCTTTGGCTCTCCTAATGTTCTCCCTGCATAACTTCACTACAACTTTATAGTCTTCATAAGAGACCTGGCCCCTCTTCCAAAGGCAATAGATTCTCCTTTTGTTCTTGAGATCCAGCCAAAGGTCCCTGTTTAGACAGGCCGGTCTCATTCCCCCCCTGACTGTTTTCCGGCACATGGGAACAGCCCGTTCCTGTGCCTTTAAGACTTTGCTCTTGAAGTATGTCCAGCCTTCCTGGACTCCCATTTCCTTCAAGGCAGCCTCCTAAGGGATTTTGTTAATCAGTCTTTTGAACAGGTCAAAGTTAGCCCTGCGGAAGTCTTAAGGTGACAGTTTTACTAACCTCTCTCTTTGTTTCTTGAAGGATTGAAAACTCAATCATCTCATGATCACTGCACCCTAGACAGCCTCCAAGCTTTACCTCCTCCACAAGCTCTTCCTTGTTCACAAGAAGCAGGTCCAGGAGGGCACCTTCTCTGGTTGGCTCACTCACCAGCTGTGTGAGGAAGTTATCCTCCACACATTCCAGGAACCTCCTGGATTGTTCTCTCTCTGCTGTGTTGTGTTCCCCGCAGATATCTGGGAGGTTAAAGTCCCCCACAAGAACAATGGCAAGTGACCACAAGATTTCTCCCAACTCTTTATAGAAAGCTTCATCCACCTCACCACTTTTGTTGGGGGGTCTATAGCAGAATCCCACAGCAAGATCTGCTTTATTGGCCCTTAACCTAATTCACACACTCTCAACCCCGTTATCCCTGTACTTGATTTCTGAGCTCTCATAGCGTTCTCTTACATACAGGGCCACTCCACCACCTCTCCTTCCCTGTCTATCCCTCATGAAGAGCTTGTAGCCATCGATTGCAGCACTCCAGTTGTGTGAGGCATCCCACCACATTTCTGTGATAGCTACTATGTCGTAGTTCTGGTGCTGCATCATGGCTTCAGGCTCCCCCTGTTTGTTGCTCATACTGCGTGCACTGGTATAGATGCACTTGAGATGAGCTAGTGAACACAACACCTTTTTGTGAGTGTGGGCCCCATTCCCTACCAGACCCTTCTCAGGTGCTTCCACGGTTCCTAAACATCTTTCCCTTCTCTCAAATGAAGTGGCAGAGGGAGAGCCCTCACCAGACCACCATCCTTCAAGCCTTGGCACGCTTCCCTTAAGCCTATTCCTAACATGCCCAGTTATCTCCCCATCCCCCCTCATATCTAGTTTAAAGCCCTGTCAATAAGCCTTGATAACTCCTGCCCCAGAATCCTTTTCCCCCTCTGGGACAGCTGCATCCCACCTGTCTCATTTGTCGCCAGGAGACCAGGTGTCTTATAAACCTTTCCATGGTCAAAGAACCCAAAATTTTGTACGGTGGCACCAGTCTCTGAGCCACATGTTAATCAGATATATTTTTCACCCTCTATCAGTGGTTTTTCCTTTCACTTGAGGGATTGATGAAAACACAACCTGAGCTCCCGAGCTTTCAATTAGCCACTCCAGTGCTTTGATGTCCTTTTTGAGTGACTTAAGACTTCTCTCTACCATCTCATCGTTACCTGCCTGGATAACAAATAAGGGGTAGTAATCAGAGAGCTGCACCAGAGCAGTGACCTTCCCTTTAATATCTCTGACCCGAGCCCCAGGGAGGCAGCAGACCTCCCTATGGTATGGGTCTGGTCGACATATGGGCCCCTTCGTACCCCTCAGAACAGAGTCACAATGTGTTTTTTCTTTTTTTTAACACAACACTTATAAAGACACAAATACATTCTCACTGAGTTATTAATACTTTTTTAGATCACTGAATGTAACATGGCAAAAAGAAACCCACAAACCTACATGCTTTTTTTCTGGAAGGAAAGAAACCCACCACATTTTAAAGAATTTAGCACTAAGTAGCTTCTGACAAAAGATGAATTTGTGTTAGAACAGTCTAGCAGACTGCAGATAATTGTTTGTGTTGAGTTACTCACACGGCTTCTATTTTTGTGCTGTCTACGTGTACGCTGGGATGGACAAAATAAGATCATTCACATCATTTAAACCACTGTTTACTTTATATATGTGATAAAGCAAAAGATTATAACCTTTCTTGAGATCCAGCCTAAATTCTCCTTGCCCTACTCTGTTACTTTGAATTTTGGGGTAGTCATCAGAGTCTGGAATATACAATGCATGTTCTTCCTTCCCAAGAGAGGCTAGGACAAACACCTCCCAAATGCTCATACCTAAATGCCACCTCCTGAGATTTCCAGACCAGTTTTACAGAATCAGTAAATTCAGAAAATAGTGCTGACTGACAACCTCAGGTATATACAAGCTTTAAGGCTTTCAAGGTTCATTCACCACTGGTCTTAAAGGATCCTTGCCTGGAGAGAGCACAGGCAGGGCAGTCAATCTTAAAAACTATGGGAGAGCAAGGGAGAATTATTTGCAATACTGAAGAAATTGGGATATGTTAGGGAAGCAACCAATAGATTATGACAGTGAGTTGAGGGTGATGACAAGGAGGGATAAAATATCTTTAGAACAGAAAATAACTACAGTGGTTCCAAACATGTAAAATACTTCTTCTGGAAGTAAGGAAAAAAATAATAAAAGAAATGGCATACTGTATGTTGGCAAGCTCCCTAAAGTCACTAGCTTCTGAACAATTAATCACTGTGCTTATTCCTAATACCAGATAGCACTCAGCTAAAAATAAAGACTAAGGAAAAACAAAAGGAAATAATTTTGGCACTAAGTCACTCTCCAAGTGTGAGAATTGCAGCTAATAAAATGGAGCACTTGGATTAAGTTTTTTCATTAAGGCCTCTGTCACTGCTTTTGAATCTGAAGTGAAATCAAAGCCAGATTTGTTATGGGTCAGCAAGAAGGAAGGAAAGGAGGTGGGAGTAGAGCTAAGTGCCAAGAACATCTTTAAATGCATGATCCTCTTTCTAAGAACATGGGTTATTAACAAAAGAGAGGGAAAGGCATGGCTTAAACAAAATAGTGTTCTTAGAGGAAATCCTACAAACACAGATAATTATATATTTGATTTAGTTCTCCAAGCTGCAATTTTAGTAGCTTTATTATTCTAAAGCACAATACATCATCAGATACTTTCCACATTATAGTCATTTAATGTCTCCAAATTATAGTCTGCAAGCCAGAATTGGGGATTTGTTCTAAGTAACAGAGTGGTAACTGCAGGAAATGTTGTGATGGATGTCAAGCGTTACAAGGTTCACTTTGCTGAACTAGACAGCATAAAGAGAGATGTTGTTACAGTTCTAAAACTTTAATCTGTCCACCTCCTGCTGTTTGGATGTGAACAACCCTTTGAATTTTATGATAATAATAGGATCAACTTTTTTTTTTTTCCTTTGCTTTCCTCTCTTCCTCTCCCCCTCTCTTTTCTTTTTCTTCAACTGTAACAAAGCCTGGGTAGCAGCTGGCTGGCAGGTTACTTCTTAGAAATGGAGTTGGCCAATGATTCAGTAAAGACCTGGTGGGATGCTTTAATAAGATGAGCTTCGGTGTCCAGTTACCTTTTAGACTCCTTGGGCTCAAAGATGACCAGACGTGTGAGATAAGGAAGTGTTCTTGACGTTGCCAATGAAGCCATGGCGAGTAGCAATGTCTTCGCCAGTGAACAAAGAAGTTTTAAATGAAAGGGTCAAATCCTTGCTCACTTTGGTCTGCAAGTCAATGGAGTTATTCAGGAGGAAATTTAGCTCCAAATGTTTTTCTTTACCACAAAAAAATGTCCTCAGCTTCACTGGAAATTCAATCAAATATAAGACTTGGAGTTTTAAGATGTCAAGAAAAACTGAAGAAAAACAAAATCCTTTTTAAGAGAGAAGGTAATATTTCTAATTGTTATTATAGCTCAATGTCTTTTATTAGTAATTTCTTGCTATGTCACACTAGTCTTACAGTTAGTATTTGGTTGCAGGCTGAATCAAGTCTACATCTCAAAGCCTCCCTAAATAATGACAAAACATGCATTATCAACCCTGAAGTGTAACCATGTCTGTAAGAGGAGAGCAGGAGACAGGATTACTTGGCAAAGAACAAGCTGCCTTTGATGAGGGCCAAGGACAGAGACATGAGCTACTGCGAGCTCACCCAGGATGCAACAAGACCTTCAGAGAAAAGGTAATGAACTAGCATGATTTCTCTCATGTGAGAGAAATCTTACACAGAAATAATAAATAAACACAAATACATAAGAAGTTTTTCTCTCCAAAAACATAGCATGGTTTCCGATGACAAAAACAACGAAGGAAGGAAAAGATTTCTCTGGCCAGAAGCAGGAGGCTGCAATTGCTGATCTGGAGATTTCCACAGACCCACAAGGATTTAGATGCTTCCCTTCCCCCTCTTTTATAAAAAAGGTTCCTAACTGAAATGCAGAAACAGAATTCTTCCAATATCCCCTCACCTATAAATTGTTGAATCCAGCAAAGTGGTAGTTAAACCAAGATGATGTTGAATGAGAAACCTGGAAAGGAAAGATGATGAAAACTGCCCTGGAAATAGAAAGAATTGCAGTTCTTACATACTAAGCAGAGATAAACAGCTTGAGTCCCTTATGCTCACTGCGGCAGGCATGTCACACCAGGCTCTAATGATTGCTTCGCACTACAAGAGAATGTCTCTGGGATCTGGCATTTCAAGTATCAACTACAGCACTACAGACATCCGGGCTTTGCCCTCAGAATGTAAAATTGCTAGTACGAGTACTATGTTTGAAATGTTTCCTGTGAAGCAAAATGAAAGGCAAACATTGATATCCATGACTTTTCACCAGTTAATATCCATCATATAATTTGCTTTCTCAACGTTGACCTGAAAAGGTATGAACCGACTTCAACATGTTACCAGTGGAAGGTTGAGAATAAGATCAGAGATATGTCCAGAGCTTCCCAGTCACATCAGACTAGGAAGGATGAGGAATATAAAATTCTGTAGCAGCTTCTCACAACGGAAATATATCGGGTGTACCTGTCAAGGCTTTGGCAGCAAGGAGGCTGCAGGGGTGGAAGAGGTGAGGGGCTGCCCCCTGCCAGACACAGCTGGTTCCAGCCAGCTCTGCAACAGACACACAGGACACAGCTGAGACCACCAGCAATGCTGGTGACACCTCCAGGAAATGTGTTTAAGAAAGGGCGATGAGAGTGGAAGAGGGAAGAGAGGGGCTGACAGAGGGAATAGCAAGGTAGAGGGTTAGGAAGTGTGCTATATCCCTGAAGGGACTGTGGCCCATAATAAAGAAGCCATGCTGAAGCAGCTATTTCTCTGCAGGGACTGTGGCCTGTGGATGAGACCATGCTGGAGCAGGCACACCCCACAGCGACCAAAGCCTGTGGAGGTTCCATACCAGGTCAAAGGAAAAGAGTGAGGAATGAGGAGTGGTAGAGAAATCACTGCACACTGACCTGGACCTCCTCTACTGCTTGTAGCCTCACTGGAGGGACTGAGAGTAATCTGTGGCATTAACAAGGTGAGAGGAGAGGTGCTTGGAGTGAAGTAGTGGACACTAGAAAGGAAGAAGGAAAGGGGTCCGGCGTGAATTTGAGCCTGTGAGAGGAAAGGTGTTTCAATGTTTGTCCTCTTTGTTTCCCAATACTCGAATCAGTAATTAAATATTCATGCTAAACGGCAAAAAATTATGTTATATTCCCTAAGTCAAGTCGGGTTTGCCTCCTGCAGTAATTTGTAGGTGTTTTCCCAGTCTTTATTTTGACCCTCGAGTTTTCTTGCTCTCATTTTTCCTCTTTTCTCCCATATCCCACTGGGAGGGGTGAATGAGCGACTGGTTGTGGGAGTGTTTAGCTACTAGCTGGAGCAAACCCACTACAGGAATCAGCAGTGTACCTGTGCTACAACCCAAAATATCATCTGGCTGTCTCATTCTTTAGTTGAGTTAAACTGACTTCATTGCTCTTGTAACAACGCACCTTAACTGCTCTAGCAACTTGCCTTTACAAGGGGAGAAAACAGCAACATATTTAATAGTAAGGGAGTTTTTCACAAAGTTGCAGTAAATCTTTGCTGTAACTTATTCCTTCAGTGCCATTAGTTTCAACAATTGTCTTATACTACTCCAAATGGAAATTCCAGCTAACTTGCTTTATCCTTTTGCTGTCATTGTGAGAGTTTCTATGTAAATAATATGACTTTTTCATTACAGTCAAACATTTACTTCAGTTTCTTCCTGCCAAAAAGCTAAACTCCAATGTTTCTGACTACCCAGCCATTAAAATGACTGCCACAGATTCAGCACTTCAAGACTGCAAAGTAGAATTCAAGCGGAGATAAACAGGAGGAGTAAGCACTGTTCAAACCATAGTCACCTTCAAAAGCTAGTAAATATGGGGAAAAAACACACGTCAGTAACTTCAAACCTAGCTTGAAAGTCTGTAAGTTTTAGAAAGGAGTATTTAAGAAGGAAAGTGTGAGCTGAACAAAGCAATCAAAGTAATAACAACTGATTTTAGTCTCAGGGGTGGGTATCCCTGATGGGTCTTTCAGATTCTCTGCCAAAATATACAAACTCCCAAGGCAGGCAGTCTCCTGGCAAAACGCATCTTCAAATCTGTCTCTCGTACTGCTGTGTGGAAACTCTGGGCAAACACACTCATTCATTTTTTAAAATCAGTACTTTGTTCAATGAAAATAAGAGAAATAACAGTCATTTTGAGAATATCTGCCACATTCTGACAGATCAAGCTTTGCAGAAAAATATTATGATCTACTTAAATGTTTTATGGAATTTTTGACCTCATTAAAGACAATAAACTAATTCACCAATCACACTGAAATTTCTCTGTGTTGAATTTACAACCTTTTGAATTTAGTATATTATAGTATATATATATATATATAGTATATATCGCATAGGTTCTAGCAATAATATTTTTTTGTATTCTTCTTATGTGGTGTTCTATCACAAGCTCTGCTCTTAGAACACCAAATATTTTTATTATGCACAGTTTATTGACATAAAATGGAGTCAGTTTCACTGGGTTCATAGACAGCAGTAATGCAATAAATATACCTGATCTTTTTCAGTTACGAACCCAACCCCAGAGTGCTTGGAACAAAGAAGGTAAATAATGATGATCCAAACAGTTTATGACTGTCCATTTCAAAATTGTTATCCACAAATACGAGAAATTAGCAGACAGTCTGTCCATACGTGGGGAAAATATGAGAATGCCAGGTAGATGCCAGAAGTATGGAGACTTCCCGTCCTGTGCTGTGCTTGGGGATTCAGGATACCTCTGCACGTAGCTGATGGTCGGTAGCCTCACTGCTGGAAGTGAAGGTTGTTCACGAGTCATAATTTATGGGAGAAAAAAGAAATCAGAGTACGTTTGACCAAACTGGGATTAATAAACTATAAAACCAGCTGCAACTGAAGGAACTGCAAAAAAGAGGGAAAAATCAATAGGGGCCTGTAATGTGATGAAAGACCCTTTCCTAAATCATGGTCAAATGCCCCAACAGAACTACATCCCACAAACCAATCCTTTTATTTGCCATGTTTTCTTATTGGAGAAAGTAGAGATACAAATACCTGTCTCTCAACACTCAGCCTGCTATGCTCCATGTAGCAGAATAAAACGAAAATTTCACAAATGAAAGAAAGAGAAAAAGGGCAGGGCTGGCTTGGACCAACTACACAGCATTGATGATGGAGAATTCCTAAACTTTTAGAAGACTCTGTGGGAAGCTGCTTTTAAAACCAGTTCAAGAATGTCCGAGTTCAAAAGAGGTAAACTAATTTCTTTATCAGCTTTAGCACAGTTAAGAGTTTGTAATTACATATTTGTGTGAGATCTGAATTGTCCAACCTAGAAGTGAAAAGATCTATATCCCACACTAATCTCATGGACTATGCAGACTAAGAGCTCAATCTGTTTGACACAGCAGTGGAAATAATCATCAAACCAGCTCAGATTACAGTCTATCAAGTTTTCTAAACCAAAAAACTGCATTTGTCCTGCATTACTAATCACATCTACTTTTATTAAACCTGAAATTCTGTCGGCACTGGAGGCAGTGGTATATGAAGTTTTAAAATCTGCTCAGGGATTCTGAGTCTTATCGGGGGAAGCAACACTCAAAAAGCCAAGGAATTTTAACTTAAAATATGCAACAAGAATTTTACTCTAACGGAACATAGCTGAGATATTAATCCTTCATTTTATAGACAAAAATCATATTACTAAGTCCCATATTTTCCATTTTCAAGGATAAAAAATTACAAAAATACATGAACTTAGTCTCAATATCATACTTTGAGGAGATTTCTCATTATTTTATTGGAAAACTGAAAGGAAATTAAACTGAGATTCCACAGATACCTGTCCTGGATGCAGCTTCATTCTATAATTTCCTATAGTACTGAGAAATTTGTGGATATCCCTAGGTCACAAGCACTCTGGATAATGGAAATCAATAAGGTGGAATTCAATAATAGAAATGCATCAAGTACTACTCTTAGGAAAGACAAAGTTTAATGCACAAATAAAAAAGGAGTAGAATGAGTGCAGGGAGCATTGTTGCAGAAAGAAATCTGGACAAATTACAGATCCATTAGGAACCCACAATGTACTGTTTTGGGAAAAAAAGATAGATCTCATAATAGGAAATATCAATAGGAGTGACTTTGGGAAGATGCATAGGTGAGACCTCAGCAAGGGAACTCTGTTTAGTTCCCAGAATTGCCCTAGAAAAACAGGAGATAGTCCAGAGAACAGCAATAAAAAAGATAAAATGTTTAGAAAATGACACACAAAAAGGTTGAAATATTGGGTTTGTTTAGTCTAGGAAATAGTATCTGTAGAGGGAAAACATCAAAGTCCTGAAACAACTAAAATTATTTTCCTTATTCACAAGGCTGAAGTCAGGAAGCAATTGGTTTGATCTACAAAACAAGTAAGAATACTCCTTAGCTGTAAAAGACAACTATGTCCAGGAAAAGGCTGTCAAGTAAAGGTGTCAAGAACCTTTGAAGAGTTTAGGAACAAAAGACTTACTAGATATCAGCACTGCCGGTGACTGGCCTCACTGATCATTGAATTGTTGATCGCTGAATATCTAGCATTGATTTCCTTTGATTCTCTAATGGAGAGCTGTATTTTTTTGAACCGATCTCACTCAATTTTTTGCTGAGGAAAGGATGACCTGATTACCAGGAATAGGTATACCTGAATGCTGGCTTCCGAGTCTGCATTGTGTTTAGAGAGGGTGGAGCTGCCACTTCAGTGTCCAGGCCTGACAGTTTTTACACAGCACAAGCACAAAGCTATTCCACTCTACTGCTTACAGCTGCAAGGAAGACCAAAATTCAGCCCTCATAATGCTAAGCAACTGGCTGTGAACTCAGATGAGGAAGTGGCTAGTTCACAAGGGTCTGATTCTGGCAAAAACACCTTCCTGCTTCTCCAGAATTTTTGTTTGTTGTTTTGTTTTGCGGGGAAATTAATTAAAAATGGTGAAATTTTTAAAGGGCTCCTGGAAATGTTTAATTAAAAAATCATAAAACTCAAAATAGAAAAATTGGGAAAAATCCAGCAAAATATGAAGCCTGTGCTGGGATTCAGGTGTGATTTTCTTTCTTTAGAAACAAAAAAATGTTGTTGGCATGCGCATGCACATATCACAGGTAAATTGCTGTTAATAATGGCATGTTCTGCAAAAGTACAATGGTTCCAGTAAATGTCAGAACACATCTCCTCTATTTAAAAATTAACCATATCATTAAATTTATATTACTAGTTAATTTCTGAAAATGTTTAATTATTAGAGAATTAGCCTTCGAGCTTCCAGAAGAATTAGAAATATTGCGCTTCCCTGTTTAAATCTTCCTCTGCCAAGTGCTTTAAAGTTTTAAGAGGCATATATTTTAAGTTATTTGGAAGATATAAATATAATAGCTTTGATTATTACACTATAAAGTCAATGAACCTTGTGTCATGGCAGATTTTACCCAATCTTGTGAAGTGTCTTGAAACAGACTCTTTTTTCCCCTACTTTCTAAGGGAGCTGAGACTAAAGGAAAGCTGCCACTTGTGACAGCAGCAAATCTGGCCCAGAGTGTTTCTTGAGAAGAGCTTTGCATTTGGTTTCATCCTCCTCCACATCATGTGCCTCTCTAGCTCTGGCACTGGATGAGTGTGACAAGCTACTTTTAAGTTAGAAATTAATAAGACAGACTAACCTGACTTTAGCCTTATTACCTGTCCTTAAATGCTTGCAGATTTAAGTTACATGAGGTTTCAGTTTGTTATAGCTGCATGTAGTTTAATTTGAGTGATTCTCAAATATGTATCAACTGAAGCCAGGAACATTAGTGGCAAGCACTTATATAAGCTTTCTATGAGCTCTGCTTTATGATTTCCCATAAACATTCCTCTAATAGCTCTCCAATCCACAACACTTTTTTTTCCCAAGAGACTTGCATATCAGCAGATGCAGGATGATGGTTATATAGAGTCAGAGCAACCTTAATCCAAGTAAATCAAGCCCATTTAGAGCCAGCCAGGTATTATAATAAAATTTTACTTGGCTATCTGTACAAATACATGCAAACAGTTAATTGCCTAATTTAATGCACGCAGTAAACAGACATTACTCACAACTGACAGCGCCAGGTGGATTGAACATTTCTCATTCAAACCAGACATAGAGCATAAAACTGAAATGCAGAAATAAACATAAGAGAAGAGATAGGGCGGAGAAAAAAATGTTTCTTAATTATGCAGTGTCCACTTTCTGTAACAGATTGTCCTCCTAATTCACCCTAGCTTAATCAACTTGTCAACTTTAGAAACAAACCAGCAGTTGCACACCCAGAGCTCTGCTTATCTGGCCTACAGGTGTCCTTGCTTTAATATTTTAGTTATCCAGTGGTGTCAGAGGGTGCCCACTGGAGGAATATAAAAAATCCTCATTGAACAGAAAGAAAATATCTGTCTGTTGTCAAGAATGACTGCAGCTTCAGGCCAAAGGAAAAGAGGTTGTTTTAAACTATTTACTGTAAGCTCTGTGAATAATAAAATGACCCTAGTGATGAGTTCCTGAAATCATCCAACCCAGTTCTTCAGCTGGTACTACACTGGCTGGGATGTCACATTCAGAGGTAAAGTGAAAGAAGAAAATCAGATTTTATGGCTGTGTTTGGAGGAGAAGGTAATAGCCCCTTCTGAGCATCACCAAAATGTATAGGGAGACTGAGACATGCACATTAGTATGGATGATCAGTAAAGCAGTAACCACAGGAAAACAATGGGTAAGATAACAAGGATAATTCCTAGCTAAGCAAAAGAGCAGTAACTATTTACCATAAATGCTGTAGAAACAAGTCCTACCTAGAAACAGAGCTAGATTTTCATCAGATGAAAGATTTTAAATTACTCAGAGCCTCTTTTGACCACAGAAGGGCATTAGCCCAACCCACAGAAACAGCTCAGCAAATGTTTAAGTTCAAGGACGGCGATGAGATGTATATCTCAAAAATCTGTTAGAGAAGAAAACAAAGTGTTGATTAATCTGAGATAATAATCCCAGATTTACATGATCTCACCTAGAAACTGGGATTCTTACCTCAAGATTAGTGATTTAAACAGGTCATCTTTTGAGATACATCTGGAAAACAAGCTTTCATTTTGTCTTCTTAAAAGTGAATGGCATGTTTTATCAAAGTTCCTGTGAAGATGGTTTGGTTTAGCATACATTAGAGGTGGTTTAATGAAATCTACCTTCCTCGCCCTAGTTATGTTTTGAAAGACATGCTTATCTTTCTTAAAATACTTAAGTACTTAAAATTATAACTACTTGAACAAAAATTTAATTAATTATAAAAATAATCATAAAATTAAAAGTTCCTATTAAAAATCAATGATGAAATATTCCTTGAAGTAATGTATTTGGTTAAATTCATAGATTTCTAAAGCATAAAATTAAAGGATCATAATTTGATAGTCATTCACACATTTGACAGAAGTTTCTAATTTAATTCAGATAACCACCAGCTTAGAAGAAAGTCTCTTACATTTTCAAGTTCATAATAAAACTTTTAACAGAAGATACTGTGATACTTAGGTCTCCTTTTGAGAACTTAACTGAATGCTCCGTTGGAGAAAATGCAATTTGTGTTGGCCGAACTGGCTGTTCAAACCACAGCCTACTGAACTTGTTGCTAACATGCCACCACCCTCCCATACTCCTTGCCACCAGCCTTCTCCAAGAGCTTCTCAACACTGGCAGAGGTTCAGGCTGCTCTCCTTCTTCCTAGCCACACTCTTGTCACAGGCAGCAGCTGTCTACACCAGGAGGGTATTGAGATGCACGGGCACTTTCTGGACAGTCTTGAGTAGGAATCACAGGCAACACAAAGAAAAAAAATGTTTTCTGTTTAGTCCAAAAGTTTTCCATACTTTCTTGCAGCAGGGCATTGCCATTAAAAAACAGGCAACTGCAGGCAGAATTTGAACTTAATGGGTTTGAATGGTAAGGATTATTGGGTTTTCTGTGTTTGCTTGAATGAACCGTTCCAAGTAGTAGTCGGACTCTCACTGGGACCTCTCTGCACTTCTACAATACAAATAAAACAATAACATGGACACTTTGAAAACAATGAAAATCAACAATTAAACTTCTTGAAATTTTCAAGTGGCTCAGATAATTGCCCTTAACTCCTGGATTCAGGCAGCGAGTGTTTTGCCCAGAAATTCTCTACATGCTTGTTGCTTGCTCGCATCCTGTTGTCTCCAGATTGGGAGCCATCTCTGATTGTAGCATGCTGCTTAAATAAGCAGAGTCACTGCCCTACGTGAGAGGTTCCCTTACTTCTGAAGTAGGTCCCTGGGGACTGGATTAAAAAGCTTTACTAAAGATCTACTTGGATGACATAGGTTAGCCATGTGACATAAACTAAGGGTGTAGAAATGAGTATAGCAAAGAAGAATACGGCTGGGTGAACAATGTCCCCTCAAGAAGTAACATGTTTCTAATGCTGCAAAAAAGAAGCAGAAATTAATGGCAATGGGAAATTGAAGGGAAAGCAAAGGGAAAGAAGAAGGGCAGAACGATTTTTAATAGATTTTTCAACTCTTTTGGAGACTAATAGAGAAAAATATCAGAACAGCTTGAATCATACAAAGCTGATGTCCTCAAAAGATGTAATCCTTCATCTAGATGAGGACTTCTGCTATAAAATCAGAATATCTAAGTTTGAACAGCATAGCAGAGAATGAGGTCAGCTTGGCATGTTCAGTAGCAATCTGTCTTGTAGGCAGAGACTGCAGTTTGGAAAAAGCTATGCTGAACCTACTTTAGTTTAAGACTCAACTTTAATCCACTTGTTTCTAAAACAAGACCCAAACTGCCTTATTTCATTTCTAATCCAAACCACAGAGCTGTTCAGCCAGTATAAAGAGAGCTAGGAAGAAGTCTAATTTATATGCAGGCTTTCCTGCATACCTGCCAATGTGGTTATAAAATATTCACATGCACATACACACATGTACAGATATCTACTGTTTATACACAGGCATATGGTCTCTGTGTCTGTGCAGCTGTGCACACATATACACATCTCTCAGGAATACTGTATGTGTCTAACAATGGTGCTGCAGTGTGGTTTTTTAGTTTCATTGAAAGCTATTTCTTACTTATTTAAAATTATACTTGGGATGTAGTTCTGCTATAAAAACTGAAGTGTTATTAAGGGATCATTTGGGAATTTTTCTTTGTTTTCATGACATTTTTCCTTGTACTATTTGATTAACTTGCAATTTTGTTTAACCTAAAATTAAATATTTGCCTAAATCTGAAAGAAATCTTATTTTAGAATTGAAACTCATCTTGTACACATTGTGTACATTTTCTTCACAAGTGCAGTGACTTGCTGGAAATCACTAACTTAAAAGGGATCCCACATCAGGCCAAAACTAGAGCGGAGGTTGATATCTATTACGGTTGATAGCTGAGGCTTGGCTTGTGAATGTTAAATACTGCTTGGCAGTCCGCTGGAGGGACGGCGCAAAAAGGAGGAGCAAAACTGTTCACTTCTATTTGTTCGGTTTATACAGTATTGAATTTTCACACTGGAAAAAGAGTGGGTTTACTGCATATATAATTTAAGCAATATAAAGGGAATCCAGCAAACTACTTTGATTTTTGTGGGGAGGGTGGGGGGTGGTAATGGGGAAAATGCTATTAAGCAGAACCAATATGCTAAAGATGGCTTCCACCCTTTCAGAGAGCATGACCAAGGCCACAGATCTTACCTTCTCATGCCCTGGGATAAACTTAAGAGAAAATATAAGTACCTTTCTAGTTAAAACCAATCTCTCCTCCATAAATATAACTTTGTTTTAACGAAGGCTTCTTTTAATAATACAAATAATGATAAAAATAATGGAGCCTCCAATGTTGACTTGGTTCAATACCCGGGACAAGTATCCCCTCAGGTAAAGCCTGTAAGCCTTCTAAAGTCAGCTGTTACATTATTAATCTCATCACTCATAAAATGCTTTACTATATTTATTACCTATGTCATCATGCAGCCCACCTTCACACCTCAAACTGGTGATCTAATATCAAGCATTCACTAATAGTGTTTAAGTCCAAGGGATTTAGTTTGCTTTATGTAGCTGGTCAGAGTCTTCTACATGATTTCCCAGCCTCGTCTGCGTACATGAATTGAAAACCCTTCCATATGGCTTGGAGAATAAACTGTTATCTTCGTACTTCCCAATATGCCACTTGAGAATAACTTGTTTTAAAGTTGTAGTTTCTAAAGAAGTTTTTTTAAAGAAAACTGACATATAAAGGCTTTAATTTTCTGGGGCAACAAACTTTCTTGTTGTGCTGAGGGTATAACATCAAACAGATACTGAACATGGCCTAAGAAAAGGCAATTGGTTTCTAAAGTTTCTATCTAGTTAGCTTTTTCTGATACAGACCTAGAGACATTTATTCTCTAAGTTTTAAGGAATATACATGTTTTGTGTTGAGCATGAGTTGGAGTAGAGCTCTGTGAATCTTTCATGTTAGTAACTAACAGAAACAATTCCATTTCTTTAGGGAAAGATTTAGTAGGTGAGCCACCCTGCAGAGCATCTGCTCCCAGACTCATGGCAGAAGAAATGTTGCTTGATTCCACTCCATGCAGCTCTGTTCCTGGGAGACAGGGCAAGTGCATCAGGCCAGCGAGATTATCGGTAATCTGGTTCCTTGTGATAACACTGATAAATCACCATCCGACTGTTTTGGTGGGGTTTATAAAGGAGTTTTTATGACAGGGAATCACTGGCAGCAGAAGCAGACAAGAATGCATCCGCTCTCTTCCTTTGTTCTGCTTGACTCCAGACTCACCACATGACGTGTTTTAGAAACAGTACTTCAATGGAAAACACAAATGGGCAGCAACTGACATTAATTATTTCGCGGTACTTATTAAATTCTTAGCCATAAAGGAAGTGGTGATACACTGAGATGTTTCTTAGAAAGTACGTGGATGCACAGCCCTGCAAAACATTTGGAAAGAAATGTTTGGCAAAAAAAGAGTTTGGTCTAGTAAACTCATATACAATTTGCAGGCAAAGCTTTTGCTCCCTAAATCTGCAAGAACAGAATTTCTACAGACACTATCTTGCTTCAGCAAATGAAAGGTTTAAGAAAATGTCATCAGGGAATGTGCTTATCTTGGTCTTTTTTTGCAGAAAGTTCATATCCCTGATATGCATCCTGTGCAGGTTTGAAGCAGAGAACAAATTTGTTTTAAAAGAGACTTTCTTAACTTTGTGATAGTGGCAAAGACAAAGAAATTAAAATGGATTTGCAAGTATTCATTCAGCACTCAAATCAGAATATTTTATTACAATTTTGATTATGTTTGAGGGTTTAAAAGACTTAAAATATGCTAATTGAGATGTTCAGAATGACAAAAATTTCAATTGTGAGATGTCCTCTTTCTCTGAAAACTACTTAGAGTAAAGCAATATTTGGTTTCTCCTGATGTGGGTTTAGACAGTTAATATCAAATGTTAAATTAAATGTCAATAATCCTTAAGGAACCTATCTTAGTCACGCTTTTTTAATCAAGGTTTTCAATGTGATCTTAAGGTCCATTTGTTCCCAGAATATAATGAGAATTGTACAAATCTCATGCATTTCCAGGCAGAGTTCATTATAGGGGTTTCATTTATGCTTATTTAAGCTACATTTTAAATGCTTCATATGAAGATTTTGGTTCCAAGAAAGTGTGTAGAAGAAATAATGGACTGTGCAAGCTAAAGGATTTTCAGTTGTAGCTTTCAGAAAAACAAACAAACAAAAGCCCATCAACCGCCTCCCCCCCCCCCCCCCCCCAGCTAAAAGCCAATCAACAGTATATATTTTAAAATATTTTATAGAAAAATGGCAGAAATGCAAATGCAGGTTTCATCGTGTAAAATGTGAATCAGCTAATGATCAATGTTTTAAGCAGAATATCCCTATTGGATAATGATACATTAGCGTTATCTCAGGGAAGGAGGTTATTGATAATTTGACACTGCACATCCACTATCCTAATCATTATTGTCAGAAAGTCTATTAAAGATCATAGGTCATGGATCTAAAATTAAGTATGCCATAAAAAAAAATTTGAGCAAAGGACAGACATTCTTATTGATTAAGAATTGCATTGTATCAATTAATTTTTCTAACATATGATTTGATAAAATAAAGCCAAAATCTTCAGTGAAACGTTTCTCATTTAAAATGAACTGGAGGTGGAAGTCTGAATACTAACCCCCCCACAACTCTGCAAGTTTTATGTCCTGCTGTATATGAGTCTGCCTTCAAAATGTATTTCTCCTACAGATTATGTTGGAGTACTCAACAAGGTAATAAGACTCACTATTTTTTTTCTCTTAGTCTTGAAGTGCTCTAGTTTTTGGACAACTCCACTCACTTTTCTCAATATTTCACTAAATAAGGTTGAGAACTGCATGGCTAAATGGCATTTCGTGGCCATCACAGTGAAAAGAGGTGCTGTTGTCAGTGCGAGGGAAGAGACTGTATGCCATATTCCAGGCTGCGTGAAGGAGAGCTTTACCCTAAGAACTGGCTAGTTGTACCAGATTTTAGCTTGGCCATTACAAGTACAAGCTAAATCACACTGTCACTTTATGCAGTAACCTTAGCCTGGGTCAGTGGACCATCAGCAGGAATGCAATGCTCCCAGAAGCATCTTGGCAAGAACTAATTCAAAAAACCTACTGCTACTGGGCACATGTAACATATACATGCCTTTCTCGTAACTTTCAAAACTGGACTATACAACTCAATAGAAGTGTGCCATCCGCTTCTGGATATTCTGAAGAAAGGTATTAGGATATTGGGCATTGCTCAAATGATCCCCTAAATTCCTTTGTAAGGGTCACCATGCCCGTATACCTTGCTTAATCTAAAACATGATTAACATAAAATAGTTTGAAAGCAAACCCAAAAATAAGGTCTTATCGTTTTGTTTTAAACAAAATAAAATATAGGAACAAAACAATTACGATGTCTTTTAGTGTCTATTAAGACACAGATGACAAAGAAAGCCATTCCAACCCAAAACCCAGAAGGTCACCCTTTTCATCTTTATATTCCAGCCATTAAATTATATCACTTATTTAACCCACTTAGGATAGGACTCAAACTCACAGCATACCCTTTTCCACAAGCTGAGCTCACAGAGGACAACATTTTCTATCAATGCTGCTATGACAGCTTTTATACACCCTTCCTTCCTGGGTTTCCCCATGGTTTCCTCTCAGGTCTGAATCTCCTCGCATCTCTCCACTATTCCCCTATTTCCTGATCTCTCTCCTTTAACATTCAGGAACAGGTCTGAGCTCTCCTCTTACCTCACTAGTGGCTGGATTTTTGGCAAAGTGTGGATGGCCACCTGTCCAGAGAGAAGAAGGAACTGGACAATAAGCTGGGCTTGACCAGGCTCTGACCAGCTTTCCCATTCTGAGGCTGAGGGACCAGCTGAAGAGGCGACACAGCGCTGACATTTCCAAACCAGGCATTTTCACATCATGGCCCTGAGCTTCTACATAAGCATACACAAATTACAGATGCTACACAGTTGCATGGCTGGCATTAAAGACAACAGCTGTTGTCTGAGTGAAGATGAGGTGGTGAGCAAGTTGCTCTGGGTATTAATATGCTTGAGCATGAACTAATTCAGTCTTTGAAGGCAATTGTGACAAGTTTCAACCAGAGAAGAAGCTTAACCACAAAAATTCAAGTAAGATCTAGTGCATTTCATCATACAACGCTACCAAAAGTGTGCTACAGCACACTTTTTTCTTCTGTTTGGTGAGATAAAGTAGCTCAAGCGCCTGCCAAAATCCAGCAGCAGAGGTAATGGGAGTTGTGGGTGCAAGGGCAGAAGAAACACAGGAAGATTGTAGCACATGCTGAAGGATGATCTGGAAAGGCAGAAGTAATGGGGAAACCAGCACTTTCAGTAGCAGCAAGCTATGAAATCAAGCCTAGGTGACTGCAATCACATCTTACGGGCTGACAAGACATTAGAAGCATGTATGACTGTCTATACTGGAGTAATCAGATGTTACTGTGTGGGCAACTGTTATTACCATCCATTTGACTAGGGAGCTACAGATTGCAACCTTATGAGGAAATTTCCAGTTAAGCCCTACAGAGGTCTGTTGTGCTATTAGGTGATGGTGACAAGAGCCACGCTGAACCCCACAGACACTGCAGATGTGGGGAGTTGTTACAAGCCCACAGAGCACTGTGTTCAACTGAGGCTGGACCTAGATGTGTAAATCGTGCAACATTAAAAAGGTTTTTTCTTCTACAAATGTGTTTTAGAAGCACTTTGGAAACTAGGCTAGGGTCCCTGCTGCTGTTTTCTCCCACTTCAGTGTCACAAGGGTTGTATTCTTCAACAGGATAGCTGCCTCCAGTGCTAGACTCGGGAATGCCAACTGTAATTAAAGACTTGAAAAAACAATGCATTTAATGGCTTATTCAGGGTGACAAGTGTTGTCTTACCTTCGGAATGTCTATTAGCCTAAAAGGTGTAGCTTTTCATTCTGCTTTCCCTTGCTGCATCATTTGATATTAGCTTTCTTTTGCAAGGTTTTGAAACCAATGTTTAAGATATGCACTTGGTAATCTTGTGTTGAAATCATAGTAAAATGTCACATTAATTTATTCTCTGGGAGAATTTTGCTAGCTTCTTGTATTAATTTCCCTCAAAGCTAATTTAGATGCTTGTTGTCTGTGTATTCCACATCTGTCTGTAGTAATAATTGTGCAAATGTCTGAACAAATTAAGACTTTTTTTTTACAGCATTTAAACATCCAAAAGATCTTACATTTTCTGTGAAACTGGAGAGGTTGTACTATAATTTATGGATGTTTTCCCATTAATCTCTGAATTGTTTTGGCAGCTAATGCCTAAAAGCAGCAGCTACCTGGCAAGGACAGAATATCTGTCAGACCATGAAGGGTGCCTGCATTCACTGGAGAGATAAATGGGAACACTGAAATAGAGTTAAGCCCGGAGAAGAAAGCCCATCCTCAGACAGACTTGCCAAGCCTGTTTCATTATAGCTTATAGCTTTCATTGTATCTTAGTGAATGCTGTTAAGTATTCTGTCAAAATAGACTTACTTTTCCAGACAAGTAGCACTGCAAAACCCTAAGACGTCACTGCTAATACTTGAACTTGTTTACTGTTTTCTCACATAAAAGATAGAGGTACTGTACTAAAAAGTCCAAGTTTTCTTAAAATGTATTTTTGAATCCAAAATATTTAGGAGCTTTTGTAATTTGTACATTTTCTGTCCAGCCATATTAAAAAGACAGATTATTTCTTAAGGTATGTCATTTATAAAGCAGTATTTTTTTTTCATGTATTTTGACGTCAGAAAATTATGGGTCTGTCAAGTTCCTAGGGTTCTAATAATGTTACTCTATAGAATTATAATTTCTACTCATCACTGGGGACACATATCCTGGGTCTTCCTGCAACCAGAACGACAACTTTTCTAATTCTTAGAACAAATAATTATAGTCTCTAAGTTTCTTCGAGAAGGAAAACTGAAAATCAAAATGAGAAAACTGTCTTAAAAACATAATTCCAAATTTTTTGTACCTATTTATTTAAAATGTATTCTTTTAGTTTCTTACTTACATACTTAAAGTACATTCTATAAGTTAACTAACTCTTGTCAAGCCAGAAGACAAAATCAAGTTTATAGTATAATTAGAAAAAAAGTCATTGGTTGAAATAAAGAAGGTTAAAACTTAAAGTACTGTTTAACAAACACTGTCTTACAGAGAAGAAGAAAAATGAAAACAGAAACTGTGCCAGAGTTTTAAATTGTGTATTATCTCTTTTTCTTTTTTAAACAAATTATTAAAATTTGACACTAAAGGAAATCTTTAATCTCTGCCTATTACACTTGTGATAAGAACTGACTTAAAACCCTTCAGTTCTAATCCTACAGAAGACAACATAACACCTCCAAAGCTTCAAGATGTCTGCATGCAAGATTTTGTATCATGCTGGACAGACTTATTTTGGCTGAACTTTATTCAGGCCTAATTGGAAGTAAGGAAGCACGTTTTCTGCTTCCACTGTTATTCTTCTCTAATCATATCATAATGATTTATACTTGAGGGAAAATAAGACCACAGGTTCTACTCACATGAATCTTTGTGTATGCCACTGTGAACATTTGCAATCATATTTTTCCAATCATAGTTAACTGGGCTTTAGATGTAATACAGTGCAGTGAGAACAGCTGCCTTGGAGATTCCCTTCCCATACTCATGTATTTACAATCCATATGCTTAATTGGATTTCACTTAACAACTGTATTAACAGACTTAGTTACTAAACATTTGTGCATCATGTAATTTATTATTTCATTATATGCTGAATGAAGCTTAGTTGCAAACCTCTGATCTTTAATCCAAGATCAACTCTTGCAGCTCCACAGAGGTGCTGTTTGCATTATTTTCTTCTAAGATCAACCTGAAATCTGACTACAGACCTAAGAGTCTTTGCCTTTATTTATTCTCCCTCCTCATTTCCAAGGGACTTCAGATACTTTTTTTGTTCACCACAAGTCATCAAAAGTTTTGTTGCTCACCGTACATTCACCAGCAAAATCTACCAACAGGCAAGACCAGTATTGCATTTTCCCTAATACAGATTTGCAACAGTAAAGTTGCCTTTCGAACTGATAAATAGGCATAATAAAATCACCAGCGTAGAATGAACTAGTTGACCTAAGAGATTTTTCTCATCTCTAATTTCTATGGGGAAAAAAAATACAAAAAGCACATTAACCTCATCTACAACATTCTCTGTCAATAATGATCCTGTTATAAGGTCATTACAGAAAATATTGAGATACACTGAAATACTGCTTACAAAATTATGCAATAAGCTCTTTGCATTTGCAAGTTACATTGAACAGTACGCTGTATGGAAGTATTTGTATTTAAACAGTTCAGTTAAGAACATTCTATAAACATACTCAGAGCTTTGAAAACCATTAAGAAATCACTTTATTATATACCATGCAGTAACCTCAGACCTATCAAAATCAAGCATAGGCTTTTCCCCAAAGCAATTGTAAACAAAAGTATAGGATATCACTGAAGCTGATTTTAGTGAACATTTTGAGGATAAAAAAATAAAACACTATATGGATAAAATGATGGTCTTTAAAAGAAAAATTAAAAAGCAATCATTGAATTGCATCCTGTGAGTGGTAATTGGACCAAAATTGATCTGGATAGCCAAATTTACTATTACATGCAGTGAATGTACAATGAAATGTGATTAGAGCAAGTATGCCATCAGTCCCTTTTGCAAGATCAAGCACAGAACAGCACAGCCTTGATGAAAGGAATCGATAGCATTGAAAGCAAAATTGGAGGACTGTCAAATCATCCTAATTCCTATTTTCTGAATGAGTGGAGTGGGATCACTTCATGCACATGCTAACAACCAAATTAGTGTGCTTTTGACTTGGTACAGAGTCAAGCTTCTGTAAAACTTAAATAATATTGCTAGAAAGAAAAAAATTCAAACCCACACGAAGCTGAGATACAACAAATCACATATGTTTTACCTTGCATTTTAATTAACAGAGGTGCATTTCTCTTAATTTTGTAGACATTAGGTTATGTAAGCTACAAATTCATATCTCTTAATATACATGTTCATTGGCAATCTTTGTTCTCCCATGACTGGAAAGATAATCTACACGACAGGGACACTTAAAACACACACAGCAAGAATTGACCTATGTCTCTTTGAAATCCATCATTCAGAAGTGAATAGCAAAGATTTCCTTTGAGTTATTTCTCATAAAATTTCCTCAGAAAGGGTTGAAAGTGGTTTCAGGGTCAGTTTAAGCCAACCTAAAACTGAATTGCTCTCAAGTCCTGCCTCTCCACCTCCCCCTCATGTTTCCTCTCAATCTCCCTTATGAACAGCAAGTCAGCTGTCGATGTGGCCAGAAACTGTGGAGACAGGGTGACGAGGGGGTAAAGGTTATGTGGCTGTGCATCACCCACCACACCTAGAGAAAAATTCAAGACAGACTCATAAATCTACAGATTCTTCAGCAGCAGTGTGAGTTCTGCTTTGATTATATTTATATTGATTTCAGTAGCTTTTCAGTGCCTCCCCTAGCAGATGCTCACCTTCATACGGTGTGAATGCAGGATCCTCCTGAAGATCACCATTGGGAAGCTCAGAGGAGTGGAGTGTCTCAGCAGCTACAGGTTAATGAAGTTAGAACTTCCATCTGACTTTTGTTTAAATGCGTATTTGTAATAACATAGATCCCTTTCCACCTTTGACTACTTCTGTATTTTCACAAGTACAAACTTTGAGAAATGTATTCTTTATGTATAAAAATTCAGCTGTGGTTGTAGCACAGAAAAGTGTCAGGGCAAAACCAAAGAAAGAGCATCTCAGTTTCTCTCTTTGCCTCAGAACAGGAGCACCAGAACTGACACCCAGCACCAACACTGTGTTATCCCTCACCCTTAAGGAAACAAACAAACAAATAAACAAATCACACTGTTACAGGGCACAGCTTCATAGGTACTGTATTTATATAACTAGTAAAAAAACAGCAAGTAAACTAAAGATTCAGGACAATTAAATAATACTAAAGCCTAATCCAGCATTTTCGTAACAGCTGGATCTAGAAGTATGACGGATCCAGCGATGGTATGCTTTATTCTCAAGCCACATGCTGAAGAATGTGGGGCCAAAAGTAATTATTACTCTATCATAGGTAACTAATCTAGAAGAAAGCTCATATTGCCCTTGGTAAGTAGGCTCAAAACAGGAGGCATTTTAGAATAGTTCAAAAGATAGCAGAAGGATCTTATATGTACGGTTGCAGAAGACTCTTGAGTGTCCTTTTTGAAAAATTACAGGTTTTGGTTTCTCCTTAGAGGTGAGCCACATTCAAATCTAAGATCTTGGTTAACTGCATGTGTCATATTTTTGTTATTTCTTTTACTCTTTGTTATGTGAGCTTCTGGGTAACATACTGATGAATTTATAGACACAAAATTTCTCTTCATCAGGAAATTGACTTTTGTAGAATTTAAAAAAAAAAATCCTAAATGCTATTTATACCCATATGATAGAGGAAGTAAGGTGTCACAGCACTAAGCACACTAACAGTTCAGCACAGGTGGACAAGGATGTCAATATTAAGCTTTCCTCATGCTGAATCCAGTAAATGGACAGACTGTATAGCAATTTATGAGACAATGTTGCTGTACTGCAAACCTGGAAAGTTATAAAAAACCATATAAAGTACCTTCAGCTTTAACACTCAGTCTTGGCTACCAGCATGATATCCTTGATGTTTACTGTGAGCCAGGCACTTAATTTTAATTTGTGGTTTCTCCATAATAATAGATTGCTGGGTATGGTTAATAATATATGGTATTAGACTAAAAGTCTGTTAGCTAACTGAGAGCAGTGTTTGGATTTTTAGACTGTCAGAAAGCAAAGTGATCGATTTATTTATTTATTTTTAAATAAGATACAGAAGCAAGCAGCCTCACGTTTGTTGCGTTGAAAGTAAGGCAGTGCACTCATGACCTGTTCAGCTGCCTGAACGTGGGCGTCTAGTGAGAATACCAATTTATCAACCATCGTGCTTTTAGGGCGCACTTTGCACTCATTTTCATACATAAAAGAAAATTATCCTATATATGGATATTGGACGAGTGGGAATGCAAATGCCTAATGCTATTCCCACTCGTCCAAATCCTTCCATAATAGTGTTATCAAATGGTGGTGATATGTACATAAACCTGCACCAAAAAGTTCTCCATTACACTTGCAGTTTGTACAGAAGCAAATATTTCTTTTTCTCTTAGTTTCAGTAGGAGTGCTTGATGACAATACAGTGCAAATTGCTTCCCCAAAAACTTGAGGTGATGAGACACCAAGCCTGAGCTATTAATAACCAACATTGGTAACACAGGGTCCATGAGTCAGTTTCCAGGGAAGGTTCTAACCAGCTTCCAGACTAACAGCATCTGGGATTTCTCAGTCTCTTTGTGGATGAAGTAATTCAATCCAGAAGTTACACAGATCATGCTTAGCTAGGAAAACATTTTCTGCACCATAATGAGGAAAAAAACCCTGCGTAATTCTAACAATCCCTTGGGTAAAGATTTTTGGTAAATGAATTGACTCAGTGAATCAGACCTTAAATCTGCTGGAAAGCTCATGTGATGAGAAAAGATCTTTCCTACTTTCTGCTGACCATATCAAATATACCCAGTGAGCTATCTAAAACACAGCATCACTCTGGATAACCTCTTGTTACTGAAGAAATATGGACATTGCTCTTCCAAAACAAGTGCGTGTGACTCCCTATAGCATGACTTCAAGACCATTACCTGACATCTGTTAGGCTTCTGTGTCCCTTATTAATATCACTTTTAATTTAATGTGTCTATTATCAGTAGAAAAAGCTTTTCTACTGTAAAGTTCTACAAATATTTAGATGTGTGAGCAGACAGCTTTTAACTGCCGTGATGTTCTTTGACTCCCTTAAGTACAGTTAAAAATTACTTTTGTCAGTATTGTCATTACTTACATTAGATCCATGAAGTCATTCAGTGTCTTCAGTAATTTAATTATAAAGTACTTCTCTAAAATCTAGTTTTAAAGCATTTCACAATGAAAGCGATGGGTGTAGTAATTTCTGTTGTATGAAGTCAAATTTTAATCTTGTGAGCAAACCTTTTTCTGAATTAAATAGTTCCTTGATTGCATCTCTTGCAATAGCTGAAATGAAGGGTTGCTTTTAGTAACCACTGATGGTACAGAAGTAGTGCACCCTTTAAGCATATACATATTTACTGCAGCAGACTGATGCCTGCAGAAGCAGTGATATCCATAATACAGATCTCCACACATACAAGATAATCATAATCATATTTGCATATAGGCAATGACAAATACAAATGTCTCCTCTAACTAGCTCACTAGATGCAGCTTAGGCTTTGTAAAAGGAGAATCTCTAAAAGACTGAAAATCAACAGATACAGGTGACAGAGAGGTTGTAGAACCCCTGTCCAGTTTAACAGTATTTGGCTGTTCTGCTCTTCTATCAGAAATAGAAATAGTGTAAGTTTTCGCAAGCTCACTGAGTTCTCATCCTCAGGCAAAAGGAGCCGCTTTGAAAAGTGACTTCAGGTTCCAGTTGTTTGCATTGCTAGAGCCCTGGGGGGAAAGGTTCATTTTCCTCAGCAAGGTTGCACAAGAATCTCAGTGAAGTCTGCAGTAATTTGCATCATGCCTTGTTCTCTGATGGCAGAGTTTCAGTCTGACCTCACAGCCGCACAGTGTTTGCAATATTACAGTTCTTCTGTGGTTGTGGGTCAAACCATATTTGTGCTTAAATGGCTTCAGCAATGCCCAGAGTGATCTGATTTATATATTTTTTTAATTTTTTTTTTTCTCCTCCGCATTGCCGACTAAGTCCAGTTTGATTATCTGTGGTGATAACCTTCTGTAAATACTATACCTGACTGAAGCAGTAAACCCTCTCAAAGGATGGAACAAATTGTTTCATCTGAATTCTGATATCTCTGATATCTAATAATTTCTTCTGCTGTATTTTCAAACTCATATGTGACAAGTGATTCTTTTAAAGCAGCTACCTATTATTTTGTTAATTCTGTTTTTCGAGCCAGTTCACCAGTTTTGCCATACAGCTGAAACTGAGACATCAGTATAGGGAATGATACTCATGCTAGTGTTCAGTGGCAGAGAGTATTCCCTATCCTCACAAAACTCATTAATTATGGCCATAGACTTCTGAAAAATATTTATTCCCAAAGTTAAATAAGAGATCTTAGGCTCAATCAAGGTTCGGAAAATGATGCAGATGAGTCCAGTCTTAGAAAAAACACTCTTGTAGACAGTGAAGTGCACAGATAGGAAATGAGCTCTTAGAGCTCCTCAGGACAAAGGAGCAGGAAGGGCAGATCACAGCAGCAGCTGCAGGCACAGCAAACACAACTCCTAGAACATGATTTCTGATTCTCTCTTTCTTTCAGAGCATCCAAGCAGCACTTTCAGCTATCCAGTGTCAATAATAGATCATAGTTCATGTTCTGTTAAGAAAAAAACCCAACACATCAGGCCTTTTAAACAAGTCACAGTGGCTGCATTTAAGTTTTAAATGCATTTAGGGTTTAAATGTAACATTCCAAAAGGAAGAGCTGATAATTAAAACCACACAAGCATTTATAAAAAGACCTAAATAGAAATGCAGAATTTTGAAAGATTTACGGGTCAGAGTTTTTTGCTATTTCATTTCCTATTATTTAGCTATCCCTCAAACCACATTTTTTTTCACCAAAAAGAAAAAGCTTTAGGAAGCACCAGTTGTCTGTTCCCACCAAACCTGTGCACCTATCTGTACACTGAAATAAGTACATATTAATAAAAACCAGCTTCCCCCAGTAAAATTGTTACTCTAAATGATCCATGGAATTCTCAACAAGAAATCTCAAATGTGTACACATTTTTCTTTCTTTCAGTCAATATTCTGAATTGCTCTAATTATCACACCTGTCTGATATATCATCAAGCTTTGCTCCATCGTTGCAACTTACTGTTACATAGTTTTTATGTAGGCATTACAGTAACAACACCCAAAGTTAAAATGACCACTTACATTGTTATTCTAAGAGACAGCTGATAATATGGTGTTCTGATAAAAATGTCTCTGTGTGCTTAAAAGGCCCATACCCAAAATAAACAGAAACTACCCTGATTTTCTCTTGTACTCATTCTTCAGTAGCATGCTCCTGAAACAACTCTTTAAATGAGACCACTGGTAATGCATACATGTGTGAATATCATTGCTGTGTGAATCTCCTTTACTTTGTCGACAGGACAAAGATCCAGGGTAAGCCTGACTGCTCTTCCTTGGTAATTCTATGAAAGATCTGAAAGATCTACACTGGCAGAAGAAAACTAATTTGAAGCAACCGAAGAAACTGACTTGGCTTTAATAGTCAAGTAAAGATCTAACTTCATGAAATGAGATCACTAAAAATATCATGCTGGGGTTTCCATTCTTGCAGTTATTTAAGGCAGATATTATGGCAATCTTGACAGACATTGTAATTTCATTATCTACAGTCTCATGTGTGTGAGACAGCCGCCTTGCTATTTAGGTTAAGCTTACATAACTGAGAAAGCAGCTATTCACATATAACAATATTTATTTTTACTGTTCTTTTTCCTTGTGTTTATCATCACAATATCATTTTTCTTTCCTGCCTGATCTTAGACTCACTGGTTGCACTTGGGACTAGAAAGCAGAGGATGCCTTAGGACAGAGACTGTGTTTATATCTAGTGAGTCTGGGCAATGATATGTCCTACAGCTTAATAATGCTGCGATGCATTTTTGGAGGATCTTTTCTTTGGTTTTCCTGTATTAGCCAAGTCAAGCTAAGATTAGATGTTCTTCAAAAAAACAAGGGCCTTTTGTCTCCACTAGCACCCTCATGTAAAGTAGTTGATAATTTAATGCTACTGTTAACTGGTGAATGTTCTAAAATATACCAGGACAAGTTTAAACAGGAGGCATTAACTGGGATTTGTCCCACATGGGAGTCATCCTGGGCCCACACGAACAGACAAACAAATGAAAAGGCTTCTCTCCCATTTGAAACGTGACCTCTCTGGGCTTATTTGGGCTCTTGATGTAACAGGCACTGAACTATCTAATTAGCTTGGCATTGTTTCAGACAGCTGGATTAGAGTCAGTGATAAAGTGCAGCAGAAGGCACCTTTTGGCACAGGTCCCTGTAATTCATCCCGCCAGCCTGGAAATCCAGCAGAGAAGAGGGGTCCGCCAGGCTGGGGCTGGAGGCTCCTTCTCAGTCTGGAGAAACCCTGCCATTTGTCAAAGCCACATTTAACTATATGTGCTTATACTGCAAGCACAGAGCAATATATCTAACATAAATAAGTCACAGGACACAGCCAAGCTACTGTAAGTTACTGCTTCATGGACAAATACTGTCACTCTTTGCAGAAAAGAGAAAGTTTCACAAACTAAAAGCTGTGTTACAATCCACCGATACAGTTACAACTCATAGCCTTTTAACTACGACTCTCACCAGCTACACTTACTTTACACCATGGAGCACGAATTTCACATGGATGTCCTTTAAACAGCCTGGGAAAGACACTTAACAGTATACACTCCTGAAGTCATGTGGGTAGCCAGCGTTACAGGGAAATGTTTCAAAACAAGGAGAATACAGTAGTCAGGTAACACACCAGCATGAGATGTTTCTACTTCAGATAAGGATAAATAATAGCAGTGTTCAGTAAATGGTTTGGCAGTTAAAAGAAGTAAAAGTTTCAAGCATAATCTCTTTGCTGACTTCACACTGTCATGTGTTACTTCACGGGGACAAAATTTGAGAGAGTATTTTTTTAAACAAAGTTTTAAATTTAACTACAGCAAGCCATTCAGCTACACAGTGATTACATGCAGTATCTTTGTGTGTTTTACAAGATTTTTATTCATCTAAAATAGTTGTGTTATTGGAGCAGTATGATGGCCATCTCAGTAGAGTAGGAAGGAGCTTATTTAGTTATTTCATATGATGGAATCTACTTTGACATTCTCAGATTCATATATTTTTTCTAATAAAGTCTGAGCAGCTTTCTATTCTCTTCATCTCTTTCACACCCCTCCCACTCTATATCCTTCTTTGAGAAATTGTATTAGTATGAAAGAGTATATTTGCAGATTTTGTGGATATAATAGGAAGAACATTGAAGAGTGTATTCCTACATCGGGGAACATGGATTTAACCTAACTTCACTATTATATGGTCCCTGAAATATATCAAGAGATTTAAAACTTTAATTTGGAATACAATTGTGGCAGGCTTGCATCGTTTCCCATCCACATTACATTCTGTATGATGTGAAGGGATTCACAAAGGTTTCTTTTCTGCTCTCATTACAATCTTTGTCACTAAGAATGAGGTATCCAAATTTCAATGCCTCATATATTTTGTCAGCTGTAGTAGTGTGCTATACAACTTTGACCTTTTTGGTTGGCTTGCCATTTCAGTTTTTCCTATTTACAGCTTCATTAACTGGCTGGTTAATGACAGACCAGCTAACTAATCAACGGATGGTGTATTGAAAAGCTTTACAAAGTCCAACCTATTTACAATCCCTTCACAAACCACATGCAAGTGGAAGATGTAGAGATCCCCATTTAGGATGAGAAAGTTACAGCAATAGGAAAAATGAAGTGACATGAATTCACTCCAAATCCCAGTCATTAGGAAAATGAAATAAAGCAGAAAAACCTCTCCAACTCCATTTCAGAGAGATACTGCATTTGTCAACTTGCAGTTCTTAGCAGAAAACATTTGATCTCAACTAGATGACACTACCCAGATAACTGAAATCTACAATTATTACTATTTTGAATTAGTTTTGAAGTCAACTCTAAAAAACATTTCACTGCCTGTTTAACATAAACCTGGGAAGAAAGAATGAGAACTGAATGAGCTCTTTTGCACAGAGAGCTTTTTAAACAGGAAATGTCTGAAGTTTGCCAACATTCTTTTCTATAGACTTCATTAAACATCATCTTCCATATGAGAAAGCATTAGTAATAGTTATGTAATTATTGTAAGATAAATAATTCAAAACTGGTTCATAAAACAAACTTCTGTTTAGACCTCAAAGCGATAGGACAAAATTTAGACTAAACATAGAGTTTGATAGCAGAGGGCACTGTGCTGTAGGAGGCTCTGTCTTTCAGATAAGAAGAAAAACTAAACTAATGGCCACTTATGATCACCCAGGTTGTTTAGGCATGTTAATCTGAGTGACCTGGCCAAATTCCAGCTTCTATAATTACAGGTTTCTTGATCTACTTAATTTTCCCTTAAACTGTTTCGAGGTGGCAGTGGGGTGGGGGGAAAGATAGCCTCCATTGCTAAGTACCAGAGTGTTCCTATATGAAGTGGAACAGTATTTCTGTAGTGAAAAGACAAGGAAATAATTCTACATGCAAAAGTTTGAACACCAGGTATGAAACTACTTGGGAAAGTAACATACAATGGATAAATTTTAAAAAGTAAGATTTCCCTGACATTCACATTGATGAATAAATAATGCCAGCTCCTAGTAGTATTTTGTCTGTCTTCCTTGCAAGACACTACTTCTCTGTCCGGAACTAGAAAAAACCCAATTGATTCATTAAAGAAATGGATGAAATAGGAAATAATCCAGACAGCTGTTTAGGTTTATAAGGTTGCCATTGTGTATAGTTTTATTTTGCCCATCCATTTTAACCCTTTTTGCACACCTTCTTCAGTCTTCTCAGCTTCCCACAGTCACTACTTGTACATGTTCAGTGCCTGTTGTCATTTATTTATTTATCTTTTGTTCTTTAGCTAAATTAAAGTAGCATTTAAGAAACAACTAATTTCAGAGCTGTGTTATATATGCATATAATGAAAGACTGTAAGGTCTAAGGAGCAGAGATATAAAGACAGACATTTTCAATACCAAAGCAAATCAACTAAAAGACCTCCTTACAGTTGCAGAGGATGCTTGTGGCAAAGGCAGAAAATAGTGCAGGCCTCCTGAATACCCATGCATAATGATTATCGGTATATTGGTATATCGGTATATTAGCAGTATCGGCCATGACAGCCCTGCTAATGCTTCAATTTCTAAGCAAGAGAAAATGTTAAGCTCAAAAATAAAAGCATAAATGAAATTGAAATGGCTAAAAAAAAATGGCAGAGCAGCAAGTACAAATAAAGTGTGAATTAAGTCCAACATTTTCATCAACATGAAAGGTTATACACCTGCTCCACTGCATTTAGTAGCTACACTTGGAGCATATACATGTGATCTCATGCACCTGAAGAACTCAGTGAGAGAATTAAAATGCTTATATTTCTCTTCCTGTTGCACATATTGAGAATATTAATGACCCATCTATTTTGATACTGTTTAATATACTTCAAAGAGGGTGATTATCTCCTCCTTTTCTCAGAGAAACCAACTTACTCTTTCGTAAGGAAGTTTCACATTTGTTGATTGTAAAATACCATGCATGATGTGAAGAAACAAAGCACAGTAAAAATTGACTAATCTTTGGAGAATGAGACTATCAATGCAAACTATAAATAAACAAAATCTTAGACTGTCTTGGCATATCCTTTATATATACACACACCAGGATTTGAACAAAAATCTTGTGATTGCATGACTTCTCTTCAATGTGTTAGTCACACAAAATGGTTTTGAGAAGTGTTATACTCAGTGGTCATTTTCACTTTATTTACCACAAAACGAAACTGCAAAATTAATTAGATCCTATTGCTAATCAGAGGGATCTGCTCCAAAGAATTACTTTGACATATTGGTAACTTAGTAATGTGTTAAATTTCTGTAGGCCAGTAATTTTTCTTGGCTTCCTCTACATAAACATCTAATAGTAAAAAAAGTAAATCAACACAGTGTTATTGAAGTCTGTGTTGATTCAAACCATCTGATGTTCTGGCTCAGTACTGAGAAGAAATTATTTATTATTGCAAGCAAAGCATACATAAAATGCAAGATATTTTGTCTTTACAGACTTGGCTGGAAATGTTGTTCTTGGGTGCATGAAGAAAACTGAAGACGAACATTTTGAACATGAAAAAAATTTCCTCAGATTTTATGACCTTTGAAGAAAGTAGTTGATTGATTTATATAACCTAATTCCATACCCATGGTTTTATTTGTGTTGTTGCTTATCAGACATGCTTTCTTCCATTATAAACTAAGTCAAATCCTTGCTCAATTAATTTCTAGCTGATGTCATAATAATTTCAATTTTTTAATTGCCTTGATCATTACTGTCATTGGGTCCTAGAATTCACAGAATCACAGAATCATCTATGTTGGAAAAGACCTTGAAGATCACCTAGTCCAACCATTAACCTAGCACTGACAGTTCCCAGCTACACCATATCCCTCAGCGCTATGTCAACCCGACTCTTAAACACCTCCAGGGATGGGGACTCCACCACCTCCCTGGGCAGCCCATTCCAACGCCTAACAACCCCTTCTGGAAATAAACACTTCCTAATATCCAGTCTAAACCTTCCCTGGCGCAACTTGAGGCCATTCCCTCTTGTCCTGTCACTGTTACTTGGTTAAAGAGACTCATCCCCAGCCTTCTGCAACTTCCTTTCAGGTAGCTGTAGAGGGCGATGAGGTCTCGCCTCAGCCTCCTCTTCTCCAGACTAAACACCCCCAGTTCCCTCAGCCACTCCCAGTAGGACATGTGCTCCAGACCCTGCACCAGCTTCGTTGCCCTTCTCTGGACACGCTCGAGTCATTCAATGTCCTTTTTGGAGTGAGGGGCCCAAAACTGAACACGGTCATCGAGGTGTGGCCTCAATTGTCTTGGATAGAACAAAAACTCCTGAACGTATCCAGCTGTCTAGACTCCATATAGTAGCCAGCAACAGTAGCTTCACAGGAAAAGACAAGAGGAAAAAAAAAAAAAAAAAAAAAAGAAAAAAATCAAACCAACAGGAATTCCAGTCATTAAGACTGACAAATTTTTCCTCAGCTCAGCAAAAAGGAGGTATCCAACTGCAAAGGACACCACAGTGATCTTTGGTTCTTTGTTCTTACTGCTGCAGTCCTGAATGCTTTGACTAGCCATACATGCGGTTTATATTTTTTGCAGGATAAAGATAAAGTTAAAAAGAAAAAAAAACCCAAACATTTCCAGGAAAATAAATTGAATGAGTACTGCAAACAAACACTTAAAAATGCAGTTTCATCCTGGTACCTTTTACCCATTTGACACAAGAACAGATTTTACAAAGATGAAAACTGAGTTTTCTTCTTTATTCTTATGTAACATATATATAAGAACAGGGACACAAATATTTTCCCCCACATTATTATTTCTATAAAAATAATGATAATCAAAGTGGCTCCTGATTTAAATTAATATTGCAATAGTTACAGTTGGCAAAATCCCTGTTCCGACTATGTCAACAAAGGTGTTGCTACCTATTGGCATCATTAGTTTGATTTTATGCCTACGGTAACTTTTGGAGTCTGAGGAACCGCATGGCACAAAGCAGAATTCTGCAGAGATTCTTTGGGCCCACTTTGCATTGAAAGAGGGACCTGTTGCCATCTATTTCCTCCCATCTCTCAGCCAGTCAAGGGTAAAACACTACAGTTTTATGGGACACAGTGTTTTCTCAGTATTTGCTTGCTGACTTTCATAATACCAGGAAGATGGGCTGGAAATTATATGTCCAGACAGTTACATGTATAGTTAATATATTTTTATATGTGCTTTTATTTAGTTATATATTTTATATTTTTATATAGTTAATTATGCATGTGTGTAAATAAGTTTATGTATACATATACAAGTACACACTTAATCTGAAGTTACATCTGAAGTGAAACATTCCAATAGAATTATTTCACTTAATTTAACATTTTTTCAGAAAGTTCCAGTTTACTAGGTAGGATTTTCAGGTCTAAGATATACTTTAGAATAAACAAGAATAAAAATACTGCCACTGCTGTTCCTTCCATTCCCAAGTTCCAGAACTGTCCAGTAAGGCCTGAGGTCTATAATGTGAGTCAAATAATTTAAAATATTTACTTGATAAACCACAGATGTAGGAAACCAAAGTTTAAGCTCCCTACCTCCCTTTTTCTTTATGGTATGTCTCTACCACAGAGTTAGAGTCAGTAAGTTTATTCCACTTTGACATCCACCAGAAAAGACACAATACAGTCTATAGACTGCTGGTGATAGATTCTAGCAATGTGAAACACAGAAGATGAATTTCATGTCCATACTTCAAGTTAGGTAAGCACAGAGACTTGAATGTGACTTACCCAACCAGGGTACCTGATGACTCTTTCCGCCTCCATCCTCTTCTTCCCTACACCACACCTTGGAGTTGCCAAGGCATAAATAAATGCTAAATACCACTGTGTATCAAAAAACTTTAGAGAGGCCAAAACTTTCATAAAATCAATTGTGGTGTTGGCAAATCACAGTTTCTGAGGGGAGGGACGTTTGTCATGACTTGCAGTGCTTCTGAACACACCAGGAAGCACATGAGCATATGAGATACTCAGGTACCCTTGAAAGACAATTTTTGGTGTTACTTGTTCTTTCTGATGAAGCACCATTTCTACCTGAATACAGTTTCTGGTATTTTTGAAGAAATGAAAATAGTCTACAAACAGCCAATTACTTAATGGGGATAAGTAGATTTCCTGTCCCATGCAGGTGACTGTGAAGCATGTGTTCCTTTAAGCTGTTATACACTGGTTTAAAGTGGAGCTCCCTTCATGTTTTATGAAGATCCCAAAAGCAAGGCTGGGAACAGTGGTGACTCAGTGGCCCATGAATAGTGCCTATGAACATAGGCATCCAGATTTCAGAGTTGGGGGGAACACCATACAGAAACCATTACCACATAAATGGATTTTTTTCCTATACATACACAGATGTGAGAGATTACTTTAAAAATACACTATTAAATCTGACTTTGTACAAAGCAGTCTCTTCACCATTTGAATCAGGTCAGATTTTACAAGTGATTTCACAGCTTAACTATAAAGTTATCCATTCCTGAGACATTTTAAAAATATGGAAACCATACAAGAACTATTCCAAACTCTGTTTGCAAATGCCTATAGATAGTTTCATAACTCCTGTGACATCAACATGATTTTTTCCCTGTTGAGATTAATAAAGTAAGGTTTACTGAAGTAATCAACTTCAGACAAAAATGAGCTTTCAAAGTGAAAAATCCACTTAGGTTTAAGGCAAAAAAACCCACCTTAATTATTAAAAGAGCAAATATTTTCTTTAAGTATGCCTACATATTGCCAGAGCAATGTTAATAGTTCTGGTCATTTTGTTAAAGTAACACTTTATCTCATGGAGAAGCACCAGAAACTAATTGTATTTACTATTTTAGTCTCTTCTATTGCCAGCTGTACCATCTCTCTCATTCTGCACTCTACATTTTGGCAGAGACTATCCAAGAGCTAAAATAAATAATCTAAACACAAGCAGGACCATAGAATCACAGAATAGATTGGTTTGGAAGGGACCTTAAAGATCATCTAGTTCCAACCCCCTGCCATGGGCAGGGACACCTTCCACTAGCCCAGGTTGCTCAAAGCCCCGTCCAACCTGGCCTGGAACACTGCCAGGGAGGGGGCAGCCACAGCTGCTCTGGAAACCTGTGCCAGTGTCTCACATTAAAGAATTTCTTCCTTATATCTAGTCCAAATCTACCCTCTTTCAGTTTAAAACCCTTACCCCTTGTACTATCCCTACACTCCCTGATAACCAGTCCCTCCCCACCTTCCCTGTAGCCCCCTTTAAGTACTGGAAGGCAGCTATAATGTCTCTCCGGAGCCTTCTCTTCCCCAGGCTGAACAGCCCCAACTCTCAGCCTGTCCTCATAGGGGAAGTGCTCCAGCCCCCTGATCATCTTCGTGGCCTCCTCTGGACCCGCTCGAGCAGGTCCATGTCCTTCTTATGTTGGGGGCCCCAGTGCTGGACACAGCATTCCATGTGGAGTCTCACAAGAGCAGAGCAGAGTGGGAGAATCACCTCCTTCAACCTGTTAGCCACACTGCTCTTGCTGCAGCTCAGGGCATAGTTGGCTTTCTGGGCTGCAAGCACACATCGCTGGCTTTGTAGTCAGATTTCCATCCACTCCTATTCCCAAGTCCTCCTCTGCAGAGCTACTCTCAATCTGTTCTTCACCCAGCCTGTATCTGTGCTTGGGATTGCCTTGACTCATGTGCAGGACCTTCCACTTGGCCTTGTTGAACTTCATGATGTTTACACGGGCCCACCTCTCCAGCCTGTCAAGGTCCCTCTGGATGGCATCTCTGCCCTCCAGCATGTCGATCTAACCACTCAGCTTGGTGGTGTTGGCAGACTTGCTGATGGTGCATTCAATCCCCCTGCCCATGTCACCAACAAAGATGTTAAACAGCACTGGCCCCAGCACCAACCCCTGAGGAACACCACTCATCACTGCTCTTCACTTGGACATTGAGCCATTGACTATAACTCTGAGTGTGATCATCCAGCCAATTCCTTATGCACCAAGTGCTCCATCCATCAGATTCATGTTTCTCCAATTTAGAGACAAGGATGTTGTGTGGGACAGTGTCAAATGCTTTGCACAAGTCCAGTTAGATGACATCAGTTGCTCTACCTTTATCCACAAATGTTGTAACCTTATAACATTGTAAAATGGTGAGAGATTTTTGGTACAGATAGATAAAAACTGTCAGGGAGCAACCAATTCCCTAGAAACAAGTAGAGAGGTATCTGCTGTCCTTCCTCTGTTGTCCACTTAAGAATTGTAGATATGAATTGATTCTTTATAATGCCAACGGAAAGAGGATATTGCATCCATGAACTGCTAAAGACAATGTTTGTGTATGATTGGCCACTAGTAAAACTGTCCACGTGTCCATGGGCTTATGTATCTACATATGCAGACACAGACACACTGCAAAGTAACTACAGAATACCCTAACAAAAAGGAGGTAAATCTAAAACCTGTGAAATAGGTATAAAAGGTATACAGAGCAACTGGGGAGATGAAGGGTGCGATAAATCTCACATGACATAAGGCATGCCTGCAATAGAAGCAGGGTGGTCAGCAGGAAAGGATTTGTGCTACAAAGCAGTTTTTGCTAAGGCCCCAAAGCACACACCATAAGCATTTCAGGCTATTTTACTAAGATGAGCTCTAGTCTGGTCTTGCGGATCTTCTGGGACTCCTGGAATGAGCCCAGTTCATGTTCTCCAAGACTGCTTTGCAAAATGAGCTGAAAGACAGTAACTGAGACAATGGGGAGATTTTTTTTTTTTTTTCCAGGAGGAAGCCTCTGCTGGGAACTAAAATGCTACTGTAGGCACACAGCATTACATTCTGGATTGTACATGAATAAGAAATAGCAGATGCTCATCTCCCTTCTGCAGTGACAATGGAGTTAGTTTAAAGGTTTCTCAAAGAGCCAATGCCACATTTTTTCAATTTCAACCACATATATTTAGTTGATATAATGCTTACAAAAATGCAATTGAGACATACCTCATGGTAGAATACTAAACTATTACTTTGCCCTCTGGTGAAGAGTTGAGTGCAACCTGAACACAGTGCTTCAGTAGATGAACTTTCAAAGAGGCAACAAAAGTAGAATGCACTAGTATCACTTAGAAAAACTTTAGACATTTTGGGGACATTTTCACACAGTCCACAGCAACATAAAACGCTGTGGGAGTTTTTTCTTAACTGAAACATTTCACTAGTTCATTTCCTGGAAAAGGCTGTTATTTGAAAGAATAAAACATAACCACTACTTAAATGGTTTGTCACTAGGCCAAGAAACAATCCTTGCACTGAGTGGGCACGGCACTTTACACAGTTGATGATTAAATGATAATGGCAGCATTTCAACAAAAGCAACGCTAACTGCTTATTGCAATAGAAGAAGTCATATGAGAGAAGTGGAGATCATGCTGGATCATGTTAGAGATTCCCAAAAGATTAAAGCATTTTGCTCATACTTCCTCTCCATCACAGAGATGAAGTGAGAGATCACTTAGTCTCTGTGTCTTCCCATATTTATGTTAAATTTTGTCTGTATCTTTTGTGGATTTTGCTGTTTCTTGCTCTCTCTTTTTTTCCCGTACAATTCTCCTGAAAAGGGCAGATGTTATTTGGGTTTTGTTAAAAGGCAGATGTTCCCAGCATTAGCAGCATGCCAGAAGCAGTCAAATTTTTAGAGAGTATTTTTACATCAAAATATCATAAAAAGTGAGGATTTCACTGGGACATCACATGATAGCTGCAGTTTCTATCGTATTTCACTCTACATTTGCATGTTTCTTTGAACCTGAAAATCAAATCAAGTTTTAGAGAAACAGAAGAATACAGTTCTGCATGAAACTGTACAAATGCTGCCCATGAAAGGCAGCATAAATTTGCATTGCTTGCATTTGCAAGTAAATTCATGTGAGTTCTTTGCCATACAGAGGACAGGATGGTCAGAGCACCGAAAATCATAAGGAAAAAAGCATGTCATAACTTTTATACAAAGAGTGCATTTCATTTAATCTTAGAACTTTTTCAGGCTTAAAAAACAGAGTGTTTTTCTGGATAATGCTCCAGAGATAAATTTTCAAGCTAAGACTATCCATGAAATAGTAGAGATTTACAGAAATTCTGGAAATAAAGCTGCAAAGAGTGTGGAAAACGTTCTCCACAGTTCTATCACTCTCCAAGGAAAGAAAGAGACATTTGCCACCACTTCCTTCACAGTCAGCAAAACTTGTCTCAAGCAAAGAAGTAAACCCAGGAGTCAGCAGCAGAATTTACTTTCATATTCATATTAAAGTGTCTTGGAATAAATTGAATTGCAACATCAAATTTCTCCCCTTTACTCTTCGGTAGCTGAATAAAAACATGCTGAGATCTAGGCTTCATACAAAACTTTATGAAAGGCAAAAAGATGAAGATAATCATCTGAGAATTAATTGATGTCCCCAGTGATGCCTTACAAAGGCAAATAATGACTAAACCACTTATTTCTGTGCACTTTGTGATTTTACAATGCAAACAAATGTGAACTTATAGAAAAAAATATGATGGAGAAATAACTTGACAGGGAGATTTTTTTTTAGTGCAATCATGTTGTACACAACAGGGAGATATTATATGCCCAGATTACATAGTTATTTCTAGTGCCTCCTGCCCCACCAAGTGGACTAATAGTGTTATTTTTTATAATAAATTTGTATATTCTTTTTCTTTCAGGACTAAATGAAGTATATGTTCCCATAGCAACAAAACCTCATTCTTTCCAAATTTAGGTCTGAGCCTTTAGCACTGAATTCCATGGAAGCTTACTTTCATATGATTCTCTGAAATGTGCTATTATACAGGCAGTTTTAATCTGCAAAGCTCAAAGATAGAGGGGGTAAAAAATCAGTAATTCTAAAATGGTATAATATGCACATTCATAAATGTACCATAAACTTCAATTTCTTAATCCTTTACATCCTCTGAAAAATCTGTTTAACATGTCTGCTGCTGCTTTTTTGCAAAATTTTTGTTCCAGAACATAACAATGGTTGTTAGACAGTTTACAGTTTTCAGAGAGCCTTGGAAATGTGATATACAGTGAGTTTCAGCCTTCTAACAACAAGAACAGATATTAGGAATATTTAATTTACACAAGCACTTAAGTACTGTTTCACTGCATGAAATTAGTAGGACTAGAGAAGATTTCCAAGGAAAAAAGCAAGAGGACTAAAACAAATCCAATCTCCGGGATGGGGAGAGTTCCAGGTATAGAAAAACTAGTAAATTCAGTTAATCAAGAACCATAACCATTAATTCATATCCCCTTTTTAAAAAGGTACAGTCCACATCACCTCCACGCCCTCAAAAAGTGACTCAGATTTCTTTCCCTTGTAGGTGAAGGCATCCATTCTCTCTTCTCACAGGAAGGCCATCTCATGGCCATCTCCTTTCCTATCCACATTTTCATTCCAAGCTTTCAAATACTAAGTTACCTCTTTAATACAAATTACAGAATGCTTGGCTGCATTTATACTGTTCTTTTATAAAATTTTAAAATAGCTCAGAAAAAGACTGAAGCATATGCTCAAAAATAACCTTAATTTAGAGCTACACAAGCCAGAGAACAATTTATCTTTGTAGAAGCTAAAAGGATGGTTAAACCATACTAAGTCACAATTCTTTTGCTACAGGGGGTCTCATTAATTTTCTAGAATCAAGCAATTTTCACTACCTCTGTAACAGATAACATCCTTCCATCTCCCTCTTGTATTAGAGTGAGTTTTCTAATATATCAGTATAATACGGCATTTGTATTAAAGTTCCATGATTTCTCAGAAAAAATGTATCTGCTATATACCATTTAGATTGTAACGCCCATCCTTTCCAGGGACACCCAAAATCACTACACTTCAATTTAATGACCTCTGTCCATTGATATTTAAAATATTACTGATACTACAAAGCATCATAATATTTTGAAAAATAAACATTTAATATGTATTCAGATAGAAGACTAAAGTATCTGTTAAACATTCTGGAGTCAGTGCAGTTGTGCCTCAGAATAACTCAACATTAACACATTTATCCCCAGTAACTTGGAAATTGCTTTATTGTACTTTTATTGAGATGTTACTTTGGATTTGCATAGTTTGGTTCAGCCCCAGGAGCAACAGATCCAGTAACAATTCAAAAACTGCAGAACAGCAATAGATACCATGACAGATGCAGCTTCATGCAACCAGGAAAAGACGAAATAGCACAGTCCAGAAGAGAAAAACCACTAACAGCAGACTGCTTCATGTAATTCTCTGAAATCACAAAAATATTTTTTTTTCCTTATTAAGAGGAAGAGTAGGAGCATAGCTTAGTCAGCATAAAATACAAAGCAGGATTCCCATTAAGATCCATTCTGTTTACAGAGACTGTGTTTTTCCAGTAAACTATAATATCTAAGCAAATGTACTGAACTGCAATCCAAATGGCCAGTGTACTTTATGAGGTTCTGAGACTTTCCATGGCCACAGGAAGAGTGTAACACAAATTGTGTTTATTGCAATTCTGTAAGGCAAAAAATAACCCTTTAAGATGTTTATATATTATATACCTCTACCCTAAAAAGGTAGAGATTACATATCTCTTTGCTCCAAAAAGAACACACTGACTGAAAGCTCACTCTATTAAAAATAACTGAGATGTTTAGAAAAACAACTTTAGTTTACAGATTTTTTTTTTATTATTCTTTCCTGGTCTTTCTCAAAATATGAGAGTTTTAATCTTCCTCATAATGAGTACTGTATTCAAGTGACAGCTTCTGAAAATGTACATCATTCATGATCTCACAGTCTGAAACATCAAGTATGATAGGCCCAGTGCTGGTCTCAAACATCTAGATAAATCCCACGATTAATCACATAGCAAGGGTTTTTGCAATCTATTCCTCAATATATGCTTACATTTCATAGACTGTTATGGGTATATATGCAACAAAAGCCTGGAGGACATCCAGGATGTCTTCCAGAGTTACGTGATTTTTAAGAGTAATCACTAAGTCAGGCTCACGGAATTATGAAATAACACCAGGAATGGCCATTGTAAAATATCAGCTGCTCTAGCTCACACTACTTCAATCTTTCATACATATCACAAGGTAGCATATCCTGAAATAGGGGCTGTTACATACTGGAAGCATTTCTGAAGAGCTGGCAGTTTTAAGGCCTTAAAATCAGTATAATCCAAACTATTCCCGTGGTTACATTTCAGCTCCTCTGTGCCGATTAAACCTTCCAGACAAACCATACAGAATCGCAGATATATATTGCTGAAGCCTTTTACATTTTTACTCCCTTTTTAACATTCAGTCCTGAATTATGCATTTAATGTGAACTCAGAAACTCTTTAAATATCTCATCATCTTTTATTTAGAGATAGCTTAGCTTGAAAAGTCCTGTTAGGAGGATTTGTTTTACATTTTTAAAGAGCAGTATTTCTTTTACAACCAAGACTTAAGTGGTCTTACTTAAAAGCAGTCTTAGCTTCTTTCAGGAGATGTTACTGGATTGCGCTAGTGGCAGTAAAATTTATTTCTAAATGTCTAAATCAGTAGGAATACATTTTGTTCTTCTGTGTTTGCCCCAATATTAATGATTCTTCAAGCTAAAAAACATAAAATAAGCCCCCCAAACACCCGACAACTCACATGAACATTTCTATGGTTTTCTCTTCCTTTCTATATACAGTGTTTCTAGAGATGATCAATATGGCAATTTCCTGCCAACTCAGAAGGCTAATTACCACTCATTTTCAGAGACTGTCACGGCAGAAGTATTATAGTGTTCTGAAAATAAGTCACAGAGACTCAATAAAGAGCCCTGGAATATGCTTCTTTGCCTTTTCCTTGGGAAAACAGGCACATCATTACATTTTACATGAAGAAGTTGGGTGGTAGCACCGCTGAAGTTCAAGTAGCTGTGGTATAAAGGCAGTGAGCCTAAATATTTGGCTGAAAGAGGACATCATATCATGATGAATATATTTTGTTTTGTGTATTTGTAACTAGTTTATCTTAGATTTAAATGAGTGGTTCTACAGTGGATTTCTGTGGCAGGACAGATGCCCCTCCAATACAGACAATCAAGATATATCTTCCCACACTCCTTCTTAAGAGTTAAAGAGTTTACCTATGGGACTATTTCCTAGTGTCGCATAAGCATGAATAAAAATGAAACCATTCATCCCTTCTGCAGTGAAATCATATGAATGCACATGTCCATCACATCATCTTCTCAAATCAGATGGTCTGTGCTAATCTATGGGTTCTTAAAAGAAATCTCTGCCACCTGTGAAACCCTGCATGTGCCAGAAACACTCTTTATGGCTGGGATAGTATCCAACAGCAGATTTTTCTGACCTTTATTGTTGCAGTATCCTTAAGAGAAAGGGTTGTCATCTGACAGCAACTGCTTAGCATTTAGTTAAATGTGTGTTGGTTATCCCATCCTTGAAAGAAAAAGGTGGGTGGTCCAGTGGAAGAAGAAAGGAGTGTTACAGAAGGGATTTGGCAAGGAACAGGCAAGGAGAAGGTTCATAAGGCAAAGGAAAGGAAAAAAAGTCAAATACAGTGTTTGGGGAGGAAAGAAGTTAAAGCTTTTAATATGCTATCAGAAAAAAATCAAGAAAAACACACCAACTGAACCTGTAGCATTGAATCCATGATTTTTTGGCATTGTGTTATAAATTCTCCAGGAAGAAGCTTTTTAGGTTTTCCGTTAGGATCACAAATGATCGGTAAGAGATGATTTTGCAGAGACATTCACTACTGGCAGCTTAGATACACTTTAGTGCATCTTAGACTTTTACAGAGTTGCTTCTGGCACACAAGTTTACTTTGTGTCATGTATGTAGTTATTCAGGCATATGATCTGCTGGATCAAGTGTATTACAGGGTCTTATAGTACACTCACAAATGCTGATTGCTCTATTATAGGGAATATTTGCTGCAGTGCTACTGGAGAGATGTTGGCAGGTTTAGACAGGGCTCAGGCACAGTCTAAATCCACTGGGTATATTTTAGGAAGCAAACTAGAAGTTACATTTCAAGAAAAAAACATAATTTCCAACATCAGAAATCTTGCATAGCTTTCCTACAGAACTCCTTTATATTACCTAGATGTGTAGCTCCTTACAAAGCAGCAAAATGAAAGGAAAGGTTTGCCAAGATTAGCAAGGTAAGAGATACCTGGTTTGAGACTAGCACTTTGGGTCTTTCAGAGAAAATATTTGATGAATTGACAGGAAAAGACTGAAGGAAAGATCATGGGGGCTAATGGAGAAGAACATTGTTAGGGATTTTCTCACAAGAGTACTAAAATGAATTTTCCATTTCCATCTTGATTGAATCCAGCATAGATCCTTGTCCTGTCTGACATTTCAGAGGCTCCTCAATGTAGTGGGAACAGCCCACATAAATAAGATGAAAGTTTCGTGTAACATTAAATATTTAAGACAGTATTATTGCTGTCAAAACATGTATTTATTAGAAAAGGATAAGTGGAAAGGAAATCCCTTCTATTCTTCTCATTTTATCCATGTCATAATTTCTAATTATATGGAGCCTGTATCTCAATTGCTCTGGCTTTTGGAATTAAAGAACTGCAGCTCCTATGATAAGCTCTTCCCTCATCTCAAAATCCAAACCATTTAATTTGCTTAATATACTTCAGTTTATAATACCTAAAATTGTAATTTAAAAATAATAACACAGCCCTTGTTGTGATCTGAAAATAAGCATAAAACACATTAGTGACAATTTTTTCTAAACTGTTTGAAACTTTCTATATCAGTCTGGTATATAATTTCAAGAGTCCATGAAGATTTATATAAAAAATTAATAGATCTGTTGTGCAATACAACTATTTTTTAAATCATAGGGTAGATTTTACTAAGAAATAAAACCTGCTCTTTGAATAACACTGTACCTTAAATACATAGAGATAGCTGAGGGGAACAGTGAGAGGTATTATGGAGAAATTCTTCTGCCCTGATATCAAAGCAATGCCACACTCCTCATCTTCACATCAAGCAGGTTAAAAAGCAAATTTCTGAAAATAGCTCCAGTCTCACCAAGTGACCCAAAATCACCTTCAAACAGAATTTTTTATAAAATTACCATACGATCCTCTTCCTGGAGAGCTTTTAAATATATGCTCTCAGCAACTTCCAACACCTTCCTTTAAAAGACCAGTCTATGTACAGCACTTGGCTTCCAAGGATTTGCAGACACATTTACATTTAGGGTAGTTCAGTAGATTACACCTAGTCCAACATATACCAGGATTTTACTTCACTGTTTTTACTGAAAAGCCTTCATTAATAAAAAAATAGAGATTTTATGATTTCCAAGCATGCCAATATCTTTGAAAGCAAAACAATAATATTTTCTATAGTCATATTTTTTAAATCACCACTTAAATGATATGGGACACATGACAACAAAACAACGTTAAATACTGAACATTCTGAGCGACATTGTTCTTATTCATTAAGGAGCAAGTATGACAGCTCCATTAAATACCAAAGTATCAAACTGAGTATCCAGTACTTAAAGGAAGTTTGTGGATCTCTGAAGTATACACCAGGTGACAGCTTGTCTGAAGAAAAAAGAAAAAAAAAATATATATATAAACTTATGTTACAATTGTTTTAGACTTATGTTTATCTGTTGAAAAAAGAATATGCCCATTTTTGAGCAACAATTGTTGCTTTTTCTAGAAAAGGGTTGAAATTAAAAGTCTCAATTCCTATTAAAAAAAAATATCACCATGTGAGGGTCCCAGCACAAAGAAAATCTTGTTTTTATACTTCTAATTAGAAGTTTAATAGTTTTGTGGTTTTGAGTGAGACATGCTAAACTTGTTTACAGCAAAGGCCCTCCTAAAGAGCTCCATCAAGAGGAGCCCCAGTCCCTGCACAGCTCTGGGAGACTACTTCTTCACTGTCCTTTACAGCTTTAGGTCACAGTTGACTAAGTATTTGGGAGCACGTACTTGTATGTGTTGAGATAAATTTAAAACTACAAAGTGGGCCAGCTATGCCCAAGATGAATACAAGACAACAAGCTAAACAGACAATCGTTGAGTCAAACCCCTTGCACAGTCATTTGCAGCCAGATAAAAAGTACAGAGCAGAGATTTACTGCGATACAGTATACCTGTAATATTGGCATAGGTGTTAAGTCTGATGACACTTCAAGACCTTCGATCCAACACAGCAGTGTACAACTTAAGGTGTAGAGTTCACAGCAGATGGACCTTCTGAATTCTGACAGCAGTAATCCTTTGGGGGACAGGAGTTATTCCTCTATATAATTATATATATGGGGAGGACTTGTGTTTGGGTTTTTTTTGTTTTATTGTGAGTGAAAGTAGGTTCAATACACACCACTGACCCAACTAGTTTACCTGAGTTTGGATACAGAGAACCACTTCTCAGTGGTACCAACACACTGAGAACACTTCAAAATACTCTTCCAAAGGCACCACTCTTCAGGTCAGAAAGAAATGGGGAGCATGGCTAGAACTGACATCTACTGAATTCTGGTGAACTTGTCACATTGTACTTGCTGTAAAACAAGTTGTGAAGCTGAAACCATGTTCAGCTGGTTTGAGAAACAGTTTTGAAAAAAATGGAAAAAAAATCATAGTCATAGTTCTGCAGTAATTTGAAATGAATATATATATATATATATATATAATCCTATGCATACATGAGTATAAAGTGTAAAAATACGAGACAATGATATCTATGGAAAGGTGAAACTTAACACCAGTACTGACTGTCACAGCAATTCTTGGGATTATGAATTGCTGTTCAGAACAATTCAGCTAGACTAGTCCAAAACCCATGTGGTCTGAATGACAGGATTTTATGCTGAAATTATTCCCAGTTGGCACCTCATCGTCCGTTGTGGATGAGGTAACACTATGAGTGGCTCCTGGAGAGAGTCTGCACATTGCTGCTCCTCAGTTTGCCAGCTAAGGATGTGACTGCTGGTCCCACAGACCCCATGTTGCCTGACCATCATAGTGACCCCAGGTTAGCAGCAAGGCTCTCCTCATGCTCAATCAGTAAGATTTATGTAATCCTGAAAAGCAAAACAGCCATGGATCAATTAATTCTCAAACTAAATTTGATAGCTTAAAACACTTTTCTCCACTTTCCTAATCTTCTCCCCCAGCTGAGGGGGGGGGGGAACAAAACGAGATAATTGAAGTGTTGAAAAAACATTCTGCCACCTTGTCCATTTTTCTGTGTATAAGAAGATTCCCAAAAGCAAGCTATGAAATATTTCATAGTTGTTTTCTCCATCTTGAAAAATATTGGGTTTGAATTCAAAATACAACTGTTAAAATTTAAGTAAATCGATGATTTTTTTGGTGCTGTGAAGTAAAATTTGCCATTTGTCATAAATTAGAATACATTTTTTTAAGTAAGATTACAGTAAAAATAATTAAAAAAAAACAGTAAAATATTTACTGTCAGTAAAAATCTAGTGACAAATTAGTGTTATCAGTTTATTCTTGTTAATTTAGCACAACAACAACAAATCACTTTAGTAGCAATACTTTTTCCTAGTAAAAAAGGGCATTTTAAACCATACATTTAAAATGTGTAACACACTTCTGGCAAGCATATGGGCTCTGATTGTCAAACATATGCCATAAATTCATAGGCAGAGTCAGGGCAAATCATTTGACCTTCTTGTGGCTCAGGCAATCCAGCTGTAAAATTAGATGAAAGCAGAACTGAAAAACAGATGCTGCTGCATCCAATTTGAGCTATCTTGAACAAACAACATCTTAAGAGAGCAGAAAAGAGAGCAGAATTAACATCTTACATGAACTGCAATATTTTATTTGATGATTATTGGCACAATCTCTAAATTAAAAAACTGAAAAATTTTGCAAGACTGCTGCAGGTATTACATTCGATTTCCTAATTTACGAATTCTTTACGTGTTTCCAAAGACAGGCAGTAGCTACCTGGACAACTGAGCCTACTGGCCTTTGGCAAGGAAGGTTTGCCTGGAGTGAGTTGGGTACCGCAGTCTAAACCATCTGTCACATCCACTCTGGACATGCGAGAGCTTAGAGGGGCATCCTGAGAGAAGACCAGGCCAAAGCAGATGACATATGCACTGATTTAGTTCTTTTCTAGGCAGTCAGTCATCCAGAAGCTCTACCTGGAATTTGAAATTCCTCTTTCCTCTCAGCAAGGCACAGAGAAATCTACTTTTTTTGCTCATATCTGGGTTGCCAGCGTCTGCTGGGCTCCAGTGTGTTGGCAGCTGATAACAGTTATTGTACTGCAATGTCCTATCCAGCAGGCTCTGCCTTCCCTGCTAGGAAGAATCAGTCACACCTATGCTACCACGGGTGTGCATTGCTTGTACTGCATCTGTGCAATCGCAGGTGGTGGAGCCCTTAAGAACCTTAAAACTAGAGTTTGCTCGCAGGCAGGCAGAACACAAATAGTGGCAGTTGCAGACACCCATGTGGGAACACGAGTTTCCACCTTGCTGTTTTTGGACTTGCTAAGAAGTTTATATTGGCAAAGTAATTAAAAATCCTGAAGGCAATTTAAAAAGAAAAACCAAAACACCAAAATGCACACTCACAACTCAAATCTTCTACTTGAACTTGGAAATATACATTACTCTTATGAGTACAGCATTTAAGATTTTATTTCAAAGGTTAATGAGGCAAGCATATCTAAATTTGCAATTTTCTGCTGACCTCATGTTTTGGAGGTGGAGAAATTGTATTTTGATTATTTTCAAAATCATTTGGAACAAGTGAACAAAACAAACCCTGGGAACTTTCATCTAAGGAAAAGTGAAATTAAGTGGATTAATATTTTTTTCTATCCTATTACATCTATTGACTACATAAAGTACTCAATGAATTCAGCCAGAGCTGGGAAACATGTCTGCCTCACTCACTTTTCCAAACAAGAAACTATTCCATTTGGTAAACAAATTGCCTTCTCCTTCCCCAGAGGTGGAGGGTGCTTGCTTAAGCCAAGCAACTCTGAAACAGGTTCTGATGTTGCTACAGATATTTCAGAGCACTAAGTACAGCAGTATGGGGTCCTCAATGCTGACTCTGAGTCTAGGACATATTAATTAAACACAACTGTAAAACAAGTTTCAACTTTTTTTTTTTTTTTTTTTTAATAATGCTGTCTGACTGTGCTGACAGGTGTAGTTCTCATTACAAATAATATGGAAATGTTAGTAATTAGTGTACTGTATTTTTGGTGGCAGCAAATAAATTCTTTCTAAATATATTAACCCTATTTTTGCCATACAAGACTAAAGCTGATGGAAATACATTTCTCCTATAAACACCTCCTCATACCTTTGGAACTCTTTATGAGGAAGGAGTTATTATACTAATTATCCTGTCATTCTGAAATTTAATTAATGTAGCAATATCCAATATCATCCTAAGGGCACATTACATTTTTGGATAAAGATTTTTTACTATTATTTCTTTTTTTAAAAAAAACTTTATTTTTAAGAAATTTGCATCAGTCTTGTCATTTTATCTAATTTCGTTCTTTCACGGAACTCACCCATCACTTGGTTACTAAGATAGCCTTTACAAATGAACACTGCTTTGCTAGGGAATGTAGGCATATTGTATATCTTCTTGAAAACAGAGTTTAAAGAATAGTGTGAAGTCCCTAGAAAGCAAAATGTAGAGAGATGAAGCCCAAATACTTTGTTAACAAATGTCACAGTTTGAGCAAAAAATAAAATAAAGGGAGGGAAATGCAAACTATATGACAGTGACCAAGTCCATAAGAAGGGCAAAGAACACATTACATTTCACTGATGAGACAAAATGCTATGTGTTTGTTCTTACCTGTTTGGATTATACAATCTCTCAGAAACCAACTTTACCTACATCAGTGTACAATGTTAGAAAATCAGGTTTGATAAAATATGATCTAACACTAGATGTACAATGATACTTTTTAGAGAACAAACAAACAAAAAGACAGAATTACTTATTTTGCAGAGAAAGAAGACTGCAGGAGGTTCAAATAGGATTAAACCCAGCCATAATTCCCTAACACTTTGAGCATTGTGGATAGTTAATATTTGCATGTTTCTAGCTATCTGTAAATTTTAATTGAACATGAATGTTTCTGTTAAATGGAGTGCAATTTCTTTTGCTATTTCAACACAATCCTAAACTCTTAAACATCAGGTTAAATGTCTCAAGTAGTTCAAGGGTTCTCTACTAAGTAGAGAACAACAGAATTTCATTTCTTTGTAAGAATATTATAGTAGAAGGGACAGCTCATTCCAGTAAGAGACAGACTAGAGCAATTAAATTCTACTTCACATGATACAGATTCTTGGATGCTGGATTCCCAGTTCCAGCCCAGCCATTTCTGCCTTGGTATCTCAATTCAAATATTTATCTGGACACAGCTTGTTTGTGTAAGAGTAATTTCTGAGACACTATTTAAAGCCCTTCCCCAAAAGCTTTACCATTCTTATCAAAACGGTTAAAGATCCAAAAGAAGTCACACAGTTAAATCATCTTTTTGGAGGGCCAAGGAACAGCTTGTAGCTGAGAAGCTGCCTAAAAAGAGGTCTGCTATGGCAAAACATGGACAAGCTTCACAGGCTATGTGGCCATAAGAAACCACGTGGAGGGTCTGCCTATACATTTCTCCCCATGAGACATTACAAAATAGCTTACGTGAAAGGCAGGGAATGCCCCTTGCTCTTGTGTCTTCTGTGGTAGGGTAGAAGACAGGATAAAACCAGATGAAGTGAATAAAGAACACCCTTCTAAAAGTTTTAGCCTTTTCCTTTCTTCCTCTGTCACTAAGATCTGTTTTGTACTTGAGGCCTTACACCCAGTTAAATGACTATGCCTGAGAAGCTAATGTAGAGCAGCCTAAGGCCACCAGCTTCAGCTGGATTTCGGCTGTTGGCTTATCCACAAGAACAGCAAAATCCATAAAAAAAAAAAAAACCAACCTATTTGAGGAAAGAAGTTAAGTCTCTAAGGATGCCGCACTGAATGGAGTACTGGATAATGGTTATTAGGAAATGCTGGTCAGCAATATGGAACATGTCCAGGTACTCCTTTCTGCCAAAGAAGGAAAGAAAGGGCTCCATAGCACTTGAATACTGGAAAAGCTGTGAGTTTACAGTGAGATGTGGGTATCCTGTATTGCATGGAAGAGAAACAGGAAAAATCTGTTCTGTCAGCACTATTTCAGTTTAAAACATGAAGTGACTGTGGTTATTGCATTTCTTATTCCTGAAAATGTTAGCCACTAAGAACCCCCCAAAAAATAATTCCCCCAAATCAGGAGTATGTCCAAAAATGTAAATGGCTTAAGAGTACAAGTTACTGATTTCATAGTCTAAGGCAGCAGCCTTCAGCAGGCCTTGGATGTCCATATGGGTGAGAAGAACATACAGAAAAAGGTGGAAAGTAAGGAAAACCTCAGAAGAATCATTTCTGACATTGGGTGCAAGGCTCCTTTAGGAGTCTCTGGAAAACTTCCAGCTGAGGGGCAGAGAAAATTCAAACTCTTCACTTTCATGTAACCAAGCTGTGGTTTTGCACATCTTTAGCTCTTTAGTCCCCCCACTAACTTTTTAGGGAACTTGTAAATTACTACTAATTAGGAAAGTTATTATCAGAATATGTTATTGTACAATATCATAATAATTTTTCTAGAATATGTTAGTGCACAATATTACAATCATTTTACAGCCACCAAAAGCAGACTGACTTTAATGGCTAACAGTTCATATTGTTTTAGCTCACCTTTTACACAAAAATGAAGATGTGGTGAAAATAAATACAAAGTTCAAAAATCTTTAATTCAAACTTATGGTTTATTTTCAGTTATATGAATAATTAAGGATTTTTTTAAAATGGTATCAGTTCATAAAGTAAACGCATATCAAAGCCACCCTACATTAATAAAATATTGAGCTACATAATACCTCTGAACTGAGCAGGTTTTTGTCAGCAAGATAAGTTAATTGGTATTCTGACCTTTCACTTTTAGTGCTGACCTGAGGCTAACAGGAAGGGCAGTCGTTCTAGAACTAAGTGTGTGACAAGATCTTAAAATTTTTATTGTCTCAGACAGTCATCTACATTCTTAGTCAAATAGCCTGCAACAGAAATAAGCCTGTCTGTGGCTACCTAGTGCACTGAGGCACTAGGGTTCTTCTGTAATTTTTTTGTTCAATTTAGCTGATGTTTGTTTTGCTGGGACCTGGCTGATCTCACTAGAAACTGTTCCATTTATCCAGATATGACAAAGTTCAAAGACCATACACACATGAGGGGTGGCAATCAGTCAGCAGAGGAAAGTTTTCTGCCCAATCGATACCCTGGCCCCATCCAGTACGCAATGACAAGCAGGGTAAGCATCATCTCCCCTTCCCCATTCCCCATTAAATGTGCTTGTAAAATGTCACACTCTGTGCACTCCAGAGATGGAAATGTTATCACAGCACAGGTCAGTAAACTATTGATGGGACTAAGCTATGTCTACTGATGTTCAGGGAAAGACACGTGGCAGTTTGATCTAGCAAGGGGGCTATTTTGTATGCCAAACACATCTCTCTTCTCTGTGTTAGCTTTTTGGTTCACTTTACAATGTTTCAATGTCAAAGCTTTGGCAAACATGGGATCATACTCTAGGGATGTCTGAGGTACATATTTTTTAAAAAAGAGAAGGGTTTTTTGTATGTTGCAATATTCTAAAAAATTTAACTTGTAGTTTGTCAGAGCCTTCGTACTGCTATAACTTCATCACGTACTCAAATGAAGACTTGCAATGATTAGATAGCCAAGTTTACTAATGTTCTAATTATGTCACTGTGAATTAGATGTACAGTGGTTTAAATTGCTTTGATAATGCCTGTAGGGTGACTACTATCAATGAGAGCAATATCAGGTCAGACATTTGGGTCACAGTGGTTCAACCTTTCCTAACAAAGTTGGACTTCTTTCATCTGATTTTAGCTTTAGCATAACACAAATTTTAGATCATAAGTTCAATTTGTTTGGGGGAGAAAAAAAATAAGATCAAAACCACTGATAGCATCCATGTAGTATAGCATTATATAGTGTATAATTTAATAATAGTTTTTTCCTTCTCTACATATGTCTGATTCTATTTGCATATGTTCAGTGTACTGCTCAACTATGGATAGAAACCACTTGAAATTGCAGACCTAGAGTCCACACCACCACCACAACACAAGACAGACTGGCAAGAAGATCCCCTCATCTTCTTATGGATGGACAAAAGGCGAGTTAAAGCTCATATTCTTGTTCATGTGGCTTTGACAGAGAAAGCAAAAATCGTTCTGACGTCGTTCTGAGAAATGGGTCAGCACTAAATATCTCCTGCACACCAATGAATAATTCAATATGGGTAGTCATGGGACAATCTATATTGTCCTTGCAGATATTACAAAGCCCACCCACCATATGCCACAAGCAATTCTGTTCCTTCCAAAACCCTCTCTTCAGGGCAAAGTGATTTCACCACCCTCCTCACGGACTAACTTTTCTGCAAATGGCACAGCCTGGACTTCTAAAATATATAATATCTACAATATATATACATTACATTTACACACACATGTGTTTGTAGACACGTGTGCGTGCATATGCATATACATGAAGACACACTGTATGCAAGCATTTTTTACTATATACTTGTGATAAAAGCTAAAGAAAAAAAAAATTACTTTATTACTTCATGATATATTACAACTGATTGATGAAACTCAGCCTCAGAGGCTCATTCACCTGTGCTGGCACCAAATTGATCAGGCACTCCAGAAAGAGGTTTCTGGGGTGAGGATTTTACTCTGTAAAACCACACATGGCAACTATTACTAGATCTGCTGATGAAAAGATAGCAGCAGATGGTATTCTCCAGGCAGATGCAAGAGAGCTATGCCTCCTCAACTAATAGAACATAAGCCAACTTGAAACCAGAAGTTCTGTGAAAATACAAGTGGAGTCCTGAGCTTGAAATAATAAGCCTTCTGAATATTCAGAATATATCCATTTTTGCTGCACTGGGATTGCCACACAGCCATTACAGTGTCCTCCTACTTCATCTGTGACTAGAGCTGAAGTTGTGTCTAACTGCAGTCTCCCATATGGATATAGAACATAAAACTGCTTAGCTACACCCATGACAGCAAACCAAACAGGCCAGCACTAGGATGTGATGATACACGTTGTTGGCACTCTCTTGACACACGTTTGGCCTGAACCAACTAGTTTCCGGAAAATACTCAGGGATAATTTGGGGAACTATCACGGACCAAGAACCACTCTCAATAGGCAGAAGAGACCAAGCCACTCTGTTTTGGGAGGAAGGGGACAAGAGAGGAAAAGAAGAAAATTAACCATATGGAAAAAGCTGTGCTATGCCTTTTATCTGCAGGGCTAGATGACAGGATTTTCTCTGTCTATTTGCTATAATAAACATAGCCTCTGAGGTCTACCTTCCAGACTCTGACAAATCACTTACAGTGAAAATATGAAGAATATGAAGATGCAGCAGTACAACAATCTGCTTCCTTATAAATACAATATTTGGAACAGTTAATCGAGTGAGTACTCCTATAACTATGCCAAAGAAAATAAATAAGAAGCAGATATGTGAGAAAGTTTTAGGGTCTAGCCATTATGTCGTTCCTGGATCCCAAATGTACCTTCTTTTGATGGTCTCGTTCTGAACCTCACATGTCTCAGCTACTACCCCGTGTAAGGCGAGGATTCCAAAATGATGCATTGAAAAAGAAACAATCAGGATGGTATATTGACTTTGAACAGATGGTTAAAAGGGACATCATGAAAGCATTTAAATGCTCAAAAGGATATTGATTAAATGTAAACCAGATACTTTTGAAGTGTTTGGAGAGCCTAGACTCATTTTTTAGGGACCATAAAGAAAATAAATTCAGTCAGAATATGTATCTCGTGGAAAGAGTGGGAAACATTAAACTCAATTCAAATAAAAGTAGGCAGAAGTAACTTACTTGATATGGGAAATTTGCTGACTCGGTGGAATATAATAATAGTAAATTTGCCTACTGCCAGACACCACCCTCTGAAATCTAGTGCTCTGATCCAGAACATAAATTCTTCTGCATGTGCAGTCAGACAGAAATGGTAAGAAGCCTAGACAGTGTGAAGAAAATCGTACAGACCTACTTTTGCAAAGAAAAACTGAGGATTATGTTGGAAAGCAGAGAAGTGGCCTTTTCTGTCATTCAAAAGGGTTTTTTACAATTATGTTCTTTCTGCTCTCAACCTCCCCCCCCAACAATCTACATTATTGAACTGGTTAAATCTCTTCTTCTATATGAATGCCTCATATATCTAGCTAACTTACATTTAGAATATGTATGTGTCTTTTGCTCAGAGTAACTGCAAATTCTTCCTCAAGTTTACTATTTCTTTATTTACTAGTCATTTAAAAAATAAAATAAAAGAAAGAACATGTTATCAAAATAATTCTAAGAAGCTCAATGATAGAGTTTTGTTCAGATACCCTGCCTAATAGGGTACACATCACATTTTGGCAGAGAAAAGGGAGTTAAATGTGGTTTACAAAGGACCCCCCCCCCCCAAAAAAAAACCCAACAACAAAAAAAACCACAAAAACCCAACAAAACATATTATAAAATCTCATTGGGGGGATAAAAGCAGATGGAAAGTTACAGTTTCTGTATTTAATCCTGGACCACAAATAAAGTGGACTGTTTGGAAATAAATTATCCTGGATTTGCATCTTTGAACGACCTACTATACAACAACCATAGGCTGTTATATACATAGGGGAACCCCTGTTATAAACAAGGTAATTTATCATGCTCTGTCCAAGCTACAGGTTCTATATACTTCCTTAAATAACTGCAAAGTAGAACTAGGCAATGAGATAACTTGCACAGGTAAATTCCTTGCCTCCGAGGCAGGGAGGGAAAGAATCACACCAATAAACAGTTACAGCTATATAATCAATATGCTAAAAGGAGTTCTGAACTTGCTGTAATTGTCCATCACTTGGTGCAATGTAATTATGATTGCTGAGAAGATTTCACTGTCTTTTTTTTTTTGGTCTAAGTGGTGGAAATTTGCAATTTGCATGAGGATCACCTCAAAATAATTTCAGTGAATATTTGGTATCACACTGCTCTGTGCTTCTTGTTTCATATCAGAGTCCTGCACAGGGCTGCAAAAACCAGGACACAATTTATATACTTGCCATCTGTGCAGGGTATGACTATCATAAAAAATGCACAAACACCTTCTGGGGTGAGATTTCTTGGCAGTTATTATGTAAGAGATACATATTTAAATGCACACTTTAATCTATATGGGTCTAATCCAGAACTGCTGGAAGTCAGTTTACACAGTAATCATGTATTTTGCCAGGCCCTTGTGTTTGGCTAGACTTTTGCCCAGTTCAGTGATTTTGAGAGTCTATTCACATCCAGGTCATTCTGCTCACTCCATCTTTCATCAGCAATTATCAGGGCAAAGTGTGTGGGGAAAAAAAAAAAAAAAAAAAAAAAAAAAGAAATCAGATAAAACCCCTCCAAACCCCCAAAACAGCACCAACCACCACCACCACCAAACCCCACAACCCCCACATCCTAAAAATAAGCTACAGAGTATAAATACATATCTGCTTTGATCATATAAATATTGAACATATTGCACTTCAGGGTGGGAAGGGAGAAGTCATTGTGCTGAATATGTGGTCTTCTCCTGTTTACCAACGAGTGTAATGTGGAACTAACTAGAAAGTTAAAAAAAAAAAAATTAGAAAAGGACACGAAAAATTCCTGATAATTTCAGTACATCACAGGCTCAAGATTTGCATTTTTTTGAGTGAATGTGAAAGGATGTGGTGAGGCAGTGTGTACCTTGCACTACCTCCCACGAAACAACCCTACACCAAGGTATTTACTGTCCAGCCAGAGCACTGATGTATGACTATGGCAGAACTGCTCCAGTATAAGAAAGTGGAGTGTCTCCTATAATTAACAGATAACTTTTCTTTGATAACATGCCAAGAAAATAATAACTTTGCTACAGCAAAATGTAAAACTCTGAAAAAGGGAGGCATCTATCTGTTTCCACAAGTCCCATGGTGATTAGTTTGGCCCTAATTAACAGTAGCTTTCTAAAGTGAGAGATAATTGCTGGCACACATAATGTAGATTTCAATAGCTAAAATGAGCAATAATGAATATTCACTTTGAAGCTTGCCTGACAGAGTGCTTATACTACAAAAAGTTAAAGAAGTACCTTGAATATAGCTAATAAATGCGATTTCTTTACTGTCCTCCACTTTCCATCAGCATTTAAGCACTATCACTTTTAATGCTTCAGGTCTGGAGCTTTGTCTCTTAAAGTCAGAGATTTATAGGGAGTGAGAAATGTCCATATTAAAAAGATAAAAGGAGATTCAGATTATATCCTTTTCTGACCATTATAATTAATAGCTGGATCTTCAGTTGTAACTAATTGAACGGAGGTCAGTGTGTTGCCATGGTAATGTCCTAGTCAAGCAGTTTTACCCATTTTCCAGTCTACTGCCCCTTTGCGTAACTACAAGTTATAAAATGTTTTAATTGCAAGATTTGCAAATGATGCAACATCTGGGCTACAGATTTACATATAAAGGAAGAAGATTAATGGGATTATTAACATATCTGTGCAAACCCTTGAAGTGTTGAACATAATTACTGAACACCAGTATTTTCACTGATCATCCATGTGACGTGTTGGAAATCCATACAATTCAGGAAGAAAACCATAGATGTGTATTTTTCTTCCTCTATGCCGCTAATAATTAGAAAAAGTGTCAGTCTACAGCTGCCTTGGAATAATAGAGAAATATCTTTAGTCACTTCACCAAACCAACAATAGCACTTTTTCACTTGTATTGCTGTTTCATTTGATTAGGTTAGAAAAGAAGTCATGTTAGTGAACTCTTAAAATTATGATTAGCTATTTTGACATCATTATTCTGAAAACAGACACCAACAAATAGCAAGCAACCAGCCCCCCATTCTGTGTATATATAAACATATTAAAAAGAAAAAAATCCTTCTTACAAATCAAAAGATTCCCTGAAAAAGTCACTAGCATGTACAAATGGGATTCTAACATCACTCAAGAATCCTACACTAGTTGCATGAGGGGGCCACCACTGTAGCCCTGTCCCCTGCTACAAAAAGTCCTGCCACATAAACCCAGCAGAGTCACCAACATATACAAGTGGGATTCTAACATCACTCAAGAATTCTGCAGTACTTGCATGAGAATAATAAAATTATTTATAAAAAAGTAAATTTTTATATGCAGCTAAGAAAGAAAAAAAATTTGCATGCACAGAAATACTAACTATGAAGTTAATGTAGTTATATTCTGATGGACTGAAGTACAGCTTTGCATTCTGGTTGTCCTTCAGTATGGCAAAAATGCCAAGAGCTCCCTTGGCACGAAAGCTGCAAATTCAAAGCCAATACTCCTTTTCTCAGAACACAACAGAGTGGTTATGCAAAAGGTACAGATTGATACCAAAAACATCTCAAAGGCAGTGGCAATTATACGTCTCACCATCCAAATTTCCCCACGTCCCTTCAGCTATTGAAGGACTCTGGACAAAATTTTCAACAGAAAAGACATGATTTAGGAATCAAATTTCCATTACTAGAAATGCCTTAGTAATGAAGCCATTCCAATTTAGCTTATAAATAACTTCAATGTTTTTTAATTCAGTGATCAATTTAAGAAGTATAAAAATCAAGGCTCAGTCAGCAGCAGCTTCAATTTCTGGGTACTATGAATTCAGATATATTTAAAGTATAGCTGGAGAACTTGTGCCAGTATACAAAATTTATAGTCTGTAGTAGATTTTAAATGGGACTTACTGTATACATTGGAAATATTTTTTTCACAATCACTCACACTAAAACTATGGGGATAAGAGCAATATTTCCCAATTGAAGGATAGGTCCTTTAAATTATTTTCCACCTATACAACTTTTTATAAATGCCTTCTAACACAAACTCATCATAATGCAAGAGCTAGTAATTTATACTTTAGTAAGTTTAGAATAATTTCTGAAAACTTTGAGATGGTCTCAGATTTACTAGTTATGAACTACTCTTGTCTTAATAAAATGTCTTTGTGAGGGACATATAATCTCTCTTCCCCACATCTGCAAAACAGCCCCCTTTCACTCTCCTGGATAGAGAATTCTTCTCCCTTTCACATATTTCTTTGACAAGAATTCCAGGATATAGTAAAAAAACATATTTTTTTTTCTAGATTTTCTATGACTTAATAACTTCTGGACTGTAGAGGATAATGAACAATTTTTAGTTTTCTGAAATGTCCACACAAAACTATCCCACTGATGGAGATCTTAGTCATGACTTTAGGAGATTTCCCCAACTGCAATATATAGGTACCATAATTGCTTTAATTAAATCCAGCACATATTTTCCCCCTGCATAGCCCTTGGCAACAAAACCAAACTATAATCTTCAAAATCAGTTGATGTTTATGTTAATATGTGCAAAGTTCAGGAAGAGAACTTAGATGTAAATCAGGTGAAACAAAATAATGTGATTTAAATTAAACTAATAAAGATGAATGGAAATTATGAGTAACTGTAAAAACAGAAATAAAATAATTGCCAAAAGATCTAAGAGCTGGCTAATGTGATGTAAAAAGTTCTGTACATAGTAGTTATGGTTACATAATGATGGACTGCAGTCATGAAAAGACCCACAATGGCAGAAACATATGCCTGCACATAATCAGCACCTTTTTTTCGAGCGAGATTCTTTTATCTTCCCAATTAGTTGTGCAACTCAACACAAAGTCTAAATGCTGCTGCTGCAAGTAGATTATATGAGTCTTACTTATAATGTATATCTAGAGACATAAGTGTTCTTAAATCTTTATTTAAAAAAGGAAAGATGTGGTATCTGTCTCAAAAAACACAAAAACCACTTTGAATATGACCAGATAAAACACATCCTCTTCCACCTCAAAGAGCCAGTGAGGATATGTCCCAACAGATGGGACATATATAACAGATGAAAACCAAACCAACAAACAAAAACAAAAAAAAGAAACCCAAATCTGAGGCATGCTTGTTTATACTGTACATCTCTGAGGATGGTATTAGAACGTATTGCTTCTGACACAGAACCCAAAGCAAAATACTGACCATAAATATCTCATTGATTTATTATTTCACTAGACTTTTAAATCAAAACCCATTTGGAAGACAAAAGTCCAGATTCTATAGTAAAAATAGAATCTTCTCACCAAGAAAGCGGTAGACTGAGCACCTTCTACCTACCTCCACCTCAATGTGAGGATTTTGGCAGGTTCTCTATCCTGCTAATTATCAATTCAGAAACCATTATGTGATCTAATAAATTGTTTATAGCCAAAAGGAACACAAAATTTAATTAAAAATATAAGAAAGCTTAGGAAACCAGAGAAGCTGTACAAAACCCTGCATTATACAGAATGTAGTCCTATACTCCTGTATTTTAAGTTCCTAATGCTTGTTGAGACATCTGGAAATCATGCTTTATTTGAAGCTTGGCATCTGTTAATTGAAGCAGCAAAATAAAGAGAAGCTCTGGAAGAATGTGGCTATAAATACCTTTATCCAACAGTTCACACACAAAAAAACTTTTCTCTTCTTACCAAAAACGAAGTTTGCTTGTTATTTTTATCTTCATTCGCTGTAGGTTGTTTTACTAGTTTCAGTTAAATAAAAAACTTTTAAGGGGATATGGGGCAGGGCAGGGTGTGGAAATCACATATGTGTGACACTGATGCTATTTAAATAGTGTTTCAGTACCCAAGGTTTTGGATTTCTCATATTACTTTTGAAACTGTTTTAAAATTGAATATCATAAATTAATCCTAATCTCATGCACCCAAGATTTTCTGGATATTATCCTTCATAGATATTTTTTTCATGTTTTCTTACAATATTTTATTACAGGAATAATTACCAAAAAAAAAAGGATTAATAAAATATCACTATTCTCCCCCTGGCATTTCTGGCCTCATCAAATGTGTCATTTTTTTTTGCATAATAGATTGACTCACACTTCAAGTGTGAAGCAACACTTGAAATTATCCATGCACATACTGATACATGTCCATATGTTTTTCCATAATTTCTCGAACAACAAGACAAGGGCAAAAAATGTATAGTCTAGGAAACCTTCTAGTGTAATTCTTACATGTGTATATTCCAATAAATGTTTGTTCCACATAATTTAATATCACTAGATATAAACAGCATACAAAGAATATCTCCAAAACCATAATTAACAATGTACTATAACATTTACAAAAAATGTATAAAGTGTAGAAAAATATGCAAGTAAATTAATTATTTTGCTCCCTGTGCAATTTAGACTTTGGATTCTTTCTGATTTATTAGGAATTGGTGGTTATGTACTTCATTCTACTTAGCATCAGTTGGAAGTGACAGGATAAAGAAGTCTGACAAAAAGGATAAAAACACCTACTCTATCACCTACTACAGCAACTTCAGTGAATTAATAACTGCAGAATGGCTTTAGACTCTAATAGAAATGGAAGATAATCTTGTCTATTTATGTTATCCTAATACCACACTTGCCAGGTATCTAACAGGTGAGGTGTGATATTTAATGATTTAGCAGTAAATATAAAAAGTCAGTTGTGGCATTCATTTACCAGAGGAATAACTGGCAGTAAAATATTATGAAAAATATACTCAAAACACATTTTATTTTTAAGCGGGCTATTTCAAGAGAACAGAAATAATCCAAGATTAAAATTAAATAGTAAATTAGAAGTTGGAAACATTGTCCATACATCAGTGTACTGTGTATTAATTGGCACAATTCATTTATTCTTAAGAGGCCCCACAACAAATTATAATGATTCCTTAAACCCATTTCTCATCCTGGTTTCCTGGAAGAGCATTTGCTAATTACAGTTCACAGTTCGACAGCTTGGCTGATTTGCCACAAGGCCTGAGCGCTGGTTTTCACAGGCACTGCAGGCAAACCCTGCAGGGAGCAGCTTGAGGCACACGCTTCCACTCAGAGTGGGCCGGAGGAAACCCGCGCTCCAGCCGCGCACAGGTCCGAAGCAGCAGGGTTGCCCCAGCCTCCTGCCCTCAGCTTCCCCCTTTTTCCCCCTAACGCCCTCAGCAGGCTCAGCACCGCGCTCTTCTTAGGGCTGCGGCACCACCAAGACGAAGAGGAGGTCACCCTTTAGCATGTTTTTAAACTCCTCCCACAACCCTTCCCATACTGCCTTAACTAAGCTTCTGGTTATGCCCGAAGATCTCCTCCAATGACTTCATTCTCTAGGGCACAGATCCCAGAAAATTAAAATTTCACCTGCACTAGAATATAAATTTCATGCACTTCATATTCTGCATAATTTTACATTGTGTAGGAGAAAAGTTGCTGCAGAAACTAGTAATCCTGTTGTAAAAATGAGAGTCGCTGCAAAATTAGAAAAAATATTCAGCAGTGTTTTGAGGGTAGTATAGACTAGGTCAGAAGTTACAGGGACTTGAGGTGAGAAGGAATAACAGTATTTGAAGATTAGAAATTGAAACAGCTGTGTAAAAAAAACTTTATCAGATAAGATTGTTTGAAGCTGGAGTGATGATTCAGGAGAATATTTTATTTTTTCCAGCAGTTTTTCCATTCTTGTACAGTTATTTCCTAAGGAAAGCTATAGGTGACAAGGTTCAAAAATTCACCATGGTTCTCACATATGGGAATCTACTCTGGTGTGCAATTGTGAACGTCAACTGATTAAAAAAAAAAAAAGGAAAATAAACGAAGAGACTATAAAACACATAAGACTTGTAGTCACACGAGGATGGACAGCAACAATATCTTCTGAACTGCTGACTAAAAAGAAAGGCAACTACGAAATCTTTCTGAAAAATGTTAGCTCTTTATATTTAAGACTGACTATATCTCATCTGAATAGTCATTTACTGGAAAACTGTCAGCCTTGATTCAAGATCTTCCAGAAACTTGCTGAGAATTGAGAACAGGTCATGTAGAATACAATCATTAAAAAAAAAAAAAAAAAAAACAAACACAAAACAAACCCCAAAACAAAAAAAAAACCCCACCAAAGTCCAAACAACAACAAAAAAAAAACCCAAACCAAAGCACAAAACCACAAAGGAAAGTGGAAACCAGATATCCTGCTTCTCAATAAGGCCACTTACTTGTAGTATTTTGATGAGGAATACATAAGAACAAAGTACAGATTTGAAATATCAAAATATTTAGGGGGTTTAGATTCTGTTTCTGTATATCACAAGATTACAATGAGTGTTACCCTTCTACTCTGAAAATGGCCTATATATAATAGTAGCTTTCTTATAGAAAACAATAAAGACACTCAGCAAAATAGATCAAGAATGATGATGCAGATCTCACTGTTACAGCTAAGAAAAACTTTGTGAACTCTACCTTTGACCACAAAATACTAGCCTTTCCATCATCTAAGCCACAGTCTTTAAAAATATTCACCTCTTCAAAAGTACATGATTTCTATTCCGAAGACAATAGCGATTTTTATAACTCTTTTAGGAGAAATATGCAAGTCATGAAAAATTTCCCTGAATTTTACTGAATAAAAGCCCTCAACATTTACATATTCTAGTAATGCCTTAGATTTAAAATTTGGTGATTAAAATTAACATTTACCAAACTGCTAGATTTTTCACCAAAGTGGTGTGAGACAGACTATATCCATGCCTGGATTGTCATGTCTGCTTCAGTTTCCTGTTCTAAAACTGGTTTGATTTTGGCCAAGATGGCAGATCTACGATGAAACCATAGAGCATTTGGCTTTGGTCTAGGACAATGCTCATATGATCGCATTTTTCATTGGGTGCCTCGGTACACGTCCACCTGTAGGTGCATGCTTATATCCTCATCCTTGCACGCATGTCAGGTGAAGGGTCCTCTCTGTATAACTAGTTTGTTATGTGTGTAAAGGAAGTCTTTGTGGATGTTGCACTGTTCAGCATTTAACAAGCAAGGAACAGACATCCATAACTCAGTGTAAGAACTGTCTCACTGGGTCAGTGCAGCATATTGTCTCCCAACACAGATACTATAGATAATATAGAGGAAACAGTTATGCATAATTACAAAATGGTTTTGTGCACATAGTAGTCTTCATTTCTTTTAAAATCAATGGAGGCGTTTAAAAGGGGGCAAGTAAATTGATCTTGTGCCTCTGGAAGTGCCTGTTTATCCCTGTTGACTAGAAGAGAACTTCAGGCAGCTAACTCAGACAGACATACAGGTTGTGGATCTGTAAAATTAGGTAAGAGGGATCCCACCCAAGACCCTTAGATATAGACAGCTTTACTATATATATTTTCCACAATACAGTGTATATTAAAGTTTGGTCATACTCCTTTCCCTAAAGGTAGAGTGCAAAATTAGTTTGTTTTAAATCCCTAATGAGACTCCAGTTACAAGTAATTAAAGTTCACATTACAATCTCATAAATGATAATGAACTTTGAAGGCAGAAGAAAGTTAAGCAATATTGGGAATGCAATAATCAAACTGCTTGCGACAATTTATGACATGGAAGAGAAAAAACAGGCCATGGTGTGGCATTGGGAATTCAAAAAACTGAAATATCCCAAACTATTTTTTGGGGTGGAAGAGAGAAGCAAGCTGTGTTTTTAATTCTCACATCACGCAGTGCTGAAGAAGCAACACACAGAAATGCAGCCTCAACACTAAGTGACTACACCTGGACAGTGCAGTGCAGCATTTGCCCACAACGGATAACTTCTCTATTATTGCAAAATAGCTAGGGTAGGAGTACTTATTGAAAAATGTCTAGAGCAGAGTTTCTTTGTTTCTGGTTTGTGTGTTGTTAGGTTTTGTCGTTGGTTTTTTGTTTTTTTTTTAAATGACTACTCAGAAACACGGTTGAAGACTCAGCAATATTGCCAGATGGAAGATCACTAGGTTTACCTTTAGTTGGAGATAATTCTGCACTCTAGTGTGGTAATGTTTCATACTTTATTTCTGCAAAGAAATCAATTCTGAAAACACTCTCTTCAGTTGGACTTTCTTTAGTCCTTTTTTGAATAGGAACGCATTCTTGGAAGGGTTCTTAGTACCTTTCATTAGATGCAATTATATTTGCTATCTGATCAACTTCCTCTTTCTCAAACGCAATTTCTAGTTACTGTTACTTGACAGTTTATCTACATACTTTTCTTCCAGCATGCATTAAAACATTTCAATTTTAATATATTTTAAATTCCATTAAGAGATCCACTTGAGATGGTGGTGAATATTGCTGTTTTCCTCTTCACCTTGGTATTATTCAAATACTGTAATGTGAGAAAAAATATTTCTCTCAAGTTATTTTCTTGCTCCCTACCTACAGGCTGAGAATTTAGTCACACCCAGACTTCAATAAATATTTATCTCCAAAATAAGAACTTGGATCTGACTCTAACCCCTCTATTACAGTTCAGCAGACTTGCTCGTTTCACACCTGGAAACAGCTGATGGAATAACTGTCTCTATGGCAAAAAGGTCCATTAGCTATTATAATTAAAGTTTACTGACCAGGTTTAGGATCACCAAGAAGAATTAGCTTCAAAACTGAAAAGAAGTAAATTTACAAGCCTTAGAACTTTGCTTGCCATCTATTTTCTAACCTTAGAAAACAGATATTGCAGCTTCTGTGATAAGGTTGAAGAACAGCTACTGTTGACCTTAATGGAAAAGAACAGAGAGAATGTGTTGTTAGCCAAAGGAAAAGTGAACTGTGTCACATGTAGGTTTTAATATTTAATGAATCTATATGACTGCAATCCATTATGTGACAATTTAATTATATGACAAAAAAGTTTGATAAATAATATTGTGGTAGGACATCTAATTCATTATTTAACAAAAAAAATCAATACTTTCATAAATCATATTTCTAGACACACACACACAAATTCACACACACACACAAGCTGTTTAAGTAGGTAAAAATCCAGACTGCATAGGCCATTTACTTTCTGGTCAGGACAAGTTCAAATTTAAGTTTAATCAGGCCTAGATGGCAATAAGTTTTATTTACTTTTTTAAAACTCATAGATCATAAGTGGTTGCTGCTAGATGTTTTCCCTCCAACAGCTTCCTGAAAGTTGTACAACTAGAACTACTATCCTTTGTATTTAACAAAGATGAAATGCCAAATTCTGCTGTTCTTAATCACACAAAACTGCTGTTTGAGTCAGTGGGATCACCGAGGCAAGTAGCCAGACAGGTAAATAAGTATTTTCGGGATTAGTGTTCAAGATTAGATACAACATTAGAATCCGTAACAGGCAACAAAGGAAGTCTTCCAGAAGGAAGAACCATGGTAATGATCCACAGTAAAGGACTATTCTTTTTTTTTTTTTTCCTTTCCCCTCTACAAACCATTCATATAAGAGCAGTGTCAGGGGAGTCACCCCTGTGGCATATCAAAATTTTCACATAAAAAAAACAAAGACTGAGAAAATCAGCCAGGCGGAGCAGAAGTGGAACAGCTTACACATGGCAGCAGAGAAGTAGAGGCACAATAAAGTGCAGTGAAGTCTAAAGTCCTGCATTCAGGAACAAAGAGTAGGTGGAAATGAGTGAAAGGAGTGTGTGAAAGGAAATCAGGAATGAAGAACGTGAATAAGGGATTGGCAATTAGCAGCTTTCTGAGATCACCTTCTGTGGTTCACATAATTAATTTATTAAGACTGTGTAGAACAAACACATCTTCCTCAACCACTCAAACTCTCCCCACATTTCTGTATGTCTTATGTTGGTATCTATTTGCTTTCTCACACCGTTCCTGACATTTTGTGACTCCAGCCCATGTGGCATGACTCAAGGCCACAATGTTTTCAAGTTATGCAAAACAGCTCTAATTCAATTTGGCAAAATAATAACCTTAATATTTAGGTCCAATTCTGGTCTGCTCTACTTGCAGGCTACCTTTGAACAAAATGACCACTTTGTTACAGCTGTCCAGTATACTATTTATGTCAAATTTATTTATCACATTTTTTTGCAAATGTACTTTTTTATCTAGCGCTTGATCTAAGGAGTTCATTCTCCCCTTGTGAACTTAGGCAAGTATGTTTTCATTACATTGCATCTTTGCTTAGGTTGTCTGGGATTGAAGCATGCTATTTGGTGGTAAGATTTTTTTTTAAAATGTAAGTTCAAGAAAATTGTGTGAGTCCATGTAAAAACAAATTGATGAAAAAACTCTCCTAGACTTTTCTGAAGAATGTTTTTTCATGCTACAAATATGTATGTACATATATATATATACATATATAGTATGTATATACATATATACATACACACATACATCTAAAAAAGCCAAGTTCTAAATACCAGAAGAGAAAAATATAGCATTCATTATTCCTTGGTGCTTGAATTCTGAATTTGGTGTTTACTAGCAATACTCTTCTGAAAATTGGAGACTCTGAAAAGATAATTTTGTTGCTGAAAGCAAAATTCTCACTCACCAATGTATAGCACGTTTAAGTGTTTTCCCCTCTATCCTGAATTATCCATAAAGACACCTGCATTTAGAATTAAGTTCTTTTTGTAGGCTAGCATATCATATTAGCCTAAAAGCAGTCCAACTGGAGTGCTACCTTAGTACCATGAAGATTCTGAACTATTGCAGCAGGAGTTACTGCTGTGTTGATAATGACATTAATTTGTCTAAGTGGCTGCAGTTTACTTCAGGCCTCTTTACCTGAACTGCACACAGAAATGCTACAGCAACGCCTGCTTCCAGTCAGGACCATCACTTTATCCCATTGTATTCATTCCTCCTGTGCTAGGAACACAGGGAAAAGACGTGTGCAATTCCATAGAATGGAATAACTCTCCTCTAGCTTGTAGTGGTCAATTTAAAAGCAAGTTATGCTGTTGTTAAAGTGTATAAAAGGTCAAATGAAAGGTTTTGATTTTTTTTTTTTTTTCATTTTTAGTTGATTACAAATAGAAGAGGAGAAAGAGAACATCTTCCAACATATACTTAGATTGCTGGGGTTTTGTGTTTTAAATTAAAACATTCATATTTAGAAATACTGAAACACTTCAGGTTTATATAATTTTATGTCATGAATAATTTAAAAAACTGTTTTCAGAATTTTTAGGCCTAAGGTTTTTGTTTTAGCCTTTTTACCTATTTCTAATTGAGCAATACATTTTTTCAGTTTTCTCTTGAATTCTTTTTTACAGCCTAGAATGTTTTAAATAATAGAATAAAGAAATTATTGGAACTTTATTTCAGTGAAACATTTACTTCACTAAGTATACTTTTGACTTTTCCTAATCACTGTTTTTCTTCCATTTGTAAACAGTTTGCTTTAATTATTTCTTTGTTTATTCATTACCTAATCTTGATCAGCTAAACTGCATGGTTCCTAGTATCTGCCTGCATCTTTATAGTTTAATTAGAAAAACAAAAATTATCCAGAGACAAAGGAGGTATGAGAGTTTGCCATTGAAACTGTATCTGATGTCCATAATTGAAAAGTTTTAAACTCTTTTCCATTAAAATAAAAGATGCAGGGAAGCTGCTTTTACTTGTGAACAAATTGTCCTATGTGCATGGTATGCCAGGATGTACACGGTATAGTTCTGCTTCTTCACCAGTCTCACGAACAGTATAAAATGTTGTGCACATTAACAAAAAGTAAAATTTCACTGAAGTCTAAAACTTAAAAAACTAAAGTATGGGTTTCCTGTATTTCTGTAGCCTTGGAAATTATCATTTTGTATCTCGTATTAGGGAGCATATTGTATTCCACATCACATTCGTAACAACCCTACAGGTATATTACATGAGGTGTGTAACTGGATATGCTTCAATAGCATATTTCACGCTGGTATCAGCCATTTCCTTTTGCACCTTATCTTGCTCAAAATAATTATCAGCAAACACCCTAACACTCTTCTTCATGTTAACTATGACATTAAAAATTAAATTAATTAGCACTTAGATAACTAATGATGAATTTCCACCCTAGAACAATGGCACAGCTGCACAGCATCCTTTAAGATGGACAGCAGTGGCTTTCCTGCAATCCACATGTTAGTAGCTGATGAAGCAGGAGTAAGGATAACAATTGTCATCAGACTGCTTGACTGAATAGTGAATGGCTTTACCAAAGGCACTAGACTTTTTGTTAGGCCAGGAGCGAAGGCATTTTGAATCATACATCACCTGAAAGGAAAAGACAAGGCCAACAAGCATGTGTTTCCATGCATCTCCAGTACTAGTCACACGAGTTACATTTCAGAGAGAATACATTAGTAAGTGACTCTGACAGCATAGATTTTCTAAGAAAAAGAACAAAAACAAAAATAGCATAACATTAAACACACTGTCAAATCTTTCAAGAACTGAAAAGGCAAATTCAAATTCTGAAGTCTCTTTCCCAGGGAAGAAATTAATCTGACCACATAAGCTTCACCATTCAATTGATATTCTCAATACCAAAAATATTTACTGAATTGAGTACACTGAGCTAGTTGAGCTTCCAACTTACTTATTTCTGTGGGTGAGCTGAGCCTGGCACAACTTTTGATACCACTGACATACATAAAGACCCAAGGAACAAAGGCCTAAATATGATTCCTACAAAAATCACGGCTCCATTAAATAAAGGCTAACCCTCCCGTGCATAGTATATAACCATCATAATAGTATGGATGATCTGTGAAGAAAACTGGTAATTTAAGAAATGTTACATGAAGATTACCCATTGCTCCTAATTAGGAATGTATAGTTTGCTGGGTTTGGCTATTGGACTTGTTGATCTTCTCTGAGTACATGTCAATCAGTCTAGCTGGGTGCAGGTAAGCAAGGTTTGCCTTCCCTCTCTCTCTAGGGGATATGATTAGGGCCCTATCCTTACTCGGATTTGAATAATCTGAGGTAATTTTGCATTATACTAAATACAGACATATCCAGAGGTCATTTGTGTTTGATGAAGATTGGTATTTAAAGCACATTGGCCAAAATGGCAGCTAGAAATAAAATATAAAAACCCTTCCAGTGTGTTCGAATGGTGCTCCACTAATCATCTAGAACAACTTCAGAAATGATCTACTGACTTTAAACATCCTAAGTATGTGTGTGTCTGTGGGGTGTCCCCTAAGATACCGATCTCTTTCAGAAGAGACTTGTCTGAGAGAGAGAATCTGGGTATAGAGCATGAGAGAAATCAATGTTTCCTTGGACTTGAAAGCAACCAAGTCCAGAGTCTCAAAGCATATTCCAATAAAGTGTTGAGCATGCCTTTCTCCACCTGTGATACCATACGTGATTGTAACATATGACAATTTTTTTTTAACCACTGTTTCTGGATGTTGCATATCCAGATGACTTAATCCCTTTATGACATTTTGGACTCATTTCCATATAAATGATTTTTATTCTTAAAACTGTCTGATTTTTACATTGTAATTTTTTGCTTCTTATTTATAAGATTTGAAAATCCCTTTTTAGTTAAAAGATAGTCACCATAAACCTTGGCTGCCTGTTCCTACACAGAGAGATAATGCAGGACTTTAACATGAAGCAACTGATCAGAGGCAAACTATTCTGAATACTCTCTCAGATCTATAACTGGTTAAGGAAACAGTTTTGTGGTAAACATTCATTTTGTATGCTTAGCATGTAAATATTCATTTATATTCTGAATGGAAAGTCTGGGTGCATTTCATTATTTCCTAGGCTAAATATTTATTGTGCTTAATTTGGCTAAGAGGCATATTTGGAAAATTCTGTTTCTATTTATCAGCTTTTGAAAACAATTTGTTGTCATAAATACACTGCAAATTTAGGAAGACAAAAACTGTTGTTTTACTCAGTTCTGTGTTTGTGAGATGGAACTAAGGTGCATTATCCTTCACCAAAAAACCCAAAACAAACGAACAAACAAAAAGAGAGAATACTCTTCAAACACAAGTAATGGAAAGATGGAGATGTAGTTAAATGTACTGGTCTCTCCATCTTCAGATGCTGTGGTAGTGAGTACCCAACACAAAAATAAAAGCATCAGAAACATAACTAATGCTGTTCAAAGGCAGTAACTCAGAACGGTAGCTCATGTTTGATACTTCATTTAGGATTGGTCCTCAGTAATTCCATATCATAGACATAGTAATAAAATGATATTGGATTTGTTTCTGTTTCTTTTTTAAGGACTGGGAATATAGATATACTTTCCAAAAGTCAACATTTTATTATCTCATCTATTACTTATCCTTGAATGCCTTGCTCTTAATTCTTCAACTTCTTTGCCATAAGGAATATATGGGAAATAGCATGTGGAAACATTATTTGTGTCACAAAAATTTAGTAGTAATGGAATAAAATGTAAAACTAATTAAAATTTTGCTTATGAGGATAAGATATTTTATTTTGGTAATTTCTTTTAGACTGTTAAAGCAGGGTTAGAAATGGTGCAAGCAACAGTGTTTCAATTAACTTCACTGAGATTGCAAAAGACACCAGATGTTTAATTTGGGATTTAAGTCTTCTATGTGCAACTGACAAGCTGACCAGTATGAAGGCCTTTCATGAAAATTACTGTATGTATCAAAGTTTTAAATTATTCATATGAAGAAATGAAACGATCAACAAAACCACTGGATAATTAATGAAGTTGTCATCTTGACAAGACTAATAATAAGCTTCTCCTTGATAAATCATCAGTGATTCCTCTGTTATAATCACAAAAGCAATTCTACCGTATGTTTACAAGCTAGTGGAATAGAAACATCAAAACTTAAAATTAGTTGGTTGAGTTTTGCTGATATAGTTTAATGATTTTACATTATTTCACATAATTGGTTACTAAGTCAGTAGGTAGCTGCTATGTATGTGAATTTACCAGACAAAAACTGCCATGGTGCAATGTACATGGAAAATATTTTTTTTCCTGATAATATTTTAAGGAAAAATCTGAAGAAGAAGCAACAGTAATAAGATGCTTATACCTGCTAAATCTAGTCCCACTGTAATGTATGAAATAATCTGTGGGTTTCTTATTCTTTCATTAAAGTTTCTGTTGGTTCAATCATACAGCATCACAGTAATAACACCGTACTAGATAAAGAGACATTAGCATAAGGCTACAGGAAGTCAGATGCTGCAACACAGCCCTGTCAGACCTCATTTCTATCATTCCATCTGAGCCTCTCAATGTCTTAAAGTTCCTTCAAATCTTTTGCAGAATATGCCACAAAAAGGAGTTTGCATCTGTAGGAGGAGTCTTGACAGACATGGAGGCCTGAGACTTTGTGTAAAAGCTCCACCTTCTTATCAGTACCTCGAATGAGCAGAAGCGGCTGACAAACAATAAAATATTGTTGGATTTCTTTCCAGATGCATGAACACTGGTGATGGAAAAGCCTTATTTTTCTTTCCTATTTTAGTGTAAGAACTGCCAGTTGAATAAGGGAAAGTGATTTCTCTGTAATATTAAATAAATTAATTTTTAAAGTTATTATAAAAAACAGAGGCCATCACAGGGATAGAATAGGCCAATGGAAGACAGAAGCCTGCTGGAAAATTAGCTAGGAAATCCTCAATAGGATTTAGTTGGTTTGTGTGTGTTAGCAAAAGCTGTGCACATTTACTTGGCAAAAGTCTAGTTCCTACATTTCCTCAGACATCCTGGAATAAACATCTGTTGAAGATCTAAACTTCTTGCAAAACAAAGACGTACAACACCCTATCATTCAGACTTTCCCTTCTTTAGTGTTTTTTCTCACTTAAATTCAGAGTAAAATCACAACATCATTTGTGGTTCTGCTTTTCTAACAGTCTACACAGTATATATAATTGGTTAATTTCAACCCCTTACGTTACAGTAAGAACCATCTCTCTGAAAAAAGTAGAATGTCAGTCACTTCGTTTTGTGAAATTACTGAAACAATAGACCTCAAAGCTGTTTACTACATCACTCCAACCTGTAAGCTGTAAGGAGGACTGGGCAATATTGGTAGGTTATGTGGAATATCCTATACTGTTCTGGTTTCCCATTCCTTGGTAAACCGCTCTTTGTTCACAGACAACTGGCATTAGGAGTTTCCCATATGCGCAGGGAGCAGTATATATTTCTTAATCACATACTTTGTTATTGGTTCTGCGGGGTAATTAACCACGTTGGCATAGCTGCCTGCCCTTCCGTGACTCCTGACCACCTGGCTGAGGCTGATGGGGCATGACTGGAAGGAAATCTCTCCCTGAAGGGCTGTGCTCTGTGGTCAGCAGCAGCTTGCCAGGCTCAGCACACCCTTCTCCTGCCCGCTGGCATAGCAGGGCAGATCGGCGGCACTTTTCTTTGTTAAGAGGCTGGTATGGAGGGAAGAAGCACTGGCTGCCTCAATCCTTTGCTAGTTTCATTGTTCTTCCTTGCGCTGTGCCTCTTGGTGTTCGCCACAGGGAACTGAAAGAGAGCCACAGCTCAGAGCAGTTCTGATGCTAGAGGACAAAACAATGTCTACTTCAGGTGTGCGGGGCTGAGTCACACTTGCTGAAACCTGTGTGTCACCTTTTTGATTTCGGCAGAGTGACAGCACACAGGATTGAAACAATGCAGTGGTGGATCAAGCTCTGTGTCTTTAAACAATAAAGGAAAAGAAATAAGAAATGGTCACAATACTCTATTACTTGTTTGTGGGCACATATTTTTGCATAAAATCTGGAAACCATAAACCCTCTGGGTATTAGTATTTCCATTTTGGTAGTGGAGGCATTTGTTGTTACAGATAGGAGGGTTTGGAGAGGAAAAGCAGCATATTCCAAACATTTCCCAAGACAAAAATCTAAAACTTTGCAACCTTTTGTTTAAAGATAGCTTGTTAAAAATGCAGCTTTATGGTGAAAGTCATGCCAAGATTTTAACTCCTTACACTAAACCACCTAAGATGAAGTCAGAATTGCAGAATCTATACTACTATCACTACAGGCACTCCAGACGCTCTCTGTGCTGTCCCAGGAACATCTGCTACTTACTTCTGGGTAAAAATATGTTGTTTGTAACTTGTCTTCTGTCTACCCAGAGGCAGTGATGGTTCTCCATTCCCTTTTTAACTCTTACATGGCAAGTTTCATGGCCCTTTTCTAGTCCACACCAACAGCTGCACCCTAGCTCACTCACTAATGTGAGCAGTTGCAGACCTCCATTGACCTAAGTGTGGTTTATGCTTCGTGCAGCAGAACACTCAGCAGGCTTTTTCAAGATTCACACAGAAAATTCATGGGTTCTTACAATATGGGAAATCCCACATTATTAGAGTGGGATTAGAGGCTGAAAAGAGAATCAGATTCCAACCAAGAGCAGCTCTAACCGGGGAGAGAAGTGACAGGGAGGCTGCTGCACACACCCCCCGGGCTCTCTGAGCCAAGTCCCTAGCAGTGCTTTGGGAATAGGGGTGGGAGCACAGATGCATTCAGCTTCCTACCTGGGAAGCTGCCATGTACAGATTAACAGCTATGATCCCACCATATTAAAAAGAAGCAATGTGGGGAAATTTTGTTACTGCTTTATGGAGAAGATCCTGTTCTTCAGATTATCAACTCCGTTTCTATTCTTGCTACTAGATCTGTGTTTTGGGCTTTGAAATGAGCCTATAATCAGATTCTAAAGCAACATATATGTATTTTACAAAGTATACTATAAAAATACTCTTGGGTACGTGCATTTATGACACTCATTCTTCTGAAACCTAAATATACAAATACACTATAATTCATTTAGAGGGAGACAAAAGAATCTTAGCAACATCATCTTGTCAGTCCTTCTTTGTGGCATCAGGCCATCTAGTTGCATTTGAGAAACAGTTAAAGCACCGTTTTCCTGGGTATTTCTTTAAGTTTATTTGTGAAAATATATTCTAAGCATGTATGTTAAATGTGATAACTTGGCATTGCATTGGCAAATCTGGTTCCATATCATTTGGAACCCAGATTTCACAACATCTTAATGCTCTGCTTTTACAAAAAGCCAAAGGCAGTGTTTTTGTCAAGTGAGGAGGAATGATACGCTGAAAGTCAGACGGCAGAGAATGCATAGCTGGCTGATGTTTTTAGAGGTATATTGTGGGGATTAGGGTCTGGGGTTTGTTTTTTTACAAAGTGCAGAAGGCTAACAAAACCCGCCTTTTCAAGTTTTCTTTATTTCTTATACAAAATAATAGTTTCCTGATTACCATGAGACAGCACACCAAAGTGTAGCAGCTGTGGTGGCAACACATGTCATTTCTGTGCATACGCTGAGATTTTTCTCATGAGACTCTTAAACATATGCAATGAAGCATTCAATACACACAGTTAATATCTAACAGTAATTCCTGCATGTGTTTGTCTACTATACTAGCAAGTCTAGAATGACTGCCAGCTTTTAAAAATAAAGGATAGGTATGACAACATCCTGCTAGGATTGCTATACCCCAATCAAAATAGAGGGACTGATTTTGATTTTACAGTCATTGTTTGGCATTCCTTATGGAGGAAGTAATTAATACAACCTGGCAGGAGGACGACTGTCTCGTGGGATAAGCAATCCTTTTGTAACTTGATTCAATTATGGTTTTGCTAGCTATAATTCTTTGGTAAATGCTCCACCCTCTCTTCCTTGTGTTTTTATCAAGTAAAAAGAAGATAAGAGACAAAAGAATGAAGTAGAATGACAATGACATTCTACTACAATGACAGTCAGTGTGACTGTAGACTTTATGTTGAAAATTCGTCCTGCGTGTTAAGTCAATTCCTGCTGGAAAAGGGCAGCTGATCCTAGCATTATTCAGCAAGCTCCATTTGTATGTTCTTTCACTGGAACACATGCTAGTGAGATGGATGATTAAAATCTTACAAGCCCTACTGCTCTCCCTAGACTCAAGCTCTGCTTTTGTTGTTCGGTTTGCAGAGCATTTCAGAACAAAACCAAAACAATTGTTGCAGAAAGAAATGAAAGCTAAACCGTGTGCTGAGTTCCACCCTCTCTTAAACAGTTGAAAGAGAGGATGTGGGGTAACCACAGGGTTAACAGCTGAAGGTAGGACACACCTAAATTCTCGAGGAGCAACCATGGATTTGGCTCTAGCATCAGAGTGTTTTAATTGCTTATTTGAAATCGAATGGTAACCTGTGTCAAACCAACTTCTGATTTAAAAAATTAAATCCAGCATTTAAGATTAGGCACTTTTATTTTTCTGTCTCTAATCAGAGATTTTGCTGTTTACAGCTGTATTCTCATGCCCTCAACTTTGCTGGTCCCACAGCATCCAGAGTTAAACCTGACTCTGTAATCTATTTAACTTCAGCTGATTTTAAAACAGATAGCAAATTATTGCTGCGTTTATATATGTCACCATATATTTCAATCTATTTTTCAGCTAAAATTAAATCTGTGTCATTGTATTAAATAATTCAACAGTATTCTTGTCTCTTTTTTTTAAACAAGAACAAAGCAAGTTCAAATTTAGCAATTATAAAAAAAAAACTCCTAAAATTCTTCTCCTGTACCAAAGAGCAGGCAAGTAACTGCTAAATCCAAAAATAATGTACTATATTAGAACTGAACTGTCATTTTTCTGATTAAAATTTCTAAAAATCCACATGTAATATAAATGCTTATCATGTTGAATGTCCATTCACACCACAAAGGATACAGACACCTTGATCACACTTCTAGTACCCTCTATAGATATGTGTATCTCATATGAATGAAGAAATCAGATTTAGATATTAAACAACCAACCAAGTATGGATGATCATGATCCAGAAAACGGTAGTTAAGTGTTTTAATAAGATGCTTTAATATTTGGCATTAATTTTGCAACTGGGCCCACACACCAGAATCTCATGTGTCTGTTTTGAGAATCACCAAAATCAGGTACTCTGAGCAAAGGGCCGTGCAAGGGTGTTCATTGCTGACTGGTTCAGGCTGTAAGACTTCAGCATTCAGTGGTAAGACCACAGTGAGTATCATTACTATAGCCACACTTATTGAATAAAAAATACGCTATTATTATCTAGCGTGCCTGCCAACCATCTGTGAATTGATGGGGGCTACAGAAAAAAAAGAGAGGGAAAACTGATCTATGAAAGCCCATTTTAAAAAGCCATAAAAATAATAGGCCAAATTTTAGTTCTGTCTGATTTTTGGAGCTTGAAAAGCCCCCATGGTTTCAGTGGAGCTACACTGATTTTCATCTGTGATGTATCCATTCCTTAGTATATACAAAACTTCTGTTACTATTCTGCATTTCTGTCTTATAAAGCTGAAAGAGTTTAAAAAAATCCACAATAAATTCTAAATGTCTAAAGACACCCTGCTGAAGCCACTGAAAATGCAATTACTACTTTGCCTTAAATCTGTTTATCTTTAAAAATATAAATTCTACACTAAGGTTGGATTTGTATAACCATACATCTGCCTAGAAAGATGTTTTAATTTTTTTTATTATTTGTAGGTGAGTTAGAAAAGGGTACTCACTAAAGTCTGGAATTTTACCCATGAGTTTTTTGGGATGTAGTGGCCAGTTACAGAAAAAAAAATACTATTTCTTGGCATTTCAGTCTGGAAGATCATAAAACATTTTAATATAAGGATGCCAAAACAAACATCACAACCAAAACGGATAGTGGTTTTGTAATCATTCTGCATGCTACATTTCTAAGGGGTCTGTGAGGAATGCAGCTCAATGACAAACTGAGCTCTGTCATGAAAAATCAATTATTTTGATTGGATTTTTAAAAGGCATTTCAATACGGTACCATTGCACATCACTTAGGAGGCTTGGAACACACTGGAGCACAGCATTTCCCATTTAGCAATCCGAGAATATGTCTTACAGACTGTAGAAAATTTCACTTCATATGCAACCACAGTTTTCAGCTGGGAGAAAAGAAGATCGTTGATCTGATTCATTGTTATCTCCTTGGAATGGTTCCATCCTTCGTGAAGGGTTCTTCCCCAAGACTGCACATCACCCAGAGCTCACATGAGCTCCCAAATCAGGGTCATAATTCTGTGTACACATGCGTAAGTGCTAATTTTCCTGTCAGCAACCCTACTGAAATAATTGATTATTCATAGACAGATTTTTCACTGGTATTACAGTAGACATGACCCATGTAAGTTTTTGCAGGAACAAGATCAAGGTGTAAATAGTTTGCAGAGGGATACATTTCCTTTTTGACAGGGATTTTAAGATTAAGCTGAGTCCACATAAAAATAGTAGAAGGCTAATGAAGGTCAAGCTCTGAAATACCCAGCTTGAAGTATATATAGGAATTGAAATAAGAAGATGTCATAGATGGTATTTGATAGTCAATAAAGGATTAGCATTCAGATTCTGCAATTCACTGTCTCCAGCTCCTAGATATTAGCACAATAAATCTTGGAAGTATTAAAATAATAAATCTTGGAAGTATTAAAATATATGTAAATGTGGCCTTATTTTCTTCATAGATATTACACCCTTGAAGTTCACATTTTCAAGTTCACTGTAATTATTAGAAGCAGGTAGTTACTGAAATAATAGATTTTCATGTTGCTGCAAGCCCATAGAGATTTCAGGAAAGTACGAGGTTCTGCTTACCTTGTGACACAACTGCTGGAATCTGGCTTGTGAAGGAAACTTGCAGAACAAAGTCCAATCCCCTGTTATTTCAGGTGGCTATATCATAGAATCTGTTCAAAAATAGGATTAATCTTCATCTCAAAACTAATTAACTTTTTGCCCCTATGACTCCCAGTGGGAGATTCTATCTTCCAGCATCTTGTGACTCTGTCACTTAAGCACTTCTGCATTTTCAACGTACATTTATCTACAGCCATTTTATACCAAACTACTCTAGTGATATTTTCCCTTAGCTCTTTTCCCATTTTGTTTTTCCTGTTGTAGCAGTTATAGACAGCAATACTTAAGCCTCATTTTTTTTTCCGTTTTGTCTAAGAGAATATCTTTCATTTCCTTCTCTTATACTATTCGTTATCCCTAGTCATTCTAGTAGCTTTACTCTGCATCTCTCCTAGTCTGAGTTTCAGGTTTTTTAAACTGGGTGAAAAGGACTGTACATTGTATTCCAGTGAGAGCCTATAGTGCCCTGTACAATGTCAGAAATACCTGTCTCTACTAGCACGATACCTAGTCACACCCCAGGGTTGCATTTCCCATTCTCAGGGCTACATCACATTGGTAGCTCAAATATCCTGGTGGTGCTCAGACTTCTTTTCCTCAGATATTTCCTTCTTATCACAGATCATGCACATCTTTCCATGTAATAACTTTGTCAACAGCAAATTTTGCCAGTACATTCTTATTTTTAATATTGAAAATATTAAAATATTAAATAATGGTGATCTTAATTCCTGACAAACTCCATTAACAAATGTATGATTCTTCTAATTTACCCATTAATATTTGCCTTTCATTCAGTGTCTAAATGCTTTACAATTGCTCTACTAAATCCCTGTCTTCTCATGCTTCACTAATTACGTTGTATTAAATGCCTCAGTGAATCCAAATGAAGGATGCAAGCATGCAGTAGAACTCCATTTATAAAATCATTACATACAATACTTCTGCATAACTTTTATCATCTTTTCCCCTTAATTTTGTGTATTTCATATTTTTTAATCTATATTTGTTCCAGAACCTTAACTATATTGAGATGCAAACAGCAGGCCTGTTTACTTTCATGTCTCTCCTATTAAGGTCTTGGCTCTTCATGGTTCACCTGCTTGCAGAAGTTAATTTCCTTATTTTTTCAAATTTCATCTCTCTGAAAATATTTATCCTTCCATTTAATTTTGGCTGAATTAATTAACAACTGCTCAATTAGATACTACTAAGGCAACAGTCATAGAAAATGAAATATTTAAAAAATAAACCCTATAGAACTGATTGAAAATTTAGTGAAGAGATCTGTTGGCTGCCACTTGCAAGTATAACTGGGTTACCATTACTTTTAATAGTAGCAGCATACAATATATTTCAGGAAAGTCAAGATATTTCACTGCCATATTGGAATGAAACAATTCCTAAAATTTATCTCACTAATAACACTGCAGATTATTCATGTCTGTATACAGATCTGTCCTGTGAGAAACACCAGAAACTTTCCTCCCACTATGCTTCCCAAAGCGATCTTGGTGTTAAAGGAATTCTGTTTAATTGACCCTTCCCACTACTCCACATTTAGTAATGATGTAATTTTTTACTCCAACACCTTTGTTTCTTTCTGTCTTCCTTAACATCACATCATATACCAATATCCCTATCATACAGCACGATTGGGGCAAATCTGACTTTTTCTGGCCATCAGAGTTGAAATCTCTTCTTGGGTCACTTACAAACACAACTCATCTAGACAACCCTTGGCTATTTTTTACCCCCATTTCTCTGAGCAGCAGAATTAGTGAAGCCCAACACTTAAGGATTTTTCTCTTTTACTTTGCCTCCTTTACCTTTCTGCCTACCTCTTGAGGACCAGACACCAACTAAAAACGTACTGGACCCAGAAGGGCAGATATAAATGAGCAAGGTGGCCTCCCATACCTAGCACATCCCATTCACTAGTTCACTCAGAGAGTGGACATAACAGTCCTTCAACACAAAGTCCACTGACTCATCTGCAATCCTGCATCCTAAATTCAATCTTAGCCTTTTGTTTTTCAGGCTTTGACCAGAACTTATTTTTGGTAAGTTTTTCTGACTCAGTTTTTCTAGAGGAAATCACCAGATCACTTCAACTCTCTGTTTTATTTATCTGGCTACCGATCTAGTAAATTTAGCACTTTCTTTTTATTTTTTCTCTTACACTCATTTTGTCTTCTTCGATCCTAAACTAGATGTAGAGATTATGCAGTCACTGCTGAATTTCTCCTCTCATTCCTTAAATTAAGGATGTTCTTATCAACATCACAGAATTGGGAGTAATGCTAAATCTTTAGGCGTCCATCAGAAATTATCAGTTTAATCAGAGATTAAGAGAATTATGTTGTAAGAGAATATAGTGCCCTTGGGATTTACCAGTGAGAATTAATTATATTACAAATTGTGTTAAATGACATTGGGAGTCCTAAACTTTGTATTTCTATGTTGAAAAATAAGTAACACCAAAAGATTACATTCTTAAAAGCTATCAAGTGAATAAGAAGAAATAGAAAACTCAAGAACATATTATATCTTCAGGAGGAAACATAGGAGTGACCGTCTCTGAAAGTTACTTTCTGAATGACCTCTGGAGCATGTTTGCTACTCAGAATATAGTTAAGTAAATGTCATCTAGAAAATGGAACCATTACAGAGAGACATTATACATACAGTGAGACAGATGAATATTAGTTGCTAATACTACACCCCTATTTATAGCTTCAGAGGTGAGAAGATCTCCCATGCAGAGTAAATGTGCCTCATCTTTGCTGAGCACAGCAAGTACCTCTCATTTGCTGTATAGACATGGGAATGGCTTCCGTAAAGACAGACTCATTGCTTGCACTGGATTTTGCCCGACCTTTACAGGGGTTCCTTAGCAGCACTAATGTGGGTGACAGAAAGGTATTCTGCTAGGTATCTTCTGAGGGGGGAAAAGCAAGCTCTTTAAGGACTGTTTCATTCAAAGATGTTTACATTTCCAGGTGCCAGGATTTATGCAAGGAGTGCAGAGTGACACACTATGCTTGCAGTTAATATGATTTAATCTGCTGTGGAAGAGGAATATGTAGCAGCTCTTGAAGTATGTTACTGTCTTGAAAGTCATAGAGAAATACGAGTACTAAATATTCCATGTAATTATGCAAAACATGAAAAGCAGGCTGGAAAAAAATGGAAGGAAATCTGGAATTTGTTACTGAAACCTGCTTATTTGATATATTTTGAAAATGAACAGTGGCTCCATAGACCACAGTGCTCCCAAGAGGTAAAACTGTAACCAGGATTAAATAACTGTATATGTGCAAAGATTGTCCTGCAGTAGGCTTGCCATCGCATGCTCTCTGTTCACTGTGCTACTTGGGGTTGGTATGAAGATCATGTAGCTTGTATGTTTTCTGAGACTTTTCCATATCCCGATATATGTTGTAGCATACCTACCACATACTGATTGCAAATTATATCTCAATTTTGACACTCTAAAGAGAAGGGAAAATGACACATTATATGCAAAGCTGACTGAGACATTTCTGTTTTAAGCTGCACACCAGTTGTTACCAAGTGATTCTTGTTAAATAAGGAAGGCATTTAATTGGCCTCATTCGCTATTCATATATACTGCAAAGTTGCTAAAGTAATGGTGTTATAGAAGTTATTCTCGAATATTCAGGCCATGTTATAAGTGAAAGCTGTTTTAAGCCATTGGATGCAAAAAGAATAAAAGAAGAACAGAAAATATCTCAAATGGTGTTTTATTATTTCAAAATAAAGATGGAATGATTAAAAGGGGGAAGGCCCAATCATTTTATGAATTTTGTCCTGCAACAGAAAATATCTCAAATGGTGTTTTATTATTTCAAAATAAAGATGGAATGATTAAAAGGGGGAAGGCCCAATCATTTTATGAATTTTGTCCTGCTTTCCTGAAAGTTAATTCTAAAATAATATATTACAGAATAGTTCTATTCACATACTTAATTAGAATTCCAATTAAACTGTGACATGGAATACATTGTGGAAAATGCACCCTCTACTGGCTCTTGAAAACATGTTATGGAACAGAAATTTGTAACCTTGTTAAATTTTCTTCTCTGAAATTAGGCACTTCTCATTCTTAAAGTCTTTCAATTTCTTAACCAGAAAGGATGCAGAAAATTAATGACTTAACTTATAAAAATATGTCTTCTTTTAAAAGAGTAGTTAAAGGTAGTATGCATATTAGAATTTCCGAAAGGACACAAAATAGAACGTATTTTAAGAGTATAAAGTACATTGTTTTAATAAAGAACAGCATATTGGTGCAAAATAATACCTAACAAATATCTTCCTATGCATATAGCATAATGACAATGATCATGAATATAGATTGGTAAGTGATATGCTTCCTGTATCTATGATAGGCAACAACTTCAGCTTTGATTCAGTATACCTAAAGAGAGGAGGACAGGATTATACTGTCAAAAAAGAAAGCTAAGTCTGTTTGGAGCATCTAAATTTGATTCCTGAAGTACAGTTGTGACCTTTCTACACTTTCCTATTTCAGTACAACTACACAATTTGTACAGGTAGTACAGGTCTAGTTTTATCCCCAGCCTATTGTAAGTTTGGATAACTCAGCTACTTTCATCACCTGATGGCATAAGACAGCTAAGTGTATCTATTGCACTAAGGGATTTGCTTTGTAGCTGTAGGTTCATATATTCTGTACCTACCTGGTTTCCATCATAGCCTCTTGTGAATTCCATAAGCAATGTTACAGACACCTGAGGTACCTCCCTTCCCAGCTGGTCACCTTGGCACCGAGGCAACAGGTTTGAACCCTTTGCAAGCAAGCAGTGATTATGCTGAAAGGAGTACTCCAACTCCAGTGGGAATTTTATTTTTCAAAGAGCCCTGGGGCTTATCCTAGAGCAACTCCTTCTATTTAACAACTGGTAGCTAAGAAAGGATGTCAAGAGGAATCACTGAGACATAAGTAACCCCTGCTGAAATAAATGGCCATACTGACTTATGTCACTCTAGAGAGCTGTCATGTTATGACTGTACCCTCCTCAATGGGCTGTGCAGCTAAAGATACTGTCTAATGATGTGTTACCACATAATGATAATGGTCTTCACAGAGCTTCTCTTTAATGATGTGTGTTACTTTATAATGATAATGGTCTTCTTAGAGATAGACTATAACTTTAATATCACAACCCCACTGAGGAGGCTATACTCAAAACATTACAACTCTTGTCCATGACCTCTGTTAGCAGCCCGTTAGTCAGCGGGTAGTCATCAGAAGGCAGAAAGAGCCTTCAAACAGAAAAAATAAAGTGAGAGGGCATAAGCCTTCCAGGATGATGGGGAAAATATACTACAGAGAAAGATGCATACATGTGTGTGTATATATATATTTATATAAAATAACTTGGTTTTCCTCCACTATGCTTCCTTGTTCTTTCTCAAAAAGTATTTAAGGAATCTTAACTTTTTTTTTCTTTTTTTTTCTTTTTTTTTTTTTTCCACAACAGCAACACATTAGACTTTGTAGCTGGGAGATGAGAGCAAACTGATATGAGCCTCAAAGGAAACTTGACCTTTTGTTTGTTGGAAAATCATGAACTGGCACAAGAGGTCTCTGCTGATTTCTCACTTCCCTTGCTCAGTGAACATTTTGGCCATATGTGGAGCAAGCCTTAATTGTTCCTAATACTTTTTGTAGTTCCTAGACTCAAAATGTACAAAATAATCATAATTAGCAGAACTCTTAGCCAATATGATAATAATATAGATCACATAGTTCACAAAGACTCCCAGGTGTATTTAATTTGACATGATGTATGTCCTATCATTATCTTGCAAATAAATTAAAAAAAAAAAAAAAAGAAAATCCAGCTCAAGGAAAAGAAAAAAAACACAACCTACAAGCACCCCCCCCCCCCTTCAAGTTGGAACACTTAACTAGACAAAAGAAAAAGTCTTGCAATTGAGGATTTTCCTAAAATCCAACTTCAGCTTTGAGACTGAGATCTATCCAAGTTATTCCATACTCAAATTTTTATCTTCTAATATTTATAGATGTCTTCTCTCTGATAACAAACTGAACATTATAGTGCCTGAAAGATTGTTTCACAGCATTTCTGTCCCAACCACATACATATATCATATGGCAAAATAAATAAAATAAATAAATAAATAAATAAAATAGATACTGTACCATGTTTTAATTAGAAACCAAAAAAGCAGGCACTGGAAACCAATGAAACAGGCAAAGACACAATCAATAGCTTAACTACTTTAAGAATTTTTCAGGCAAAACCAAAACAAATTTGGCATCAGTGAACATCTGTTCCATGTTTAGTTTAAGTTCTTCTTTTTAAGTTTGGATATAGACTACTTGGATAGAATTTCTCTTAAATTTAGATATACACATCATAGACATCTACACTTGAACTAGTCATCCTCAGTTCCCCGATGGAGAGAAACAGGCACAGTTTGATATATCTGAGATGTCTGTGTTGGGACTACATAAATTCTGAAATGATAAACACAGTGCAATCGCATGCTTGATCACATAACCATGCAAAAGGAAGGGGAATCATGCCACAAGTACTTGGTAATTTTCATTTTCTAAGTGGTTTACAAATACCTATTTAACACAACAGGAGATTAAACACAGGAGTTTCCTTTGGAACAGACAAAGATTTTGTGCAAAAATCCACTTTCTGGAGAGATGATAAAGACCTGTTTTCCCTAGAGCTTGGCGTCACGACCATACTAAGATTAAAGTTGGTGTTAAAAACTATGAAGAAGGAGTTCCAGACTGCCTTTTTTCCCCTCAAATATAATCCAGATCCTCCAGCTTTATTTTCCTGAAACGTCCTACACTTATTTTTACTCTATGCTGTCTCATTTTTTTCATGTGAAACTCACCTTTCTTTGGATATCTTCTTAAACTCCTTCATTCTTCATCAATGTGAATTCCATTCTTAGTTTTAATTATCCTTCTTTTTTATCTGTTTAATACTTCTGTATTTAAAAGACACTCCATAGCATATACAAACTACTTAATTACAGCAAACATCTCAGAAAAAAAACCTACAACAAACCCTATGCAGGAAAAAATTGAGATTTTTCACTCTTTTTAAAGTTAATCTGTTTTATTCATAAGAAATTCACTGAAACTTCATTTGCTTTCCTGTTAATGCATAAAATTGAGAGGCTGAAAAGTTCTGTGTAGTGCAGTCCTCTTCATGCAACTTGCTCTAAAAGTTTCAAATAGACTTGAGAATGAAGCCCCAGCTAGATATAACCTTAAGACTGCCTCAAGACTGTAGATTTGACAATTAGAAAAAGAATAGTGTTACTTGTAAACTGAGCAAATTCTATCAGGAATTACTGATAAATAATAGCTGCATTTAATTTTTACATATTCACTCTTCAGAATTTAATAACGATGTGTCGGTTCTGTCTGGGATAGAGTTAATTTTCCTCACAGTAGCTAGCATGGGGCTATGTTTTGTATTTGTGCTAAAAACAGTGTTGATAACACAGGGGTGTTTTAGCTATTGCTGAGCAGTACTTACACAGAGTCAAGGCCTTTTCTGCTTCTCACCCCACCCCACCTGCGAGGAGGCTGCAGGTGCACAAGAAGCTGGGAGGGGACACAGCTGGGAGAGCTGACCCCAGCTGACCAAAGAGATATCCCATACCATACAGCATCATGCTCAGCACATAAAGCTGGGGGCAGAGCAAGGAGGAAGGGAGGGATATTTGGAGAGATGGCATTTGTCTTCCTAAGTACCTGTTATGTGTGATAGAGCCCTGCTTTCCTGGAGATGGTTGAACATCTGTCTGTCAATGGGAAGGGGTGAATTAAGCCCGTGTTTTGCTTTGCTTGCGCATGTGGCTTTTGCTTTACCTGCTAAACTGTCTTTATCTCAACTCACAAATTTTCTCACTTTTACTTTTCTGATTCTCTCAATTCTCATTCTCTCCCCAGCCAAGGGGAGTGAGCGAGTGGCTGGGTAGAGCTTTATTTCCAGCTGGGGTTAAATGACGATACATGACTTCAGTTATGATGTCAAGAATGAAACTATACCGTTTTGCACAACTGATGTCAACGAAATATCAACAGAGTGTAACAAATCCATCATTATTTGTTCCAAAATTTTAGTATTGCTGTAACGTAGAAACTTTAACTTAGACATTCACAGGAGCAAATAATCTGTCTTATCTATTTTTTTCTCCTGGTTTTGTTATATATCTTTTATATAATCACATCATTCTATAAGAGATATTCTCCTATATTCACAGTAAACTATTCAGGAAGACCTCTAAAGAGGATTTCATTATCTAGATAGCTTATTTTCTAAAATGTTATCAAAATGGCATAATCAGTGGATGAGATATCAGGTTTCTAAACTGCATGTTAATTTTGCAGAACTATCATCGCTGTGATTAAATACCAACTAATTTTGACAGATTTTTGAGATTTTAAGAGACCTGATAAGCAAATCTGCTTAAAATACATCAAACTTTTTCCACTTCCAAATGAGCCTTTGCTGCTGTAAGCAAATAGCTTCTAAAATAGAGATTGGTAGAGTAAGAATCTTGTCTTATCCTGTTGCCTCCTACTACCTGTTTTAATGCACATCACCAGAGGGAGCTACATTTTGCAAAATTACAGTGTTGCTTTGATGCTTCCTGAAACAAAATCAGTGTCTCAAAATAGTTCCAGTGTTTCTCGAGCATAACGAGATCAGTCTTATTCTCCATCAGGTCAGAGTCAATATGTGCTCAAGTATATGAAGGACAAGATGACTTTTCACACAGTTTTTAGATAGACATTCCTACAGCAGTCATAATAGTTATTAACACCAATGAAAAAAATACCACTTAAAGGATGCCTTTGCCAGGGTGATGGCAATTAGCTTTTCCAGCAATCAAGCTGAGTGACTGAAAGGTGCCTATTTTTAATGCTCATGGGAGGGTGAGGGGAGCCTGTGGCCACCTCCTCTCCTTGCTTGCCCACTTCTACGGAAAGATCAGTTGGCCACGGCTGCTGCAGGAAGTTGAAGAATCTCTTTTCCCTCCTGCTTTCACAGGACTGCCTCTCCTGTAAGACTCTGCAGGTACGTGAAGGTCAATAGTTGATGATCCCCATCCCTGGAGAAGGGCAGTCAACCAGGTAAGGGAGCAGACAGCACTTCCATAACTTCCCTGGAGGGAACACAGTCACAGCAAAGGAAGGTAAGTCAGAAAGACCCTTCTTGTCTCTGGATTGATCTACTTACTCTTCCTACCCTGTGACTAACTTAGCTCTCACATTTTGTCCTGCTAATCAGAACGACTCCACAAGGATTTTCCAGTAAAGCACTGCTTCATCCTCCCAACACTTTGGCACAAATGACCTTCTGCAGCAAGACCACTTGTTTTAGAGGAACGGCACTGAATTGGGAAAGCTAAGGCAGATTAGTGGAATGGAAAGTTAGGGTAAAATTAGTTGTTTGACAGAAGCCTAGATGATGGTTCTGATATGCTTTTATTTTTGCAGGCCACCAGGGCTGCTGGAAATACATGTCTGGTGGTATTAGCACACTTACAATGGTTACACATACTCATTTAACATTACATGTTAAAACAAAATTAAACTAAACTAAATTTTTACTGTATTTATGCCATGTATATTAATTTCTATCCATTCAACCATGTATAATGCTGTCATTTTTTTAGTACAGAATATCATTACTCTTTTTTTCCCCCCTTATTTTTATGTATGTATTCATATTTTGGTGTAATAAATACATCTCATGCCAAAATACCTCCACATGGTAGAGTCATTACAACATCACTGCATAGATCCTGAGGCCAATACACATCTGCATAATACACGTCAAGTCTTTGGTCCACGGATGTTCCCAACCTACGTAATTTCTTCTCAGGTCTCAGCCTTTTTTACCTCCACATATCCTTTTCTGGGTTAGGTATTGCAAAGGTGGTTCTTTAAGCCTCCTTTCATTATGAGCCCCCACATTAGAGTGGGGGCTTCCCACCCTCTCCTTGAAGTGACTAAGAATTATTATTTATTTCTAGACAGGCTTGTGTGTTGTTGCTTTAACTTCAAGTTTGATTAGATCCTATTAAAAGTTGAAAGGACACAATAAATTCTCTCACATGACTCTCCATTGGGATTAAGTGTCACTATACAAATATGAAGAGAAGCTATTTACTCTCAGATAGAAGAACTGACCCTTGCCTCACAGTGACTAAAAACTGCTTTTCCTCTTTTTTTCTGCTATGTGTGCCATAATTTTATTCTTGATATTTTTATTTCACACCATATGACTGACAGAGAGGAATAAAACATATGCAACTTGCCAGAAATCAACACAAATACACTAACATAAAATTGGCATAGAGCACTGGAAAATCAAATCCCATCAACAGGCATGAGTTGCTATATGATAGACTAGAAACAGGTTCCAGACTAAACCAAAAGCTTCAGCTGTGTCCGAATACTGCAGCCTTTCAGGGTTACAGAAAGGCAAAGTCAGAATTGATCTTGTTACAGCCTCTTTATATTATATGTAGAACAACTGATTGCATCCTCTACAAAAGACTAACACACATCTTAAAACCCTGGCCACCAGAAAAGTTCTGAAAAGTGATCTAAATTAACTTCCTCTCTTCCAATTTCCCCTCAGTAAAACCCATGGAAGACAGGACTACAAAGAAGATACTGCATTTGTGCATATTCTCTATAAATGAAAAATAAATAAGTACTGGAGACACGGCATTTTCTGGCAATTACAATGTAGTCTCTATGCACTTCTACCTTTGCAGGAAGATGAACCCTATGGTAGATACTATACAGGCATCATATTCAGCATCTTCCAAGTTAGACGTGCACAGGGTAGGAGTAATGTTTGAAACCCTGTGCTTATGGTTACATATTGTTACCAGCACTGCTGCCATACCCTGAGGTCTTCAGTGAGCCATGAGCTATTTCAGACATGCTAAAAATGAGCAGGACAGAAACTTATTACTAAGAAAATTAACAATAATTTTTTTAAAAGCCCCCCAAGAAAAATTCCAAATTTTAATCCAAAATTTGCAGAATACAGACAAATACTTTTTCCCCTCACAGATGGAAAGAATTAAACCAAGGAAATCAAACTAAGCCAACAATTAAAACAGCGTTAGCAGTAAATTAACAGTTTGTTCAGTAATGGAAACCATCAATTGCCAACTGTAATGAAATGCATTATTAAAAACATAACAAGGGTGGAAATACACAATGCTGCATAAAGATATAATCTGAAGGAGTTACCCAGACAGGGAAATAATTAATGTAGAGTAACAGCAGCAATACAAACCAAGTAAGACCTACCATGGTTTGTAAACCAGAGGAAAAGGGAATACGTGTTGACCTTTCTTTATATACTGTTCCTGTGAATGCAGGAAGATGCATATTTCGGGGGTGATCTAGCCACTACAGGCATTGAGTAAACAATAATTACTAAACTTTTGCACCCATAGTTCAAATTGTGGGACTGAGGATGAGAAACAGACTTTTTCCCAGCTGTCCTGTGTGGTTTAGACCATGATGTTTTCCACTCTAGCAGAGTCCAAAAAATTAGCAATTTCTTTTTGGCTCAGAGGACTAATTTTCCCCACTGAGAATGTATCAGATAGAGGGTAGACATGCCCTTCTTCTATTAATCAGAGCTCTGTAAAATACATGTTCCCCTTCCATTCTCCACAGATCTCAACAAAAAGCTATCAAATTAAAGTAGATCACTGAGCAGAGCTATCTAAAATGCCATTCTATCCATGTTGCTATAATCATGATTATGCTAAGTCCCGTGTCCTTTACATGCAAGTGGATGTTGAAAGAAGATCCAGGGAAGGAAATGGCATAGGAGGTAGCATGATATTCTCATTTGGATAGAATAGCTGAACCAGGTAGCAATGTTAATAGGCTACAAAGTGAACACAAGAGTCAGCTTGAAGTTAAAGGGAAGATTAGAATAAAGACAGAAATGTGAGACAAACTGAAGTGGATGAGGAACGGTATGTAGGGAAAATGAAAGAAAAAGAGAGCACAAATGAAAGAATGTGAAAGAGGGAAATGCTGAATTTAACATAGTAAATGTGTTAAACCCAAATAATGAAGATTTTAAAAACCTTTTGCTGGATTTGTATACATGCAAATTGAGACCATTAGATATAGTGTAACAAAGACATAATTAAGAACACTACTCTGTTAAGAAGCACAAGTTTTCATCAATGAGGATAACTCACAGCCCAGTTATATTGTCCTTAGGATGGTCTAGTAAGCCTAGATTTGAAAGACAATACTGGAAGATTAAACAGTGAAACATCACATTGAACCTAGTTAAGCAAGTTCTCACTTAAACACCAGAGGATAATTTCAGAGCCTACAGTGAAAATTCAGCCTGAAGCCAGCTGGCAAATAAAAGAAGTGGGGAGGTCTGGGGAGGGAAAAAAACTTTAAAAGATATGCTACATGAAATGGGGGTAGGTAGTTTTATGAATAGACTGTGTCACCCAGACATTAACAGCTTTTGAGAGGTGGGAAGAAAATGAGTTTACATGTGGCTCACCACTACAGTATCCCAAGTATACAGTTTTTCTTAAACACGTATTATTAAAGGCACGCTTTGTCTAAATAAATATTGTAGTGCCCAAGTAAACTTTGGTAAAGCAAGGTACTAACTGTTGGACACACAGGGAACAGTAAGGCAGATGTTAACTCTAAATTAAGCCTGCTGATGCAATCCTGATTAGCACCCAGCCCCAGAAACTTTGTGGAAGAACAGATCGTGCGATCTCATGCTGGGTGCTCTGCAGCTTGAGGAAGGCAGTCCAGGGACACAAGCAAGTTCAAAGTCATTGTTACCTGAATAACCCTGAGAGCAAGCGTACCATCTACATAAATTCAGATTTGTATCTTGAGAAATGTGCTGCTCCACTAATTCCCTTACTACACAAAACCACCTCAGCCTCAATAATTTTCATCCCAAGAGACAAGGCAAAGGTTCAGTGTATGAAGATATGTTCTAGTACATGTTTAAGTCTCACTGGCAACTTGCCCACTACGGAGGAGATATTCAGAATCTATGACAATAAAGAGGTAATATTGTGTAGTTTCAAAGGGGCATCTTTCAAAAATGCTGCATATTATTTATGCACAGATATAAAGAAGTCACTTGTTAGTAGGGTTAATAAACCATGACAAGTTCACTTTAAATGAGATATCTAAATCCAATATTATTTATTAGGCAATATGATTTTTTCTAGGCATTTATCCGTCAAACATGGCACCCTTATTGCACATACATTATGCAAAGTGTCAAATTAAACTATTGCTTATAAAAATAAACATTAGTTATTGAAATGATCAAAATGCTTATTTAGAATGTTATTTAGGGTAGCTAATAAGTAACTTTAACAAACCTTTTGCATAAAGAAAATGTGAAAGCATGTAAGAAAAATTATTGGGGTCTCACCTCCTTGCTAGTCTTTTCTTCAAGTAAACAATGAGGTAGAGAATTAAAGTGTAAAGAAAAAAATGTCTCATGGGAGCTAATAAACCAAAGATCACATTAGCTATTATGGTATCTATCTTGCAATGGGAAAAGAACACAGTAACAAGCAAAATAACCTCTGCAGCAATTACAGTGCAGAAAGTCATGAATGGAGAATGGTTTCATTCCATGCCATTATTTGACTTGAATTTTGCCACTGTTTTCAGCTGGAGCAGGCTCCGTCTCAGTAAATGCCCACTCATTAAGAACCGAGACCTGCAAAATGTTGAGAATGATTCATCCCCACAGGATTCAGCCAGAAATGAAGACAGTCAGTGATCTCATGACTTTTCAGGGAGAGATCAGGTTCAAGCCTTTGAAACAGAGGTTAGAGAGAGGCAAATTACTGTATATTCACAGCAGTAAATTTACCTTCCTACAAAATAGGTGCTGTTGTACATGTGTTATTTTGGCTTTTGTGGCAGAAAAGATTCTACAAAGGCAAAGTTAGGTATGTAAATTCTTTAAACACTAAAAGTGATCACGTTGGACAGGGTGGTCAAACCATGCCTACATTCAGTGCGGGAGAAAAAAAACAAAAAACAAACAAACAAACAAAAAACCCCAAAAAACCCCAAAAAAACAAAAAGAGGCTGAAACATATAGCACTGAATATAATGGAAACCCTCCTACTTCCTTCGTATTGTGGTGCTACCCAGTAGTGTCTGACAGCCCTGGGCTTGCCACAGCTGCTCTGTAAAAGTTAGTTTTTCAGTCAGCTTGCTTTTATTGTTCTGAAGGGATTAAATTCCACACCTACTGCCTTTGACCCTAATCCACAAGCCTACCTGATGTTCTGGGTCTGGATACACATCATGTTTCACGTTGAAACTGGACAACGGTACAGAAAAAAAAAAAAAAAGAAACTTCTGGTTCAGCTGGGGCCAAATAGGGAAGTCAAGCCCGATTTGGTGTTATTATGGGCATTAAAAAAAAAATAAAAAATAGAGGCCTCCAAAATTAATATCCTGTTCTCAAAATTTTGAATGCATTTTCTCTTCACACCGAGACAAGGAGAAGGAATTTCTCATATCACATCAAGCTTACAGAGGATACTAAATTGAAGAATAGCAGATGAACAGAAGTGAAATGAGTAACTGCAGGTATAAGCTGAGGAACATATACAGTGATTTTACTGCATATAAACCATTTGCTACTGTGATTAAATATATTTAGCTTCATTAAAAACAAACAAAAGTACTTACTCTGGGAAAGTGTACACTCTCTGAGCCAGGAAAAATCTGGTTTTCTTTGAAGACATATCAGTTACAGAGATAGTACACAGTTACTTTACTCAGTAAAAAAATACCAAATTATGTGGCAGAGAGGAGATTTTTGCTAACTAAATTCATTTTTTTATTAAAAAAAAATTAGTATGAATGAACAAGCCATGAGTTTTACAACAGAAGAAAAAGGAGTATTCCATTGCCAGAAGGGTTATAAATATGGTTCTTTGAAACAACAGAGTAATAGATGAAGCACAATCTGGGGTAGTGCACCAGTATAACCAGCTAAACATGCAAAGCTTCAACAGTAGGAACTGTAATTTTGAGACTGTTTCTAAGACAGCTGTCAAACTGCTGACTAGCAGAATGTGAACCAATATTGCATCAGGGCTGAAAATGTGTTAGCTTAAATTGTTAGAAGCATTTGCACAACTGTATTTTAAATTTTGGCTTTTAGTCATCTTATGTGCAACCACATTAACTGAAAAAGCGAAGAAACTAGCCCTTCTTCACATGCAGATTTCTGTAAGCCTTTTAAATGACTTAAAGGATATAGTAGGATACAGTAAACATGCTTGGATACAAACTAAGGAAGAGGTATAATAAGTATTTCTGGTCCAGTATCTCAAATTCCAGAGCAACATCTGGTCTACATAAGATTACCTGGTAGACTATTTATTGTGCTGGTCTTTAGATTAAGTAATTGGTTCTTAGAAAGAAAATAGAAATAACCTTTGATTTCCTAGTATTTATCCTGCTTTAAACATAATGAAGATACACATTTCATATTGATAGAAAGCCATATCAAAAAAATCCAGAACACACTGAAAGACTCAATGGATATGCATATTTAAAACAGAGCACATTGATTTAGCCACAGTCCTCATTAAAATTAGCTGCAGGCAGGCTCCTAAAAATCATTGTATACTACAGGAAAATCTCTGTAAATCACTCAGGCACAGCAAGGTCCTACAGTCAAATGGGTATTCCCAAGATCACCAAAGAAAACTAAATACTATTTTGAAAATCTGAAAAAGGGTAGCTCCATTGACAGCGTAACTATATAGATTTTAGTGAAGCTACGTGAACTTATACCATTTGAAGATCTTTACCACAATGATGAGCATCCTTTTCAGGAAGACGTGAGCAAGTGTGTGAGGTTATGAATATATTATTAATATGCAAGTCAAATGAAATTCGATGAAGGTTACTGAAAGGAATATTCTTTACACAAACCAAAATGACAGAAAGCTCTGCCTTACTAGCACTATTCCTCAAGTGAGAAACATATTTCTGTGTTAATTATTTCTCAGGGATTATCTTAAATCCCTGTTTTCTTGCATATAGCTGCCAGGAAATCTGTGCTCCACCATTCTACCCTTATTTATTAAATCTAATGCAATGCAGAACACTACTATAGAGCCAGACTTCATGTTTTAGAAAGCTATGGGCAGTTCAGCAGACAGTTTACACTATGAGAATGCAAATTTCACAGAGAGTAGACAAAAAAGGGCAGAAATTACTTCCATACTACCTTACAGGTTTACTACTTTTAAAAAACCTTCTGTAGAGAAAATATTCCAAAATTTCCACCAATCATACCATGCTTTTACGGGTCTTTTTAAAATTTTTTTCTCTAAAAATGTAAAGGAAGATAGTTAAGTTTCACAGTAGCTGAAAAATGTAAGGGAGGTTCTAGTACCACAATATACCAGGAATACAGCTAATAATTCAGTAATTTTGTTTGACTGTTTTACTGACAGTTTTCTCAATCCAAGTTAATTTTACCTGGACAGATTTTTTTATCCACAGTACCACAGAACATGTATTTATTTCTTAGAGTTAAAAAAAGAGTAATAGAAGTAAATAGCCTACAGCTAAAACAAAACAAAACAAAACAAAAAAACCCCAAACAAAACCAAAACCAAGGGTCAGTATTATTTACTGATAACAAATAATTTGCAAATAATAGCAAACAATTAGTAATAGCAAATGATTACTAATAGAAAATTGGTGAAAAAACAAAAAAAATCTGTATATCCTGGTAGCAGCCATATGTAACCTAATCTATCTGCTGTAATTTCCCTACAAATTGCTCCTTTACTCATTCCAGAGTCGTTTTCAGACAGTATAAATGGAACTTTTCAACACAAATTAAAATATAAATATAGTATTTTCCCTCTCCATATACATAGCAGTTGCAACTAAAGATTACCCTTTAAACCACTGGCCCAAAAATGACACTTGGCCTTTTAAAGTGAACATGGCAAAGGGCTGTGTGTGAGAATAATAAATGGCACATGGCTTCATTTCAAATATGATTTTAAATACTTCCTTTACAGAGAGAAAATTGGAGCCTCATAGTTTCATATACTGAAGTAACATGGATAGGTATGAAAATCTCTGGCATTCCCGAAAACTGTGTTCGGTGTGGGGGAAAAATCTTAGCTCTTCTACTCTGGTGGTCCACTTGAGGACTCCATGAGAAGTTCAGTGCAGATTAACTCTGACAAGACCTCAGCTGCTATGAGCTTACTTTCCTTGTAGAAAAAACTAACTTCTCCCTCATTTATCAATCCATTGACCTAAGTGGCACTTGTTTGGTCTTCCACAAAGCAGTATCTGAGAAGAATCTGATCTTTGGACTTGATCCTTCTTGGCATTGTGATGGGTTTATGATATTCTGGCACATGTTTGCTCTAAATCTATTTTGACTTGCTGTGGGAACTTCCTCTTCAGAAAAATCCACAGGTGACTTTGATCTATTCTCCTAGTCACATCCAACATGCCAACACCATGGTCATGCTATGATTTCTCAATCATAATAATTTCTAAATCATCCCAATACCAACTGATAAAATACTAGTGGATGCTAACACTACCATTGTGTCCCACACTGGTGACAATGGTGGTGGTCACTGCTCTGCCTGGCACAGCTGCAGACCAAAATATCTTTCTCTGCTGCTTCTTTCTCCCCAGAAAATATGCCCTCCCCATATTTTGGGCAGCGTTACCTACACAGCAGAAGGCATGCTCTGCTTCTTTCCATGTCCCTTCTTGCTCCAATATGGTGTCAGGAGCAGACTTCTATATATGTATGATATCTATATATCCTGAGGGCTTCTGAAGATTTTTCTAGTCTGGATTAGGACTAGCAGAGGAATATGTTGACAGAAAGAGGTGTTGGACAAGTGTGAAAATTAGTGCAGCTTTAAAGCTAAAGATAATTTCAGTGTCCCCAGAATGGTGCAAGCAAGATCTTTTTTACATTTGTTTCTTAAATTCTTCAGTTATATCTTATAGAATTTTAATTTCACCCAGCAAACAAGCCAAACAGGTCTTAGTTTTATCACAGAAAAGTTTGCTTTGTATTTTATTCTAGGTATTTAAGCAGGACTTGCCAGTTGTGTTACAGTCTTGATACAGGTTTTTTTTTTTTTCTTTATTATATTTTACTGAGCCTGTTATTCCAAAGCAATCTGAGATTCTTTCCAGTTTCTTTTGTTCAGATGACTTGGTTCACATTCAAGACTATATCCATAGTTTAAGAATGAAAATGTTTTCCTAGAAAATGTGGGTTTATCTTTTGGGCAGGTGATTTAAACTCAGAACAACATTTTTCTGCCTTTAAAGCTGAAATACCAGAAACTGTTTTTCACTGTATTATTTAGAATAAGACTTTCTTGTGCATAATACATTACACAAATTTAGGGAAGCCTTGCAGGCATACCTGTTATACTACAAGTTGTTATGGATACACTGAAGACATAGCAGTTCAAATTTTAGGGTCTCATAGAATTTTTTACCTCAATGTCACATGCTAACCTCTAAGTGGCTTACTAAACCATTTTAGTTTCGACCTACTGCATTTGCTCATTGTAACCTATTGTTGAATTTCTGAGGGGCTAAAATCACAGACAGGCATTAATTAAAAAAAAAAAACACAGCACTGAGGTAGCAGCAATGGAAAATATCACTTGGGTCTTTTTTCTTTTTTCTTTCCCCCAAACCACCTTAATGTGCCTAAAGATTATAAAGGCTTAAAACTATGTCAGGTTTCTAGCACTACTAAATTTGTGTATTATTTTAGTATTATTATTACTCATTCTGATTGAAAGACTACACCAATACATGCTGCTACAAGGTATTCACACTTCATGCTTAAAGTGCTGGCTATGACCTAAAACACTTTTACAAAATAACTCTGAAAAGACCTACTAAGGCGTATATATATATATATAAAGCTGCCTTCTATCTCACCTTCAACCTTTAGAGGGCAGTGCTCCCTTTGGTTACTTAGAGACGTTGTCGAAGGGCATGATGCTTCTGTTACCTGAGAGGCAAAAGTTAGAAGTAGCAAAAGAAATTTCAAAGGACAAGAAAATTTCTTGCTTTGCTGATATAAGGAAGGGAACTCATGCATCATGTGCCACACACTGGGTGAACCCTTTCCACTCTGAAGGGCAACAGGGACTAGAGGTCTGGTCAGCGTGGCTTTGACATTGACACTACCGTGTCATATTGTGACACATTGACACGTTGGCTGCTGAGAGAAGGGCACCTACAACTGAAAGGGCAGAGGGAAGTAGTCAAAAATGAAATATACTCCTACTCTAGTTCAGTCTCATTTTTATGCAGACATTAACGTCTATCAAGGCCAGGATAGCTTCTATCAGATGTATCAGCATACCTTTAAGAATCAATACTCTCTACAGAGTTACAGCTGGTTTTCCACAAGGATTTACAGATTTCCTCAGAGTGCTATGGAGGACAACTATATGGGATGAGAAGTGGAAGAAAGGCCAAGAATTCATCTAGTGGAAGACCTGTGTTTATTTTATTATTTAACACAAAACAAACATAAACAAGTGTCAAAAAGCTGAGCAGAGAACTGTACTGACCCATTTAGATACTCTGAAAAATGTTAGAAATAGAACCTAAAAATCTGATATCTCTTGTCCTCCTGAATGAAGAACTGCACCTGCATATTCCCCGTTGTATATTTTCTTGTTTAAAAAAGCTGACATAGTTAGTCAGTCTCACATATGATAGAGATTTTCCAATAATAGAACTACTGTCTCCAAAACGGGCCTGTTTGGAGAAAGTTTCCATTTATCCCCCTGTGTGGCTCCTTTTTTCAGGTGAAATCATTGAACAGAGCTTCACTACATGTGGCTTAGACTGTAATGCTGAGACTATAACAAAGTGCTGATCTCAGTGCTGGGCTCCCCTATACAAGAGAGACCAAGACAATACCGAAGCAAGTCCAGGGAAGGGCCAGAAAGATGATTAAGGAACAGGAGCATCTGTCCTATGAGGAGAGGCTGAGAGAGCTGGGACTGTCCAGCCCAGAGCAGAGAAGGCTCAGGGGATCTGATCCATGTGTACAAATATCCAGTGAGGGGACTAAAGAAGTGGGAGCCAGGGTCTTACAGGTGGTGCCCAGTGACAGGATGAGAGGCAGTGGGTACAAACTGAAATACAGGAAACTCAATGCCCAGCACCCTGCCCTTCCCTGGGCCCCGCTGAGCTGGGCGCCACCCTGCCCCATCCCTGTTTTGGTCTGGGGGATACCTTCCCAGACAGGCCAAGGGCAGCAGCCGTGCCTGGCAATGGCTGGATTGGGGCCGATACAGTCATCATTCATGTCCCATCCTGGCTCACCTTGCTGAGGGCTGTGGGACAGGGCTGTTGGGGAGGGGAGGGCACTGCACTGCACCCTGACACCATCTTTCCTGAGGTACTGTCTGACCAACAGCCTTCCTCATTTTAGCATGTTTAAACAAGGTTTTATGCCCTGTTCAAGTTACTCTTAAAAGTGTTTTAAATGTGTCTTTAGAAACAACAGATAACTGTCACAAAGTTTATGCTTTGTCCTTATGCTTTTTTTCTGATGATACCAGACACATGCTAAATTCTATTTTTGTAATGGGTTCATCTGAAGGGTTATTGTATGTAGAATCTGGTTGACACCTTTGGATTTGAGAGCAACTACATCCTAGGGCCTATGTTGCAGAGTTTTACTCAACAGAAAAACTCTATGGTACTGTACTGGGAATTTATAACTAGGGGACAGGACAAAGTCTCTTCAGGACTATGCATAAGGATAAAAGTTATACTCTTCTTTTCAATTTCTCTCACATTTTATACATTTGGCTTTTTTTCAGTGCTGACTGAGCATGATACCATCACTTCTAGAAGGCTAAGACTATTTAAGACCAATCCTCTTTTTTTTTTTTTTTTTTGACATCTGATATGGCCCAGTAAATTAAATTTTATCAGTAGGAATAGCAAGACTTAAGAAACTAGATCTAGTAAGCTTCTGAAAAACATTCATAATGGGCTAGTCATTAGCTTTTCAAGGTTAGGATCATAGGACAACTCAAGGTGAAAGGGACTTCAGAATACCTTGTAGTCCAAACTGCTGTTCAAAGCAGGATGCTGGCACTGACGTGAAATGCAATGCTTTATCCTGATTACTTAGTAGGTAAGCATTACCCTCACCATACTTATTGGATGTGCCATCACTACCTTCATCCCAAATACATTTGTACCATGATTGCTTTCACATTTGGACTGATGTCTTTATTTTTTTAGACATTCTTTGAATGTCCTTCCTCAGGTTAATAGTCATTCTAGGTGATCTCTCAATGATGTAAATCAACAGTCATCATAGGAAAGCTATTTTGCTGGCATAACTTATGGCCAAACAAGTATACTGAAGTAATGAAACAGTTCCGCTAAAGTTTAACTTGATAAGTGGCCGCTAGCTATATCCTAGTGTTCAGTCAAAGAAATTCACATATAAAATCAAAATGTATTTTTAGTGAAAATCTGTTTAATTAAGTACAATTAGATCCTTTCTATGAGAAGCATGAATTTTAGCATCTACAGAAATATGAGCATTAATTTATTTTTTTTAATTCTTCAGAAGATTTGTGATTGTTATTTGTTCTAATAGACTTGGTTTAAAACAAGTGAAAGCGAGGCAATATGTTTCAAATCACAGTGCATTTTAACTTGTAGTCATTGACAGAACATTGAAAACAATCCATTTATTCATTAGAGAGTGCCAAAAATAACTCAGCAGTTTCTCTTCTGTTTCTATTCATAGATTTCCTCATTTCATGTTAATCATTTCTTTCAGCACTTGGCACCTTGCAAAAGAAATTTAGAACATCTCAAATTATTAGTTGTTAGTTGTTTACTGCATTCTGAAAATAAAAATGAAAACATAATACCACTGTGTAGCAAGTCCCATGTAATGAGATTGGGCATTTGAATAATCTGTAATGTACCCTGTTATTTTGATTAATATCATGAATGTTAAAGTAATTTCAAGCTATGGCAATGCATGCACATAGATACATATTCAGATGTGTGAAGACAAGGTTGTTTAAAGCATATCTTGCTTAAATGTGTAGTTGGAAAGTCTTAATGATTATTTGAAATTAGCATGATAATACTTGAATTTGTTTTGCTTAGTGTCTCTATTAATTGAGCCTCAAAGGTGTATCTATTTGCAAATTTTTAGGATTCCATTTCATTATTAAGTGACTGACATTTCAATAAGAGACTGAAATACTAAGCCACAGCAAAAATTGAAACAAAAATGGTAATACTGATTTGCAGAATAAATCCTGTCCCCAGGGTCTTTTTGAAGAGTACTGTAGTTGTTGTCTCCTAAATTGTTTATTGAAGAGGTTTTATAGTAATGCAACAAATGAAATCCCACAGACAGCATCCTATTTTACACAAATACTGAAAAAAAAAACCCCAACCAAATTTCCAGTGTCATAGTTTATGGTGATCTTGTCCTGAATAAACTCATAAACATTTTATTCTGTCATTCAGTTTATATGTTGCTGTGTCACATTTGGATTGATGGTTGACAGCAATGATGTATAAATTATGCATGCCAATTTACTGAACACCATTAAAGCAAAAGAGTATGGGTAATTTCAATAATTATACATATAAATAGTATTATTAGCTCTGTCAAACTCAGTACCTGGATAGCATGTCAGTATATAATATCCGCTAGGGATTCAAAAGGTTCCGGATTTTGCATGAGGTTGGTGGCTGGAGAGCTTCCAGCTTCCATTTCTACACGGCTAGTATCTATAATCTGCAACCAGACATGATGCTTATGATTCAGAAAAGCTTTGATGTTAGCTGATCTGTCCAGATTCATGTTATATATTTTAGAGAGAAGAAGGTAACAACTGAAAAAATAATTACGTCTTGTAAATACTACACCAGTGGCATTTATGATACAATCATCAAAGAACTGGAGAACCATTTTCTCTGGTTTATTGAAACTTTATTTCAAGTACTTCTTATTTCACAAAGCTCCTCTCAAGTAATATGCCTGGAAATGGATGCTTTCCAGCTAGGGAGGAAAACCTCAACTGTATTGCTGTTTACCAACTTTATTTCAGTACTGACTAAAGGCCCCAGTGTGGTAGATATTGTACAAACACATAAGTGATAACCATGGAAAACTTCTAGTTTAAACAGACAAGGCAGGCAAAGGATTGGACAAACATCTGCCAACATTTTCATTTTCACCAACTAGTTCAGTGTCTGGAATGCTTTAGATGCACTGCACAGGCAGAACAGAGCAAGCCTGTGCAAGTGCAATTCAACGTTCATCTGGGTTTTCCAAATGTTTGACAGATACTGCTGCTAAACAACTGGACATCTACTTTCAAAAGCAGCAGGCTGCAACAAAAGTGGTAGAAGCAGCAGGTGTGCCAAATTATTGTTTTAATTTTAAAACTTAATAACTCAGACACAAAGAGATTAAGTGATTAATATTTCACTCTGAATGAATCAGCCTGGCCACTGGAAATAATAGTACAAAACAGATTTAATGTAACTAATATTGTGATTATTAGTCTGAGTTAAAAATAATACACTCTCTGCAGTCATAATGCTTGAGCAGTGTTCTACATATCCTAATGGCATATTTACATAAAATGCTTATACCCAGACAGCATTCTGATTTTGCCTTTAGAATTCCTTTAAAACAATTTTTTGCATTATTCACTACAAAACCCCCATGCTTTGGCCTTTTTTGTTTGCTAGTTTTTTGAGATTGCTACCCATACATTACTTTCATTCATTCTTCATTCATTTTAAGATAACTTGTAGGTAACAAGAACAGTTCAAATTAAGGAGTGTAAATTACTAAGCATGGAAACAGAAGAAAAATATATAGTACGAAAAGCAACATAAAGCCTATAAAGGGAAAGTAGATTTTATTTTAAAAGATAATGGCCACATATGCTGTGTTACAAAACAGCAACAAAGTGGCAAGAAATTCCACATGACTCAGCAACTCTTGCTCTAGGAGGAAAGTACCAGTGAAGCACAAGAACCTTTCTTTTTGGTCCCTTTGGTTTATAAATTACCCTTTTAGAAAAACAGAGGATTGCTTACTTTGTGTGACCCTGAGGGAAAAGCATGGTGGTCAATGAAAGAGATACATTTCCTTTTCCTTCTTGACAGTAGCCCTCTGAAGTGCCTTCACATAGTTGCCTAAACTGTTCTTTAGTTATTTGGGAAATTCTGGAAAGCAGAGAGCTTCTCAAACTACCTATACATGATCCCTCACAACTGATGCTTAAGCGGACCATATAATATCATCCACACTGTTTTCCCTTCCTTTTTTGTCAGTAGTTTACTAATTCCTTGCCTGGATTACACTGTCAAAACGGGATATGTTAATGAGTTAGAACAAAGCAAATGTTACCACCTACTGTCATCTGATAGCAATCACTCATAATTACTAAACCAGATGCCATCATGCACTTGCACCATGACTATACTATATACAGCTGAACTGAATCAGCTAAGCCCTAAGGCCACAAGAACTATGCTGAATTACAGTAATTCCAGATTTGACCCTTCTTTTTGGATTTTGGCGTGTGCGTCACATCACATGTTCTGACCAAGACGGCTTACATTTGCAGAGCCATCTGTAAGTTCTACTTCAGAAGGACAGAAGTAATTTAAGGTAGAGCTTCTGCATCTCTTTGCGGATCTCTGCAATGTGACAAACTGCCAGGTTAGAAGCAGTCTGTCAGAATCATTCTCACCAAGCTATGCCCTACCTCTCCTGCCCAAGGATACCTTTAAACACTGTTTTCACCGATAACAAGCTCTAAAAGGTAGTGCTGTAACCAGGAAAAACTTCCATCTCTAGTTTTATTGTACAAAGGTTATTATCTAGAACTGCCAAAGGAACAGTTAAACTTGAAAACAGACCTGCTGGAAACACCCCCTAAAAGGGTTCTTAATCCCTGATGGACTGGTCATGTCCCTCAACCACAGAGACACAAACCACTGCTTAACATGCAAAGAGGTGAAGAACCTTGCCCAGGTTTTCTATAAATCACACAAAAGATTCAAACAACTAGTCAGACTATAGCTCTGTCCAGCCACTTTTAAAGCCACAGAGTAGTAGCTGTTATCTGTTGCCTGCTGTATTCTAGTTGTATAAAATCAAGTTTTACTTGAGCATGCCTGTAGTCACAGGTAGTACAATCAGACCACTGTAACAGTCTTACTTTTCACTGATTGTATGATGGGAATATATTTTCAGAAAGTTTTCATAGCTTTCCTTAAGACTTCTCTTCTGGATAGGAATAACAATCATACTACTTACCTGTATGCCTGATTTACTTCATAGAACCTCACCACCAGGGACAGTCAGAAGTAAAAACTGAATACAATGCAGCTGCCAGACTGCTCCCCACATCCCTAGTATATGATTACTAGTGTGACTGTGGGTCACTGTCCACTCTGTCCCTTCACAGCAGGAAGATTTCTAAATGTTATTCACTACTGAAAAGATAGCGTAGTAATTCCACATGTAATTCCATTTCTGCCTGAAAACACCCTGCTGCTCATAACCGTAACCACTTATATGCAAACCAGAGCCAGCCAAGTCTAAGGTCAATAAACTGACGAAGTTGCAAAATATTTGCTGTATTATACAGCTTGAGGAGTGAACAGGAGATAAGGAAGAGAGGACAGGATAGTGTTTTCTTCCATGTTTGTTTTTTACCAGTTTGTAGATTTCAGTGATGTTTTTACACTTTTTATAACCACCATCCTTTACAAAAGTTCTTTTTGAAACTGAAAACTTAAGTTAGAAGAAAAAATTTAGACACATATACACAGATTATTCAAAGTGCCGATTTTATTGATGTTATTCTAGAAATAGTTCCAGACAAATAACCCACTAAAATTTGTGATCATTTGGAAGCCAGTCAAGATGAAAAATTCCTGGACTGTTTTTCTGAAATACTCCCAGTGACTCCTTGTGCTCCTTTCATGCAATGGGCACTTTGGAATGAACCTCTGTTGACTACTGAACTCTACTGGACTATTTCAGCTCTTTGAGATAAAAGCCACAAGAGACATAACACAATTTGACAAGAGACACAATTCAGAACAGTTTGGGAGGGCAGGGATTAACACTGGCTCTGAGTTCCTAGTTTTTCAGGGATCCAGTGTTGAACTCAGTGGTTATCTATGGGCTTTTAGCATTGCCAGAAGCTGGGATATGCAACCCCTGTACCTTGTGAGCTGCAAGCAGTACTGTTGGGATGCAAAGGCAGGCAGCAGAAAGCCACACAACATTTTCCCAGGCTGATGCTGCAGTAGGGGATGAAGACCTCTCCCATGCCACCAGTCACAGAGATTCAAAACAGAGACTTTAACCTGTGCACATCACATGTCTGTCAAGCACTTCATACACTTACAGAACCCTTTGACTGTTTATGTATACATTAATATAGACATCTATGTTTATATACACACATATATGTATATAAGGAAGACAAAAAGCTTTGACTAAGAAATTTCTTTAGATAAATGAAAATCAGTATGTGCAGATACAGCAGCTAAACTCAAACTCTACCCAGCTGACAAAACTGATGTTTAAATGAATTAATTTTTAACTCCTGATTGCTTTATAATTCTTGTATGTAACAGGTAAAATTTGGTATGAAAACACCACAAACCTGACTATTATTCCAAGTTATCAGTTGTAGAGGTGTGTGGACAAAAAGAAAAGAAAAAGGCAATAAAAATCCTGTTTAGAAAGATAGAGGAAACTGTAAAAAGTCAACAACTTGGTAAATAGAAAGGGGAAAATTGATAGGGAGAGAAGTATCTGCAAAATTTTAAGAGAGTAAAAAACAAATATAAAGCTGTAAAAAATTGTTTGGTATTGTGATGTTAATAAACATCCCAACATTTTGCAGGTCATTTCAGGCAGGTACTAAACACACATAATTTTCATAGGAAGTGAAGAGACGCAATCAGATTCTAATATAAAAAAGTCAGTTGGCAGATACCCCGGGTAAGTAATGAATGGAGATTAGGTCCCTTTATTAAAAAACATGCATACTTCTCTTGACTTGAGGCGTTTCCCTTGTCTAGTAGCTCTCAAGAACAAGAAGTCCTAAAGAAAACTTAGTATTCGAGTTCCACTTCATTGGTAAAGCAAATTGGAATTTACATTATTGATGAGAATTACTTCCTCATTTATGTCCTAAATTAAAATCCAGTAAAGTAAAAATGGTATTTTCCTTCCTGTGGCAATTTTTCATTATTCCTTACAAATCATCGATCAGAGCCTATGCTGAACTAAGTCAGCTGAGCCTCACCGGCACAAGAGCCACTCTGAACTAAATCAGTTCTAGATTTGGCCCTGTTTCCTGAATTTTGTCTTTTAATGAGGAACTGCACAGCAGAAGAAAATTCACGTTTGTTTCCTGTCTTACTAGCAATTAACTGACAATCTTTATGTAGATCCACAGTAGATTCAGATCCAGGACAGTGGAAGAAGGGAGAAAAACTGGGCCTAAGGGAAATAGAAGTATTGCCTAAGTGATCTGCCTATTGAAATTATAATTGCCCCAGAAGGGAAGAAAATTAGTCTCTGTCAGTGAAAATCCAAGACACTTTTCTAGCAAAACATGAACAAATTCAAAATATCTGGGTGATGAAAGAATCCTTAAAAGTTTTGAGGTTGACTCTAGATCTAAGTTTATACCAGCGGTAGTCCTGAGACATCTGTTTGGACTTGGACATGAACTTCAATAAATTGGAAAGTTTTTCAGACTAGACACTGTCAGTGGGTCTGGATAACAGATATTCTGACTTTGAGAGCTGGATGTGAACTGGAGTTCTTCTAGCATATAAAGTGCTCTGATCCAAAAGATTTATTTAAGATCCAGTCAAATTATGTCTCATCTAAAACCAGGAGTGATATAACTGAAGCTGCAAACACATGGGAAAGCTTCTTGCAAAATAACTCTACACAAACTAATTCCACAAAAAGCTACAAACAAGCAGCATATGTAGTGCATCATAAATGATCTGTGAGTGATTGAACAAGCTGACCCAGTTAAAAAACTAAGAGCAAAGACCTGAATTATACATAGTTTATTAAACAGAAATTATCCATTGTTCACATACAGTCACTGCTACAGGACATCAACTCTATAACTCTCTTATTTTCTACTTTTTGATAACACACAGCCACTCCATCATTTATCTTTTATTTGCCTCCCAGACCTATTCAACCTCTACCCCATACGAAATCCTAAGCAAGTGCAGGAACTTCTGGTTAACACAGAGCACAGCTAATTTGTAAGTTTTCTGCAACAAGCAGTCTCTCTAACAGCCATGCCACTCCTTCCAGGCGAGGTTGCCTCACTACTTGTGCTTGCTCTATTCCATTACATTTGTTTTCTGTTACCAGTGTTACCCCCTCCAGGGTCTATCAATCTGTTAGCTCCTTGCACAACCTTGCTACGCCTCGTTTTACGATACAACCTTCAAACATATTGCCATCTGCCTGAGTTCATTTCCCATTCATCTAGCAGACATTTCTAAAAATGCTCGGTTTCTTGTAGTCCTAAACTTAGTCTTCCTTTGTCCTTGGAGAAACGAGTGGCATCTATATCTTTCTGAACATCTGGAAGTACCTAGTACTGCATGAGCATGCCATAAACAGGTGAGTGAATCATCACAACAGCCATCGTGATGTCAAGGTGCTCTTCCTGTTCCACATTTTTGTTACCATTTTGACACAACAGATTATAACCACCTTGTCGTAAGTTCTTGTCTGACTACATGCCAATGTTTGTCCCCTGTTCATAACCCCTGCAAGCTCTAGGCTTCTGTTTAGCTGTACATTAGCAATTAAGATCCTGTTTTGACCTTTTTGTTACCAGATATTAAAAAAAAAAAAAAGTTAAATGTCATTGCACAACTATGAAATAAAAGCAGTGACTGCAGTGTAAGCACAAGTTAAACAGGGTTGGAACCCTAGTGGTATATGAAAAGACCAAATCTGCCTAACTAGACACCAAAACCAACTTCATGGGCAGTTACCTCACGGAATAAAACCTGACCTCTTAACAACCCCATAATGGACCCAGACTGAATAGCTTTAAAGAAAGATAAATGAGTCTTGCCTCATGCAACAAGGAAAGAGTGCTAGTGGGAAAACAAGAAGCCAATTCAACAGTTCTAAACAAAGTAGATGAGCCCTATGCATCTGCAGGTAAATGAAGGGTTAAAGCTCTCTCCAATAGCCAGAGGCTCCAGAGCTGCTGAGAGTACCTGATTGTCAGCATCTTCTCTCACACCCAGATTCATCAAGAACTGGGAGAATGCACCTTTTTCCTCTGAGGAAAAAGCATAAGCATCTTTTTGTGTTTATATATGTACACACACATATCTATGCACACACATATACAGGAGGTAGTTTTAAGTGTGAAGCAGAAATACAGTTTTATCCTATTAATGGATCTGTGCCTGACTTGTGTTTTTGCATCGGTTTCTTTCATTTTTACAACCGGGATAGTATTTGCCAGCCAGCACATCTCAAAAGACTGTTAATGTTGACATTTACTTACTCTCTGCACAGAAATGTGAAAGACTAACTACACTTCTCAATAACTAGGCTGGACTAGATTTACCATTTTTTTGTTTGTTTTACTGAATATTGTTCCCAAAAGCATTTTTAAACACATCTGACTGGGATATTTGCATACTCAATTTACTTTATACAAGTGCAATGTTTTCTGGTACACGCTTATGAGAAAGCAGCTAAAGAAAATACATTAGAAGCAATATAATAGCGCAAATGACCCCAGCTATCCTCCAGCCTTGGGAAAAGCAATAAAATGAACTCCCCTTGCAGCTGAAAAGTATATTTAAGAGAGTGGCAGGGCCATGGAAAGGTCCTACTACAGATTCCTCAGGTGCCCTCTGCAGATTTACACCTTGGAGCTATTTTTACTGGGTCCTCTGTTATCCTTTACATGGAACTAGTGAAAGGAAGGTAAGAAAATTTACCCCTTTCTATTTTTAAACTGAATTCAAAGTAGTTCCATTTTCCCTTTATGATTTTAGCTGAAAGTCACCACCAAAATAGTGTTTGCACTTCAAGATCAGCAAGGTGTGGGGGGAAGATAGCCTGAAAAGAGAAAATATCCTCAGAAACAGGAAAGACTAACAGAAACACTTGTTAGAATTTTGCAGTCAGGACCAAAATTGACCTGAGAGAATACTTTTAATTGAACTCTGAACCATTGTAGAACAATTCACTTGATTTAGAAAAGAAGTTGAATCCCAGATGACAGAAAACCTGCCATAAATTTTATATCCTGGAAAAAGGAAAACGTGTTCCTGCAGGGTTTGAGTCAGTGTTGCCAATTCCCTTCGTCCAATACATCCAGCTGCCATAGCAAGCAGCGTGTAGCAGCTTTCTCAGAAAAAACCCACCCAAGAAAAACTACAGCTAAGATTTATTCTGTGCAAGAAAGAACTTTTTAACTTCAGGAAAACAAGGTTTACTGCTGGTTTCTTCTAGGAACATGAGACTTGCAGCTTGGCAGGAAAAGGAAGGAAAAGTTTGGAAGAGTACTTAATATGCAAGAAATTACAGATGGAAAATACTTATTAGATCATTTAGCTCACTCATTTTCCAGTGCAGGATTGTTCTCTATGGTAACGTAACAGTGATTCCATTAAAGTTACCCACTTAATCTAACTAGTCAGAGTTTATCATTCCAGGGAGCATTAGCACTGGCAGGAAAAATTGTTCCCTCAGTCATCTTTATCAACTGCTTTCCAAAGCTGACAGAGATAAGGATTGAACCACTGTGGTATTACATAATGGCGCTAGAAAAACAAGGATAATGCATTTTCTTTTTGAATTGTGTCTAACGTGATGAAAAAAATTCCACTGACCATGCCATATGCAGGCACAGGATGTAAGGGTTAACATATAGCCTCTTGTAGCCAGTGTGTCATATTATAAAGATGAACTGAAACTGTAAAATGAGAAGGAAGAAAAAAGGAAAAATAAAAGATTAAGGAAATAATTTTTACTGTTCCCTTTCAGGGCTCTTTCATTATCTGTGGGAGGAGCTTCCCATAAACCTCTTGATTGCTTCATTAAAATTCTCTCTTCTAACTCTCTCTCACCATGAAAACAGCACGGTCACTGATACAACTGCCTATCAACTTGACTAACGTTATTCCATTGTTTCCCTTGGTTCCCTCTTTCATTACTTCCTTTATTTATTATCTTACCTTTTCTTTCAACCCTGCTAAGGATATAGGCCACCTTTTGATTCTGTGCAGACCCCTGAAAAATAATGTTCTAGTTATTGACTGAAACGTACCATAATAAAGTATTACCCTACAATAATATACAATAAAGCCCCAAAAGCACTACTAGTTTTCCATTTTTCCCCAGCATGATGAACAAGCTCAGCCACATTTCAAAACTATAAGCACTACGGATTTTTATTGCTTTAAAAATCTTTTCATCAGGAGATATCAGTTGTATATACTAAGTAAAGAGTAGCTTTCCTCAGATTCGATTTTCATCCTCATCAAGATGACTTCACATTTCCAACAAGTTTCAAAGGTTGCTATCAAGCCTCCAACTTGAGTTGACAACATAAGCCTACTCTATTTAAAGCAGTTTTCCCAAATAATTAATTTTTCATTATACTTGTCAGCTAAGTTTTAAAGCAAATTTACCCCCTTACGTAGTTGTGCTATTACACAGAAGCAAACAAAAAACCATGGATCTGGAAAGCTCAATAATTTTCATTCTGGAAGCCCTGCAAGCAGAAACTGATATTGAATATGCTTGGAATGACCTTTGTTGTTGTTGTTACTGAGAACCTAGTTCTCAAATATTTTAGGACAACACTGAAAAATTTTAGCCAGCAAAGTAACCATGACTCCAGTCCCTAGAAAATACACTTTCATTTGCTGCAGGTAGGGCACAACTGAGGCCATCACAAGCAGGTGTTCACTAGCCTATCTCCATGGGCCCTTCTATCAGCTGAGCAATCAGCTGCTGCTGCCTGACCAGTTCTACTCTCCAGAAAGAGCATGAGGCATAGGGATACTTGCTGCATTTTGAGATTATATATCTGGAGAGGACTCTTTGCCCTCCCCAAACTAGACAAAGAGAGTTTTCATCTTAAATCCATGAAAGTTGGATATTTCTCAGGCATAACAATGTTTGGAATGCTACTTTTCATGACTGACTACAAATGTAACCTCAGAGTAAATTTACAATAGATTAGGAACTTTGTTGTGAATCTTGTGGTTTACCTCTAACTTCAAAAAGTATTAACTGCTTTTCTTGCTTCTGCTTATTTGTAAGGTATATTGTTATGAGATTTAAATTAATTTACATCTTTTTTCCACTTAGATAGAATGGACCTAACTCGTTTTGTAGATCAGATACCACAACTGAGTTACATAAGGGGAAAAGCCTGTGCAACATCTATCTCAATAAGAAAAACAAGCACAAATATCTCATCACTTTGCTGATAATGATAAATCTTCCTCTCTCTTTCTAATCTTCAGTAAAATCCTGAACAACATAAAAACTGCTTCAGGGTTTTATGAGACTCACGGCAAAGCATCACGTGGCACCATAGTAAAACTGATTCATCTTGACCTCTGCTTTCACGACTACATATGAAAATACATTCCCATAAAAACTGTACCTATCACATACCCATATTTATACTGCATGCTTTCTGAAGCAATATGCAGAGATGCTTCAGATAGCTGCTAAAATGAGATTAAAACTGGTATTTCAACTACAGTTCAAGAGTATATATGATCACATTCTTAATCTTTTGGGTTTTATCTTGCATTAACAGTTTTCTAGCGTTGATAAATTATTCTTCACTCAGACACCATTTTGTGTACGTTAAATGTGAAAAATGATCGCTGCCCTTTTTGTATAGCCTTGTAAGAGAAGAGCAAGTATCATGTGATGTCAATATCAGTGCAAAGTAACTAATGAACATGTATATCCCTACCCCTCATACACCATTCTGATAGATCCGTATTCCTCCTGATATTAGAGGTTTTATTTGGTTCTCATTTGGGGTTCACTCTCCAAGCACAATGACAGGCAGCAGTTCTGTTGCCTGGTAGATCCATGGTTCTTATCTTGGCCTCAGGGCTCCAGCTTCTTCATACAATATGCCCTGCTTCTCTGCTCCAGTTAAAAACAAAGACTAGAAATAGTGAATCATTCATACAGAACTAAATAAACCGTGAGTGCAGACATTTACCATCGCCCCCAGCGAAAGCCCAAAACATTCAGTGTGACCTCATGCTTTTTTCTCACCCTCTTGCAGCTAGTGAGCTGTTTGGCTGCCACATACAGAGCCTGAAGGCATTGAGCAAATAGATTTTCAGCAGATCTAGAGTCTTCATCCCTCCTCCTGCAGCAGCTCTAAGGGAATACTATGGACTCTCCCTTTCTCAGGAAAGACTGACACAAAGAACATCAGTGGAGAAGTGAGGGCAGGAGGGGCTACAAACATCAAATACTCACTCCACAGAATAGAAAGTGTATTTGATAGTGGGTTATTATATTCCACTTTCGTTTCCTTGCTATTAATAACCCACTATCAAAATGTCAAAGGAGTAAGTAGGGCTCAGATCATCTCAGCAGCTTGGCAACCTAGAAATACCCAGGAAGCACAAAGGGAAAGGGAGTGCTATAAACCCTACAGATTGGCACATAGTCTCAACATGCTCACATAGTCTCACAGCTCCTTTTGCACAGAGAGAAGCTAAGATAATTGCAGGCACCACATCGCCTGCTTGCTTCTTGGTCTGTATTAGAGAAAGACAGGATTTCAGAATAGTCTAAGTATTTGTATGAAATATGAACATAACTTCTTTCTTTGAAGTCTTATTACTCCTGCACTTAGAACCATAGAGAACTAAGCTTTTATCCACTGAATCATGTTTCTGCAGTGATCGACTCAGAGTTAAACCATTTTTTTCAACATATATCTGCATACTTTACAAAAAGTAGCACATACACTAATTCCTTATCATCAGGACCATAGCTAGGTTGCTATCATCCAGTAATCCCTATTTACAGGCTTTTCAAGGCTGTAAATCAAACATTTTAAGCATGCAACAGGCTCTTTATTAGTTTTGCTGTGCATCATTAGCTCTTCTACCCTTGCAGTCATACCAGTGACCTAGAAAAGACCAAGTGAGAAAATCACAGGAGAAACAAAATTAGGTGAGGTGGGAGAAACAAAAAAAAGTTTACAATTTTTAGTGACAGGAAGATCTTGAAAGCATGTGTGCCCTCTTGCCTGTGGAAGTTCAAGAAAGAAGGCCAACATGGGGAAAAAAATCCCTAACCAAATTTGTTAAACAATAGCAAGAAGAGACAAGATGGATATTTCCAAGTCAGATTTAACTTCTAATTTCTCCTCAGTGTTTTTATCCGAGTGAAATATATGCATGCACTGAACTTCACACAGTGAACACTGATTTTGGAAGTATTTGTAGAATCAGGTCTTTACCATGTCTCGCTTTTAAATGATTTTCAAGCACTTTCTGACACGTAACATGCAATTATTACAACCCAGAATTGCTCTAGTTTGAAAAAACACAAGATGAAGACCACAAAGTTGTTAAGTATTCTGTGTAATATCATAAATAGCTTTTCCATTATGATTGAAAAATGTTCTGCCGTGAAAACAGAGAAAGGGGACCAAACGGCAGTCCTTCTGCCAAAGTCATGCCTAACAGAGAGGACTTCCTTGAAAAGGGACACAAGCAAGACTTTTGTCATGTTTAAAGAAGTAGGTTCTTCCTCGTCTCCTGATCAGCAAGTGCCTGCAGTTGCTTTCTGAAGACTTTAATAACATCTATATAAAGGGAAGGAAGGAGCAGGCCTGCTTTCCGGCTCCTCAGAACCAAAAATCACTGGTCCTCTTCAGCATCACTTTCATGTCCCTCACCATGGCTGACCAGGCTCACATCAAGCTGGACCCTCTTTGCAGCAGAACATTAATGGGTGACAGCTTTTGGGAAACAGATTCTTGTTTGCACACATTAAGAATGACATGGGTTAGGGTGTTGCAATTCTCCCAGCACAATACATTTCATAAATTCTACCTTTTAATTATCTAAAACCACTGAATTATGAAGCAACTACATTAGAGATACAAACTGTTCATTATGTAGTCAAGTTTTGCAAGTTTAAGGGGCTATAAAGACATACAAATTTTATTAGAAAAACAGACTATATGTGGGACTGACACCACTTTATAAGCTACGCTATTTGGATCTGAAGTGATAAAATACATCAATGTCATCATGTATTGCACTTCCATTGTGTAGCAAATTTTTTTGTCTCTCTCTCCCTCATATCCTTATTCTCTAATATGTACAAATTCTATTCTATTCTGTCAATGTTATTTGGAGTATTTGATCTTAAATTCATTTTATGACACAAGCAAATTTATATTCTTGTCTTCATCCCATTTTATGAGTCATTTATAAGAAAAGATAGTGGACCTAAAACTAATCCCTGCTGTTCAGCCATTAATGTTTTTTCTTAATTGAGAATGTTTCATTAATCGTAACATTCTGCCTCCTTCTTGCCAAGGACCTTTTTTGGTTTCTTTTTCTTTTCCTAGCATCTTTACTTCCTTAAGTACCACTGAGGATTCCTTGGGAAGACACAAATATTGTCATCTGCAAACTCTGAAATACAATGGAAATGAAAAATAACTTTTTCAGGTGGAAAGACTGGTAGACTCCACTTTTACATCTTTTCCATCAGAAATAATTTTAATTAGTTCTTTTCAATGCTGAACCCAAGTAGAACAGCCAAGAGATTCCTTTTCAGTCATACCTCTTCTCAAAAACACCAGAAATTATCTTCAGTTAATTGTTTGTTACATGCATCCTCAATCACTTAGCAGGGAATTCCTTTCTTGAAAAATGTTAGAGTATCTGTAGCAATAAGAAAAAAGAGCGTATGTATGTATGCATTTATTTTTTTATTTATTTATTTTCATAGTACCACTTAGGTCTAATTCCCAAATCTTTATGTCTGCATGGAAATCTTCTGAAGTCAGTAGGACTGCATACGGCTACAACTATTCTGTCATACTGAGGCAATTTATATTGGCTTCTTTTAGAAGAACAGCAGCTGTGTGTGAGAACAATTCTTTGAAAATTCATTAATACCAGTCTACAGCTTTATGCATTCTCCATGGGTGTTGACCTTCCAAAAGGAGAGTTTAATGTTTTCTTTCACCATTTTGCCATGAGACAGTTTCCAGAGTTGCATCAAAATATTATGGCCACTAGATGCAAAGCCCACAGCCAATACAAAATTAGTTATCAAGTAAAAAAAAAATTAAAAAAAAAACCAAACCAGTCATCTTTATAAAGTATCTTAAATTTGGCAGAATTTATTTTGGCACCGTATGGATTTCCTAGTTTTATCATCATACCTCCCTTAGGTAGTCTTGAGGTTTTATCATCAGCTTCCTCTTTCTGCACTTAATGGCAAATGGACATTTCTAAGGTTAGTATTTTAGAAGTAAGATGACTTAGATCTCTCACTTAAAGTTTGTATTGATACTTGGTGAACCTTTCTTTGCTGGCCACAAAACTCCCTGAAATTTACCCATTTTAGTGTGCTGGATGTATAGCAATGAAACCAGTATTTGAACACTCCTGGAGACAAAAGGAATTCTGAAAGTTGGACCAGATCCCATGTTGGGTTCTAGGACAGAGGGAAAGTTATAGGAGGTGGAAAAGGTAGAGTATTTGTAACTATCCACAGGTAATCTTAACACTGGATGACATTAAAATGACTGGTCATTCCACATACAAAAGCACCACAACAAAAGCCCCAAACTCTCTTCTCTGGTTGCTAAAGAGGTGCTCACCCAAACATACCTTGCTCTTGTGGCTTGACTCCATCATGTCAGCGCATATAGCTCAAATAATGTTAAAAAATACCTTCTCAGTGAAGCTTCCATCCAGGTTTATTCCTCTCAATCCCTCAGGGTTTTCATGTTAGTTTTATTCTTCCCCAAGCAAGGCTAAATGTACAGTGGTCTGTATGAATGTCAGCACTCCTATCCAGATGCTCACTCTTCACCAGTGATACCATAAAATTGCTAGTGTCCTCTGCCAGTTGTCTTCCTGTGAAACAGGAATATGTACCTCCATGCCTGTGTGGTAGATGTGCATGCATATTGTCCATGTTACAGCTTTAGTGTTACATTAGCCTGTAACAGCTGATGACATTTTAACAAGAATTGCTTTAATGAAGTTATTAAATCAGTAAATATGTACTTCAAGGCACAACAGAGAGATCTGATTTAACTGGAAATGGATTAAATTAGCATGTTTACAGGAAAAAAATGGTTAAATACACATTTAAACTTTCTATATCCTGTTCAGTGCAGTTATAAAAGATCTCTACTCACAGACATGTATTTACACACATTTTTAACATTTTTCAGAACATTCTGCTTATAGTTGTGTATCTGCCATCCCCTTTCTTTCTTATCTCTCAAAGAGAAAGACTTTCCAGAAAGAAGACGCTGATGGGCTGCTGTGTGTGTACATCAGTATCCTCTGCTGAAGGGACACTGACCCACCAGACCCTTTGGGATTGCTCTAGAAGATGCTTCAGAGGCTCGAACTGGCAGAACAGCAAGGCAAATCCCTTTCTGAAAACAGCTGCGGTATAACCCAAAGAGAGACAGTATCACCCTGAGTCCTGGAGGACGGTGCTTTCAATATGGCTATATTTCCCCTGTCTTACTTGTTCATGGAAATCAAGAGTGTTACACTGACCAGAAGTTAGGGTGACATTTGATATGGGTTTTTTAAATTATTTTTAACTTTTGTAAGCTGTCTTCGTGGGCTACGTTTTTAGCTTCTTTTAATGTTGTCGTGGTTAAACCCCAGCCAGTAACTATGCACAACACAGCTGCTCACTCACTCCTCCCTTCCCCTCCCGCCCTCGGTGGGATGGGGAGGAGAATTAGGAAAAATGAAAAGTGAAACTTGTTGATTGAGATAAGAAAAGTTTAATAACCCAAATAAAATGTAATATATAATAATAATAGTAATGAAAAGGAAGATAACAGAGAGACAAAACCCACGAACAGACCAGTTGATACACAATGCAATTGATCACCACCTGCTGAGCAGTGATCAGTCCCTTCCAATCAACTCCCCCAAGTTTATATACTGAGCATGATGTCCTACGGTATGGAATATCCCTTTGGCTAGTTCGGGTCAGCTGCCCTGGCCATGCTCCTTCACAGCTTCTTGTGCACCTGCTCACTGACAGAGCATGGAAAACTGAAAAACCCTTGACTGGGGATAAGAATTACTTATCAACAACTAAAGCATAGGTGTGTTATCAGAATTATTCTCACACTAAATCCAAAACACAGCACTGTACCAGCTACTAGGAATAAAATTAACTCTGTCCCAGCTGAAACCAGGACAAATGTACACAAAGAGAAGTTTCGTAAGACAATGCTAGTCATGAGATGACATTGTCATACCTGAATGAACACCAGCATGCTGTTACAAAGGTGCACCTATTTTAACCACAGCTGTCACATTGCACATGGTACTCTTTATGATGAACTGCCTTAAATCTTAGGTTTTATCTTTTTCTGTTTCTATTTCTATTTCTTTTCTTTCCTGCTGTGGTGTGTTTTTTATTCATTACTGGTGGCAAGCTTGTCCTCATTTTATTTTTTTCCTCCTGCTGAGGTGCAGTAAAATAAATTAGTTTAATACATTTTATAAAGGTAGTTGATTTAATTTTCCCTTTGGTATGTCTGAAAATACAACCACTTTAATAAATTGGTATTAAGATAGTTGGGTTTAAATGTTTCATAATTTTCTACCTGCTGTGGAAGATGCCAAATACTTTAGTCAAATATTTTAGAAGTGTTGGAATTAAATTTTTTCCCTTATATTGCTGCCCCGAAGATACACATTTGGCACACTAAGGATTTATTTCTTGAAAATATGAGGAAACTGTGTAGCCTGGTTGGTTTGATTGCTTTGATTCTAAGCTGTTCAGAGCTTAGAAATAAATTTCAACTGGGAAATACAGTCCTCTCAGAAATAAAGCTTTTCACATCAGAATATCTATATCTATGTCTAGTTATAAATTCTTTAAGAGCTTTTTCTGTTTTTACCTATAGGAGTGTTATGTACCTCTAGATCAATAAAAGCCTGACACAGAGAAGTATATAGAAATCTAAGTCCTATTTCAATGGGGATTTACATGCTCAGAGTAAAAAAGCAAGCAATTCAGGTCTGAAAGCTTTTTCATTGTCTAGGCAAAATCTCTTAGTCATCCAGCTTCATGTAGCAGATGCTCAGTCACCACTCAGAAATACACACAGCAAATAATGCTTTTGATGACAACAGTATTATGAACAAAATAGATGGAAGTCTTCAGATACCCAGCTGGGATAAATAATCATAGCTTCTTGACTTTAATGTATGTATGGACAACTTGCTTCCATGACTCTTTGTCTGAAGAGAGAAGTAAGGATGCCCCAAGTATTCTACACAGAAATTAATGAGTTTTGTAAGGTGGCATAGGAGACATGCTTCGAAATATTATAGCAAAAGCACAGAAAAGGAAAAGGTGTGGTCTCCTTGAATATTTTTATCTCAAGTTCTCAGATTTGTGTACATTCAGAACAAAAATGCAAAGGTAGCACACAGAGTTGTATGCTTCCTTTTGACTAAACAGGAGTATGTTCTGTATCACTTAATGGCCTCATTACAGTTCTTTCTGTGGTGAAAATAAAATCATTCATGTGGAAAAAAAGATAGTATGGGAGTTTAGGTATATAATAGTTATGCTCAAGCTACCAACAACATAATCTAGTCATGAACTAACTGATGTTGGCAGACTGCATCCGTGCTCCGCCAGCATTTAAAAACGGAAATCTGTAACACAAGAGTCCATGAAGAATTATAACCAAGCAGAGAAAAAGAAAGAAGAAAAAATAAATCTATTTCAGTACTGTCACTATTTTTTTTCAATATTCTAAGATAATATAAAACATCAGAGGAGACTATAAACCAAAAATCCTAGAATGGAAATTTTCCTGAGAAAAAATAGAGAAATATTTAATCATATGTGGCTTAGCGTCCAAAATCATCAAGTTATTGTTTATTTGGATCTTATTCCAACAATCAGATCTAAGACACTTGAATGTATTTACAGCTGGATGATGACTACCTAGAAATCTATGCCATAAATTAATTGGGATGCAGTCTGAGGTACAGTACAAGGTCTGGCAACAATTAACTGCATCACCACAGTTCAGCTGTCATGCTTCTGTTGATAACACGTTTTTTGGTAAATAATGGATGCAATTATATTAAAAAATGCAAAATCATGATGAAATACTCAAGACCAGATAGTTATAAATACTGTTCATATATAGGCATGCAAACGTTATGGAATGATTCTAAGCACAGTCTAAACTCTCTGTATTTAATGATTTTAGCCATGTTTGTTTATATCAAATAATTAATTTTAGATGTGTGTGCAAATATACAAATATCATATTCTTATGTACTTGTTTTAAATTCCACAGGAAAAAGATACCCTTTGCCAAATTATATAGCAGGGTATAATGACTTAACAATTATTTCAGTTTCTTTCAGATAAATAGAAGATATTTCTTTTCTGAACATGATTTCTTTTCCCCACTAACAATCTGCTGAGACATTTCTCTGCTGCCAGTACCAAGAAGTCATAAAGTTGAACACTCCAAGTTTTTCTATACCATCTGTCACACAGACCGTTTTCTTGACCTTCCCTCTGTATCATGACAAATACATTGCACTGATATTTTATAAGAAACTGAACACTCATGCTGTATTGTCAATGGTTGTAGCCTCCTTAGCCCATCATTGCTATCACTGCACTCAGGACACAGCTGAACATGACTACAATGGGATCCCCCTGCAACAGGTAGGTCCTGCCTCTCAGCACAAAGAAGTCCAGCCTCTTGTGGGATGATCTGGAATAGACTGCTGTGGCTTTAAAACTCTATCGTATTTGAGTACAGGGAAAAGGTTTGAAAACTGTTAACATAAGCAGAGGATAAATGCCATTATACTCAATTAAAAGCAGATAAATATCATTTGCCATCATTAAGTTTAACCCTAACTGTCTAACAAAAATATGTCAACAAAGCAGATGAGAATTTTTAGCAGCAACGCGTGTTGTCTCCAGCTTGAAGTGCACCTCTGACATTTCAACTCTTCACCTCTTCCCCATTTCATTCTCCCCTCTTCCATTTGTCTTAAAATAAGGGAAAAGAAATTGCTTTCTGGTTTCTAGAGGTGATCAAAAGAAGCCTCTGAGGCATGTAATTAACACAATATATTAATGGCACAAAAAGTGCACTGCAGACAGGGTCTAGCTTCCCCCAAAGCAGTCAGATTGACACTACTTCCTAACAAGGTGTTGCAAAGGTAAAAATCCCATGCAGCAAACTCCATCCAGCCTCACCATGTACTCAGCCTCTCCCACTGATGAAACAAATAGACCTCAAACAGAAATTTCGCATTTGTGATAATACTTGCCTTGGAATAATAGCTATGATAATGTCCAGATGGTAAGGAAAAAAAAATAAATCTCAGGGTATAATATATTTTCTCATAGCATTTTTCAAAGCACTGTATTTTTCAGCTTTTTTTTTTTTTTTCATAACAGTTATTCTGTTACTTTGAATTAGCACTTGCTTATCTCTAGGCTTTAGCTATGGTTTGATGACTGGACTGAAGTTTAGTTTTAAAAAGTATAAACAGCATAAATAATAAGAAAAAAATAATCATCTGAAAAACTGACATCCAAGAAACATTTTACTGAAGATCAGATAGTTCAGTTTTCCTTTTGTGAATCCAAGAAAAAGGGCTGATTACGTTTTTCTAAACTCTTCTCTAAAGATAATCAAGGTCTTTTTAGGTAAGTGTTTTAACATAGAAGAAAATTACCTTAGGTGAACAACAAAAAATATGGGAATTAGTTTGGTATTAGCAAAGTTTTCCACACCCAAGTAATTAAATGCTTTTTTTTTGTATCATGCAAGTACAAAGGCAAATCTAAAGCAGTCTTCTTTTATTTGCCCCAGATTTTAAAAACAAGGCACTCTTGTTTTTAAAAGGCGGTGCATACAACAGTTTGCTCTGTAATTCAGTAGTCACTTTTCATTCTCTATTCTGTCATTCCTGCTAGCATCAGGATGGAAAAGTTTGAAATTAATAATATTTTTAGATAATTCAAAAGACAATTTAGCTCAGTTTTTATCTTTAGTAGTGGTTGAACCAGGAAAAGTATAAAAGAATCTAAACTGCAAAGGTTATCACTGGTTCTTTTTGCTTAAAGAAAGACTCAGAGCTCACAGTTAGTTTATGACAACCTGAGAAACAGAAGTAAATTATAAAATTCAGTCAGGTCCAGTTTAAAATATATGTCATAGTGTGTCATCAATTTGTGTAAATATTTATAAAAATATTTGTTTATTAAATAAAATAATTAACATTGTCATCTACCTTCTTAATCCGCCAAAAATAATAAAATATTTTGATATCCCTAGGAGAACATTAGGAAGTCTCTCTACTGGCTTTTGTGCACACTTTAGGAGTATTATGAGCACAGATTAGTGACCATTTATTTAAGTGCTATCTTTAGGGAATGCTCAAAGGTAGAATCTAAGCCAGCAACTGTATGAACATTCATAAAGTTGACGGCAAACAAATAATTAAATATAATGCATAAGGCGAGGCAACGTTATTCTTTATTAGTATCTAGCTTGTTATTTATTATACCAGTGTATTTGTCTTTTATTTCTTCAGATGTCATTTCTTTGTAAGATTACCATTCAGCAACAAGAAGCTTGTCAAAAGTCAAACAGGGTGGCTGACACACAATATAAGACATTATCAGTCTTGTTATATAGTAATCATCTTCCTTATTTCTCACTGTTCTGGTACAGAAAATACTTACTCGTATAAGGTTTTATACTTCACAGGCAGTAAAAGAGCTCACAAAAAGTTACTAGTTTTCTCAGCCCAGTAACTCTACAACAGAAATGTTCATCTCTATTCATAACTTTTTAAACAACCTCATCTATAACCCCATAATTTCTCTACCTGGGTGTCTCCTATCTACCTGTGCACTTGCATTTTTCTCTGGATTATAACCGAACTAATACCCTTGACTTTGACAGGGATGCACAGGTTACAAATCAGAGGCCCGTGTAATTTGTGGATTTGCTTTTTCTTCAGTGCAGCTAAGGCTGCATAACTGAGGCAGACACAGCCTACATTTCCCTTTCTTCAGTCTCTCCCTGCCCCAGGCAGAAACAAACCGAAGATGAATTCCCTGTTTAACATACAGAGATAGGGAAATTTGCTGCTAATTACAGTGGTTAGAATTCCTAATGGGTAGGAGGGGAGTCTCCTGAGCCCACCCCATTCCACAGGCAATTCTCGTAGGTTGTTAAATTTCCCTGCTCTTTTTCAGAAAATTTCTTAACAAAATTACTAGCAGCCTTTATCAAGCTGATATTGTAATTACTTTTGGGAAACAAATGGTATCAGAGGAAAATGAAAACCACACTTCCATGCTTAATTTAGTAATGGGAAATTTAGAGAGAGCGAGCTCTTAATAAATCCTCATCTCTTTCACAAGTGGGATGAAATAGGCCACTAAAAGCTTCATTTGGGAGGTTAATATTAACAAGCAGACTGTGACCTTAAATCCTAGTGTCTTTACTCTTACGAGTTCTGAAAAAGTTTGACCACTCACAGAAATCTGGAGTAGAAAAGTGTTTGTGCTCAACTGTCCTCTTCCAGTATTTCACTGTGTCACCATCTTCTCCATCTCTTCCTAGAAGTAAATTACCTCTTCTTTTTTCATGCAGAAGCTCCCATTATAACTGAAAAACTGTTACAGAATAATAGAGTCTGAACTCCTGTCCTAACCTTGCCCTCTCTTCTCATGCTAACTGTAGGGAGTGTGAGGAATTAATTCTTTGTCTTCTTACAAGCTTGGACAACACTTAATGAGGAAAACTGCAGTTAGTGTTTGAGAATCAAACCTATGAACAAGAAAGGCAGGATCCCACTACAAAGTGTAACAGAGGAATTCTGCCTGTCCGTGTACCCTTGGAGCAGAAAACCAATAAATCTTTCCTTCCTTCAGCTTTGAAAACCTACATGTCCTGTGATACATGAAGTTTGTAGTAATTTCAATAACCTCCACCCCTCAATACTTCTTAACATAGAAGAAATTGGAGGCTTGTATTCTTACAAATTTTTTATTATTCCAGTTTGAACTCCAAACTCCTGAGAAGTTGACACACAGCACAGTAATAGATGAGGTATAAGAAAATGCAGAGTTCTTACAAGGAGGTATTGGACTTTATAAACTGCAATCTTACTGACTGGCATTATGTGTGTAGGGTGTGTCTGAGTGGAGCCCTAAGTCTCTTCCCACTGACATTAACACTCTCGTTCCCATTTCTTTAATATGAACACTGTCCAGCACTGAGGATTTTTGCAAAACCCATTCACAAATTAATTCTGGATGCTTGAACATAGTAATTTCATTAATCTATATTCTGTCAGAGGACAAGCATGCCACTCATGTGAATTTAGCTACACTAAAATCAACTGAAGCTGTAAACCCTCTCACTGGAGTAAAATGATGCTAAGTGAGTGTCAAATAAGTTCCTAGTCCTTCCTGGCATATATTTAAAATTCTGGCCTCATCAGAGCTGTACTGATTCACAACAGCTGGGGGACTGGCATTTTCTGGTTTTAAGAGTTACACAGGGAGATCTCTGGTAAAGACAACTGCATCTCACTGGCAGTGCTAAAATTAAAGTGGGACCACATACGAGCTCTGGGAAAGTATTGACCTTAAATTTGCAAGTTCACAGTCCTACAAAAATGCTTTAAAATGTGCCAGAATACGACATTTCTGTATTACGAAATTTTCCAAAGATCCTTCTTAATGGAGCTAGGATACAACTAAACAATTAAAAAGGACAACAGAAATTACCACTAATAAACTGCCCAGTTTTACAGGACTGTCATATTCATCACAAAATGTTCCTTTGTGTTATGACCATTAATCTTTAGCATAGGAGGATAACTAGTCTGAGTTTAGTCGGTTGTTAGGTAAATATTACCAAAAAGTCAAAGCGTTTGCATAGAAAGTCCAGTAGAAAAATCCTGTATTTACATATCCATACTGGAAAAAAAAGCGCACTTGTTTGTAGACACAAAATGGATGTAGGGCAGTGAAGTGGAGCATAGGAAATTGAACTCCAGGAGAGAGAGAGAGTGATTTTAAAGGCTATGGTCGTCAACATATACTGCAGCTCTAAGTACTGACAGGTGTATTTCTGGAAACTTGGTTAGAATATACAGTAAATCTAAAAGCTCAGTCAAAGATTGTAACATATTTCCCAAAGTCTTTTGTCTGCATAAGTGGTTGAAATTCTTGTGCCATTTCTTCTTCTGCTTAATCTGGAGAGTGTGAGATGATTCAGGAGCAGTCTTCTTAACCATTATTTTTTAATGTAGCTGGAAATATAGAAACAATCAAAATAGAATTCTTTTTTTTTAATTCAAAAGTTTGGCTCATTTTTTTATTATTCACTAAATATTTTAATGATAAAACTGTTAATGCCTTTGAATACTGAATAACATCTTTGAATCTCTTCAAATTTCTTCAGAAATTTTCTCAAATGCTTTTGGTATAAATGAAAATTTGCATCTTAAGTGTCTATCCTTACCTAAAGGGATGAGATTATCTTTCTAAAATAATTACTAATTTTTAATCAGAATTACTTTGGGTTTGATCTATCATTTTAGTAGCCAGTTTTACACCACTATATCATCATAGCTATTGAAAATGATTAGAGTAACATCATGGCAAATCATTCTAAAGTATTTTCCATTTTAAAAAATAATAATGATTATTATTAAAAGTGCTTAAAAATCCTGTCTTATATTCTATGTTATTAGAAGAATACTGTCAGAATTAACAACTTGGAAATAAAGGAGAGGAAAAGAAGCATCTGTATTACTTCTGCATTATTTAGTTCTGTTGTAGTAGCATTCATGCACTAATACCTACTCCCACATAAGGAATACTATGCTGAGAAGTCCTATACATCAAAGACATATCAAACTTTTAAGAAGAGATAAGGAGGTGGAGTTGATTTACACCTCTGCTGTGGTGTTCAGCAAAATAAAATCACTTGCATACGCTAGCATTTCTTGATTGTTTCCAGCTATCTGAGATATTACAGCAATGTTTACTAGTGGAGAAGATCTTGGATCCACATTGTTGACACTTGTCTGCAGAGGAGTGGGATTGTATGTGGATATGTGGATAAACAGACCCAAAGCCATTCCTCTGTTTTGCAGGCAGAGTAGAAGCTGTTTCAGATTCTAGTCAGGACCAACTGTTTTGCTTTACTACTGTTATAGCCACAACTTCCTCATCTCTTAAGCAGATACACTTAAAAAGCTAATAGTAATATCAATGTGAGTGAAGAACTGTGTATTCTCTCCTTGTACAGATGTGAGTGAACAGAAAAGGTCAGAACTGTGAAGAAACCCATCAATTTGTCTATCTTTCTTTTTATAGTGTACTTACCTTCTGTGTAGCCAAATATTGTATGGCTTGTTCAATAGGGAACCAAACTGCTCAGCAGACACAACATTTTTTCAGTGATAAGAGCTTTTAAATCCATTGCTTCCAACTGAAATATTCTATTTCACTGCTGAGGGTGGTTCTAAGTACTGATGTTTCTGTCATTCCAGTGATCACAAAACTGAATCCTTGTCCCTCCCAGGTAACTATTTCTTGAAAATTAAAGATCAGAACAGCTTGTGAACAGAGGGCAGTAATACAACAGAATTTCAGCTAACATGACAAACAAATCCAGTTCCATGGATCAGCACTACTGTTAGGTTTGGCTTGAAGAACCGCTAATGTCATGATTACCTATCACCCATCATCAGTGTATAATAACAATCTCTAATTACTTTTTGACACTTTCTGAGGGATGAAAGGTGCTATCTAAACCATTCATTTATTCCACCTTAAAAGTGGAAGTGAGAGTTCTGTAAATCAATGTTCAAGCTAATGAAGTATGAGCTTAGGATATTCTTTGTGATTCTATGTTCAAAGATCCTCTTGCTCCTTTTTCTTATGAATTTTCAGTATAAATCATACTGTATAGAATAACATTAGCATGCTTATAACCAAATCACATAACAGACATAAAATTATCTATAAAGTAAAGCCAGCATTCAGAGTGGTTTCCCAGTTAACTGCTTCTACTTTATTGGAAATAAGACAATTGTAGATATAAAATCCAAACATTAGTCATAGCAATAATCACAAGAGAGGAAAGCAGATGAAACATTAATAAGCTGTATCTGAAGTTACTTCAGAGTTATGTTCTAGATGTAATTTAAAAGACCAGGAGCTTTCGTTGCCTATGCAGTCATCTGTGAGAGAAGAATATCTCCAAGAGGCATTACACAGCACCCAGTAGATACTGAAGTGTATCCTCCTGTAGATGACAAAGCCATCCCATTTCACCAGTGATACTGCTACGCTCTGTCTTTTGTCCACAGTTATGAGAGTAAGGTGTTATTAACAAAAGCATTAAAATTAATATTTTAAATATGACACATTTCTATATATTAATTATTGTCCTTATTGAGACCCTAGGAAACATTTTCATTTTTCTTCCTACTGCAATACTATATACTAAAATACTCCTGTGACTGAACTGAAAGAAGAGAACTCAAAGGTGCTTACTGAGGCAAGTAAAATACTTCTCACTGACTCTAATGGCATTGGGATTATCCATCAATACCTGACTGCACATATTCAGTATAGGGATTTATTATAAAATGTGATCTAACTGAATTAATGCTAAGATTTTATTCCAGGCTATTAAAAAATACTTGTAATTATGGCACATAAAAATTAATTAGGGTCTTTTTCAGTTTTCAGATAGGTGTATATTTTAGTAACCAGTTGTAGATTTAACCGGTCAGATACAAGTAGCAGTAAACCAAAGACATCTGTTTTATCTGCTCTTCAGGCACTTTTAACACTGAGAAATGGAGAAAAGGTGATTGATTTCCAGAATATGAAATGCTATTAAGGAGATTCTGATCTTCATCATGTGACTTATTTCGCATGACATTAAAACAAATAATCCAATCATACTGGAGCTGTAACAGCAATCATGTGATGTCCATCATAGTAGATGTGAGGTTCCTATCCCCATAGCAACATCTGTAGTGCTTATGCTAATCACTTTAAATTAACCTTGATATGAAAAAACGCCCTAGGGATAATGCTGTTGTTGTGGCAGTTCAGATGAATAGCATGATTTTCTAATAAAACTCCACTGCAAAAATAAGGGTGATAATGAGATGTCCTGTTAGGACATTTTTTTTAATATGGTTTGGTTAAACCAAGACATTAGTACTACTATCAGGACAATTATAAGAATCATAGATAATGAGCTGTCTTATTGATTACTGACCTTTCATAACCCACTGAGCTTAATCTGGAGTGTGTACACAAATTGAACAATTTAAAAGGTAGGAAGTTCACATGGTATCTAAAAACATACTTTGTATTTTAATAGTTCAACCTCTTCTTCAATCATAGTAATATAAGACCTAAAGTGTCTACTAGTTTCCTTTGGTAGGATCCACACACTGCGAGTGCTAAGGTACAACCCTGGGGGACTTCAGTCTAGCACAAGAAGTCTTCAGATTTTGAGCTGACCTTGTACAGTGATAAGTCGTCAGTTTAGAATAGCAGAGTATGACCTGTTTGTTGCTTAAGATGCTTGTTACTCCTTGAGTTGAAGACTTTTGAGCTCTCCTGAAAATTTTATAATGAGAAGTCTTTGCATAAATTAATACATCTTTGTATCAGAGGTAAGTATCTGAAGAGTCTGCTGGAAGATTCAGGCTCACACATTGTTTTGTTGATTAAAGATACCAATTAAACCCAGACACCAGGGTGAAAAGAGTAGGCGTATTTTACTGGTGATAACCAATCTAACAGTGTAATACAGCAAGCAGGCAGTAAGAAAAAGGAGAATAGTGCACTTAAAGCAGCAAGCAGGAACATACAGGGTAATGCCTTAAATCATTACTACCTGAGAGAGAGAATAGTGATTAAGAAAGATCCATCACCACTTGCATACGTTACCATCATCCAGACCCGCAGTGGCTGGGCAGCCCCGATTATTACAGCGAGGGTTTGGGGAGCCTGTCCCGGCAAGTGGGAAATCCTACGCCATGCGTCCACCCATAGGCGAGGCTTCCAAAGTCTCTGTGAGCGGATCCAGCCTTATATGCCAGAGATCGGCAAGCCAGAATAGCTGGCACCTTTTTTTTTAGCGGAAAATTTCTGGTTTCATTCTCCTGTTGGATTCCACCCAAAGCCTGGCCAGGGCTTGGGGGGGAGACCAAGGGAGTTTTTAGCAAGGCCAAATACCTGGGTTCTCAGCCTTGAAGAAGCCTGAGAAAGGAAAGCTGGATACATTCTCTCCTCGCTACTGATTATCTTTTGTCTAAACTGCGTCTCTCACTAGCGAGTTTACATACTTTATTAATGACTACACACTAAGTTAGCAGCTTCAGCTTGGGGCCTGGTGTTCAGGCTGCAGTATTTCAATAGCACTTTTTACATCAGTTTAGGTGGGTTGTTATAACTTAGTATAATACCTACTAGCACGAGGGTTTTCAGTTATAAAAATATACAGGATTCATCTATAGGTCAGCTCTGGCTTGGGCTTGTTGTAGAAGCCTTAGCACTTCACACATACAGCAAGGGTATTAATAATAGAAATATGAGAAAGATTCTCAGAGCCCAAATTCAGAACAGTTTCAAATACTACACAGATAGGTGCAAGGAAGTAAAAGATTATCTGAAATTAACCCCAAATTTCCTCGTGTGTCCTTTAATCACCTTAAATTGACCTAGCTTTTTGAAGGGTTTTTGTCAGGTCCAACAGCACACTGGCTGCTCTCTGGTAAGGGTGGTGATGAGGAGAGGACCATTGGAGGCACCTCAGCCAGCCCTGGTGCTCCTGGAGAAAGAGCTGGAAGGAGCCTGTGTGGAAGCACCCCTGGTCAGCCCTACTACAAAACCACAGCTGGGGTAATCCCAGCTCAGGAAGGTTGTTGGCTCCTAACCCAAGCCCTGGCCATGGTCAAACTGGGCCCCATACCACACCTCAGCCCAGCCTCTGGGCTACCTTCCCTGTTGTTTCTTTCCTGCCTGATAGTTATATTTTCATGTTTATTTTACATGCATTTATTGTTAGTGCATAAAGTTCACAGGCCTGTATCTCACAGTAGTTTCTAAAAGACGGTGCTGTGGTACCCTATTGTCTTATTTTCTGGCAACTAGCTTTAATTAGAGAAAGAAAGCAGCAGCATCATTTGTCTAACAGAGTAATAGTTACATTCCTTTCCATGAGAAAATATAGATACTTACAAATATCAGATGGCTGTTAGGTTAACAAGGGAATCCAATATAAGGTAGGTGAGTATAACAATTACTGCAATCCAAAGTTTAAATGCTTCTCTTCGGTTCTTCTTCCATATCGCTAGCCTTGGAGCAAGCAAGGCTATTTAATGAATTATATTTCTACCCCAATAATTCCATCCTGTGGAATTAAAATTGATTTTCTGTTAGCTCATGAAGATCCAGTGTTGTCTCTTTTCTCTGATGTAAAGCCAAGCAAACGCTGTGAAGCCTCTCCATAAACTTTATTGGACATTAAGGCAACACCTAAATATGCACCAGCGACAATGACAGAAAACAGGGACAGCAGCACTTTGACTGTCAGTAGGGAATCTCAACATAGGAACAGTTCCAAAGTCTTTTTATATTCTAACTATTGAGAAAGAAAGAGGCACACTGTGAGCTGGAGTTACTTGTTCTTAACACACTATCTCTGTAGCTTAAAACATAAACTTCAGTAGGGAAATTACACAATCAGGAGCAATGCTCTGGAGCTGCTACTTGAGTAAACCTGAACTGCTAGACAAAGCAGCGCCCCTGCCCCCTGCCGTGTTTTGATCCTGCTGTGCCAACAGGCTATTGAAAAGACTCAAGCTCAGGCTTCCCTGATGCAGAGCCATGCCATCTTTGAAACTTCCTATTTTCTGTGTCCAGTCTTTCTGGGTCATGCAAACAGTCTCAACAAAACAAGTCCTCCAGCACTAAAGGAGTGACACCGGAGTGTAAGGGTTTTTTCATTCATATGTATCAGCTAGGAGTCTTTTGTGCATCAAAGTGGTTGTATGGTGAGATTTTGCACCATCATAAAGAAATCAACCACAATCTTCCACATTTTATTCACAACCACATGGAACGCTTCAGGTGCCTTGACAGTAATCTCATGCAGAGCTGATAACAACTGCTGATTTCAGATGTGGATTTTTAAATTAAAAGGACAATACCTTTTTTATTTCCTAAAAATGTCTAAAATATCTGGACTGAAATTTAGGAAAGGTTTCACTGTTTTCATGTACTGAAAAAAAAATTTCAGAGGTTTTAACTTCGATTCCATTCACTGGGTAAGAAAAATGAAAACAACTTTTGGCTTTATCTGGCTTATCTCCCATTTCCTAGGGGGAAAAAAAAAAAAAAAACCCAAACAAACAAAAACCAAACAACAAACCAACAAACCAAAACACTTTTTAAATATCTACTAGAATAATTATTCATCTTGAAAGGCATATTTCAAAAGTTCAGTTTTGATTCTTAATACATACAAATAAAAGATCATATATTTGATATATAAAGCCAAGCTCTAAGATTTAAACTGTAAGCTCCTTGGATCCAAGAACTGACCACATTTATCTGTAAAGCACCAGACATACTTCCCATGTTCTATAAACACTAAAGTAGCAAAGGGATCTTTTGGAGGACTTACAAGTATGGTTTTGTCTTGCTAGTTTTTCTCCCTATCAGCTTAAGACAAATGAAAGACAGAATAAATGAATTGCTTCCAAATAACAAAGTGCATGTTCTCACAACAAAATGCTTTTTAAAATCAAAAGGGTTTTTTCTGTTTATTTGTTTTGTTTGTTTTTAATAAAATGCTTCCAATGATCAGAATTCCTTCTTCTTGCATGTGAGGACCAACTCCAGTCCCATAGAAGACTGTGGCAAAACTCTGAATGGGGCCTGGATCTAAATAAATAAAGAATAACTGTGTTATTTGATGAGATTAGAATGGTGTGGATGTTGATATAATCTGTAAAATGCAAATGAATTAAGGTGTATCAGTTTTTTGTAGCATTTTTACTTCTCCAAGCATACAAAGCAGCCTTCTTTCCCTCCTTGTTCATTACCTGCAACACGCATTCTCTGATAGATGACCTTTTAAAAATATTGATAATACCACCATGGCTATTGTGACCCGCCAGAGGGACTGTCTAATTTGACAGGAATGAGAGATTTGCCATGGCTGACACAGTAAATAAATTTTGCGAGAAGAGCATGAATGTATGTTTACTTTGGCTTCAGGCAAACTCTTGTATTTCAAGTGAATGCTATATGAAGCGGTACTCAGAACTTTCAGTGGAGTTTTTATTGTCAAGTCCTTCCTGAGACTATGGTGTCCTGGAAAATAGGCCTGTGCCCCAAACAAGGCACAAATTACTAAACAAAAAGAAACTTTGGAAAAGCCATCTCTAATTTGTGTGTATATTCTGTATGAGTCTGATACTGGAACTGTTTTTTGCTGGGTGGTCAGTGAACTGCTGACAGGTCAACACTTAAGGAGCATGAGTGTTTGCAAAAGATGGTCTCTAGGAGAAATCATCACTGTACGAAATGGTGGCAGTAGAGTGAGAGGAAACTACACGTAGGTGAAAAAGTAGGACAGGAATAAATGTAGATGAAAAAATAGGACAGGAAACCATAGACAACAGTTCTGCACTGATACAACTGATGATGAAAATTAACCAGTCAGATTTCCTTTTATGTTTTGTTTTATCTTTCTTACCACCATGGAAGTAACACAGGCTGGTAAATTGCTGATCCTGATACAGATGAAATGGGTGGTAAAAAGTCTGTCAAGAGTATCCAGCAAACAAATTAGATAATTTGTCAAGACAGCTAGTACAATTTTCAACAAATGCATATAACAGAAGATAAAATTTCAGAAACTTCTATATACAGGGAATCATTTCAATTTACGTGCACCTCACAAACCTTTCCTGAAATGGGACTAATTCATACAGAAGAAGCAGAAGTTTCAGATCCTTACAGTAAGAGAGATGAAATATAAAGGAATAGCTTCAGCCTCACTTTAAGTCCGTCTTTACAGATACTAGCTAAATCACTTCTACATGCTGCTGCTTCCTACAGTAACCTTTACCACATCAGCTTTGCACCAACCAAGGCTAATCTTTCGGACAGATGAGGATTTTTTTAGTTAATGTATACTAATAAAACCATTCAAAGTTACACTCAGGCACTAGAAAATCTGGTGAAGATTTTATTCCTAGATCAAATTGATATTGCATGGCAATTATTTATGCTTTGTTTTGAACTCTACATGGTGCATAATAACCACATATGCTCTTGCTCAGTGTCTTGTCACTTGAGTTAGCAAAAGGATGGGTAGAAATAGTACAACTAGAGCGGGAAATATATTTGTCTGTGTCACCTTCACACCATATGTATAATTTTATTGTTATTTATTCCACTTTTTTAGTTCTTGCTAAACTCCTTTCTGCAGATGTTGGAATTGGTGTCAAAAAGAACACAGCACAAGATCCTTCTGCTCTCCAGCCTCTCCTACCATCAACAAATGACAGCAGTTACTAAGAATATGCCAGAATGTTAATTTTATCCCTAATGGGAGCCCCAGCACATGTGTTTCTTTAGCTTCACTTTTCTACAGATGCAGTGATCAAAAGAGAACCTCAATTTCTAAGACTAACTTCCTTTCTTAAAGAAAATCAATCAGGAAGGCAGATGATGACATTATCAAAGGAACAAATAACTAGGTCTTCAAAATGCTTGAATTGTTTTCATTTGATATGCCAGTGTGGAGAAAATAAAGGCCATATGAGGTGGTTCAGCAGTTGATAGGCCATTTGTAGGACAAGAATAAAATTTTACTTTTAAACTGTTATTCACTGAAAAAAATGTTTGTATGGCAAATCCTTTTTTAACATTCTTGATAAACAAGCCTCTAAAACTTTGACTATGTTTTTCATTAAAAACTAACAATTATCTCAAGAAGAAAACAAATGTTCAAACACAATCAAACAAGACATACGAAATCCCTGTCAGATATCCCTTATGTGCTTTTGAGTACTTAATAGCAATGTATTTATCCACAGTATTTAAGATCTATGTGTTTTTATAAACACACATTCTTTCTGACTGTATAGATTTTTTAAAAGATTTGCCCAGCTCAATAATTACCTGTAAAATCTTCCCTACATTTTGTTGGAGATTATTGTCACAAAAGACACAGTTCAGCATAAGAACCTCACTGATTCCACTCACCCATAAACAACACCTACTAAATACATATATATATATAAATATATGTATGAGGATTTGAAGGCAAAAAAGTAAATGTGTTTTCTTACATCTTCAGGATCTTTGAATTAAAGAAAAAATTCAGCCTTAGAATTGGAGGAACCAGATTTTTAATTTTAAGGCAATATTAACATTCAGCCATTGCAAGAATATTTGAGATAATGGAAAACACAGTTCTCATTAGAATTCTATTTCATACAGTAATAGAAAAATGAAAAATAACATATATATTCCTTAGACAGCATTTTCAAAAGGATTCAGCAGTGGCCTAACAGAATTCAGGAGAAGATTGTTAGGTCAAACCTTTGAAAAATACACTACTCAGGGCCACTCTTTTTTACCTTCTCACAGCAACACACAGGGAATGAAATCCCAGCCCTAAGTAATGCTGTGGGAACTTTGTTAGTGACTTCCACAGAGATAATATGGGTTCTACCATAGTCCCTTTATGTAGAGGGAAATAATAATACAATTGTAAGAAAAATCCAGTTATCCTACTTATTCTCTGCTTTCTTCAAGAGAATGAAAAAACTAGAGCAAAAAGTGTGGGAGACCAGAGATATTGCTGAATAAACAATTTTAAAAAGAAGTGTTGCCCCTTTTACCACTTATATTTGTTTAGTTTTTGGTTTGTTTGGTTGTGTTTGTTTTTTTTTTTTTTCCCACATGGAAAAAGCAATATAGGAGGAGAGATATTGGAATGATTGATTTAAAGTCTCTTTTACCTTTGGTGTCTCAATAGACAGGGACTGCAGTTAGGCTCAGGTTGTCTGAATAAAACTGTCACAAGGTGGGATGAGATAAGAAGAATGATGAAGACCACTTCAGGAATATTTCACTGTTGACTGTTTGACTGCAAAAAACTCTTGCCGCACTATGCAGGAAAAGAACTGATAAAACTGCTAAGTAGCAGAGGTGAAAGCACTCCTGAAAAGGAGGATTATACCTGGAACTATCTGGAAAAGACATTTTTGGGGAAAAGAAATGAAAGCCTGGGAGAAGAACATCCTAACTCACATTTAAAATTCAGAGATGCTCCTCAAGGGAAAGATGCTCCTTAGAGGGAAGAAAGAAATTGGTCTGCCCCACTGAGAGTTGGCCTCTGATCTTCCCTGCTGCCCAGGTTCAGATATAACAGACCCAGGAGCAAGTATCCAGGCCAGCTGGGAAAGGAGGGATTCGCACAGGCCAGGACTCACAGACAACCCCACTAACATGGGTGATCTCTAGAAAGCCCAGAAATGTAGCCCTGTGGAGGTCATCAGGCAGGACCAGGGGGTATGAAGTAGCATTATCACTCATAAGACAGCTCTCTAACACTGATAAGCTGTCACTGGTTGAAAAATAGAATGGTTTACATAAAGTAGGTTTTCTACCAGCATACTGTGAGATGGGCAAAAATCAGTTTTATAAGGGCTTAAGGGACATCTGAAAACTACAAAAGCTTCTAGAAATTGCCATTTCCCAAAGGCAGAAAGCACTTATACTGCAGCAAAACCAGGCTTGCTCATCACTCAATCCTTTGCTGGCAGGGCTGAGTAGTGATCGGGTAGGTGACTTACTACTCCACATCTGCAACAGAGATGTAAGGAGAAGGACACTGAATGAGTGAAAGCCTGTATATGAAATCCTCCAATGCTTGACTGTATGAGGTAAACTAATAGACTGTTACTTAACCAATGAGAAATGTGAACACATCTTTTTAAAAGTACAAAGTAATCAATAGACACAAGCAGCTCCTAGTATCTTATCCTCATTTCAGACGAGGTGGAGCCCAATAATCTTCCCTAAACAAAATGGGTTGAGTTGGACTAAGTAATTTTTACATATTATGTATCTACAATATGACCCATCATGAATTTAAGAAAATGCTAAATGCACTGTTTGCTAGCACGGATCCTTACTGCAACACTGTGTGAACATTTTATGGAGTACTGAGGTATCTTCTTCCTATTTGTCAAAACTAAAAAAAAAAAAGAAAAGCTAACTGAGCACTATGTCTTGTAGCCTCATTCTCATCCTCTGTCTCAGAGATAACTAGACTATTCTGGATTTCTTTTAATGAAGAATTGGCCAAGGTTAGGATTTTCTCTTATACTCCCAATTTGTGACAAAAAGTCCTAATAGAAAGGCTTTTTAAAATTAAAAGTTCATAAAGTTTGTATGTCACAATGCTTTGTTCTGATTCAGTTTAGTACCACTTATTTAACATCAAGACTTTGGTGCTCGTATGTTTCTTCATATGCTAGGTTCTTTGATCAAATGACATCCTATGCTGCATCATTTTATGGCAGATTAATTTCCCTCAGCCAGAGGACAGATGTAGTGTAGCCACAAACCTTATGCAGAATCATATGGACATAAGGCTCCTAAATCACAGCTCACTGGAAACATTCTGGCAGCTCCAACAAGTAGAAACTGCAAGTAAAACTGACTCAGACAGAACTTTTACACAAAAAGAAAAAAACAATCATGTCAAAATTTACATTTTCCCATAGAAAGTTCAATTAAAAAGGAAACCACATATCCACAGTATAAAAATACAAGTTCTGATTAGCTTTACTAAAGACATAATAAATAAAACTGTAAAATACTATGTCTCACTTTTGCTTCACCACAGATATATATATAGATATAGATATATATGCATCCTACCAGATATGTGTGCTACTGACCTTTCTATACAGTTGCAGTTTCTACTGGGATTATAGAACGAAGTTTATTGATGAGTTTTATTTCCTAGTGATAGACTATAAATACATTAATAATATTATAATAATAAATAAATTTCCTGTTTCTCCTCTTCTTTGAGGAAGGACAGCTTCACATGACTGTGATTATAAATGATCAATTAGCTTTTTTGTATACTGGTTGCTAACTTAAGTTTGAGAAATCACTAGGAAATACCAAAGCAGAACTATCAAAAATAGATGACTACCTACACTAGTACTGTGGCTACCTTCAGATTTGTAACATATCTATTACAAATCTTCTTAAGACTATAAAAGTATTAAAGTATCATACCAATCATAATGATTTGTTTAGCTAATTTAGGACCTGAACTCTGTTAATGCCAAAGGAAAATGACCCTTGATTTATCTATCAAAAGACAGCTCTGGGAACATACCTTGCTGGATTAACTCCAGTTGAAAATTACAGATAATATTTTATCAGATAGACTCACTCAAGGTCTAGGAACAAATTGTTTCCTTATTTTTCTACTTTTTTTTTTTTGTAGTCTATGTGTCTATTAACTACCCTCTTAATAGGATTATACCATTTTATCATTTTCTTATTCTCGTTCTCCATTTTTCATCTTCCTTAACTTCAGAGTATCAGCTCCAAATTTGCCTTCTGGCCATGGCCCTAAATGTCCATTTCAGATCCTGGGAATATCTGTAATGCAATAATGCTCTGGCTCTGCCTCCTTTTGTCCTTTCATCCAAGGACCTATATACCTAAGGATTAAGGAAACATCAACAAGTGAGTTAAACCTATCTTTAGGCTATGTTAAGACACAACAGGTCTGATGAAACTGTAGGGACAAGAGCTGGAGAATATGTTTTATACATAAATACATATAAAACTGATAGACAGAATTTTCACATGTAGGTACCATGGTTAAAAAAAATCAAGAGAGGAAATCATACTTTTCCCTTCCTGTTTCCAATGGCAGCATAACAGAAGGACAAGTACATGATTTTTCTCAACGCTGAGAATCCCTTGGACCAAGCAAGAATTTTCAGTGCAACGAAAGATAAACTGTCCTTGCTCCCCCCATGCATGACAAAAGGAAACCTCCAGTAAAGTCAGCAGAAGGTTCTCCATTGCCTCAGTAGATGACAGATGCAAGATGGTCACACAACACTTTTCTAAAAATTTGTTACTGTAGTAACAGTTTATTTTATTTGTGTGTATGTGTGTGTGCGTGTGTCCTGTTTTCAGCTGGGACAGAGCTAATTTTTCTTCTTAGTAGCTAGAATAATACTGTGTTTTGGATTCAGTATGAGATTTGGTATGAAAACAATGTTGATAACGTACTGATGTTTTTAGTTGTTGCTAAGAAATCAAGGACTTTACATCTTCCCATGTCCTGACTGTGTGTAGGTGTACAAGAAATGGTGGGAGCAGAGCCAAAGCAATGGACCCAAATTGGCCAATGGAATATTCCATATCATATAACAACATGCTCAGTATATAGATGAAAGTGGGCCAGGAAGTGGGGCTTGCTCTCTTCCAAGATTGTGGTTTTGGGATTTTCTCTCCTTTGGGATCACTAACCAGAAATGGACTGGGCATCAGTTGGCGGGTGGCGAGCAATCGCACTGTGCATTACTCGTTTGTATATTTTATTATTACTATTATTTTAGTTTTATTTTATTTTATTTCAAATATTATATGGCTCAACAAGCGAGTCTCCTTACCTTTTACACCTCCAGCTCAGTTCCCCATTCCCCAGGAGGGGAAGGGTAGCCAGCCACTGTGTGGTGTTTGGCTGCTGTCTGGGTTTAAACCACAACTGTATATAGGTAGGGGAGAAAGAAGAGAGATATTCAGAATAATGAAGTAAAGATTTTGTATGCTGCTGATACCTAACTTTATTTTGCTTTTATATAAGTTTAAACTTAATCTTAGAAATGCATTTAAACAGAGAGAGAAAAAAAAAAGCAGCTTTGATCTTAAAACATGTTAGATGTCTCCCAGCTTTAACTGATTTTAAATGAAATTGTTTTTTCCATATTTTAGACATTAAGTTATATGAATATAAATTAGAGGTGTAATACTAGACTTCCAATTTTGCAAAGCCTTTTCATCAAAATCATATTCGAACTTCTAAAGTTTGTTGTCCTGATTTTCAGAGATACTAAACACATCTTTATTTACCTTGGAGCCAGAGGTCAAAGTCAGAATCAGCTTTGAATAATAAGCATTTATGAAGAACAGACCAGTTATTTATATGCCTAAAAATAAACAACAGTTTAATTTAAATGTAGGTACCAACATTTGAAAATGTCGGCCTTGGATCACAAACATGAAAAAGACTCTAGAGATGCCATTAAGTGAATTGATCTCTTGTGTATATAATTGGCACCAAGGCCAAAAAAGTCAACAACTGTACCTTTGAAAATTTAATTGAGTAAGGACAATATATGATGGTTTTGTTGGGAACCTCTGAGTATTATGAAAACACTGATTGCATGGCCTGTTTCCTTAGAAACTAACCAAAAGGTGACATATTCTGTTGACTTTCTATTATACATTCATAACATCATCTTTCAATTCTATGTCATAAAGAATTTATGTAGGACATTAATCATGCAAGACCATTAAATTGTTATCTCATTTCAGTGATAATTGTTTACTGCTATAAATGGAACATGTTTTGTTCCAGCAGTTGGACTGTAACTAAAATATATCCTCAGAGCAGTGTTGGCAAACAAGATTAACTTCTTCAGAGAGAAGGGGCTATGAATGTAGGGGATTGTCTTATTATTGCATATGAGAAAATACGACTTAAAAAACCTGTGTAATTCAATCACCAAGTGGATCAAATGAAGCACGGCAATAAGAAAACTAACCCGTTCACAGCTATGTGCATCTGATCAAGAGTGCTAAGGAAAAAATTTTGCAAGATCCTCATGTTAATAATGTACCTGGCCCCTTTCCCAAAACATAATGAATAGAGTATGAAATGTTTTCCTTTTTATAATTGCTGAAAACAATGTAGCACATGAGTTGAAGTGTAATAAAACTGAACTATAAAACATACATGCAATTATGAGGAAAATACAGACTGAAAGAAAAAGGTCAAGCATTTACAGAAAAGAATGTTCAAAAAAACACCAAGCCTGCCCCCCAGTTTAACTCGGCTAATCAGAGTTATGCTGTGCAATGCAATGATTTGTCACCTGCTTTTAGATTTCCCTATTGAATCCTGTGTGGAATAAGAATGGGATCAATTTAAAGCGGTCCTTTAATCCCAAGGGTGCCATCACTAATGCTGCTGTCTGTTACTGCTTTCTAAATGGAACCAAACGATATATTTTTCTGTAGCAAAGTGTCTACTTTACGAGCATAATAAATAGCAATGGCCCTTTAATGACAACTTTAGCTTTGGCCATTATGGTACATTTTAAGTACTTAAAAACACTAATGGGAGCTATACAGTGTTAATTATACTTAAGATATGAGTGCTGTACACAAGAACTACTGCAACATTAAGTAAAACACTCTGCTAATCCTAATTATAGTCTGTATAGAAGAGATAAGAGAAATCAAGTGCTCCTTTACAGCAAGTTCTTAAAATAGCAGAGACAGGAAGGACAAATTGGCTAGAAAAACACTGGAAGCACCTTCTAGCATAGGACTTGATCTTTGTTTACACCATTTATTATAAGCAGCTACTTGCATGAGTTCTGCTGTGCAGAAGCAGATAGATATATATCTGTCCTGGCCCTGTAATCAGCCCTATACAGGGCTAACCTGTGCCCTATCAAAACCAGCTGGGCTCTGTATAAACATGAATCAACACACACACATTAACTTGAAAGAGCAGGCTGGAGAGTTTAAGAATACAGGGATGAAGGGCAGGCTGCGCAGGCAAGTCTAGATTCACCTTGACTTACTCTATGTGTTTAACTCTGGTGCCTGAGTTCAGAGGGAAATTGCTGGACTGTTTTTATACCCATTAGATTTCCAGGGGTGACACAGATTTTCCTGTAGCAACTATTTGTGTCTGTTTATCTCCACAGAACAAATCTAAGATGACTGTGCTCCACTTTAGGCAACTCAATAAAATGCCTAAAACTAGGTAAGGGATTAATTTGGCCTAACTGCTTGCAATAAATAGTGCTCACATCTTGGCTCAGTGTTTAAGCACAGAAAACTTCACACCTACTTGTACAAGTCAGGGACTTCATATTTTGACTTTTTTTAAGCATTTCAGCAGGGGCAGTGAGGGAGAATAAATAAGAAAATCTCTTGAAAAGTGTGAGTAAAATTAATTCAGGTGAAGTCCATAAATACTTCAGACTTGGGCTCTAGTCCTAATGCTGTTCAAGTTAAAACGTCTGTATGAGAGCACTGGCCTTTACTTGTCTATGTTTACGGATTGCCCCTGCTTGATTCTCAGAGGTATCCAAGAGGAAAGATTGATTGTATTAAGACCCCTGTGTTTAGATACCTGCTCTGTCCTTCTCTGCAGGCCTTCTCCCCAGCAGTCTACATCACAGAGCAGTCAACAGCTTTGCTCCAGGCTGGTGCATAAAACCAGTCCTAAAAGTCTGTATCCACCAGGAACAGTCACCTTTAACTACATAGGGTAGATACAAGAAGGCAGAACCCCCAGGTGCATCATCTTTGCTTGCTGTCAGAATTACAGAGGAAGAGAAGCATGACTGTTAGCTGTTGCTTGGCATCATTACAGTCGGTAACATTTCTTGAAGTGTGGCAACTTACCCAAGTTTGCGTAAGGTGTTTGTCCCTGGCCTGGAACTTATGACAACAGATCACAAACCAGTTCAACTCCTACAGTAAGTCATCTCAGCAAATAGGTAAGGCCAACTTAACTATCATTACATACTGTACTAACAATTCTAGATGTGTATTAAACAATTTACATCCTCTGTGAGAAATAAATACAACTATTGGTGGAACTAGGTATACAGCCTATCTTCTCCAGGAAATTATATATCTGTACAGAGAATATTATAAAGCAATCCTCTTTCAGAAGGTCGTGAGCATCTAACAAACAATTGAAAAGCACAGAAAAGAAACGTGTTCAAATACAGTTTAAATTTTTTTTTCTTCCACACAATACAGGCCGATGGCTTATCGTTTCAATGTACTTATTTTCAGCTAGTTGAGGATGGAGGCAACATCAGAAAGAATACAAACTTAGAAATTTCCTGTTCTTTAGATACTCTGAGCCTTCTGCTACTTTCTTAGTTTGCAAATTAACCAGGGGAGGAAGTGACAAGAGACTTCAGCATACTGCTGAAGTACTGATTGGATCACTAGCAAAACCCAACCTGTCTCTTTTTATCATTCAAATATATCTTTTGTAAGCGCCATTTCTGTTCAGACTTTTGGTGAAAACTATATCTTGTATACTATGTCCGTAGTCAGCACTGAAAATGTTATTTTCAGGACAATAGTTCCTGTTAAGTCTTCTCCTTTTACAGAAGGTTCAGCGAAGTTATCAGCAGCTCAGTCATCAGGATGAACATCCAAAATGAAAAGAGAGAAAAACGTCATCTTCTGAAAGGAACCAAGTTGCTTGAAGCTAGGTCAATCAGGTTTTCATGGCTACAGCTAAATGTTCTATCTACAAGTTAACCAGCATTAAATTTAACCATTGCCTAAACTAAATCTAGTGCAATAAACTTCAGAGATGTGTGCATTAAAAATAAATAAATAAATACATACATACATACATACATACATGTATCTGAAACTGATGGTATCTAATTACTGTGGAAAGAGATTGTGGCTTTCTGTTCTGTAGTTTTTTATTTATCCTACTGTTCCCACTTGGCCACTTCAGACAGAGCTATGTGAATGTCTGCAACATTTTAAGGAAAATGTAGGTGGAGCCTAAGAGAATGATGGTCATACACTGAGGTAACAGCTGCCAGATTCAACGCTGACAGACACAAATGCAGCCCCCACATCCAAAGAGTCATGACCTAACAATGTGACAATGTGCAATAGGGGAAGAACCAGAAAAATACCAGTTCTGAGGAGGACAAAGAGACAATAAAGACGGGTGCATATTTTTATTCCTGGTTTGGGTGATCACGATAGTGACCTCCTGGGTAAAGCATAGAAAGTCTTACAGAGGATGTGTTACAATCGTTGATTAAAGCTTTCAGAACATTTTGAATACAAAGCCTTTCAAAGCTGCAAAGCGCTAAAACATGTTATTATTCTAAATAATAATAAAAAATGTCCCAATATCTTGTAGAGATTATATTGCATCAGCCTTGATTTGACACTAAAACCAATGCATGTTCAGCATCTTACAGATTTATTCACATTGAGTGATATTCAAAACTAGTGTTTTTTGAAGAATCCATACCAGCTCAAGATGAATCTTTTATAAACTGCAAAACTGTAAAAGCTGTTCTTCCTTTACCATCTTTATAGATCCATTTACAAATACACTTTCTTCTTCTTCCAATAGTAACAGGTTCTCTTTCTGTGCTTGAGCTACAGCACAGAAAAAGGTGCAAATGTTTTAACTATTGCAATTTGATGTTCCACACTGCCTTGATAAGATGTCAGAGATCATCCTCATAATTTGTAATCTATCTAGGACTATTTTTGTAAAAGCTTCTTGACATATAGTTTGCTACTGGTCTAGTACTTTCTTTGGTACTATTTCTACAAGACTGTCAATATTTATTTCGCTGTTGTTATGTAACTCTGCTCATAAGTATGGAGAATACATGCCCATTCCCTAAATCTACATTGACAATCCATAATATTTAAATAGAATTAGTATCACCAGATTTCAGTGTAGGGTATATTCAGTGGGCCTACTGTAGAATGCACAGGATTCAGAATAATTAGCATAAAAAGCTACTTGTGCCATTTTACTTCTCTATTTTTATTAAAACTCATTACTGTGTCATCATATTTCAGAAGTGGTGATGCAGAATCTGGGTTTGACAACAATTCAGGAATGAGCCAGCCAGCAAATTATCTGCAGGGACTCACAGACCTTTCTATAATATCTGCCCACCTGGGCATCACTCCAAGTAACTGCATTTTCATGTCACTCAAGAGTGCTGCCTGCAAGTTGGAGTGCCAGCTGATTTGTATTGGAAATGATACAAATTGTTTCATTTGTAAGAGACAGAATTCATCCGAATAAAGTCAAAGGCACCACAGGAGCAGGGGCAGTCCCGGCGTCCACTGGCAGCCCTGGCCCAGCTCAATGGGGCTGTGGGGGAAGATGGGGGCTGGGCTTGCTGGACCCTGCCCACAGGGCCCCGGGACTTCTCCCTTTCTATACAGGTGGTGATAGAGGCAAACAATGCTGGTGAATCAAGGTAACGGACCAGACTGTTGAGCTTCATCAGAATTTTTAGATATAAGGAACAAATTCCTTCTTGTGAGGGTGGTGAGACACTGGCACAGGTTGCCCAGAGAAGCTGTGGCTGCTCCCTCCCTGGCAGTGTTCAAGGCCAGGCTGGATGGGTCAAACCTGGTCTAATGGAAGGTGTCCCTGCCCATAGCAGGGGACTTTGAGTTAGATGAGGTTTGAAGGTCCAGTCCAACCCAAACCATTCTATGCTTCTGTGAACTGCAGGGTCAGCAGGTTATTTGGCACACTGTGGTTATGTGAGGGTACAGGTACACCATCTGCTTCTGGGGGGTAATCCCAATTTGAGAGGCTGCTGCTATTCATGGTCTTTCCAGCCTTCTTGTTTCTTTCTCAGTCTAGGGTTGTAATTCATTGTCCTTTCATTTCTGCCTAACCATTTGCAGTGCTGAACATAAACTGAACAATTAATATCTATCCTTTAACTTGCATAAATACACACACATATATGTATTCTTGAGGTTTATGTCTATACAGATCATTTCAGATTGTGGTGAACTGCCTAGTCTGAAGGTGCACCCCAGAGAGAGATAGGATGCTGGCTTATGCTAGCTTTGCACCTAGAGAAAACGTCTGTGCGATCGGTACCTACACAGCAGGATGCCAAGAAAGTGAGAGATAAAGAAGCTAGGAGTCGCTTATGGGAAGAAGAGATAAAGCTTCTTGAAACCCCAGAACTGCTGGAGAAGGTAGACTTGAAGTTTCTGAAAAAGGAGACTTCTGTCTACCGTTTGCTTAGACTAAGATCACAGAAACAGGTCTCATTTGTGCAAATTCCTTGTAAATAAAGAGGTACCCCAAATAATCTTCTGTTTTCAGTTTGCTTTGTTTGATAGCACAGCTGAGAATCAGTAACACATAGGAGCTTGTTTAAACATAACTCATTGAAACAGGTAGAAATATAATAATTATCTCCACCTAATCTAAACCACTGCAATGTTTTATGGTGTCACTACCCTGGGAAAAAACAAAAAAAATTCCTCTCTCTTTCCACTCATATAGCTATTATTACACCATAACATTGCAGGCTTGGTAACACTTAGTCCCATGCACAGTAACACTAGAAGTAAAGTCCTACTCCTAATCTCTTTTAAACATACCCTTCCTGGAGAATCCATTTCCTTTGGAATATATAACATGTGGTCTCAAATTGTATACAAGCACTTCAATTACTCAGGCCAATTTCAGGCAGAGCATAGAGATTCACCTCTCTCTTTTCTACAATAACTCCTCTATGTCAAAATGCTGGCACATATATAGCTTTGGATAGAAATGTTGATATGATGTACCTATACCATGGGTACCTATACCACCAAATAGAGGACTTGACTTTTCAGTGCTATCAATCTCACAATGACTGTATTTACTTCACATTTTCATGAAAATAAAAATAATGGACAGAGACCTTTTTTCTCTGGTAAAATTTCTGTGGGAGAGTCATAATAAGACTACAAGGTATTAAGTGCTCTCAGTGTCTTCATCTGCCCAAGTCAATTGGAGTTTCTGGCATCCAGCAGTACACAAGGATTTCACAGCATCTTAAGACCTTCACTCAGCACAAACAAACTTCAGGCTAAAGTCTTCCCCAAACAGACAGACCATCACTTATACCCCCCATCTTCTCCTGACCAGTCACACTCTTGTGCTCAACATGTGCTATTTCAAGTATCATAGAAGTCAGTCTGAGAATTTGCAAATAATATTTGAATGAGACTTCTAAAATGAATTATAACATGGAAGGCAATTAGCCACCGGACTGACAATCTCTCTCTCGTCTCTCTCATTTTCAGACCTAGATTTTATCTTCAGCTGTGCCGTTTTCCTGTCAAGGACAGGTGTAATTCTTGTGGAATGTAATCAGTGAAAATTTTAAGAGAGATTTCTGTTTATATATATTACCTCAGAGTTAGTGATGTCACCATTTTTCACCAGCTATGAAAAAAGAAGGTATGTTATCTCCACAAACTATCATTTGGCTATTGTAAAAAAACAATAAAAAAGGAGGACTGATTTATCGCTGTAACTTTCCTAACCATAAATCAGGATCACAGAATGTCTGATGTTGGAAAGGACCTCTGAAATTCATCTCATCCAATCCCTGCTGCTCAAGCAGGGCCACCTAGGGCCAGTTGCCCAGGCCCATGTCCAGGTGGCTTTTGAATATCTCCAGGATAGAGACTTCACAACCTCTCTGGGCCACCTGTGCCAGCACTCTGTCACTCTCATAGTAAAGCAGTGTTTTCTGCTGTTCAGAGGGAACCTCCTGTGTTTCTGCTTGTCCTCATTGCCTCTTGTCCTGTCACTGAACACCGCTGAAAAGAGCCTGGGTCTGTCTTCTTTACACACTCCTTTCAGGTATTTACGTACATTAATAAGATCTCCCCTGAGCCTTCTGTGCTCCAGGCTGAACAGTCCCAGCTCTCTCAGCCTTTCCTCATAAGAGAGATGCTCCACTCCTTAAATCCTCTTAGTTACCTTTCATCTGGCTCTCTCCAGTATGTCCACATCTCTTTTGTACTGGGGAGCCCAGAACTGGACACAGCACTCCAGCTGTGTCTCAACAGTGCTGAATAGAGGGGAAGGGTCACATCCTTTGACCTGCTGGCAATATTTTTCCTAATGCAGCCCAACACCATTAGCCCTCTCTGTGGCACAGGCGCACTGGTGGCTCACGTTCAACTTGATGTCCACCAAGACCTCCCAGGGCCTTTTCTGCAAAGCTGCTTTCCAGCCGGTCGGCCTCCAGCATATACTGGCGCATGGGGCTGCTCCTGCCCAAGTGCTGGAGTTGGCACTTCTCTTCCCTGAACTTCATAAGGTTCCTGCCAGCCCATTTCTCCAGCCTGCCAAAGTGCCTCTGGATGGCAGCACCACCCTCTGGCACATCAGACACTCCTCCCAGTCTTGTGTCATCAGCAAGCTTTCTGAGGATGCACTCTGACCCTTCATTCAGATCATTAATGAAAATGTTAAACAGGACTGGATGCAGTATTGACCCCTGGGGTACACAGCTAGTTAGTGACCTCCAATTAGACTGTGCCACTGATCACCATCCTCTGGGCCTGGCATTTTTCAATCCACCTCACTGCTCATCCAGACCATACACCAAGATCTTATCTATGAGGATCTTATGGGAGGCAGCATCAAAGACCTTTCTGAAGTCCAGGTAGAAATATCCACTGCTCAATCAATATATTTCTGCTAAAAAATGTGCTGCTGAAGTTCATCATAGACTATTCCCTGCCCAGATGCCCAGGGAAAACACAACATTCTTGCCTACTGAAATTTCAGTCTGGATTACATGGAATTGGCCAATTGATCAAGTTTGTTTACTAGGATGAAGCTATAACAAAGTCATTGTTCACGAACTAGTTGGACCTGGCTCCTTCACACTAAAAAAGGTAATTACAAGACCTGGTAATTAATTCTATTCATATAGATGAAAAGTGCTAGGGTGTTTTTCCTATTTTTACAGTTTTACAAGTGGAAAACAGACAACTTCGTGTCTGAGATCATAGGAACATACTTGCCAGAGCTCTCATCTTGTATAATATATTATTTGTGTTCCAGCTAAGCTGATTGCGTATTTCTATGTTGGCATTAGTTTACATTCCATTTTCTCCATCACGTTAGGATACAACACTGTGTCCAAAGAGCAACACCAGATTTCAAAGATTTGTTCAGTTACCCTTTCAACGCTCTTAAATGCCTGATATCTGTATCCTATAACAAAGATCACAGATCTTAAGCTTTTACTGTTATATTGTTTATTCATTCATAGCCATATAGCCAACGAATTTTCTCCTTTGTCTAGTCCCTTCATGTGTCCCTCAAGGGAACTGACTGTTTTTTCCATAGTAGGTAATTATTTACTGCTTGTATGTTTGTTATGGTTTTGGTTTTTTATTTTTTTCTGTTCCATTACATACTGTGGTGTTGTGTCTTGTTGGAAATCCTGATGATACCCTATGCTCAAAGCGATGGAGCCATTGAAAGCCCCAGACTGAAGTTGATAAATGGATATACCACAAGAACAGGCTACTCTGAATCTTGGTTATGGGGTGCACGTGGGAGAGATTATATTGGTCTTAATTAAATCTTCATAAATATTATTAAATGCAGATAGCCTTTTCAGGACAGCTAAAATAAGCATAGGTTTTTTGATGTCTACTTCCTGATTGAAATATGTGTATCTTTTTCTATATTTTAACACCCTTTTTCCTCCCTTTTTTTCTGTTTGAACATGTCTGAATATATAATGCCATGAAAAACACTGCTTTAAAGTGTTGGGGTTTTTTCTACGTTGAAATAGTCACACTGGTAAATTAAATAGATTCAAGGCAAGACTCTGTGATAGGAAGTATATTTAACACTAGAAGGCTTTTGCTTGTTTTATAGTTTAAACAGGCTCCTGCTCACCAAATCAGAGAAAGTTAAAATGAGGAGGCCGTATTGCCACTGGGCAGCATGCGGGAGCCCTGAAGGTGCTAGGAGGGTACAGTCTGCATTCTGGGGCATCCCTTCCAAACGTCCAAAAGTAGGCCACATCGTCCAAAGCGTTGTTGATGTGCTTAAGGTCCTGAGCGCTCTCTCACATTAAAAATGTAATAGGATTTTTGCTCCAAGTGATTAAGAAACATTTGAAAAGACAATGAAAACCCTGCACCTTGCATTTCATACAGTGGATGCATTCTTACCTTTACTGTTAAACGCATGTACGTGCTGAAGGAAAAGCAGTGGGTTTTTGCTTCCTATTCCAAGTCACCTCTGGGTAGTATGGCTATCGGATAATTTTGCCCACTACTGAATTAATTTAGATTCATATATATACTTTATTCATATGCATCAGACACAACTACAAAAGTAATTGCATATGCTCATATAGTAAAACTGTCTTTAGTCTACGCAGGGAATGAAGTTTTACAAAATACTTTTTTTTTTTTTTCAAAATAACCATTGTAAAGCTTATCCATATGGGCAGAGATTCAAGACAGAAGCACACTATATCTGCCAGACCATACAAAAGACACTATCATAATTCTTACATTTCAACAGTTTTATTTATGAAATTTGCTAAATAACTACAAATGGCTATAGTGGAGGATGGATGGTTGGATGGATGATGAGTCTATAGATGGAGATCTTGTGGATAATGGATAATTCTCATCCGTAATGGAGCTTAGACAGCGTTTTAATAAATCTGTAGTATGCAGAACCTGCATGTTTCTGAAGAAAAAGAAGAAAACAATCAGCTGGCATATTGTCACAAGTCTGCTGAGGTGGAACTGAATGGAATGGTATAACCATCATGCACCGGGCATACTCTGACAGGTTATAGACAGTTCATAAAATGAAATTTTAAATAAAGGAGCAACCTTGTTCTATTGTATCCTGCAATTAAAGCCATTAGGCAAAGGAAAAACCATTTTGATTTCCACCTTTATGATTCTGGAATGTATCTCTTCATTGTGCTGATAAAAATCTAATGTGTTATATATTTCACCATGACAAAATATAATTGATGTCATGAACAGTTTTAAATTATTGCTTGTATAATGTATGCTTTTAACAGAACTGTATTTATTATTGTAAAATTTCTGAAACTTGTTCTAAATTACCACGAAATGCATCAGAGTGGAAGAAAAAGATTTGTCAATGACAGGACCGGTTATTTGAAAGATTTTAACTTTCAAGTCAATTTCACAATACTTTCAACTCCTGTCTTCTTCTTTTTAGGGGGAAAGAAGATAAAAGGAATAAGAGAAGAGAAATACCCACTACATTTAGGAAACTAGATAAAAGAAGCAATAAGCAGTATGTTTTAAGTAATAGCAATAAAAATTTAGATGCATGTAATTTCATGAAAGCCACATTTTTAAAAAAGGGTAAGAGGTAGAAAAGATTTTCATCACCAATATCAACATAAAAAAAAAAATCAAGCCACTGAAAAACTAATCAGACAATGCTATCTGTTATGCTTACAGATGTGCCTACCAATGATACATTATCGCTCAAGCTTAAACACTGGATCATTAACTGTACAGAAATGTTACATGCATTTGTTTATACAAGATTAAATGCTATACATTCTTGCAATGTCCCATATTATATCATTTTAGCCACTCTTTTATCTCTCTGTCACTTTCAATGAACTGTAAATTTGACAGAATGTTTACATATATTTTTCTTCCACTGACTAAACTATCAAAAGCCTGTGTGATGATTATACCATTTCCTTGGCCCCTTAGGATTAGAATGTACAACACGCAATGCCCTAAAATGCATTTGTATAGAATACCTACTCAACATTGCACATTTTATTCTTTGATCTCCCTTAGAAAGGCATCCCCATACCTCTCATACTAATTACTCTTGACTATAATAAACAAAATAAAACAGAAATTAATCAAAGATCATTCCCACATGGAACAGTATTTCAGAGTGGGCTGAACTGACTGCAAAAGCAAATGAGGGGAAAGAAGTAAAAAACAGATAATGACAAAATTATTCCCCAAATCCTCTAAATACATTGAGAAGCGGGCATTTTAGAGATGAATGCTTGCATATTATATCCAGAACATGAGGTCTAGTGACTTAATAGTTGCAACAGTACTACACTATATTTGTTTCCAGTTTAAGAGAAGAATCATAGGCTATGCCACGATCTACACAAACAAGTGAAAAATATTTACAAAACACATTAATTGAAGTATGTTTTACCACCAATTCTAATGTTTTGCTGACTCCTGAGAAACTCAGAAATGCAAAACAACACTGAACAGCTACAGAGAGAGCAACTTGCCCACTGGATATTGCCCAGGAGATTGAGATTGTTGCATTAACAACATACCTTTTCCGGGTTTTTTCATTTTGCCCCAAGATACTCTGTGGAGACAATCCCAAACAGATCTAGGTTCAGACTTAAGTGCCTCTGCAATAAGGAGCACTAACACGAAACGAAGATTAAGATTATTATCCCAGTTCTCAGAAAAGAAACTGCCTAGCCCAGACAAAGCTATTAGACTCTTGAGAGTGTGAACCACCATTTTCAGACATTGTTGCATGAGACAAAGTACTTTTCCACACAGATCACCTCTCTTCTCATTAGTTACTGATTACAGGACCAACCAAAGCAATTCATTATCTGGAAAACAGATAAAAGAAGGTATTTAAACTACTTTAAGCTTCTTTTTAATCATTTTTAAAGCTGGGAATTAAAGAATCAGAATTATACCACCAGGCAGATTCACAGACCCCCAGAGAAGTCTCCAGAGATCACATGGGTTGCCCTTGTTCTGACAAAAAAGCAAGAAAGAAGAAAGTTTAGTGACCATTGAAAAGATTTAAAGGCTGAATTTAGCCTACCGTGTGCACTGCAGAATAATGAGAAATTGTGAAACACTAGGGAGAACAGCAGGAAATCATATTTGTCCATTACAGGTTCATCAAGTTAATAATAGGCCAGGTATTAATTACTGGGAAAATATTTACATTTTAACATTTTCATACATATCAAAATATAAAACTGTTTAATCACATTTAGATTGGCTGCAGAAAAGAAGCTCGTTGCTGCCTGCACATACAATTTACATCCTATCTCCAGCTTCCCCTTCATTGAATAAAATGCAGTAATATGGTATGTCGGTACACATTTAAGATGGCTTTCTAACTTGCTCCTTCTGCCTAAAAAGACATGTTCATTCCTTTTGAAACATTTCATAAGAAGTTTTTAATTTTGAAAGATAATCGTTAGCATTATTGAATCATTGACTATTATAATCAGTAAATTCATAGGTTAACAAAAGACAAGCTCCATGCCCCAAGGAGGCTAAAGTTAAGGTTACACATCTTCACTATCAGAGAGACTTATGTTCCATGTGACAAATCACGGAGTTCTAGAGAAATGCTGAATAAAAAATAATTTCATCAATCACTCTAAACCATACTGAGCTGAATATTTTGACTTATAACTTACTGTAGTCATGAAGAAAATAAGTAACAGAAGGTAACAAAATAGAAGTTAACAAAGTTTAACCCACCCAATAGTGGTTTTCCACATATAACCAGATCTTACTTTCACCGGATGACCTGATTCAGATGTTGTTGTTTTTCCAAACATACAAGGTGTTAAAAGGAATCCTAGACTCAAGCAGATACATGGAATAAAACTAAGTAAAAGATTAAAAGATTAAAACATGCAGTGAAAAAGTACACTGTAATTTCAAAACTTGTGTTTGGAAAATGTTTATATTTAAATTTATCATTCTGTGCATATTTCAAAAGGACCCCAGATCCCTACAGCTTCCATTAAATTTGCATTGCACTGAGCAATGGTCTTAATATTTGGCTTATTCAATAGCAAAGTGAGAGTTGTAGCTAGTCCGCATCTTGACATATTTAGCTTCAGGAAGTCTTTTCCTGACTCCCCATAAACAGACGTTATGTCCACTCCTCCCATTTCCAGGGTTGCCCTAAATTCCTTGTCATTGTGAATAACTCCTCAGTATTAATCAGTTCTGCACGTCCTTGGTCATACAGTCAATCTATCCTATTTGCCAAGACTACTTTCTCCCTAGCAAAACCCACATTCCTGGTATCATGCTGTTCTGTGTATGTATTTACATATAGAACTGTTTGGAAAAGGTGAAAGAAGCAGTAATACTGTGTCACAAACAAATAGGCCAGGAAAAAGAAGAAAAAGAAAAAAAGCTGGGGATTGTAGCCTATAACAAAAAATTTAAGCAAATAAGAAGAGCAATCCATTGTAGGTTGGCTTGTCTCTCATACAAACACAATATTGCAGTAAGTATGAGGGCGATAATACTTCCATGAAAATTCTTCAGCAGAACATACTAGAACATGGTCAGAAATTTAAAACGGAAAGGACATTGCCTTATAACTTCCAAAATAATTTTTGTTTTCTAAGTACAAAATAAAACATTGGGGGGAGGAACACCATAGAAAGGGAAAGTAAGCAAATACTTTCCCTGAAATATGTCCACTCTTTCCAAGTCAGATCTTTCACTCTTGAACAGTCTGGTGCTGATGAGCAACTCCAGTATTGTTCCTAGGCTACGGCCCCATTAGGAGACTGGTAGTGGGGTTGTGTCATTCTAGAGAAATGAGAAAAATCCAGCTGCTGAAAAAGCCATCCAGATAGCTACTGCCCCTTTGGGCAGGGCAGGACAAGGCAGGAAGCCCTGGGAGCCAACTCAAGTCTATTCTTCTTGGGCTGCGCATAATGACCTTGCTGTATCTGGAGACTCACAACCAGTTGAAAATTTTGGCACATATCTAGTAGCTTCAAGTGAATGGCCATTAGATGAGGTTAATATCCACAGAAAAAGAATGCAATAGAAAAACATACCTGCATTGCATTTGTTCTGATGCAGACCAGACTTTGAAAATGCTAGACAATATGACGGGACTATTTTTGGCATCTGAAAACATTCTCAAGATCACAAACTGAAGAAAAACAGCTATTAATTTATTTATTTATTTTTTTAATATCCCTGTAAAACAGGTAATTCTGAAGGTTTTAAGCATTAAATTATGAAAAGATGTATAAACAATTCAAGGAGTTCTAAAATCTCATTAACAATTTTTTGTTGATGAGGAAATTTAGTTTTCATCCCCTTAGACTCATGATGCAGCATCAAAGAGAAAAATATGTTTGTGAGTATAGTAGACATATCTTCTGTCTCACATTAAGTATTTCAAAATATGAGTTACCAGTGAAAAACAAAGTAATCATATTTTGTATCACTGCATTTCTCTATAATTATGAGAAGAGAGTATCTCTCTTCCCATCATGGAGAAACTTTGACGGAAGAAAAGGAAACTCATAGTCAGCTCTGCTGAAGAAGTAGTATAAGGAGACTTTGATCAAAGTGGCTGCATTTCCATCAGTAGAAGAACCATGGGACTTCAGTGGGGCAGATGGTTACAGATTACCTGGTAGAAAACTGGGCTGGGAGTGGAAGGTATCTCCATTTTTTATCCACATGATTATGTAGCTGCACAGGGGGCGGGTGCCCGTGTCTGTCGGGGGCTGCCGCGGGGCAGGTGTGAGGGGAGGCCGGGGCTGCCCCACCTCGGCAGCCGGCTCTGAGCGACCCCCCGCAGGGCGCGGCTGAGCCCCGCACACACGATGGCGGCGCCTCGGGGAAAGCCTGGGCAAGGAACCGCAAAAAACACTGGACAAAGAGAGGAAAAACATAGGGAACACCAAGGCCAGAGGAGGGCCATTTTCCTCCATTTCCTCCAAAGTGGAAGTGTGGACACTCCTAGGAGAAACATGGGATTTCTGCTTGCTTAATTCTTTTAAAGGTTGATACGTAAGGACCAAACCTAGAAGCCTGTTACCAGTTCCACAGATAACACTGATGAGAAATACACAGTCTAGTCTTGTTTTCTGTGATGTAGTTACACTAATGGCTACCATCAAACTTACTCTTAACTGCCTGGTGACCAATATGCAAGACTTCAGGAATCAGATCATCTGATGGAAGCTGGTCTCTGCCACAGTGTGTTGTGGCACCTGTACCCTACATGTACAAAGGATGGCTGTTTTTCTGCACCTGGAGTTGCTTTTTCCAACAGTATTCCCTTGTATGAGAAACCCTGGACGAATCCCATCCTGGCTGAAGGACTGCATAGCCTGAAGGTGCCTCAGTCTATTGGTCTTCATGCCAGACACTGATGGATGGTGGATCCGCATTAGGCAGCGCTGGCATCTGCCACTGGGGAACTGGTCGCACAAGGGGAGAGAGACCTGGTGCTGAGACCGTCTCAGGTGCCAGCAGCAGGCAGGCAAAGCAGAGCGGGGTCAGGAGAGCGAGTCTCACACAGATACTGGTTCGAGCAAAACCTGTTCAAATCCGTAACAAATCCCAAGTTTAATTCTTCAAAGATAGACATGTCCCTGCTGCCAAAGTTTTGCTGTGCTGGATCTGAACAGATAGCATATAGGAATGAAATATATCAGACGTGCTCCTTCTGTGTATTGATCCATTTTTTTCACACTGCCACATGGAGAGTGTTGGAAATATTTCTCGCAATGTAATACATTATGTCTTTCAAAGAGCATAGCTGATTTTCTATTGCCTTATATTTCCAATGATTGAGTACGTTTAAAATACTCCCAAATCAAGCATTTTACAGGTAGAAAAGCCTTAAAAGCTTAAAAGACTATAAAGCCCGCAAAATGATAGAAAAATCAATCCGAATGATGGAGAATTCATGGCTTGAGAATGTAAACTTTAAAGAAATCAACTGTAAGGAGAGCTGTGCTTATACATCCAAGGCAGAAGGCCAGGCAGTTGCACAAACTGCAAGCCTGTTTCTGTCATCTAAAGGGAACTTGAAACAAAGTTTGGAGTGCATCAATTTTCAGCATAAATGCTAAAGAAGTGAGGACTCAAACATATATATTCTGTCTAGATTTATCCAAGTAAATAGGTTTATGGATTTCTCACTACATTCATAATTCACTGGGATTTTAACATTTTCAGCAGTTCATTTTAAATGCTCTTGTTATCTTTGAAGGACCAGCCAAACAAAATCCTCTTAAATAAGAAGACAGCTTCTGTTTAACGTAGTTTCTATATTTTCTAAAATTGCTAAGTGAAGCTATCTTTTTTTCCTGTATTAGCTATAACATCTTATAACAACATTCCTCAGTTTACTCCCTGGGCTTTGAGGTCGGGAAGTCTGCTAATTTTTTAAGCAGATTTTAAGTATAGGAAAGATTTTTGAAGTACATAGAATTGACATACTGCTGTACTTTGCAAAAGAAATGGTGATATTTCTGACACATACACATAACAAGACTGCACATTTCAGAAATTCTGTAGGTTCAACATTTAGCCCTAAATATTTCCAGGCGTCACACTAGACTTAGAACTAGATGGGGCATGGTACCTCCAGTTTCTGCTGTCATGAAGTGCTGAGTAATCTTTATGTCACTGTATATTTTCTGATGTATATATTCACAATAGTGCACGTAAATGTACTTTGATTAAAAACTTGAGTGTAATACAGAAACCAGGCTGTTCTGATTTCTAACAGACACAGATCTCTTACTTTACAGGCTATAATACACTGCAGCAATAAGAATATAATCCTGAATAGCACTGAAGTGTAAAAAGCAAGAAGAAAAATTTGCAGACACATGGGCTTTATGACTTTATTTCTATGCAACAAGAAAATTATTTGTTTCCCAAACAGTAAAAAAAGGCATGGAATGACAGGAACTAATGGTCAATCTGGTGCAACTTCTTTTCTAAAGCAGTAGCTACTCAAGGCATTAAAGAAAAGTGTACATATATGGGGCAATTACAAGTTGATATCTTCCCAATTCAAGGCAGTTAGTGTTTGAAGGACAAGCTCACTAGAAATTGCACCTACCTGTTACCTTTAAGAGCCACCCCAAGGCCTAAGCAAGCATGGGTTTTCTTAGCCCAGTGAGAAGTACCTAGGGATTTGCCTTTCTCATACATTTGACCTTGACTTAAGCCTCTTTGGCTCTCAGGAGCTAGACTTGGGAGCATACGAGAGGTGCCCTCTGTGAGCACATTTATAACTGAAGCCAAGTTTGGGCTGCACTGACCTACAAAACAATCCACATAACTTCTCTGCTTAGGGGAGATAAGAAATTAGGTTAAATTCCTTCTGGCTGGCAACTGTTTAGAACTGGTAGAGGAAGAAGGTGTTTCAGCCTTTATCTAACTGGAATGCTCTGAATAACTGAATAACTCTTTTTGTGTGGAGCCAGTAAGGAGGAAGTTGAACCTTTCATCTTTTATCCAATATATGTATTTCTAGTGCTATTATCACCATGGTATCTATGCAGATTTTAAAACACATTTCATCATGTACATTCCTCACTGCAAATATTAGCATTCAAGGACATAGCATGGCTTTGAAACCATGCCTGAATGATTTAGTTCTAGATAATAACCTTAATCTCAATACTTCCTTAGAAGCAGCTGTAACTGTTTATGTGAGATTTTTCACAAAGGATTTTCAAAAGAAGACTCCTAGTTAATCAGAATTAAACTCAAGTATTTGGGCCTGATTCTCATTTTTACTTTCAGTGGATAATTTAAACTAACACTGCTTTGCACTGCTGAAGCAGTGTAAGCGTGCCTTTGTGTAAAGGCAAATCAGCCTCATATTTTGTCTAATGATGTATTTATTACACGTTTATTCTCACATTTTAGATTTCTACACTGAACAAAGAAGCTTCCTTCTCTTTGTTTTCAATCCAGTATGTGAAGCAATATGTGAAAACATGGAAATTGTTTATGAAAAATTAAACAACTGCAGCTTTTTATGGCAAATAACATGTTACAGTTGCAAAGCAGGTACGTACTGACATGCATTTCCAGTGCCATATGCTGCAAAACATACTGCTTTCTTTCAGGACATTACCTTGTTTTGATGGCAAATTGACTTGACAGATGCCTCAGCAGAGAAATTCCATGGTATCTGACCCTTTTGTGATATGTGATTTCTAGAAAGCCTTGGTGCAGGTGCTCCATCATGGGACACATAACAGAGATACACACCAGAGAATGATATGATTCAAAACCTTTTATCTGTTTTTTGTCTTTCCTGCATTATATTTGTTTTAGAGCATGTCGTTTATTGGCCTTTGTAAAGTGAGATGACAAATCTCAGGATATAAAATTTAGGACTGCATTATCTTGAAGATTTGTATCTATTCTACTCCAGGGAATAATATCTTAGATTTCTTTTTAGTTACCTAATGATTTAATTCAGGCAAAGCTGGGTTTGAGTGTCAATTACTACTCATCAGACAGAGATGGATAACTTTAAGCACCTTCAAAGGTCACTTCATCTTGGAGCTGTTCAAGGCCCTGTCTGCCTGCTGTAAACAAATGCAGTGCAAAAGCATTTCATATCTCCAAAAGCCGCAGTACATTGAGAATGGCAGTACTGTAATGCACTATGACCATGCATCTCCATACACCTTAACCCAATTCTAGTTTAAGCTTCAGTGATCAGGACAGTTAAAGACACATTTTAGACTGTACCTTCACTATTCATGTCCCCAGAGTATACTGTCTCTTATCGGGGGGACATCTCTGTCTCTCTTTAAATCAAATTATACTGCAGTGAAGTTCAGGGCTAAAAGAGTAAGACCACTCTTGCTGTTAGCCCAGTACACAATGACCTAAATTCTGTTCATACCATGTATAAATTCAAGGCATTGAAGAGAACATAATTACATGGTTTTGTTTTACCAGGGAAAATAGATAATTATGGGTAATTCATGGCTCAGTTAAGTTGCAGGATAATTAATACTCAAAGTAAGAAACACTGCCTGGAGATTATGGGGTAATCTGAAAGGAAGTCACGCCATTTATTCTAGTGCACTCTGCTTACTGGCTATTTGTTACACATATGCCTTGATCAAAGTTTAAAATATTCATAAAAGCGTGGCACACCTTTATTATTATTTAGAAACAGATATAGAGAAAACTAGTCCAAGAGATAATAGTTCTTCCAGAATTCTCAGATCAAATATTTTTCTTTTATCTACAGTAGTATTAGATTAAGTATGCCACCCCTGTTATAAAAATGCTCCTGACAACATTTAAAAAAAAATTGCTGACTCACAGCTGGCCTTCTAAAACTTTCAAGTACAGGACGTGCACTGTACCACTAACTTTAGAGTGTGGATGCATGCGCATTGTAACGCGGTCCACCATCTTGACTCACATGAGAAAACAAGGCAGAACACACTGAAGAAATCAAGTTGTGTGATAGTACTTGGCATGTACCTGAAACAGGTACCTTCAGCAGAACTTTCAGAGCTGGCATCACAGATAGACAAGTCCGGAGCAGAAAGATCACAGAAGAATCACTAGAAGGCTACACAGATTTAGCCTACAGAAAAGTATCTACACGGACACTCGAACAGGAGTCATAAAAAAGGAGCATCGGTCAAGCCTGTCTTGAAGGTTTAGGTTATATTATTTAGAAATGTCTCTTACATTAACAAAACATATTGTAGGAAAGGTAATTATTCCCAGCCTTTGAAAATAAGAGATAAGGAGCTGGGGAAAATAGAAAAAAAAAAAAAAAAAAAAAGAAAGGCAAGCAGAAACTCCAGTGGCTTTGCTGGAAACAATGTGCTAATTCCAAGCAGCCGGTGAAGTATACAGACAATACATATGCAAATAAAACCAATATGGTTTTATCTGATGGCAGTCTCATTTGTTCAGATCAAATCCTTTAAGTGAGTATGGCTCATATTCACTCTATTTGATGATCTACTTCAATTCTTATACAACAATATTGAAGGAAAGGCTATCAAGCTTCTTGTTAAAGAGGTGTTTATAACAGAGCCTTTTAAAGTGAGAGGTTTTATTTACTTAGCAACAAAAACACTGAAAATGCAAGTCCATCATATTGGAGTTATTATTACTACTATTTTTTTTCAAACAAAGGTTAGATCCATGTACATTTCATGCTGCATGGTGCAGTTGAACTCATGTTCATCTGTCTATGGAGGAGGGAAGTTACTCTGTGGGGCTGGCTCCCACCACTAACCCTTGGCAAAATGGCTTGAACAACAGCTGCTAAGAAAGGCATGACAGTGTAAGTGAACTGAATACCCAGAACCACCTAAAAGGGCATCTGCAGATAATGCTAAAGGGAAAGTCAACAATCAGCTGGAATAAGCAGTAACTAGGAAATTAAAAAGAGACTCTTGAAACAGAGGAGTCAGCTTGAAAAGAAGTACAGAGGAGGCATGAAAATTTGTTGGGAAGAGACCTGGGAGTGGAGACAAGAAAGTCAAGCCTGGGTTTGAACCTGCTGGGTCACCCCTTGACCTCCTCTGTGACCTTGGGACCTCTGCCTTGGCCAGAATTCACAGGCTCCCCATCAGGCTCTGAATGCAACGAACAGCCTCTGCACTTCAGCTGGAGGATTGACCCTCCATGGGACACTGGCAAGACTCACACCTCGGGTATGCATATGCAAACCCCAGTGGTGCTTTCTCACCAGCCTGTGCATCGCTGGGTTGCAGGAAGCAGCACAAGCGTGCACAAAGCTGGAGCATTCACTGTTCCTACAAGCATGTGCAGTGAGGGCAGCCCCTAACTAGGATGTGATGAAAGCTTCTGAGGATTACCTATAGAAAGGGCACCCAGAAATTGGTAGGTGTTAATTAACATTGTGGTTCATTGGTTACATTGGTGATATTGATACTTCTAGTTTCTTGATTGCTAGTTAATTATTGTCATTAATAAGTCAATAAACCACTTTGCTAATGATCTGATTAAAAGTACGTCAACTGATCATTTTTTCCCTGTGATAGCACCCACAGGCTACCAGGAAATTAAATGGTACCTTGGGAAACTCACAGGATTGGGGGCAAGACTGTTTATACCCTTTCATTATTAGAGCATCCCTGGTGTGATTTTTGGGCAAGGCCAGCTAGTACTCTTCCAACTGCTCTTGTGTACATGTCAGGAGTTAACAGGGGACAGGTACAGCTCGCTCAATAAACAGTTTGCATGCAGCCAGCCTCTTGTGGGAGCTAAAGACAGTTAAACCATGGAAGGACACGGGCTGTTTCTCGTCAGTTGGCCTCAGGAACTGGACCATCATTTTTGCAACCATGTTTAACCTACCAGTATAAACATAGCCCCACTATTAAGAGAGAAAATTTTTATAGCACTAAGACAGACTTTGAGATCAAAAATTTTTGCCCCTAAATCTTGGAGGCAATCAAGACCTAAATGTAATTTTCACCTCTCTGACAGGGAATTACAAATCTCTCCAAGTGCAGAAAACTATGTCACATGGGGCTGCTCGTGGTCTCCCACACAGATGGGAAACCCCTAAGGATCTGGTGAAAGAACAGCCTGCAGACTGTGGAGCCAATCCCAGAAGCAAACTTGTTATATTTAATTAGCCTCATGGTCGTATTGAGAGAGTTAACAGTATTTTAATAAATTGCCATTGTACTCACGCTGTTTTAAAATGATAGTGTATCGCACCCTAAGTTATAACTGAGAAGAGACCCTCGATAGAGTCGACTCATTAACAGCACTGTCGTGGAGTGAAGAACAACGACCTTTAATTATATAACCACATGTAGTCTTCTGACAGTTTGTTACGCACATGATAAACCAAGGACTTACCGTTTCCTTTTTTAACTCAAATTTCAAGGCAATATTTAATGACCCACTGTAAGTACACTGTGTATTCAGAAACTGTTAATGTGTCTCCATTAAAATGACAATATACATCACATGCGATGTCTTGGTCCCTAGGGTACCCAGTTGGCTTATTGTAATTCCCTCGATGTATGAAAATTAAAAGTTGATAAAAGAAGGTTTGCACATTTCTACACAGATGAAAACAACTTATGCAGAGAACACTGGGGTTAATAATAAAAGACCCTCATACTATAACTCTGGAAATCACAAAAATAAATGGTTATTGCTTCAGCATAGCAAATGGCACTGTTATGGAGTATTTATGCAGTTTCCTGCAACACACAGAATTTCTTGAAAGAAATTAACTTCACAAACTGATCTATGTTGCTCATACATTATTGCAGGAGCGCAAAGGAAGTAATATTTTATGAGTCTGTATGATATTAATAAATTGTTGCTTTCTATACCTTCTTAGTGCTTTTTTTTTTCTATACAAAACAAGAAGAAATAGAGCTGCCTGAAAGACCCTAAAAGCATCATCCAGGAGATCCAAGAGACAGTTGTGTGACAGCTGTGTGATGGAGCAGCTTGTACATCATGGGGCCAGAAGTGCACTGTTGACAGTACCAGCACCTCCGCAACAGTATTTGTGTGAATAATGTTTGCAGATCTCCCATTTGTGGCCTACACAAGGAATAAAAAGGTGGTGTTTGGGAACAGCACATTTGTAATAAACTGTGGCAAATACTGCCCTCCATGCTGGCTGTATCATCCACTCATCTATGGCATGCTATTTTGGGGACAGCAAAATGTTTGGTGTGACCGTACACATGGGTGACAAGCAGAAGCAGAAATTTGTGTTCCTGTTTGTCCACACATTTTTTTCTCATTCCTGACACCATTCAGTAAGGTATGCTCTGCCAATCCAAATTCAGCCATGATTGCTTAGACTCTTAAAAAGCATGGCTGGTTTGTCCTGTGCTAAATATGGAAAAGAAAGGAAGGCACCCTTCAGTAAAGTTCAACAGTTTCATGTATATTTAACACAACTGGGCTGCGTTTGCCTGTCTTGATCTAACTGCAACTGAACATGATGAAATCTCCTTCCCACTAGCCCCAAAACAGAGGTGGTGACTCTTCAGAGCAGCAGGACACCAACTTGCATAGTTTCCTTCTAACCTGGGTCAGTTAAGGTGAACCTGTCTGGCTCATATTTATATTTATCATATAAAACAGTTAAAACTTCTTCATACAAATAATTCTGTTCACTTTAATAAACTTGATTACAGAGTTGGCACTTGTAGCCCTGTACCAGGAGGGCAGAATGCATTTGGTAGCAGGGAGAGGGACCATCTTGGCAGCTGCCACAGGCACCACGCTGAGCAGGACACACCCACCACCCCATCCCAAGAAACACAGCCCTCTCCTGTGATCACACCAGCTCAGGGCGCTTCTTTGCCAGGTGGGCAACACCTCCCAAAGCAGCTCCTGAATCTGAATAGCTGCACCGTTAAGGCCTGATGCTGAAAACCAGTATCAGCCTTGCAAAATTACAGCTTTGACTGCATTTTCTCAAACTGGCAGAATCAGTGAAACTCAGCAAACTCTATTAATCCTATCAAGTTACTTTGCTTGTTTATATTTCCTGTTAAAATATCTGAGTTGAACTTGAAGCTTTCTAGTCACTCACTTCATTCAAATCATTACTAATTATCGTTTACCATGACCTTATCATTATGAACTGAACCAAAGACCTAAGGGAGCATTTATGAAAAAATATCTTTGGGCATATATATTTTCCATCCTACAACCTCATTTCACTTTGAGAAAGATGGTTGTCTCCAGGCTTCTACAGAGAGACTCCAGCCACCATCTGAGTATGTTGGGGCCAGGGCATAGGACATACCATTAAAAGAAAAAATGTCAGAGACAGATAAACAAACAGGGAATTGGTGTCATTCAAAGAACAATTTCTTTTTCTCCGAGTGAGCTTGTCGGCAAAAAAAATTACACGCACAGCACTTTCCTGTCCATCTATGAGACAGGTAACAGCAGTAATCTGATATCTCTGACAGAGTAACTATTGAAAAAAACTTAAATGACCAGATGACAGTTCATGCTGTCTTTCAGGTATCTCCTAAGGCAGGCATGAATGCTTTTGGCTGTCTTCCTCACCTAACTTTCCCCATAAAGTCATTGGTCTTGCAGCCTTATGACATTTTACAGCTTACAAATTAGCTTAATGCTTGAGAATTTGTATTTCATGTTGCACATGTGCTTTTTCAGCACTCATTGTAAAGGTGATGGCCTATCTCACACATCACATCATGAAAATCAGGAAAGAGCTTGTGCTCGGCCCAGGAGGAAAATGGCTGAGTCCCTCACTCATACAGTCTTCTGCCGAGTCCCTTATACCTCACCACTGCCAACAGTTTTGATCTCTGGTACTCAGTAATGCCTGAGCACTGGGGAGGACAGGCAGCAGGACAGAGCGGCCTGGCAAGCCCACAGCTTGTTGTGGCCAGCTGGAGGGCACTGCCTCCCAACAGTGAGCTTCCCAGGAAAAGCACGTTGAGGTTCTCTTGGTTCCTAGTTTTTAAGTTTCCAAAAAGCACTAATTATTAAACACGGAATTACAGAATCATCTAGGTTAGAAAGGACCTTGAATATCATCCAGTCCAACCATTAACCTAACACTGACAATTCCCAACTCCACCATATCCCTCAGTGCTATGTCAGCCCGACTCTTAAACACCTCCAGGGATGGGGACTCCACCACCTCCCTGGGCAGCCCATTCCAATGCCCAACAACCCCTTCTGGAAAGAAATACTTCCTGACATCTAGTCTAAACCTTCCCTGGTGCAACTTGAGGCCATTCCCTCTTGTCCTATCACTCGTTACTTGGTTAAAGAGACTCATCCCCAGCTCTCTGCAACCTCCTTTCAGGCAGCTGTAGAGGGCGATGAGGTCTCCCCTCAGCCTCCTCTTCTCCAGACTAAACAACCTTTATCTTTAAAAAAAGCCCTGAAAAAAATGCAGCACAGCTTTCAGTGGTTCATGATAGCAGATGCATTGATTGGAAAGATGTTCTTTTTAACAAAGACTAATTTTTTCGTCAGTTTTAAGTGTCTTCAGTTTGAGGAAACAAGAAGGCCCAAGCATTCAATGGCAGTTACTGGATTATGCTGCTGATGTCATTCAGGAAAAATGAATGGCAGATTTTTCTGCTACACATTTTGTAATATACAAAACCCAGAAATTCCTAAAAATAAATACAGTATAGTGCTTTTTGCCATGAAAAGGTATTGAATTTTAACATAATTTCCAACACGGTGACTTTTGATGGGTTATTGTTGTTTTCATCATACCATTAGTAAAAAGTGATACCTCTTTAGCTCTAATTAGACCACTATCATAGAGCCCATTAATAATTCAATAACCCCTTTATCTATTTTCTTCCCCTTCAGAGCTCTTCAATCAGGGTTTATGCAGCAGGTTGCATTCGCTTTGAAAATCCATTAGCCTTCTGCCTCACTTGTGGGCTTTACAAGGGACACAAATGGATAGACACATAATTTTATTTATTTATTTGTTGTGCTTTTGCTTTTAGGCTAGATGTAAAACGATGGTGGCAGGAGTGGGGGTGTGGGGGGAAGGGGCATATAATAATCTCTGGTGTCACAGCCTTACAGCTTAATTTGTCATCTTATTTTTCACATGCAAGATTCTGACAGCATTGATCACCTGAATCTGTTAAACAATTTTTTCATGAGGCTGACACACTGCCCCAGTGCTTGCATCTATCAACATCTGGCTGATTTATTGGCTTAATAACGGGAAATCATTTGGTAGCCCAGCTCTATTTTGCCTGAACACTGACCTGTGACCTTAATTTGCTGCCTTTTGAGGTTCTTTGTTCTCCCATAACAGGTAGATCACTAATCAGCAGAAGCAGCTTTATAAACTTAGATAAATATTTAACTGAGACTAGGAATAGGCACATTTAAATTAGTTCTCATTGGAAAAGCATAAATAACCCAGACCAAACAGAACCGCTGAAATCAAAGGCATGCTTACATAAAGGATGGGATTTGGCATACTTTTAGAATTTGATGTCTTTCTCTGTTTCTATTTCAAAATATTGAAATAGTTATGAATTTCTGAAATAAAAGAAAGACTTTCCTTGATTCTAGTCTTTAAAAAAAATCCAGAAAGCAAAACCAGTCATGTCTCTGCTAAATAACTATACCAAAAATGAGACTAATTGGAATAAGGAGGTGCCAATTAGTTTGGAGGCGGTGATATCAGATTATGGTAAAAGTTTGATACTTTAGCACAACGTAAAAATTTAAAGCATATCCCTACATTTTATTTAAATAATGAAAATCATTAAAAATGCTTTACTGTAAGAACATTTTTCGCCTTCTTATCCCTCCACCCACTGACCAGCAGCACACATAAAATTGCAAACATTATAAAGGAAACCAATTGCTCTAGGACTTGCTGTGAAACTTTATATGATCACAAAACACATTCAGATATTTCTCTTGCCCAACAACACTTTGGCATTCAGTTAGGCATTCCTAGGAAATTGCTTCATGTAATATGTGATATGACTTTCCAGTAGAAATTACACGCACTTTGTGAAAAGAAAACCAACAGTTTTCTTCAACCATTTTGAAAATAAATACTAGTGTTTGGTAGTCCTTGAAAAAGCACTCTATTCAGAATGGGTTGAGAAGGTGACTTATGGGGTGGGTGGGGGTAAAGGGGTAGAAAAAACACTCTGGGGCTGCTCCTGGCGAGACTGCTTCATTTCAGATCTGGTTCCTTCCCAACTCTTATTTCCCTGCCTCTAAGCTACATTCACAGTGGGGCACAGCACAAAGCAACAATGTGGGTTAAAGCAGGGAACCAACACTGTTCGCTGGCAATAAGAAAGGGGCAGAGAAATAGACGTTTTTTCCCACACAAATTTGGAAGAGTAGAAGAACCCCTCCTGTTGTAAGACCTGACTTCAGAGTACTTGTGGAGGTCCACAGGAGATGGGTATTTGTATCAAGGCCAGCTTGTTGGGGGTGAAAAGACAGAAAAGTAGTTTAAAAGACAAGAACCATGTTCACAATATCAGTGCAAGGCAATAAGGAATAAGGCTCCTACGGGACCATGAAGACTGTATGTCAGATTTAGCCCTCTAAAATATAGGGAACCTGTGAGATAACTGGAAAACTAAGAAAAAAAAATCATCCTTCACTTCATGATGAGAGTAAACTCTTCTAAATCACTCAGGAAGAAAGTATTTAGTTTTCACACACAGTTTCAACCATGCAGAATTTCTTCTCTAACAACTTCAGAGATATTAATTCATGAAAAAAACACAACCTACTCAATGTGGATTAGTACTACAGCCAACAAACCTGAACATACTCTTGCTTCCCGTGGAAGGCTGGCTGGCATACAGGTTAGTGCTCAAGTTTGGGCATTCATTTATTGTGATAATTAAAGGGGAAAAACCTCACACTTCTAACAATGACATCTTCAAAATTCTTCTTACAGTTTATTTCTGTAATATACAAGCATCATGTTCATGGTCTGCTCTCAGTCAAATTAAAAGGAAGTTATTTAATGTGTGTCCTCTAGACAGCAAAAATAAGTGAAAACATCTTGATTTGCTTCTTTTAGTGTATGTCAATTGTGTGCCTAATATTTGAAGGTTAATAGTCTGACAGTGACGTACCAAACCATGCAAACAATATCTTTCTAACAATGGACAATTTCCCAGTGAAATGGATTGGAAAGAATGTGATAGCATACAGAAGACTATATTAAAATGATGGCCCTTCAGTCTGATGAACAGTGGAAATACTACTTGCTCAAAGGCACCATTAAAATTAGAAGCATCTATCTATACATTGTCTTGATAACTGCTATACACCTCTGCACACAGGCTCACATGTATATTATTCTGTTTGTGAACTTAACTATAACTTACTTACAGGATCTGCTTAGATAAGAACATAAGAAAAAATTGAATTCTTGCATCAGGAATTCTGCAGTTACTGAAGTGCAGCTTGTATACAAAAAAGCCTAAGTCAAATAAGTTGCTCTGTAAGTTTGTAATTCTTAATAAAAATGTTATTAGCAAATGAAAGTTCTAAAACTTAAATAACAAAATATTGCTGCAAGATAGTCTTAATTGAGATCCCAACCTCTGCACAGTTTTTCTGTACTTAATGGAATCAGAAATATTTTAAGATCAATTAGCAATTATAAGTAGTATATTTTGCTCCCCTAAGAATAACTTTTTCTACTATCAAAAAAGTCCAAGGGTTTTTATGGAGTTTAAAGGAGCCTCAGTGTTGCACTGTTGAGAGAAATCTTTACTTGTGAGGGTTTTTTATTCCAATGCATCTTTACTTTCATTAGAGCTCTCCATATATGTAACTGAGAAATGACACAGGATCTGCTTTGTCCTCCTCCTGAATACACGATTGCATCTTCTTAAATATATCAAAATGAAATTATGCTCTCTAAATGCAGAGGCTCACTCAGGGTAACATTTTATCTAATTTTTATGTTAGAACACCATTCCACCAGTTGGCTGACAAATTCTTATATTAAATCTCTAAAGACTCTGCTCCTCATATTATGGAAATTGAGGTGAAGGTCCAAACTTGAACGTAATAAATCAAACAGGAGTTAAAAATCTTTCACTAGAAAATCAAGATTTTGGCTATTAACTCAATGCCAAGACAAACTATCATTGTTATTTACAAGAAAGTGCATTAGCTGGTGACCTTAGGAGAAAAGAAACTCATATTATTCAATAAAATATTCTACTGCAGAAGTAAACATTTTTAAGAATAGATATTTGTGGGTAGCTGGAAAAAGAAACATTGCTGCTGATGGACATAATAGCAGGAGTAAGTTTCAAATAGACATGTGGAGTGCTACAATACTAGCTCAATACTGCCAAGGACATTCACATTATTAATCACCTGGAAGCGGCCCAAATGACAGTTCAGTGCTATTGTCGACTAAGAAATCAACTGAGAAAACATTCAGATGAATTTCAGATTTTAAATGAAATGCAGTCAAACCCCACCCCCCCATGCTCAGACCTGTAACAGAAACCTAGGAACTTAATATAGTGTTTCCTGAAAGAAGGTAGCCCATATGTTGTAAAAGCAGAGTTAACAGCTAGGTAGAAGCAGCTTTTTACTTTTTTTTTTTTTCTTTCTCCCCCCCCCCCCTCCCCGGAGCCATCAGCTGAAATTGAGGCAGACTGTGACATTAAAAGTTCAAAGAAATATAAACGCAGGGCCCAGAGCTCACAGTCCCATCAGCTCCGTTTCCCTGAAGGTACCTACCATGGAGAGATGACAGAAATGCTTTCTTCATCAGGTGCTGAAGGGAACCAGAGTAAAACCTCCATCTTACATTGTAAATGGGTTCTCCAAAGGGGTACCGATACTTACAGGTTTTGCCAAACATTTAGATTATTAAAAGTGCTTCCGAAGAGGACAGATGTACTTAGCAAGGTTAACAGAGACCAACATATTCCAAGCACTACAGGGGAGAGGAAAAGGGGAGAGAAGGGAGCAGTGCAGACAGGATTAACCAGAGAGCAATTTAGAATAAATATGTAAAGCATAAGAAGAAACTTGAACTGTATGTGAAAGAGGAAAACCTGCTCAATAATTTAGGAATGAGGGAACTGTGATCAGAGCAATGCAGTTGATAATGATGTCAACATTCTGGATATGTAGGAAGGGAGAATATTTGAAGTAATGAAGATGAATGAGAATCTAGTGTAAAAAATGCTGAGATTCATCAGCAAAGATATAAAAGAATAAGAGTACTTGTGCGCAGGAGAGAGAAAAATTGACAGGAGTTTATGATAAACCAAGAAATACCCCCTAAGTTTTTAACTGAAACTAGTAGTGAACAATAGTCATAAGACTGGTTAGCTTTTGGTTTTTTACTTAAACAAAACCTGTGTACCTTTCAGTATAAAAGAGAGCCATGAAGTATCCATAGCTAATTTTGACACCAGAAGGAAGAGAAAGTGAAAGGGAATTGATCTTTTCAGTATTGACACCCGAGGGCTGGACCACTTATGAATTACAGTGATCCTAGGCCAATGCATATCATGCTTTGTTTCCTTTGCTTCCCCAAGTAAATCCTAACTTTTATCGTGGTTTAGCCCCCATATGATGGTGATAACATAAAGCCTTCCTAAAGCACTCCATTAAGTAAGCCCAAAGGCCATTACATAAAAGATATGATGTTCCCAAACTACTGAATGTGCTTGGGGTGTTTTCAAATAACAAGATTTTATACTGCAAAACACAGAGCAACACAAGTGATACAGAATAAGTGTGTGCTGTGCCCTCGGCTCTGAACCAGTTCAGATGAGATGACCCTTTCCCTTTTTCCTCTCTGACCACAACTGGGAGTAATTTGAGAAGCAATAAAAGAAAAGCCATTTCTGAGCTTCTATAGACTGAAGCATACATGTTTTATTTTTTATTTTACATTTCTTTTTTTAATGTATGAAATGAAATACATTTAATAAATTATTTTTTTTTTCCCAACCATGATTGCTTGCATAATTTACCAATCTGTATATCCACATTTAATTGCACATGTATTGTCTTATTTAGAGACAGACAATTGACCACCTTTCTCTTCTGCTCTAGCATATTGAACCATGTAACTCCCTTTACATACCGCCTAGGAAAATTCCTCCTTCCTAGGAGTTACTGACCATATGTATCCAGGGAAATGGAAAAGAAGACACAAAGACATGTTCCAGAGGCAATAGAAAGGAAGACTTTTTCAGGGATTCAGAAGAAACTACATAGGCTTTTTGCCATCCAAAAAGTTACTAAATTTACAGGACTGAAAGTAAAGCTGAAGGAAAACAGCAAGCAGGAAGAGATTTGTTTGCTAAAACCTTTGATTTTAATTTATTATGTTTCACCCAGGTCTGGATTTCTCTGCTTGAAAAATTCACAGGTTTATTTTGGGTTTAAGTAAAATCTTAACACAGAGTTAAAAGCTCTTTTAAAGTTTTTGGAATGCTTCTATTAGGAAAGAGGTACAGGCAGATCCACCTTACAGCTTTGTCAGAGCAGCACATTAGCAAGTGGTGCAATGCAACAGGAGCAGATTTGCAGAGCAGTGCTGAGAGCTGGGCATGGTAAGACGGGCTCTAGTCTGGTCACACAGGGTGCCCCCTAGTCAATGAAGCACAATCAGGTGCGCTCGAGGACTGCATCATCCAGTTCATTTTCATCCAAAAGGAATCTAGTTTACCCGCCCTAAAGACAACTGCCAATGTAAATCAAAAATTGGCAGGTCAGATACCAGAAAGAAAAATAAAAGCAAAGTCCTGATCCAAACTGCGATGCAAATGTAGCTGCACCCATCAATGCAATCTAGAACTCTTCTAGCAGGAATTTCTGCTGTGCTGCAGCAGGAGCAAATGTCCCAGAAATAAATTGTTAACTATGTCTTAATGCAAGGCTGCATGAATCTGTCAATGCGAACAGAAAAAGACAATTCAAACTGCAAACACATGAATTCCATGAAAGTGCTTTAGATCTGTAATTAGTAAGATAAGAAAGGAAATTTCTAAAAAGAACCTCCCTGAATAACATTTGGTTTTGAATGCATTTTTTATCATTGAACATCTTGGAAATAAGAATGTAATGTTTCCCTCACCAATAACTATTAGTGGGAGAAATCTTTAAATTCTATTTTTATCAAGAGAAAGAACAATGTGAAATCTTAATAAGAAACATTAGCCTTTACATTAGTACTGATTAATGCACCATTCACATGTGATGGAAAAACAAGGCAGACATCCAGAATGGATGTTAATCAGCACTGCTGCAAAGTCTGTCCTATCTCATTGCTTAAGTAATCCATTTTCAGCTCTCAAAATGAGGTGAAGTGACAAACTAGACCAATTTCTTGCCACGCTCCATTTAGTGCATCACAAAGTTTCAACAAGTTGCACTAGCCCACAAGTCTGACACAGAAAAAGCACTTTTAAAAACACTTGCAATATTTCCATAGAACTCTCACATTGAATGCAAACAGATTACAGACTAAATGCAAACCTTAGAAGAGTCAGACTTGGTTTATTTACTATGCAACATTTGTAAAGAAGCAAACTAGTTGATGGGATTCTGCAGCTGAGATTATCAATGAGATGCTAGATAAAGTTGTATTGATAAACTAAATAAATGGCTGACCTCTGAGTATTCCTTATCTGGTGTAAATAAACAAACTTTCAAGCACATTAGCTTTCCTCTGATCTGAGGAAACAGATGAGGGACAAACATCATTATGCCTTCCAACATCTAGCAAACCACACACAGATCGCAACTAGCAGCTTTCCTAATACAGATCAGATAAAAAAAGTCAATTTGTAAGAGGGGATAATATTACAGCAAGCCAAATATTAGAGACTTGTTAGAAGACAGATATATTCTTGAATAACTTATATTCCCCTATATAGAAATTTGTCATTAAAAGAAAGCCCAAATCATAATGTGCTACACCTACGTCTATGATTACTGAATGCTCTCCTTTGTGAATATTGTGTTTTCCCTGAATAATCTAAATTTATGCCATCATTAGGACAACGTTAAACTGGGACCTGGATTTTTCTGCAGCGCTTGAAAGGAATTAGCACTAGTTGTCTTTGCCTTCTCTTAATCTGTTCACATGATTTGGAACAGTAAACAAAACACTGTATGTGTGTAATAGCACAACATCAGAAATCCTTCAGTTTTGACTCAGTTCTGACTTCTCTGCTCTCTCTTTGGTTCAGTTGGTACTACTTGAAGACCTTAAAATTTAAACATTTCATTAGAAAGTTTGCTGAGTTGCATCAATAGAAGCAATTGCTTCTATTTTGGAACTTGGTTATATAATTGTGCTTAATACAATCTATGCAATAGATTACGTATCTATATCATAGACAAGTTAGCCTATTTTGAGCTGACCCATGAAATACTTTGACTTGCCAGAAATTATCTTTTAAATTAATTTTGGACTGCTGAAGTTTAAAACAACAGATACTGGGTAAAAAAAACAGTTTGAACAAGGAAAACATGGGGTCTGTACAGACTATGCACCGATGACCAGACTAGATGCTGTCCACATGGCTATGCAGCTCACTCTTCATTTGCTTGACACCACTTTCCTCATTTCTTCTTCTTAAACCTTGTGGTCCTTCCATCAAATCTGCTTCCATGTAACACAGTCCAACACCAAACTATCTCTCAGTTCTTACGCTGTTCAGCACACCTCCTCAACACCATATACTCTGCTCAGCTGAGCTCTTTTGCAACACGCTATGCCACGGGGCCAAAAACTGTGAACTGCTGCCTCGTGGAGCAGCACATTGCTGTTCATCAACTATATAATGGTCACAGAGAAGCAGCAGCTATCATTCATGCTCAGTATATTTCTGAGTATTGCTGCCCAGAATGCACTTACACGTCTTCACCATAGCAGAATAAAACAAATAAAAAAAAAAAAAAAAAAAAAAAAAAAAAAAGAGAAAATTCTGACAGTCACTGAGGATAGATCTGAACTGACAAGAAGTTGCACTTGTGGTTTAGTGTGCCTTTTTTAAGCCCACTAAGGGATCTGTAGCTCCCCACTGGTACTGCCACACTCAAGGTCAAGTAACTCATTCAGATATAATTTTGCTCTCAGGCTGACACTGTAGTGGTAGTAACGTTGTACTTGAGATACTGCAGAAACAAGATGTCTTGGAGCTCTGAAGCACATACTCTATTTCAAATCTCCAGATTACCTAATACTGCATACTTTTTTGACTGAAATATTAAGCCATATGTCACTATTAATAGCTTTATGAAAGTTTTCTATATTGCTTCTTATTTCAGTTACTTATCTTTGACAGACCAAAAGATGTGGTTAATTATGCATCTTCTGCTACAATATTCTTTTTGTAAACTGATTCATTTATTAGAATAAACTCTACTTCTGACAAGAAACATTCAACTTTCCTAGCTTGAGCAGAATTAAATAGCTACTTTACACTAATTTTTAAAAAATGTTTGCCTCAGACAGTTTATGCATTTGTTCCCAAGTAATTTATAATTGGCATGAAATACATAGTGAGAGGGATTTTTCCTCTTCAGTATGTGTGCAAAAAACACTCAAGAACATGGCTTTGTTCAGGGAAAAGTGGGTTGCTCAGTAAAGGTTTCTAGTCTATAAAGATGTACTTTAATATGCGTGTACTTAAGATCTCTTCATTATAAAAATTACTCACAGTCCAGCCTATAATTGCAAAATTCAACTGCTGCCTTTAATGTCTAAGAGTCCAATGAAATTTTGTTCTCTGTTGTTATTTACATATTTGAGTCTCATGGACATACACTTTACTGCTGATGTAAAAGATTAAATACAGTCAAAATCTTCCACAAAAAACTCCAAAGCCCCCCAAAATCCACAACTGGCATCATCAAGAGTAGCTGCTGGTGAAAGCAGAAAAGACATTTGAACCTCTGAATAAAATAAGAATGCTATGGGTCCACATGTACCCTAATCCTGACTGCTGCAAAACTTCAACCCCATGAACTTCTATCCTGTTTCTGCTCTCCTTTCTGTCACATGTGCTCTCCCCAGGGACAACATCCCAGTGCATGGAGGAGCTAACTGTTGTTCTGGCTTTGTATGAGTTGCTTATATGAGGGTCTGATTTTTCTTGAAGCCAAGTAAATAATAATACACTATAACACTAAATAGCTGACCAGAGCCTGATGTAACTTCTGTCAACCACTTTAATTCAAAAATCCACTGGGGTATGACATCTGCCAGTAAAACCTATATACGCTGGTTCAACAGGGCTGTTCAACAGAGCTAGTGAACTCCATCTTTACTACCAACCTAGAAAAACCTAACAGATGTGAGCAAAACCACTCTGCAGCTGTGGAATTCAGTAAGATAATACTGAATCACACCTTCACAAACCACTGTGCAATCTAAGGGAGAAATATCAAAATCCAGTAATTTTTTTTTTTTGGTAGTTGTAGCTATCTATGGCTACAATTCTAGTGCCTTGTACCATAAACAGATTTACGAAACTTGTACAGTAATCATTCCAAGAAAGGCTTTGTAAAATTTCTTGTATTAATAAAGTCTGTCTAGCATCCTGATCCATAATATGCACAATGAATAATGTCAGCCATTCATCAGCCCACATAACCATAGGTATAACAGACAATGTACTTCATATATCTGCTATGTTAAATGCACACAAACACAAACACATCTCAATGAATTTATGAACAAAGGCACACAACTGAACTTTGAAATTGTCTCCCTTTTCCTTCTTCTCATATACAAGACTCATGGCTTTTTAAATACATTTATTAATAAAATACATGAGCTGAAGTTGTTCTTTGTGTATCCGCAACAAATGCCACAGAAACACAGACTCCCCAGCGCCGGAGTTGAGCAGAAAGTGAGACATCCTGTCCACGTCCCGGCCAGCAAACAGCTTCCCACAACTGCTGGCCTCTGGCACCGCCTGATTTCAGATGTCAGCCTTGCAGCACCATTCACATTCCCCTTCAGAGGGAGCTCCACAAGTCACTAAATCTAATTATCTAAAGGTACTTATTAAGATTCAGATGGTAGTTACGATTTCTTAATCTTGTGTCATTATTACTGTTAACTAGTCACTATAACGTAATTGCCTCTTCTCTTGTGTTTGCACTCTTTAGGTGGGTGTATGCTGTTATCAAGCCTTGTCACATCTTGGCCAAAATGTGTCTTTAGGTTCTTTGAGCCTTTGTCTTTAAAAGGAATCCCATTAGCTCTGTCATCAGTCACATTGCTGTGATCTTTCAGTTTGTCAATATCTTTCTGATAACAAGCTTTAAGGATAAGACATTTGAACTTGGATGCTGCACAAAACCTTTTGATACAGGAAAAAATCTGCAGGATGCAGCAGGATTGCTTCCTACAGTCCAAACAGCTAACATTCTTCATTAGAAGGGAAGGCTGGTGTGATATTTATTTAAGTAATGGATTAATGAGAACAAGAAAGACACTTCAGGGATTAGGAAGTCTTTGCGTAAGAAAGCCAATATTGCAGAGCCACTTTGAAGTTTTTTCTAAAAAGGGACCTAGTCTAAGGTTTGTTTTTCAAGTCAAACTGCAGCATGTAACAGCATATGTTAATATAACATTGCATGTTCTTGTACTTTTACCTTCATTAAAAGCAATGCTGGAATCTTCCTTTTTTTTTTTTTTAAATTAATATTTTAGTAAGGCAAATTTAACAACGGAACAATGCAATATCGTGTAAAATCCTTCAAGCTTGCTGGTATGTATCAGCCATGTACAAACCACCATTTTTTTGTGAGTTACTACTAGTTTTTTTATTTTTTTTCTTTTTATTTATATTTTTGATGTCAGTTTTGCAACAGAAATTACTTTTTCAGTTTGACTGACTTCCTTCACAGGTAATAAATCTTTAAGAAAAATAATGAAGACCAGAACTCTGGAGGCTGGAATGCCAAGACCAGGCCAGTAAATTCTAAGGTACTTTTTTCCAATCAGGTGTAAGGGAAACGAGCAGCTCTGAATACCAGCATATGGAGGGGTTGCCTAAACTTGTGCTGATAGGAAAGCAGACAGTGGTGAGCCTGCCTGTATGGCATGTCCCTGTGCATTTGAGCGATTGGTTTCTGTCATATATCAGCTTCTCACTCCCACAGCAATGGTTCTGAGTTGCTGTTGGTCTGTAGTTACCTGTTCATTTCATTTAGAAACAGTTTGTTTGTCTAACATACATCTTAAGCACAGCTGTTTGGAAACAACGTAACACGATAGCAGAAATATACATTACCCAAGTAGTAAGTATGACAGGTATTTCTGACATGCTTTTTGAAGTTTGTCTCCTTCCTCGCCCTCAGCCTCCCAAGAACCTCATTTCCCATACAAGCACTGAACAGAGTAGGTTCTCTGAAAGGCTACCTAGAATCGGACACAAGTTGACCAGGGCTTTGAGAGGTGTCTGTTTTACAATTGAACACACTCAAAGGCTTTAAGAGCATATGCAAGGATTTACTTGAACACAGACTGCAACAGAGAACTTTCTAAAATAGAGAAATTCAGAATAAGAACAGAAATAATAGGTTTTGTATACATATATGTTCCCTACCCATGACAGTCCTGAAGGACACGTTATTTCACGTGGGCTCATCTTAGTCCAGCAAGTCAACAAATGTCTATTTTCTAACTGCTCTTCTGGATTTCTTTACCCTATTGCCCCCTGAGGACCACAGATCTGGGCACTGCTTGGTGAGTTCCTGCACCCTCAGCCTCTGATGCCTTGTGCTCTGGAGCGCTCTCTCCTGTGCCTTGGGGCTCCCAGGACAGGGGAAAAATCCATTTCCCTGCATATGATCCACTTGACTTAGCACAGACCAGCCAGGACCAGGGAAGAAACCTGACTTCCTCCTGACTCTGCAGGCAACCACCCTTAATGAAACGCAACCACCATACCCTGCACACAAACAAAGAAAACAGATGCCATCTGCTACACACATCATAAATCTTCCTTGGATTCCTAACACCACTTAAGATAATAAATTAAAAAACAGTTGGGATAATTATTTAAAAATCAATTATTTCTAAATATTTAAAAATCATATTAACAAATTCACACTTAAAGTATCCATAAAATTTTGAATCTGATTATATTCAAATATTTTTATTCCAACCAGCTGACTTTCTGGTTTTCTAATCACATGAGAGATGTTTCATCTAAAGAAATTATTTGCTAATTATTAACAACCTTTTTTCTCTCCATAAATGGGAACTGATCATTTTTCATTCATCAGAAGAATTTATTTTATTTAAAAGAGGACACAACTTAAAGAACCTTCCAGAGAGGTGGCTCTACTCCTTATATGTAGTAAAAGAGAAATCATATGCATTACTTCAGAAACTGGATGCAAGTCCTTTCATGATTCATTTCTCTCCCCCAAACACAAACAATTAACAATGCACTGAGGAGTCCGCTTGGTTAATTGATACAGATATATTCCTTTGCAAAGGATGATGCATGAGGTGCAAAAGTCATCCAACATAAAGCATACTACACTTCTGAGTAGTATTTTGCAGCACATTGCTGAAAAAGCAGCTTTGGACTTCGATCTCTTGAATACTTGAGGATGATGAAATTAAGAAAACCTGCAAAACATTGATGAATTCTGTGGCTTTGTTTCCAAATGAAATTACTATTACTACTGATACAATCCCCATTTCCACCCCATCTTCTCTATAGCAGTCATCCATTAACCCATATTCTCAAGTCCAACACATGCTCTTGCCATCGTGTTTTTCAAGTTGCGTCTGTCTTTCGTAGCAATATTCCAGGTGAACCCATCACTATGCCAGAGAAACTTGTTGGCTTTCTGAGAGCATATTAGTAAACACATTGAGTTAAATGTTTCCCATTCATTAAAAAACATTACTTTTGTCATCTTTCGTTATGACTTTCAAATGTTACATGGAAAAAATCCTTTCAGGATAGTTAGTGTAACAGGTATACAACAAAACAGTTTTGTGTTCATTTAATATTCTTACTTTTTCTTGCTTTTTTTTTTTTTTTTTTTAAACGCAAAAGCTACTTTATCCCAGTACCATGGCCTTTACTTAAATGTATGTGGACATATCATCCTGGGTAATGCATACTCCTATTAAGTGTTCACACGTGAGCTTCTTAAAAAAAAAAATAAATTTAAAAAAAAATCACATTTTTAATAATTATTACTGAACAATAGTATAGATATCAGAAATATAATTTCTCAAAGTTGTGATTATAGTATTTCTTTTCTGTACTAAAAATGTCTGGAAGATTAACTTTTTAGATGAGAGAATTATTTTTTATAAACTCAAAACATATCCTTCTCAGATGTAGCATCTGACTTAAGGCAATTTTCTTTGGTGGAACTGGCTGCATTTAAGATGATGCCTTAAAAGAATACATTGCACATAGCACTAAATAGGGAAAATCACTTGATTGAGGCCTGTGGTCTCATTTCAGGCTTACTAGCTTCTCCTGTTATGTCTCATTGGAAATACTGCTACAATGAACATCGCTGATACACAGAAAACTTTTTGAGGGGAGATGTTGGTTTTTTGCACAGCATTAGAGTGGTCTATGTACACAAATAAAATAATTGCATCTTGTTATTTTGAAACATCTTTAATTGCTATACTGGAAAAAACTGCCTTAAAATAAAGAACATAAATTATTTAAAGTTAAATTTGTCCTTCCTTATCAAATATTTGAAGTTTGTTCTTAGGATTTTCTCATTAAAAAGGTATGTGTGTCATTTACAGTTTCCTGCTTTTTATGACTCAAGAAACAGACCAGCACCATGCTCATACTGTGAGCTTTTGATGTCCATTAAAAAAACCTTCTACCCCATGAGTAAGTGGTTTCATGCTGTGCCCCAAAGGTTTGTACAAGCTAAAAAAAGTACATTTTGCTGGAGGAAAATATGAAAAGAAAGGAAACTGGACCTGCCCAAAAGGGAAATGACACAGCTGCAACCTGTGGCCTTGCCAGTTAAGTTATTTCATATGTGTGTCAACTAATCTCAATAACACTCAATAATAACTCCCATAACTCATGGGAGATTACACATAAAATTTGCATGTTTATGTAAAAATGTAAAAATTCTTAATAAAGAGCATATATGTGTTACTACTCAGGATTAGTCAAATTCTGTAGCTGTCCAGAAATTTCTGACTGAGACATATTTCAGTTTTTATTAAAAAATAAACTTTGAAACATTTGATCTAAAATATTTTTCTTAAAGCTTGATCTAAAGCAAATAGATCCCAAACATACATATTTTTATATGCATACAGAGACTGAAATGCTTCATATGTAATTTGGAGCCATCACCTAAGCTGCTAAATAAATAGAACTGATAGTTTTTTGAAGCTGAAGAAGCAATATCCATGTGGATATGAGCAGCTATTGGTAAAAGTACCTTTGTAAAGGTATATATAGAGTACGCTATTTGTTATGTGTTTAGCGAGTTTCTAGAGGTTAAGGGCACCGATAGAGATATGATAATGTGAGTAGACTTTACATGCACATCCAAACCCATGTACATGCTTCACTGAAACACATGTTCGCTACAGAATATTTTTAAAATGTGCCCTGAAAAAGGCATTTCTAAGTAAAGCTTAAGTAGGTATCCTTCTTCTGGCTTATTCAAACATGGGATATTACTCTGGTTCACCATAATCCTGGGATATGTCCTCATGTTATACAAAACAGTAAGCCAGAAAGCAGCAAGGAAAGGCTAAATAGCATCCTTTTGAAAAACAAAAGAAGAAACAAGGTCCATAACAGAGACAAAGCCTCATGTACAAGTAATTCAGATATTGTATATTCTAGAAAATTTTGTTCCTTGAACAAGACATTTTTGTGCTGTAAGAAGGAGTTCACTCGCAATGTGCCTGGTCTCTCAGTCCTTAGGCAAGAGAAAGGAAATCTGCCAGTTTGAAAAAAGATTAATGTGTATATCCAAACCTTCGGTAGTCATCTCATTTAACACCCTGACCGCTGAAGGAAGGTGATTAAAAAACTTGACAAATTAGTAATAGGTAGGTGGCTTAATGCGACTCCTCTGTGGTTTTCATTCATTGGGGTCTTTGGCTTTAGAGATCTGCAGAAATAATTAAGAAAAACATGCCTATTGCCTTGAAAACAAATGAGCTACCAAGGAACCAACATTTAAAAATCCACAGGCTGAAAAAATATTGGAAAACTTTGCTCTAGGTAAAATGACTTTCTTAAGAAAAAAAGAGTTTAAGTACATTTTAGAGTTGTTTATAATCAATATGAGCTACTATACCATGATTTGATTTACAGTTTGTTCAGAAAGTAGCTGACAAGTTTTGAGTTGAGCCAGATTATGTGTTTCAAAAGCAAGCACTGGCCTGAAATAAACATATTCAATAGCTTGAGAGAATCCAGATTTAACAGGTTATACACGGAAAAACTCAGTATTTACAGATAAGAGAAATATCTGACAGCAGATAAAGTAATTTTACTTGGCAGATTACATTCATGTGTGGAAATGTTAACTTCTAATTTATCAAACAGCAGGAAAGACATGGTACTTTATTGGATTTTGGCTCCTGTTTCCAATCCATCTGATGGTTTAATTTCTCTGACTCATAAATGTAAATTCTTATTTATGGTACAGCATGAACCAGTGTTAATATTCAGAAAGCTTCTCTTTATTTTGTGCATCTTCTACACTGTCCGGAAACCCAATCTTAATGACAACAGAAATTGAGCACTGCTTTGGTTTATATATTATGCCATTAAAATATCAGTGATAAAATTAACAACGTGTTGAAATACTCGATCCTTAGAAATGCTTCCCAAGAACTATGGCTGCCAGTGATCTTTGTTCACTGATGATTTATAGAAAGGAAAAGTTCCCTGTGTCTTCCAGTGAGGGCCCCACAAGCACCAGAAGAAAGCTGGCACAGCGATTTAGTAAGTACCTCTCAAATTCTTCCCAATATGATTGCAAGAAATGACCAGAGCACAGGAAGTCTATAGAAAAGTCATAGATGCAAACTATGACAACTATATATGTATATATTATAGCTTAGTTGCTCTTGCTTTAAGATATTAAAGTTGTTTACACACCCAAGATTCACATCAGTGAAATGGTCTTTGAAGCACTGAATAACATCTACAGGAAGTTCACTCTTAGACATATGCCAATCTTGCTTTAAACTGTAGAAGCTTAATTAAAAAATAACTGTTTTGTTGGGGGGTTTTTTTGAGGGGTGGGGGGTGTGTGTATATGAAAAAGGGTCTGATTTAGGTATTTGCTCACCGGTTTTGTTTGCTTTTTGTCCCTTCATCCAGGTTGAACTTTTGAGGGTAACTGGGGAAGGCAGAAAGGAGGTCAGAATGATGGTGCTCCTCCAACCAGCCATTCCCCCTGAACTTGGGGGACCTACCGGAGTTAGCGAGCAGTCAGCAAAGAGTAGCTGCACCAAGAGCAGCTTTTGCAATAAAGATCAGGGCAGCTCAAGATATGTAGAAACATATCTTTATGACAGTGAGTCATGGCTAACTTTACTTAGGGTAACCTGTCTTTTTAAGTATATGCAATGAATGATTACCACAATCAGAAGAAAGTTTGACTTTGTCAGCACTCTGACGATTTGTAAAAGCAGGTTAGTGAACAAGGGGCCATTTCTGGAGACCTATTTGGAAAGTGCAAGGAGGAGTATGTAAACAGAAACTGATTTCACCTATGACCAGGAGATGATGAAAGAAGAAAAGGCAGCAGGCAAAGGTTAGGATGGCACGGTGGAAGGGAAAGTCAGAAAAGGAAACAACAGAAGAAAAGAGCCTGAAATCAAAGCAGAAAAAGGAATTTCAAAATGGCAAAATGTGGGACACCAGATGCAAAAAGACAGGGACATCCACTTGTAATAGACATGGGGGGTTAATTCAGTCCATGAAAGGTAAAAACATAATTTGTATATATTTTCCAGGAATTTACTGTATCTCCTGGAAAAACATGTCTGATCAGTGGATTTAAAAGACAGAAACAGCTTTATCAGTGCTCCTAAGGTTTTCTGCAGCTCTCCAAATGAATTATTTGCTCCTTCCTAAAAACCATCCAAGACCTCTCTCGTTTTGAAGGCCTTTTTAAGGAAGACTTTAAAATTTTCAGGTTGCTTACAGTCCTTTGTAATATATCTTCATATCTTAGTAGTCAACAGTGCCTCAGTTTGAAAGCTTGCTTTGTATTAACTTCAAATAAAAAGTTTAATAAAACATGTATGTATTGCAGGTTGTACTCTGAATAAGTCCTTTCTTCCATAAGCCAGTGATGGAAAGAAATTGTTAAACAAAATACCTGAGTTAATCAGACAGCTCTGTCTCCTCTAAGATTGTCATATTTAACTGCATTTACAAATAACATTAAAGTAGAATCTGTGATTTGAAAGTGTTAGCTAATTTGTATCTCTTTCTCCTTAACATTAGTCATCAGTTCATTTTAGAGTTTACATAAGCTCAAGAGAGTTTTGGCAGCCTCATTAGAAACAGAATAGATTACCTAAGATTTATGTTTACCTATAACCCTTGAATGTTCTTTAGTTTGATGATAGGATTTTGGAATATGTTTGAAAAGGAGTAAATAAACCACTTTACAGCACTTAAAGCTCTATGCAAATAGAACAGTTTTATTCTAGTTGTAAATGCAATACCATAAATACCAATGCACAATGGCCAGGTCATTAAAAATACAAAGTGTAACTAAGATGACTAAAGAGTTCTCCATTTGTGTGTGCTACAGAAAACAGTACTCATAACTCATTTGCCTGAAGCGTCTCAGAAATTACAGGGAATTACTAACTGTTTTGGATGGGTGTGCTTATGCTCCTTACTATGAGGGCAATTGAAGCAACACTTGTAAACATCTATTTTTAATAGTTGTAATTTTTTTTTACCTCCACCACATAGAAAAAAATATTTTGCTTTGATAGTAATTTACATTACTGTCGAACATGAGAAGCTTGCACATTTCACATGCAAGAATACAGACTCTGTGCCCACATTATTTCATTCTTATTGTGGACACTGTCTGGCACCACAGAACTGTGGGTTGTTGTTTACCCTGGAGCTTCAGATGTTTAAATGTGGACCCAGCACACAGCATACCCTACCCTGATCTGATATTCAGTGTGAATTCTATGTAGGAGAATCTGGGTCTGAAGTTCTCATGGTGCTGAAATAATATGCTACAATAATCTATACTTACTTGAAGTGTACAATTTCCCCAATGATAAGTTTTCTACGCTGCTGGACACTGCTATAGTGCAGCTGATCTCTGTAATGGAAGTGTGCCCATGGACACAAGTCATTATCTTTTGGGGTAGGGCAGTCTCTTAACTCACTCATAGTGGGTGTTTTGGAAGGGGAGGTGTGTGAAAAGGCATGTGTCATTACAGCGTCTGGACTATTAAGTCTCAGTAGTATCACTAAGCATTACAAACAGATCTACAACCAAAGTATATTTGGAAGCTAGTTTATTTCAAGTTTAGCTTTTGTGCATGTTTGCAGAACAATGCCTATATTTGCACTTTATAGTGAATATTAAAATTACTTAAAACATTGCCTTGACTGAGAGCTTTGAGAGTCAGATCCAGGGTATCAGTTTTGCAGTGTTTGGATCCAACCTGGCTGTAACGATCCACATTGTACAGAGCTCCAGCCTTTGCTTTATACTTCTTTCAGTCTGCCTTTTTATTCCACAGAGAACTCTGCTCCTCATCAAAATGCTCCTCATCAAAGTTCTCCTCCTTTCCTTTACAAGGGTACTGATTTATTTATAACTACATACAATGGCAGTAGACCTCAAAATTTCCACTGGAACAGAAGTAACATGCAGTAGGGAAGTAAAGAAGACAGGGAAATAACCTACAAGTGACTGTCTTGGTACATACAAATAATTAAAATATTCAGTAAGTGCTTAAAATCTAACAGGTATGAAGTTCATAAGATCGCAGTTATGCAGTGTCAGAATTATGTAAATTCCCAGCATGCTATTGTTGCGAGATTAAGTGCAATTATTATTTTAACTATTTAGTTATATAAATTATTAATATAATTAAATTTATACTCATATCAGTTTAATCAATACCGATTTACTGGAAAATATGGTGATTTCAGAATTCTGACTGAAATAAATATCAATATAATTCAATCTATACACAATCTTTTCCTGGGTCATCCAATTCAGGTATGTGGAAGCCTCAACAGAGGCATTTGTTTTTCTAGTTAATTGCCACTGGGTATAATGACATCTGGCATCTTGAAATGCTACCTTTCAGATAAGATTGAAAACAAAATGAAAAATGAACAATAAAGTTTGTGCAGTACTTCTAAAAATAAAGCCAACAAATATCAAGTGAAAGGATAATCCTGCCCCTCCCTAAGACCCAGGGAACACCCACACTCATGTTTTAAAGCATATCAGGGCATGTAAACTATTGCTATGTAGATAACTGTCAATTTATCATATATTACATTGCATTACAAAATGATCAAGAAAACCCTGCAGTAAAAATGTAGACGAAAGATGGTTTATAATGTTACAAAGGTTCAGTCATTTTCTAGCAATTACCATACAACAGTGTGAGATTTAGCTTTATTCCATTACACTGGTGATAAAGGAATATATTAAAGTCAAAACACTTGCAGTTTTCATCTATGGTTTTACCCATGGATTAATTCCCATGCAACTGTGTAGAGTAAGGCTTGAGTGAAAATGGCAAAAATGTTTACAATGTTAGATAAGACACACATGGTTTGAAAAAAGTATTCTATATGAAGTTTCTTATGTAATAATGTGCTATTAATATAGTTCAGGGGAAAAAAAAAAAAAAAAAAAAGCATTGAAATTCTGTATGGATATAGTAACCTTTAAAATGTTCCAGTACTTATCTAAACCTTGACAGGCTCTTTAATACCCACTGACAACTAGGCTTGAGCCCCTGAAATCCTAATGGCAAAAGATTTGGAACATTTGAGGTCAGAGTTAAACCTCTTTATGTTACTTGGTGACTCTGAAATCTGGAATGGTGGAAGTTTGAAAATATTTTCTGTTTATTCAAGAGAAATAAATTGCTTCTGCTAAAAGCCAGCTAATCTTCCTTTGTTTTGTTTTATTCTTACAGTCCCACTCTCCCAGCTAAAAAGTTTTAGTAGTAATTTATAGATAAATCCTCTGAGTTTAAATCTGGCTTGTCAAAATAGGGTGGTATAATTTTAAAATGGTTATTCTATGTATATACTAGCTTAGCACATACACATTCAGATTTTTTTAAGAAGTCCTACTTAAGTACCCTTGACTTCAGAAAGTACACAGTCAATATCAACCCTGAAAACACTTGTCTTTAAAGACATATTGATCAGTGGATAAAATATGTGGAAACATAATCAGTTTATATTGTCTAAGCAAAATCTTGATTTAAGAAGGGCCATGTGCTGCTTAGAAGAAACTGAAGAGATACAGCCTTCCGATCACAACTTTCCATCCAGTCCTAGAAAAGGCAGCAGCTCTCGCTTCAATGGGCAAGGCTGATGGTGAAAAGGATGCCTGACTGTATCTGCTTGCCACAATGGAAATGAGCTTCTCACTGGCCCTGGACTTCCTTGGAATCAGCCTGAAGACCCTTTACACCAGCTTAAGCGTTATCCCTCTCCACATAAAAATCAGGCAAATTCTTACAGGATGCATATTTCCTAACATATTCAGGCTATATGAAATGAAATTGATTAGTTTTTTTATCACTGAAATAGTGACTGTAATATTTTTAGCTGTAATGAGATTCCACACCATATAACCAATTATTTTTCTAGCAATAGATAACAACCCTTCTTTGAACGTAACTTGGGATTTTCTTTCCAAATAATTCTTTAGCAAATGCATTTTTCTGTTAATTGTCTTCCGTGACATATTTCAACGTTCTGGACTTCATGAAATCATTACTGTTATGTTAATGAAAGAGGGAATAACTCTGTGTTAGAATATACACTGTATTTTAGAAAAATGATCTAATTTAGATATTTTAATGAGCACATCGGGCATTGTGCTTGAATATTCTAGTATGAAAATTTTTGTGCTCACTCTCTGAAGCCTATCAGGTATCAGTGTACAATGCACACCAATAACACAATCTTGTTTATTTTTCCTTTGGACATTATAAAGACCACATATCCAAATGATGTAAAATCACTATATATGTATTTACTTCAAAAGGACCATGCTAAAAGATATTCAGTAATTTCAGTAATGATCTGTCTTGATTTTGCAAAACTGCATTTAGCAAGTAATAGTGATACAAGATCCCTTCCAAAAGAAATCCTATGTAAATATGTCATTACTCACTGATTTTCATATCTCCATATCCTGTCCATAGATTAAAAGTATGCCATTGCAATCTGACAAACTATTTCTTAAAGAAAGCCATGTACTTTAACATGATTTGATTTTATTTTTTTTTAAATTGTGTCAGAAAAACTGCTCAAAGAAGTTACTCAATAATACCTTGCTAAATATTGCTAGGTATAGTTTTCTCTTGGTTATCAGAGTTCTATTAATACAATAGCACCATTGCAACTGAAAGCATGATATAGAGGGCTATGTGATTTAAAGCACAGGTAAATTTAATGCGAAATCATTCTCTAATAGCTTACACAGTATAATTATAATGTTCTATAGCAATTGTTAATTATTGTTTTGCGTATGCCAGAAAGAGCTAATGTTCCTAAGACACAGTTATAAAACTAATTTATTATTACTATTATTTATTTTCTATCTTGCATAGCTGTATGAAAATTCCTTGCAGCAGAAACAAAAACATACCTCTTAACTGGCACACAGGTTAGTAACTTTCACTGTTGCTAGGACAACAAAATGGATATATAATTTTTCACACTCACTTGGATGAAGACAACTTTCTATTTTCTCTGTACCTCTGTCCTGGTTTCAGCTGAAATAGAGTTAATTTCTTAGTAGCTAGAATAGTGCTGTGTTTTGGATTCATTATGGGATTTGGTATGAGAAGAATGCTGATAATACACTGATGTTTCCAGCTGTTGCCTAGAGATCAAGGACTTTCAAACTCCCCATGTCCTGCCTGTGTGCAGGTGTACAAGAAGCTGGGAGGGAGCAGAGCCAGAGCACTGGACCCAAATTGGCCAATGAAATATTCCATATCATGTAACGTCATGCTCAGGATACAAAGGAGGGTTGGCTGGTAAGGAGGATGTTCTCTTTTGCTGCTGGGATAGTTTAGGGATCTTAGTTTTCAGGATTGCTAGCCAGGAACGGACTGGGTATCAGTTTGCGGGTGGTGAGCAATCGCATCGTGCATTACCCATTTTTACTTTCTATTATTGTTATAGTTGTATTTTGTTTCAATTATTACAGTGGTATTATCTAAACCTGTAAGTCTCCCTTTATCTCCCCGCAATTATTCCCCCATTCTCTGGGTGGTGGAGGGTGAGCAGGTGGCTGTGTGGTGTTTGGCTGCTAGCCGGGCTTAAACCACGACAATCACAAAAAAATAAAAATTTATCTGAAAAAATTCTATATTGTAACCACCCCTGAAACATTAAAATAAACTGTACTGAGTGTATCCAAATTGAAAATTATTTTCTAGATCTACTACAAGCTATTTAGGAAATTCATTTTATTCACACAGCAACTGTTTAAAGTACTCATTTGCCTACATCTATAGCTTTCTATCTGCTTCCTAAATCTAGTCCTTCTTCATTAACTACACTACTAGTAGACTGATAGTCTGGTCACAGTACATCTCATGTTTCTCTTTTCTCAAGTTGTCATTTTTCAATTCATGGTCTTCTCAGTCCATGAACTTTATCACTTTATTACCATTATTGTTACTTGCATAACAGTCACTAGTGTGACATTTTATTGACATGTAAGGATTTCATTTTACACACTGACAATCCCAGTAGACAGAATATAAACAAAAATGAGAAGAGGGTGAATCCCAAGAAGCTATTTTCTCTAATCTCAGTATTCTTTTGCAGGATTTTTTTTTTTCATATAAAGGAAGTGTATTTAGAAGTGGAGGAACAAATCACTGATATTACTTCATGCCTGCAACTGCATGCTGTGCAAGCATATGAAAACACTAAGATGTGTTTGGGTCACCAGATGTATTTGAAAAGACCTGCTCATTGCTCAGTTAAGTTCCCATTCCAGCTGTGCACTAAATGAAATTGGGGGGCTGGCAGTTTGAAATGGCTACTTCGAGTCACCTCCACAAAAATGACTTTTGAAGATTTACCTACAGTACCTGTTTCCCAAAAGAAAGAGTCCGTCCTTGCACTCTGGAGGAGAATTATTTCTTGCCATTGTCATAAGCATTATTTACTGCCTTCATATATACAACGGTCATGGATGAATGCACGTTCCTGCCAAATGGCAAAAGGGATCTAACAGGTATTTTAGAGCCTGATTCTGGGAAACCTCTTTTGAAGGGCAGACTTAATTAATGATGCACTTATACATGTGCATGTGTGCATGCATATGCATAAACACACAAGTACATAAGAAATACTTCTATTTAAGCAACAGAAATTATTTAGATTGTATTCTATGTGAACTGTGTTACCAAAAGCTGCTCCAAGCACAGCTACAGTTATTTTATAAGGCCATAGTACAGCATCAACTAATTTATATGCTCTGTAGATTGTTTATGTATCTTTAGGAAACACAAATCTATTTTTATGTATGTGTTTACATACAGAGTATATATGTGTACATAAATATCGATAAAACAACTTAAAAAGTAAATATACACAATATTGCGATGCTGCTAAACATTTATTAGTTACACCTCTAATAAACATATAGCATCTGCACTTGTCTGCCAAACTTCTTACCAGGTACAAATTAAATATTGAGCTTTACCACAGTTAGTGCAGTCTTCTGTAAATAACTACAACAACCAGCCAATTTTAAAGTGCCTTTCCATTACATATTATCGAACCAACTTATCTTTTTGCATTTTGTATTAATAACTGCAAATGAGAATCCCTCTGTGTACAAATGCTATACCTCTGGCAAATTGGTATGGGAATGACAGACAGAAAGAATGAGTCTGGAGCTGGAAAAAAGCAAGAGCAAGCACGAGTAGCAGGATGACTGATGACAGGTGGAGTGGACATACAGCTTTAATGGTGGAAAGAAGCACTGGGATCTGCAGGAAAGATGACCCTGCAAGGAGGCCACAATCCCAGGACACTTGTCTTATCTTCTCCAGTTAGCAGCCTTCTTTCTGTGTGCACTAACCAGCCCCAAAGACCTATCTTTTTACTAGTCCAGTATGTGGTTGGTCTGTAGCCACTCATTAAATATTTTAAAATTAAGTCCACCCTTTCAGTCTCTGTTGTTTGATGCTATTCTTAGTAACAATTACATGGGAATGGACATGAAAACTAAGAGGGTCCAAGTCTCAGTGCAGTCAGGGGTTTGCCTTAATGACAATTCCACTCTCAGTCTCTTTGTGCTTGTATAAAGAGGAATTTCACTGATACAGAGGGAGTCACATCTCCTCACTCAGCTTCCACAGCATCTTTGCCTATAAATAGAAATACATGTCGGTGATCTCAAGGAAACCTCCATAAATCATCAGCCAAATTTAATCCTCTGGATAAACAAGCAAATTATGCCACTGAGACTTAAATTCACGACAAAAGCTGCTCTTTGGTTGACTGACATTTCCCTGGGAGCCCAATCCTGCTTGGGCCTCTCAGCTCCCTTTGCACTCAAGAGATCACTCAGCCACTTGTGAAACCTCCATTTTACTGCCTACATTTGGCATGCACTGCACACATCCTGCAATTATTCCTGTATATGTTACTTTTCTATAGCGGGCATTACTGTCCCTCTTGGTATTCCTTTATTCAAGTGTAAGTTCAGCACTGTGATGAAGAGACCTCATGTTAGCCTTATGCAAGTTACCTGTTTAGCTGTTACCTTTTTTTTTTTTATTTGATATGAGAGTTCTGGAAATTTTTTCACATGAAATCATGCAATTTACTGCCAAACCTGGAGCCAGAGACTTGGAGAATGCAGGAATGTGCTTTGAGTTGAGAACAAAACAGGTCATTCATCTCTCACAGGTGTTACAACATCAGGAATTTGAATTAGAAGGTTAAGAGCAATGCTTGGGGGCTCAGCAAAGTAGCATGAATATTCATCACTGTCATATCCAAGATTAAGAAATCTGTCTGGGAGCTTCTACAAGAGAAAGTTCAGGCACCATTTTGTTTCAGATACATTGATGGGCATATTAGCATGGACAGGTTGTAAACTGACTTTCAGGGAGTGCAGGGACAGTGGTTGTGTCTCTTTTTTTTTTTTGTGGCCAGGTAAAAGATAAGCCAAGCTTTATGTTTAAACTCTGAAAACACCAGCTGAACAGCCAGTGCCATCAAACCTGTGGAATACTTGCTTATCCAGAGGGAGCTGAAAATTAGATGCTCAGAAAAGATTTTGGCAAATGGAAGAAATTGAACTACCCATTAGGCTTCCAATGAAAGCACACAGTGATAGTGCTTGAAAAGAGGAAATATGTGGGAAGAAAAAAAAGAAAAAAAAAAAAAAAGAATAGCTGTATTTTTTCAGAATTTCTCTAGAAAGCAAGTCGATATTTGTACACAGCAGAAAATGAAACAATATTTCCTAGAGTGGGCAAAATGCCACTCTAACAGATGGCAGAAGTGCAGGCATGCAAGAGAACAAGTTTATGAATTCATGCATGGGCATGTATTCTGTCCAGGAATGTTGAAACAGCAGCTTTTGGGGAATTATTTCAACTCCTCCATTTACAGAACTATGTCATTACTAGCCTAGCTTCAAACTTGCTTAAAATGGGCACGGATTTTATTTCTTGAAAGACATTGTTATTTTTAGTTATTTTGATAGCCACATAAAGATTTCACATACTAATATTTATTTAAATGAAAGAGAAGTTGTACTTTGTTATTATTACATTTATTATTTGAAGGTATTAATGTTTAAACACTATTCGTTAGGTTTCTACCTGTATACAGGGTTGTTTTACATGTGAAACAATGAATTTGCACTGATTTCTATGGCATATCAGAGCTGAGCATTATTAAAAAAAAAAAAAAAATCAAATTTTTTCTATTTGTGCTGGGCTATAAAATGTTGTTGTATACTCCTGAAACACATAAGAGGATAAACCAAGGATGACTTTACTGTCTCCCACACAATACACCTGCATTAAGATAGCCACTCCATCAGTTCATTCTTTATCTTAGTATGAAGAAAATTATCTTTTTAAAAATATTTAAGGTATGAATTGTCTTTGATAGTCTTCTCCAGCCTGCTGCTTTGCTGTTCTGCAATCTTGAAATCCTACTAGACAGATGCTTTATTGCTCTGATATAAAAGTACCTCTGCTCAAAGAGGAGGAAAAGAAAAACATCTAAGTTTCTCTAAAATGAACTAAGGACATATTTTTTCACCATATCAAGACTGTTTTAACTATTCACTATCTTTGGACAGAAAAGGAGAAGTTGCTAAATGAAATACTTGCTGCAACATAAGACCTGAGTGCTAAAAAATCGGAAGTATACTCAGAGAAGAAAAACTTATAAAGATACCTGTGCACATTCCTCTGAAGAACCCTTACAGCATCTCAGCTACAGGGCATGTTTGAGTTTAGCTGAACAGGCACCATTTCTTACGAACTTTGCTTAACTTACTGAAGATCTACATCCACTGCATATGAAGACTGATGTTACTGCTTTAAGCCTACAACAACACAGGCAAAAAAATGAAAGTTGGAACTCAGTGCCGAGAAAAATGGAGTTCACTTGTCTCAAAAATTGGAGATGACCAGTAAGTTCTGACTGATTAGTATTCTAGGGAGAATGCAAGAGAAAGAATAGTGCAGAAAGGATCACTGCTTTCTTCTGATCAAAAACCAGAATACAGTAACATTTTCCCTCCAAAGTTTGTGGGATAAAATGTCCACCCACATGCCAGTTTCAAACCTAGTCTAATTTCATTGTAGTCCACCTGCTTGAGGACTAAATACAGACATATGAAAAAAAAAAGAAAGATATTTATGGAAGTGTGTTGGGTTTGTGTGTGTGTGTCAGAGTTTTTGGTAGCAGGGGAGGGGGCTACAGTGATGGCCACTGTGAGAAGTTTCTCAAAGCTCCCCCAGCTCCAAGTCGAACCTGCTTCTGGCCAATGTTGAGCCAATTAGTGATGGTGGCCTTGCCTCTGTGATAACATATTTAAGAAGGGAAATCTGGGAGGAAGACTGGGAGTTGTAAGGATGAATTATGAGGACACCTATGGGTGGTGTACTGGTTACACCTATGCAAACACCGAAGTCAGTGGAAGAAAGGAGGAGGAGGAGGCCAGAGGGAGGTGCGCTGGAGCAGAGACCCCCTGCAGCCCACGGTGAGAGGGCAGGCTGTGCCCCTGCAGCCCATGGAGGTCACCAGTGGAGCAGATGCCCACCTGCAGCCCGTGGAGGAACCCATGCCAGAGCAGGTCACTGTGCCTGAAGAAGGCCACTGGGATTCTATGGGAAGAAGCCCCTGCTGTTGCAGTTTGGCACTGGAGGACTGCAACACAAAGTAGGACCCATGCTGGAGCATCTCAGGAAGAGTTGCATCTTGTGGGAAGGACTCATGACAGAGAATATTTGTGGAGGACTCTCTCCTGTGATAAGGACCCCATACTGGAGCAGGGGAAGAATGTGAAGAGTCCTCCCCCTGAGGAGGAAGGAGCATCAGACTGACTGTAACCCCATTCCCTGCCCCCCATGCCCCCCGTCATTGAGGGGGAGGAGGTAGAGAAATCAAAAGCAAAACTGAGCCTGGGAAGAAGGGAGGGGTGGGAGGAAGATGTTTTTAAGATGTGGTAATACCTCTCACTGTCCTACTCTGTTAAGAGATGGTAGAGGTGGCGGCGGTTGAATTAAAGTGATGTTCTTTTCTTCCCCTAACCGTCATAGGTGCGTCATCCCTCATTGTTCTTATATCGATTCCCAAGCCTTTTGCTTTATTTTTTCCTTCCCAGCACTGGGAAGGAAGGAGTGAGTGACCAGTTGTGTGGTACTCAGTTGCCCTCTGGGGCACAAAACCACAACAGGATGAAACAAACACAAAATATCTGTTCGATCCTTGGTATGTATGGTTTAAGTGAAATAGGAAAATAAAAGAATCAGATGCTCAGCTTCTAGTTAGCTCACACCAGTCAAAGATGTAGCATAGAAATCTCTAAGTAACATTCCAGCAACTCAGCCCAATAACTAACAATGGCAAAAGCAACTCAGTGCCTAAAAGGACCGCTAAGCAAAGTACATCAAAGAGAAACTTTGACTTCTAAAGCACTGGAAAATAATCTTCCATTGCTACTTTTAACAAGGTCTGGTTGCTTCCAATATCATAAATAAATAAATAAATAAGAATCCGAAAGGACAAAAGAACTGGAGGTATAGATAAGACAATAACATCTTTAGTTAGTTAATTGACACCATGGAAAGTGTTTAAAGCCTTGTCAGAACTCTTGGTACATCAGAGAAAAACACAGAGGGTAAAACCTTGACCATTACCCACTCAGCTGAATAACCAAACCTGCTTTTCTGCCCCTGGCAAAGCAAGGAACAATCATACAACTGGGACGTACAAAGAGAAATGCCTAGAAAGGGTGTATTGACTTCCTGCATCCTGCAACAATTCTAGAAGTACTTTAAGTTAAATAGTTATTCTAGCAGGTAGCATGGTTGAGTCTTTCTTCATGTATATTGGAGATAATACAGAAAGGTAAGAAAACTTACAAAGCTAATTAGGGTGAAGCTACTTGAAAAACAGATTGAATTAGCAATTGGGATACAGGAAAATCATCTGGAATATGTAGGTAGAGCTTGCAATTAGCAATGGCACTTTCAGTTAAAAGGAAGGTTCAGAACTGGTCCAAGGACCACTTGATGTCCCCAGAGGCCTTGTTACACCGTCAAGTCTAGCTGCCTCCAACTGGCAGGCTTCCGTGTAACCAAAGCTGGTGTTTGATCTTCAAAGCAGTAATGATGATGGGTAGCAATCTGTGACAATTTATGATGGTAATATTTCAGCCTGAAGAATTAAGGCTCCTGATACAGCTTCAATATCTTCTATCAATTTCATTGTTGTTTGGTGTTTTTTTTTTCTCTTTGAGCTTATTGAAGTGTTAACAACTGATATCCTTTAACTTCCTCTCTAGCAATTCTACCAGCACTGCAGGTAAGACTATTGATCTCAAGCTACCTCAAAATTTCCTCTGCAAAAGTAATCTTCCTGCTCACTTTGCAACAGGTCTTTCAACACTGTGCTATAGCCACATTAATAATGAATGAATCCATTATGATCAATGCCTTAACAATGAATATCAAATGACTTCTCCATTATTAAGATCATTACAGGACACTAGAGGTAATCGTTCAGTGTCATTTACAGGGGTTTAGCTGTATGATCCCTTTCTCTCTTAATAGGGTTTCTATGACTAAAACACCCCAAATCACACTGAATATTTAACCCCAGGTTCAGTGATTTTACAGTTTATACTATAAAACATCTCATGAATCAATAGGGCAATAATATGTATCACTGTCTCTTAGAGCAATTTAATATAAACTTGCTGTGTACACAGTGCCTATCAGCACCATCAAAAAGTGTGCTCTGAAGATCTGTGAGGTACATATTAATTGCCCTAAATCTAACAGAACTAGCAACTGAACAGAACCACTCCACCGTTGCCTTTAAAAACCTCTTCCTTCTAACTTTGTGTTTATTCACTTGTACCCACTTTTGCAATAAATAATGCAACTGATTAAGCAATGAACATAGAACATTAATCACATTGCTTCACTAGATATTTCCTAAAGGTCACCCCAATTTGAAACACAGAGCTTTCCCATGTGCTGCCCGCACACCCTTGATTAATGGCACGTTTCCCTGCTCTCCCCTTGCACCCTCAGATCTGCACTTCTCCCTTGCTCCTGGCTCTCATGTGAGTGGCAAGCCTGTCAAAGTGACATGAGAAATGACTGCATAACCTTTGGTGATGCTCAGCAGTTCCCAGTCTTTCAGTTTTCGCTCTGCACCACTCTCCAAGAAGTCTGCTTTAAGTTTACAGTTTCCCAGGCAGAATTTTCAGTGACAGAAGAGAAATGATTGCTCTAGATTACATTGCCAACAGAGCTTTGACAAATGTTACAGAGCTAACAGATGTTGCCTAAGATAAATAGGTATCAGTGGATACTGTGGCTAGTTCTCACTCATGCAATCTCAATTTTAAATCTGCGCTCAAGAATCAACTCTAGTAACAGTATAGCAATGGAATATATTGATGGAAGAGGAATTTGATAGTGAAGCAGGATAGAAAGATTGATGATAGCAAGGTTGAGAATGACCTGGTGTCTGGATTTGAGTTCTAAGTGTGGTGGGTTAAACGCTGTTTCTGAACATTCTTCTCTGTGGAATGGGGCAGACTACTGCAGCCCAGACACATGGGTCTCCATCTATCTATGCATCCACAACTTGTTTGTGAAATAGGCACATCAAAAAAGTGAGTTTTCTTTCAACATGAATAGATTTAAGGGATGGATAAATGCAAAAATCTTGTATCTCAAAGTTACATTGTTTCATATCTCATTATGTACTAAACTTATTTTGTAACTCAGAACATCCACTAAGAGAGATCCCAACAGGCTGAGTCAGTGGAAGTACTAGGTCTCCCCCTCAGACCCTGTCTCACAGGAAACTACCATTAAAAAAATGGATGCATCTTTGTATCTCCAGGAAAACTCATGCTCATGGCAACTCAGACTTTTTTTCCCAGACCTTGGTGATCATTTTTGTAAAGAGAACAGAAACATGAGAACTTACTGTGATTCCTTCCAACCAGGAAGCATGTGGCAAACCCAGTAATGCAGCCCGTGATGATCCTGTGCTCAGGCACACAGTTATGGTTAGTTACATGCAATAAAGGTCTTTTGATTCAAATTAATTAATTTACTAAAGTAGAGATGATGCCAATAGTAATAATTTCTCTATCAACCTTTGATGCTGAATAGAGGCCAAGCAGAATAAGTTCCCTACCTGTCTTCCTATTCTCAGAGAAAGACAATTTTTTCTCAACCCCGTATCATCTATCTTTAAATTTGTATGCTGAAAAATGTAAGTGTGATTTCTAGAATTCAATTAGATTTTTCTCCAGTTTCTCTAAACAATTTTACAATTCTCAGAGGGGGAAAAAAAAAAGCAACCAAACCCAAACCAAAAAACTCTGGACAATTATAGTCATGTGTGTCTGGGAACATCATCCTGGCTGACAAAGCATCTCACTGAAACACAGCAAATATCTTAATGAGGTCAAGAGCAGTGATTTTAAGGGAGAAAGAAAAATGGAACGTTATCTGAATTTTGTTTATGTTGAGATGTACTCATGTAAAGGGCACCTTTGCTTCAATTCCCACCTTTTATAACGTATTGCATGTGACTTAAACGATGGGTAGCTTGACAGGCTTTGTGTACTTTCTAATGGTGCAAAGACGTCACCATGGAGAATGAGCTTTTAATATTAAGGATACTGACTGACAATTTACTACACCTGCAACCTCAACTACATAATTTATCTAGCAATGTGGAAAAGGAGAATTAAGGTCCCTACTTCATACAAGTTATGAATAGAGAATCATTTAGAAAAAACGGCCACCGTTACTACTGTATATGGAGGCCGTAATCTTGAGTTACTTAACATGATGCTAGACACAGTACAGGTTGAATCTTGCAATCACTCTACATTTTAACCCCCGCCACAGTTAAAGGTGTTCCATACAGGAGATGACCATAGCACCTGTTCTTAAAAATACACCCAAGGAAACCACCCGTGAATAATATAAAGATGATTCAGACAACCCCACGAGTGTTTCCCATCTCTCATTTCTACAGGCCAAATCCTGAGAAATACTGAATTCCTTACAGTACTTAGACCTTACCTGTGTTCATCTACGAAGAGTGAAAATAAATAATGCCCAAAAGCAGAGGACTATACTGCTACTACTTCACAGTGGGATACTCCAAAATTATGCAGTTATTACTGAGATTAGTACCTGGACTAGTATCAATCTGTTTTCTGATATAATTGACCACATTTATAACATCTGTGAAAAAAACTTTAATCCTAATTGAAGTGATGTGTTAAATAAACATTTTGGACATATTTTTAAGGATTTACAATTTCTGAATCTTTGAAATTCAGTTCAACTAAAACACTCCAAGATTTATGTGGATAGGCTTATGACTTGGAATTACAGTCCAGGGAAGATGCAAGGATTATATCATCAATATTTATAAATGGAATGCTCCAAAAATTTCTTAAGCTTTTCTAAAGATGATAGGCTTTCCTATTTCAGCATTGCGAATGCCTTCCAGAAACTATGACATTAGCTACAGAACAAGAGTTTTATTTCATAGCACTGAAGAAGTAAAATACAGGGAAACTGTGAATATACGATGACTAATGTAAAGTGTGTGCTGTTGATGTAATAGACAGGATACTTATGCTGTAGATATATATAGCCAATTTAATTTCAGACTTCATTTTTGCCACCAAAAGTAAATTGTATTTTTAGGAAAAAATGTTCTAACATATTAAAAAATTTTGTTTCCTAAATAAAGATTTCATGCATCAACTCTTGCATGCTATTTATATGCAAGTTTTCTACATTTTGCATTGCTGAATAATTGACAACATTAGCTCCCAAACCATGAAAAATTCATTTTAACATGATGTATTATTAATCAACTTAATTTAATGTGATCTGAGAAGTCCCATTTTCAGTTATGGTGCTTGAAGATATGTTGAGACAGTGGTTGGGTCTGTATTAGAGCACTTCATGTAACTCTTTCTCATCTGATACACTTCTCAAAGTGGGTCATGATAATGGATAAAAGTGAACCAGTTGACATAATTTATTTGGACTTCTAAATCCTTTTGACAAAGTCTCACATGGAAAAACCACTAAAAATTTAAGTAGCTGGAGAACAGAGCAAATTATTTACATTTATCAAAAGCTGCTTAGCAGACAGAAAGGAAAACACTGCATTTTAAAAATATATTATTTTTACAATACAAAGATATTTTACTTTTACTAATGTAAATACTTTAAAGCTATTTTTATTTTTACTATATAAAGATATATTTTTACTATTAAAAGATAAACATATTAGTATATTTCAAAAAGTATCAGCTAGTCTTTAAGTTAATGTTTAGTAACACTTCACTATAAAATAATAACAAAAAATCCGTTTGGAAAATAACAACTACTATTCTAATTTAGGATTTAGTTATCCAGGATTAAAATAATGTCTTCATTCACTATAGCTTCATGAACGTTTCTCTCCACTTTAATGCAAACTGAAAAGGGAGATTTGAGTATGTCCTGGTTCAGCTAGGATAGGGTTAAGTTTCCCCAGCAGAGAAGGGGGAAGGGATCTCCAGCCGGGTTATTCAGACCATGCTGAGTCAGGTCCGGGCACAGGAGCATGGAAATCTTCTTCCTTTGTGGGTTTTGGTTGCGGGAAGCACAGGGCTGTCTGTATCCATTACAGTATCTCTCTGTATAACTTTTGTCTTGTTTACCGTTATTACTGCTTACTGTTGTTACCATTGCTACTGTTGTTGTTCAGATTGCTTATTACACTGTCGTATTAAATTTCTTCTTATTTTAACCCGGGGTTTGTGCCTCACTGCCAGCCTGACCGGCTGAGGGTGGGGGAGGGGCAATGGCAACATGGTCTCCGGTCCCAGCAGGGCTTAAACCAGCACAGCCTTTTTGGCACCAAACGTGGGGCACGAATTGGGTTGAAATAAGAATCAAAAAGGGACAGACCCTGACCAGAGTGTGTTAGAACAATCTGTTGGGTGTAATTTTTCTGTTTGTATTTGTACTGTTTGATAAGAAAATGTTTGCAATGCTGGCCCACTTACTTGCGTGGTGGGGCTGGATAATTCCTTATATCTGTGTTCCCAGTGCTGGTGTTTGTTATCAGTGGAAAATGTATAAAGGAGATTGTTTTGTTATACGGGCTACTGACTGCTTGTAATGCCTTTGTATCGCTGTTGGTGGGGGCGGACTGGTACCTGTTTGCTGCCTGGGCTTTTGTTAGGAGTCTCACCCCCTCTATGTGTGAGCCAGGGGAAGAGATCCTCCCAGTTTTGGAGAGTTTCAATTATCCTTGGAGCCTGAAGGCCAGTGTGATTGTGGCACAATGCTTTCTGAATGTCTGCCTGATTTTGGGTTTGGCCATGCGGCACTTCTCTAACAATGGCAGTGCCTGGAAACCTGCCCCGAGGTCACATAATAGTGAGTGGCAAGGGGTGTGGGAAAAGATGGGCAAAGGCCTGAGTCGGTGGGCACCTCCAATGCTCTGGAATTTCACTCCCGAACAAATACAGAGCCCTGATAAGCTGATGGAGTGCTTAGAAAGGGTGTGTTACCAAGCGGGCAAAACCCAGGAGACACAAATCGCTGCAATGTGTTGGGGACTTGTCCATGCCTACCGTGTCCTCTTTAATACTACCCGCTGCCCTCAAGGGGGAGAAAAGGCTGCAGGATCTGACAGTGAAGTTACTGGTACAGTATCTGGGCTGGGGGAACAGGCAGAACCCGTTTCAGTCACCTCCACCAGCACAGCGACTGAGTCAGAGAGCCAGCCAGGGCCGGTATCAGTCACCCCGATACAGAAAACAAAATATACCAGAAAGTCAGCTCGTCACGTGGGGGATGGGGATGAGCCAGGGCCAGCAAGGGAACAGGAGGAAGGGCCAGAGGTGATGGTCCGATCTCTATCCCCGACTGAGCTGCGAGATATGCAGAGAGATTTCGGCCGCCTGGGAGGCGAGCAGATTTGCACCTGGCTGCTCCGATGCTGGGACAATGGAGCCAGTGCTTTTGAGATGGAGGGGAGAGAGGCCAAGCAGCTGGGATCTTTGGCCAAGGATGCTGGCATTGATAGGGAAATAGGGAAGCAGACTCAAATCCTCAACATTTGGAAGTGACTCCCGCTCAGTGTAAGGGAGAGGCACCCCTACAAGGATGATATCCTATGTCAGCTAAGCACATGGACCAGCATTGAGAAAGGCATCCAGAACCTCAGGGAACTGGCTGTGTTTGAGATGATCTATGGTGATCTGAACGATGAGCAGTCACTCATGGACCCAGATGATGAGGCCCCTTGCACACAACTGATGTGGCAAAAGTTCCTGAAGAGCGCGCCAGAAGCACACTCGAAAGCATTGGCAATAGTGTCCTGGTGGACAGACACCCACACTCTAACGGTGGATGGAGTGGTTGGCAAGCTCCGGCAATATGAGGGAAATCTCCCTTCATCTCAACATTCCTGGGTCTCAGCTGTGGAGGAACTGTCTCAGAGGGTCCAGAAAATGGAAGAGGACATGTCCTACATTCCACCTGCATGGGCTGATGTCTCAGCCATTAGAAGTAAACGTTTCCCCACTCAAGAGAAAGGCAGCAGAAGGCACACACCACGAGGCACCCTGTGTTTTTTCCTCCGCGACCATGGAGAAAACATGAGGAGGTGGGATGGACAGCCCACTGCCGCCCTAGCTGCACGAGTAGAGCAGCTGAAAGGGAAGACCATCACAAAGGGGAGTCCTCCAAGAAGAGCGCAGCTCCAGTGTCCAGTCAGAAATCCCCCAGGCAGAATAGAATGGTGAACGTTATGTCTGACCCTCTTGAGGGGACCAGTGAATCATTCTTACAAGAAGTGAGTGATGATGAGCAGGATTAGAGGGGCCCTGCCTCCAGCCAGGTGGAGGAAAGGGATAATCGGATTTACTGGACAGTGTGGATCCAACGGCCTGGCACGTCAGACCCACAAGAGTATAAGGCTTTGGTGGACACTGGCGCACAGTGCACCCTGATGCCATCGAGCTACAGTGGGGTTGAATCCATCTGCATCTCCGAAGTGACAGGGGGATCCCAACAGCTGACCCTACTGGAAGCTGAAGTGAGCCTGACTGGGAAGGACTGGCATAAGCACCCCAATGTGACTGGCCCAGATGCCCCGTGCACCCTGGGCATAGACTATCTCAGGAGAGGGGACTTCCAAGACCCAAAAGGGTACCGGTGGGCTTTTGGTGTAGCTGCCCTGGAGGAGGTTGAACAGTTGTCCACCTTACCCGGCCTCTCAGAGGATCCCTCAGTGGTGGGGCGGCTTAAGGCTGAGGAGCAGCGAGTGCCGATTGCTACCAGGACGGTGCACCGGCGGCAGTACCGCACCAACCGAGATTCCCTGGTCCCCATCCATCAGCTGATCCGTCAACTAGAAAGCCAGAAGGTGATCAGAAAAACTCACTCACCCTTCAACAGCCCTATATGGCCAGAGAGAAAGCCAAATGGCGAATGGAGGCTAACTGGACTACCGTGGCCTGAATGAAGTTACGCCAGCAATGAGTGCTGCAGTGCCGGACATGCTCGAGCTCCAGTATGAACTGGAGTCGAAGGCAGCCAAGTGGTACGCCACGATTGACATTGCTAACGCGTTCTTCTCCATTCCGATAGCGCCAGAGTGCAGGCCACGGTTTGCGTTCACTTGGAGAGGCATCCAGTACACCTGGAATCGATTGCCCCAGGGGTGGAACCACAGCTCCACCATTTGCCATGGACTGGTCCATACTGCACTGGAGAAAGGTGGGGCTCCAGAACACCTGCAGTACATTGATGACATCGTTGTATGGGGGGACACAGCCGAGGAAGTCTTTGAGAAAGGGAAGAAGATAATTGAAATCCTCCTGAAGGCCGGCTTTGCCATTAAGCAAAAGAAAGTCAAGGGGCCTGCAAGGGAAGTTCAACTCCTAGGGATAAAATGGCAAGGTGGGCGTCGCCACATCCCAATGGAGGTGATAAACAAGATAACAGCCATGGCCCCACCAACCTCTAAAAAGAGTCAGTCTTTCCTGGGCGCTGTGGGGTTCTGGAGGATGCACATCCCGAACTACAGCCTGACTGTGAGCCCTCTCTACCACGTAACCCATAAGAAGAATGATTTTGAATGGGGCCCTGAGCAACAGCAATCCTTTGAACAAATTAAGCCGGAGATTGCCCAAGCAGTAGCCCTCGGGCCAGTCCGGGAAGGGCAGGAGGTTAAGAACATGCTCTACACCGCAGCTGGGGAGAATGGCCCTACCTGGAGCCTCTGGCAGAGAGCACCTGGGGAAACCCGAGGCCAACCTCTAGGCTTTTGGAGCCGGGGATACAAAGGCTCTGAAGCTAATTACACACCAACTGAGAAGGAGATACTGGCAGCGTACGAGGGAGTTCGGGCTGCCTCAGAAGTGGTCGGCACTGAAACGCAGCTCCTCCTGGCACCCCGACTGCCGGTGCTGGGGTGGATGTTCAAAGGAAAGGCCTCCTCCACGCATCATGCAACCAATGCCACATGGAGTAAATGGGTTGTGTTGATAACACAGCGGGCTCGAATAGGGAACCCCAGCCGTCCAGGGATACTAGAGGTGATTACGAACTGGCCAGAGAGCAAAGATTCCGGGATGTCACCAGAACAGGAGGTGACACGTGCTAAGGAGGCCCCAGCATATAACGATCTGCCAGATGAGGAGAAGCGATATGCCCTGTTCACTGATGGGTCTTGTCGCATTGTGGGAAAACATCAACGGTGGAAGGCTGCTGTATGGAGTCCCACACGACGGGTCACTGAAGCTGCTGAGGGACAGGGTGAATTGAGCCAGTTTGCAGAGGTGAAAGCCGTTCAGCTTGCTTTGGATATTGCTGAGCGGGAAAAGTGGCCGAGGCTCTACCTCTACACCGACTCGTGGGCAGTGGTGAATACCCTGTGGAAATGGCTGCAGCAATGGAAGCAGAAGAACTGGCAACTCAAGGGTAAAACCGTCTGGGCTGCTGAAGTATGGCAGGACATTGCAGCCCGTGTGGAAAACCTCATTGTGAAGGTGCGTCATGTGGATGCCCATGTACCCAAGAGTCGGGCCACTGATGAACATCGACACAACCAGCAGGCAGACCAAGCTGCTAAGATCAGAGTGGCTCAGGTGGACTTGGACTGGCAGCACAAAGGTGAACTGTTCATAGCCCGGTGGGCCCATGAGACCTCGGGCCACCAAGGTAGAGATGCAACATACAGGTGGGCTTGAGATCGAGGGGTGGACCTTACTATTGACACCATTGCAGAGATCATCCACGGATGTGAGACGTGTGCTGCAATCAAACATGCCAAGCGGGTGAAGCCCCAGCGAAATGGAGAGCGATGGCTGAAATATAGATATGGAGAGGCCTGGCAGATCGACTACATCACACTGCCACAGACCCGCCACAGGAAGCGCCACGTGCTCACAGTGGTGGAAGTAACCACTGGATGGCTGGAAACTTACCCAGCGCCCCATGCCACCGCCCGGAACACCATCCTGGGCCATGAAACCCAAGTCCTGTGGTGACACGGCACCCCAGAGAGAATTGAGTCAGACAACGGGACCCACTTCCGAAACAACCTCATAAGTGCCTGGGCAGAAGAACACGGCATCGAGTGGGTCTACCATATCCCCTACCACGCACCAGCCTCTGGGAAGATCGAGCGCTACAATGGACTGTTAAAAACCACACTGAAAGCACTGGGGGTGGGACCTTCAAAGACTGGGACATGCATCTAGCAAAGGCCACCTGGCTAGTCAACACAAGAGGATCTGCCAGTCGAGCTGGCCCGGCTCAGTCAAACCCTCCACGTGCTGTAGATGGGGATAAAGTCCCTGTGGTGCGCATGAGGAATATATTGGGAAAAATGGTCTGGTTTAGTCCTGCGTCAGGCAAAGGTAAAGGCAAACCCATCCACGGGATTGCTTTTGCCCAAGGACCTGGGTTTACCTGGTGGGTGATGCTGGACAATGGAGAGATCTGATGTGTACCACAGGGGGACTTGATTCTGGGTGAGAACATGCCATGAATTATGCTGGTTTTTTGTTAAGTGTTCTTTTGTTATTGCTAGCTGCTAAATGGCAGCTGGACATGACGCAGATGGTATCGAATAAAGGGGTGGGTTATGTCCTGGTTCAGCTAGGATAGGGTTAAGTTTCCCCAGCAGAGAGAGAGGGTGAAGGGATCTCCAGCCGGGTTATTCATACCATGCTGACATCAGGTCCGGGTGCAGGAGCACGGGAATCTTCTTCCTTTGTGGGTTTTGGTCGTGGGAAGCACGGGGCTGTCCGTATCCATTACGGTATCTCTCTGTATATCTTTTGTCTTGTTTACCGTTATTACTGCTTACTGTTGTTACCATTGATACTGTTGTTGTTCAGATTGTTTATCACACTGTTGTATTAAATTTCTTCTTGTTTTAACCCGGGGTTTGTGCCTCACTTCCAGCCTGACTGGCTGAGGGTGGGTTAGGGGCAACAGCAACGTCGTCTCCAGTCCCAGCAGGGCTTAAACCAACACAGAGTAATATAGAAATTCTCGTGACTCAGATTTCTTTGATATTTTGTGAAAAGTTGCTTGTTACTGAAGTTTCTGCTTACTATGTCAGATATGATAATTATGTCATCTGGCCACAAATATAAATCAGTAGAAATAAGCCAATAATCACTGCTGATGAACATGGGAAATATTTATAGAGACTACAAAGCTGTATACCTTTATCAGGATGAAAGATTATTACAAACATCAGGTATACCTCAAATGTAAAAAAAGTCATACAGGAAAAGCAGCCTATATTTGATGTAGAAGCTTGAAACCCTCGTTCACTTTAAAAGAGTTTAACTTAGCTAGGAAGGAAAGTGAAGTATCTCTGCATCGGTGAACACAAGGAAATAAATATGCTAAATATATAGTTGGAAAAGCTTGCATAAAAGTCCATGTGGTGAATACCAGAGATAATACTGCAAAAGACAATCAGCTGGTGAAGTCTTATTGGAGCAAAGTATGACCCCTACCTATGCCTGACTCAGATGGAGAATGGCTAAGAGGAGGCAACACTAGTAGTCCAGGGCATCCACGAACTCTCCTACAAGGAATAAATGACAAATCTGGAATAGTTTTGCTTAGAAAGAAGTTACATGTAAAGTGCAAAGGCACAATGAAAAGGCATTAAATAATAAATGTTGAAGAAAGAACACGGACTGCTGGTCTCCTGAATTTGCAACACTTAGAAAATGTTTTTTCTCTATATAGGAAATTTTAATATTGGATATTCAATACAAGAAAAACCCTAAACTAATCCACGTAATTTGTAGACAAATGGTATAACACATCCCTCCACACCTGGAAGTAACTCCAGCAAGATTAAAAGGTGCACAGTGTTAAAAGATTTACACAAATAAAGTGGGAGAAATTTCACAGAAAAGCTGACAGTTAACCAAAATAACTGATGAATGAATTTCAAACAGAAGTGTCTACAAAGCTACTGAGAAACGTAGCAGGCTGGGGGAAGAGGCTGTGCCTGTGTTGGCAAGAAGCCCTGCCACTGGAGCCAGCACCATGACCGGGGACTGGGGACGCTTCAGTCTAAGCTAAAAGGACTGGAAAGTGATCAGGGAAGGGAAAAATACTTTGAGGAAGTTGTTTCAAAACCCAGAGGGCTATGAGCCAGAAAGCTGCCCCTCAAGGCAGTCCCTCCTCCATTCAAAGACTGATTCCTCATGAATTTGTACTTTCTTAAAAATAAACATGCTGGCATCAAATACACCCGACTTGTCACATCTTCTCTCCTAACAGAAATAACTTTGCAGACCCCAAGCTTTCACTAGCTTCTTGTATTAAAAAGAAGAACATATGGATATAAAATATGTGTTATAGATGGGAAAATGGGAGTAGGCTTGTCAAAGCAAAATATCTGTGCTTCCTGGTTATTCCCAGGGGATGCTTCCACGGTTTGTACCCATTTCCAGGAATAGTGGGACCTCAGCCTCCCTGAAGGAAGATGATCACCATTCTCATGTGCTTACACAGAGACAAAATACACGAGCTTAGTGCTTTAATGAAAATAGTAGGCATTAGCCTTACAGTAAAATGTCAAAAGCTTGTGGTTATAAAATAAAATATATAGCAAAGAGTCTTTCCATGATGTGTACATTCATAGGACTGTGTCCCCTCATGAAGGGAAGTTGGTTGAAGGGCAGCTGTATGCAAGATAGTCTTAAGTTAATGTCATTGTCTGTTTTGAATCTTTGTGTACATGTTTGTTCACCTTTGGTAGCAATAAGCTACTTAAGCAAAAGTTTAAAATAAAATTCTTTGTTGTGTAAAAATACAGTGAGCTCAGGGTCAAACTATTTCCACAAGCACGTTAGGTATACAAGACCATCTCTGAAAAAGTATTATGTGACATACACTAAAGTTCTTTATAAAGATGCACCACTTCCCTAGATTAGAATTGACACTTGTATTGCTCCAAGTCACAATATCCAAATCTATTGGAAGAATCTACTTCTTGTCTCTTTTTTCTGTTATTGTTTGGTAACAATGCAACCATACAACACAATATATAGAATATGATTTAGAAGCTGCTTCTTATAATAGTAAGCAAAAGTTACCTATTACTAAAGAACTACAAAATCCCTGATAAAACTTACTCACTTTCTACCAAGAAAAATAATAATGTATAATGATGCATATTAAGCCTCTGCTGCCCAGGATTCCTGAAACTTATACATTGCCAAATTATGCAAAAAAACACTGAAGCATTTCAATTGTATTGCTGTAATTCCTACCACAATACACACTAAAAGCACAAACACAGATATATACTTTTTCAGAGAAATAAAGCATCCCTTTCTCAAAAAAAAAAAAAAATTCCCTAAATTTACTTCTGAGAGAAGACAAATTATCCCCTGATAATTGCCAAGAAACATTTAGATTATATCATTGTATCTGTTTTGCATCCTTACTTCTCTGTGTTGTGAAATAAGCATAATTTCTAATTTATTCCTGTATTTCATTTGATAGCAGATGTTCACCCTGGGGAATGCTTGCTGTTCATGACTACCCAGAGATGACCTTGCAAGCTTCTATGTCTGAAAAAGTGTGCTAACACAACAGGATAGGCTTTATTTTCAGCTGTACCATAGCATAGACATAATTTAGTGGAGATTCTGGGATTATAAAACAAAAAAACATTGCTTGACTAGAAGGCACTACCTGAAACAGAAATTTTAACAATTCTGTTAAATATTTCTTTTTGAAGGCAAAACTGTCCAGCCCTTGGTAGAAACCTCCAGGCTGAAAAAAGCCTCTGTTGAAGTTACACCCCTTGTCAAGGACACTCTACCTTACCTATCACCGTGTAAAACCTTGCAGTACAGTGAGTCTCAGAGCAGGAAACCAATGAAGCATCACTCTGAGAAGTCATTCTCAAGCAGAGCTCAACCCCTTCCTGCTCTCTCACCTTCTCTTCCTTTGGTATAGAAATGCCTAAGGTAGAGAGTCCAATCCTCAAGGCCTGCAGCCCTCTTCATAGTGTACCCTGGTCATGGACCAGAGACTTGAGAGACCAGACAGGTCCTTCCAGAGGTCAGGCAGCTTTGTAAATCCTTAGGTTATTTAGCTAACATGAATGCCAGAACTGAGCCATTCTTGCTCACTACACAGGAACCACAAACAGTAAGAGTTGTGATGTGTTAATCCTTTACCTAAAACCAAAGAAACGTCTACATTTCCAAAGTTATGCCATCATGGTAAAGGATTCAGTCCTTTTTACCGCCTCCCCATCAAGAATTGCTCCTAAATGCTACCATAAAAATAGAATAGAATAAAACAGAATATAAAAATAGGCTGTAATGGCTCAAGACAAAGAGCCATGCAGCCTAGCATCTTCTTTTGGCAAAGCAGCCTGACATAAACGCCCACAAAACCAACACCATGATGATACCCCCCAAAACACGCTCTCCTACCCGCAATCCTCTGTGGCTCTATCAAGGCAACACAACAATTGGTGACAAAACAGCAGCTAATACTCTCAGGAAGGGAGGAATGGACAAATGCACTGCTTCACCTCCACCATCACAGCCACTGTACACTGTCTCTTATGGCCCCCAAATAATTACTCAATATATATTCCCATCTCCAGTCAAGGAAAAAAAAAAATTATGTGTACCATAGGAAAAAAAAAAGTGAACCATAGAAAAAAAAAAAAATCTTACTAGCTAGGAGGGATGGAGAGAATGAAGAGAAGTATATTAACTGATGGGGGCCTGGTGTTAAATATATTTCATCACACATGCCATGCAAGATTTAACCTACTGCAATATCAGTACTCAACATTTACATCAGGTTTCCCAAAGAAGAGTTGTTTTATTTCTCTACAAAGAAACTTTGTGCCAGGTATAGAAGTTACTTTTCCTCCTAAATTCTCAGCACTAGTATTACTTGCAGTATTGTTTTCTACATTTTCCAATTTTAGCAGGCAAATGTGAAAGCAGGGAATTTATTTTTTAAGAAGAATACCTTTCCTCTCCATAACCCAGAAGGGAAATTCACACATATTACATATGTATGATGTACATCATACACCTCACTGAATAGTGCTGTTGCCCTTTTATGCAGTGCTTAATGTAATATGAAACAAATCCAAATGGTAATGCCCCAGATCTAATATAGTCCACAAAGTTTAAATTGGCACTGGCTGTGTTACTAGCTGCAAACTGTCCAACAAAAGGTGAACACTCAAAGTACCCCAAGCCCTCTCCACTCACAGGGAATCCACTGGTGCCAGTCACTTACCAGAGATGCAGAGACATTCATAAAAGCTCCCAATAAGATATTCTTCCTATGTGTCACACCACAGAATCACAGAATCCTCTAGGTTGGAAAAGACGTTGAAGATCATCCAGTCCAACTGTTAACCTAACACTGACAGTTCCCAGCTACACCATATCCCTCAGCGCTATGTCGACCTGACTCTTAAACACCTCCAGGGATGGGGACTCCACCACCTCCCTGGGCAGCCCATTCCAATGCCCAGCAACCCCTTCTGGAAAGAAATGCTTCCTAATATCCAGTCTAAACCTTCCCTGGTGCAATTTGAGGCCATTCCCTCTTGACCTATCGCTTGTTACTTGGTTAAAGAGGCTCATCCCCAGTTCTCTGCAACCTCCTTTCAAGGTAGCTGTAGAGGGCGATGAGGTCTCCCCTCAGCCTCCTCTTCTCCAGACTAAACACCCCCAGTTCCCTCAGCCGCTCCCCGTACGACCTGTGCTCCAGACCCTGCACCAGCTTCGTTGCCCTTCTCTGGACACACTCGAGTCATTCAATGTCCTTTTTGTAGTGAGGGGCCCAAAACTGAACACAGGAATCGAGGTGCGGCCTCACCAGTGCCGAGTCCAGGGGACAGATCCCGTCCCTGTCCCTGCTGGCCACGCTAGTGCTGACACAAGCCAGGATGCCATTGGCCTTCTTGGCCACCTGGGCACACTGCTGGCTCCTGTTCAGCCGGCTGTCAATCAACACCCCCAGGTCCCTCTCTGACTGGCAGCTCTCCAGCCACTCCTCCCCAAGCCTGTAGCGCTGCTGGGGGTTGTTGTGGCCCAAGGGCAGCCCCCGGCATTTGGCCTTATTGAAACTCCTCCAGTTGGCCTCAGCCCATGGCTCCAGCCTGTCCAGGTCTCTCTGCAGAGCCTCCCTACCCTCGAGCAGATCAACACTCCCACCCAACTGGGTGTCATCTGCAAACTGACTGAGGGTGCACTCGATCCCCTCATCCAGATCATCAACAAAGATGTTAAACAGGAGTTGCCCCAAAACTGAGCCCTGGGGGACACCACTCATGACCGGCCGACAACTGGATTTAATTCTGTTCACCACAACTCTTCGGGCCCGGTCGTCCAGACAGATTTTTACCCAGCAAAGCGTGTGCCCATCCAAGCCACGAGCAGCCAGTTTCACCAGGAGAATGCTGCAGGAAACGGTGTCAAAGGCCTTACTAAAATCAAGGTAGCCAACATCCACAGCCTTTCCCTCATCAAATAAGCAGGTCGCCCTGTCGTAGAAGGAGATCAGGTTTGTCAGGAAGGACCTGCCTTGCATAAACCCATGCTGACTGGGCCTGAGCATCTAGTTGCCCATTATATGACTTTTAATGACACTTGAGATGACCTGCTCCATGACATTCCCTGGAACCAAGGTCAGACTGACAGGTCTATAGTTTCCTGATCATCCTTTCTGCCTTTCTTGTAGATGGGTGTCACACCATCTACCATCTACCATTGTCTACGATCTACCATTGTCAACTGTGTATAGCACATAGAGCTATACTTTTTATTCTTTTTTTTTTTTTTTAAAAAAAAAAAAAGCACACACAATCCCAGGCTTTCAGCTGTACATGATTCTCAGAAAGTGATGAAACATCTTAAAAAATAATCTCAGTAGCATGTTTCAAAAGTTTTTTAAAAAGCAGTGTTAACTGTAGGCTGGTATCAATCATCCTGTAGTCTTGAAAGTCAGCTTCTAGATTAGACATCCTTAGACCTCATCATGGTTATAAGAAAATCTTTTTCAAATTCTGAGAAACTCACTATTCTCACTAATACAACTTTGTAAGAACATACAAGAATGAATATATTAATTCTTACTATTCTTACGTACCAAAAACAAGGTGATTTAGGAGATAATCTGAGATATCATCGGGTGGTTCTACCTGAAATCAAACTGGGAGAGGAGATGCTATTATTTCATATACAAATTTGTATTATGACATTTCCTTTCATCTTCTCATCACTGTGTTTTGTTTTGTTTTCCTGTACAGAGGAAAATAAACTACATCTATTACCTTACAGCACATTAGCAGTGTGAGACAGGTTTCCCCAAAATAGAAGGAAAACTATCTTTTGTGCAACCATCCCTTCATAGGCTGTAAACTGGTAAAATAATTGTTCAGGAAGGCTAAATGGTTTTTTGTATCAAACTAAACTTCTTTCTCAATTTTGCTTAAAGGATTTAAGAAGAAAAAAAATATCCTCTGCAATGGAATTGGCCTTAAAATATCTGTGGTAGAGAAGAAAAAAACCTTGGCATTTCAGAAAATAATCACTGGGGCTAAGGAAGAGGATCCATCCCTTCAAGTGTGTCTTACATAAAGAGTGCAGCTGAATGCAGAGCAAAATGTTTACATCAGGCATACTAGGCAGCACCCTGTGGAGCACAACATTGATGAGTGATCCAGCAACTCAAGACAACCACCTGAGATGCACTAAACTTAGTAAGAGAGGGATTTGGCTTGGTTTGGCTTTCCCCAAGGCATTGCATCACTTTTTTTCTGGTCTCCTCTACTTTACAGCATTCAGAACAGAGTCCAGAAAACTTAAAGCTGGAAGCCCACTATCACAATAGCTCTATGATTTCAGTCAACTTCCTCACTCCTTCCCTGTAGCAAAGAAAGATAAAATGAAGTACAATTACTTTCTCAATCTTTGAACATAGTTGTTTACTGTAAGATAAAAGAAAAATAAATGGCAAGCCAGAGTCTGGCCAAATTTAGCTTTGCAAGAAGCAGCTACAAACCTAATTGAAATCACTGGGCTATCCATATTTTAAGTCTGTGGAGGAGAAAATGTAATACATTAACCACAGGATTCTTAATTTATTAGAACGAGCTCACCACTTCTAAATGATGGCTATATATATAAATTTTTATTGGCCACAGTACATTTTACTTGCAGACAACACTATAATTTTTCTGATGTTTAAGGTTTAGCCTGATGCAATAAGCTCCGTTTTGGGGATTTTTTTGGAAAGAGTCTTCACAGTTTTTTAGTTGGAATGCATTTTATGGATGCAATTGTAAGTAAAAGACTGTAATACTTTTCAGGGTGAGTCCATTTTTGATACATTTTTATCTACTAACTTGCACACACACTGACAAAACTTTATGTATAAATGATGTGATCCTTCAACACTAGTGGCAGAATGAATGGACTGTTGAAGTTGTAGCTTGGCAGAGACTCTGGAAGATTTGATGTACAAGTATTGTTTCATATTCCTTCTTGTCTCTAACCCCAAACTACTGGCCCAGTTCTTCTTGGTTTAGTAGAGATTAGCCTACAAAGGAGGAGTAGCACTAGAGGAAGTATCACAAACTATTTCATCTATCTATATCTAAGTAAAAGCACAAAGTCTGACGTGGAGCTGTGTTGCAAAGGTAGCTACTGAGGGAGGTAGGTGCTGGCCTATATAGCATGAAAAAGCTATCAGTAGCATGTCCATCTGGCAGGCACTAAAAAAATTCAAACTCTGCTTCTTCCCAGTTCTCCAGCATTGCAAATGTAGGTGCATACAACTACCAGAGGCACAATGCAAGGAGTGAAGCTCTGTGCATATCGCTATCGAGCAATTAATTTATCTATACCTCCTCAGGCTATCAGGCTGCCCACTGGGACACTATATATTTTCACTTATTACGGAAAAGGTAACTGTAGTTCCAGGACTTTGACCTCGAAGTGATTTCTGTAGGCAATTCTCTGCCTTCAGGTCCCCTCCAGAGAGGGAGATCCATCTATGTAATAGTCAAATCACAGTGTTTAGATGAATTCTATTTTTCTAAAAGAATAATAATTTTTTTAAAAAAAGTAGAAAACTGCCATTTTCTTCCAGATGATCTAAAAGCACTGATTGAAAACCGAAGTCCTCCCTCAAGAGAATCTCAGATGAAAATGCACTGTGTCAAACTGAAAATGGCAGTTCTGATCTGCTGAGGCCCTGACACATCTGTTACAGAGATCTCTCCACAAAGCAAAAAATCTCCCTAGAATTTGCTTAAGCACGTTTTCAAATCTAGCTCAGCACTGTAGGTTGCGGAGCTTATTTGGATGCCATGTTTTGGAGAGGCTGGCTGTTAGTTCTGCAGTTCCTGCAGGGGATGAAAAGGAGAGCCCACTCATTGCAGAGGGGAACCAAAGCAGGGGGCTGAGACAAAGAGGTTTGCTGTGCAGCTGGCGCCCATGGTAGAAACAGTTCTGGGGCTCTGCTCAAACAGAAATGGAAGGAATTTATCAAAGTACTTAACATTTCTGTAAAGCCACATTTCATGTTGTACTTTCTCATTTGATAGCCAACACCTTCCAAAGCCATCTAATAGAGCCAGATGCAAATTTCTATAATTGGGCACTGAATGACAAAATCTCATCTATCTACCCACAATATACCAAAATATCCAAATATTCTAAATAATAAAGCTTTATAATATTTCTAAGCTCTAAAACTATTGGATCTCCACAGTTGTGTGGTGATTTCCAGTTTACCATCGATCTTTTAAACTAATCCGATTTAATTCAATCTCTAAAGTAGCAAATTCAAAAATTTAAAAATCTTTAAATCTGCATGATACAGGTTTGATCTGTAAACAGAACAGATACTCCAAGAAACAGTGTCTCCCATTGCTCTGCGAGGACACTTTTGCATACTCAGTGGTACCTCATCTGTTCATCTAAATGTCCATTTCTATGGTAAATAAAACAAACACAACAAAATTTAAAATGTGTAAGCAAAACATACATCTGACTTCTCCCCCACTTCCAAATCAGCTGTTGAAGGAACTATGCATATTTTTCAGCATTTATTTATTAATGTATTAATTACTGGCCTTTGTAAGATAACACCCTTCCCATCTGTAAGCCAAAGGAAAGTGCTGAGGGCTGATCGTGATCTCACTAAACTCAGAAAAACTCAGCTGAGGACACTGAAACAGACCGTGCTTGTACAAGTCCAAATTCAAGCCTTCAAAAACCGTATCTTTCCACACTATCTACAGAGAAGTTGGGGCATAATTTTATTTAGAACAGTTTAGTCATCCAGTCACATAATTTCTTTCACTATTAGTTCCCTGACTATAACAGCGTGAAACTGCTTTTTACCACATAATTTTCTTTTATTGCCCTGATAAAAATAAAGTCTGTCATAATATACTCTTGCGAGCTGAAAATCTATAGCATTAAAAGAAAAAATAAAAGCCCTATAAACACAGCACAGTGAAGCAGAAGCTTAAGGTCATGAATAGTGAGTGACATTAGTAGGTCTACCTTAAAAAATTGGTATTTTTACTGCTGAGCAATACTTTGCACTCTTCTAAACACATTACTTTTAAGTTTTAAAATGTTACAAAGTAATTAAACTGAATTAGGTTAAATCAATATTCTCCTACTAGAAATTTAAAACTACGAAGAATTCTTAAGCTTTACATATTTCAATAGTTCATGTTAAATGGAGATTTGACATTTTGCCAGTGAAAGTTTCAGTAAATCACTAGTAGGAAAATCATGATTATCTCATATTACCTCAGTGCAACGATATAATGCTATAATGAGACAGACAAAGGGGAGAAAAGTTTCCACCACACCAAAAATAAACTGCAGATATTGATGGCTTCTTTAAAATGGATTTTCTCAAATGCAGATTATTTGTTTCTTTTTCCTTTATTAGTACATCATTACCATATTTTTTGCATTTGCATTGAATTTTTGATCCAGCTCAGTACTGTAATAATTGTGTTACCAGTGAAGTGAAATTTGAAGGCCAGCACAGAGAACTTTTTTTAAAAGCCTCATTTAAATTATTAGCAAAGGCTCATTCTGTCCTCTAAAGCTCATCACCTATCCCTTGTTTTTGCTATTAGAGATACAGAGCAATGCACTGGAAACCATCTTGCCTTTGAGCTCCAACATTTCCATGCACAGGAAAGTGTTGCTACCAAGACTCTTGCTTTCCTCCGAGCAAGTTCCTGCCAAGTTAATCTCAAGAGTAGTTGCAGTGGTGGGGATGGAAGCTGAGGAGATGGAAGACTGAAGTGGGTATCCTTCCAGCATGACCGCAGGTCGATCATTCTGCCTCTCTGTCCCAGCACATTAAAACATTACAACCACTAGACAACTTGGAAGAGTTGTGAGAATAAATATAGTGAGAATGTACAAGGCCCAATAAATTTAGATAAAGCTAGCTATGTTTCCTCTGTGCATATATAAAGAAGGTAAGTAAGATAAACAGATTCTTGAGCACCACACTGCATGACCCTTCTAAAAGTATAGCCAGTTACTATATTCTTCTGGATTCTTGTAATGAACAGATAACATCTGTGTATTCCTTTGGAAGTGGTTGTGAAATAAAGACCAACCAATAATTATCAGAAAATGTGTTTGGTGAGAGTGTTCACATGAAAATTAACATTCCATGAATTTGTACATATTAAAAGAAAATTAACTGTAAACTTCAAAAAATCTGTTTCCATGGAGAAACCAACATTCTCAGAATTATTTACATATAATCAGGACATAATGAATACCATACATTCCATCAGAAATGAATGATATTCTGAAATGTAAATCTCAAAATCATGACCAATTGGGCTGCAGAAATATACTACATAACAGGTTTTATTTACAATTAGTTTTGACATGACATTTTGGATCATAAAGGAGATAAACGATAAGCTGTTTTTTGCAAACAGAAAAGACTGGAGTCAATAAAAAGTGAACTATGCAATCAGCTGCTCAAGAATAAATCCATGGAGCTGGTAGAAATGTGTTTTGTGTGTTCTGCAGGAAATTCAACCAATTCAGGTTTGCTTTCATTCTAGACTTTGGGAACACTAAGGGGTATTTCCCAACAGAAAGCATTTTTCAAAGTTAATCAGAAACTTTCCAATGAGCTGACATACATTCACAACCCAAGGAGGCCCTTTTCTAGTCTGCAGCGTAATATTCCCAACTGTATACTTCTGCCATCACTAAATGCCGCTTTGCCAACCAAGAGCTGGGTGAAATTCTGCTTATGGGCATCGATTGTAATAAGATTACAAACAGAAATAATATTGCTCTTGGTTTCAAACATCCCATATCACTTTATAGTGTCATATTTGCTTAGGAATAATGAAAGTTGGAGAATACATCAGCTTTTAAAAAGAAAAAGATTGAAGGTTAGCCATCCCAGTGGCTCAAAACCATGTATAAGCTTTATTTGCTAGAAGTTTTATCCTTGCACTTTCACTATGAAGCATTTTTAGACGAATAACAGATGCGCCATGATACTACCTTGTTACACCTTAAAAATAGCCACTAATAATGTCAAAATATAGTTTATTTCTAATATTTCTCACCAATTTTTATACTTTTGAGTTGAGAATGCCGTAAGAAAATTTAAAGTTCTAAAAAAACCAGCAAGGTGTTCATGGTTCTTATGCTCAGTTAATTAATACACAGACATGTTTCTTATACTTTTAATGAGAAAAGGAGAAGGAGACTGAAACGTTTGTCAATGTATAGTAGTTAAGAAATTTATTTCCAGCCTTATTAATACACATAAACCCAATCACTCTTCCAAACAATAAGATTTGTACAGGTGTCTAAACAGGATTATTAATAAGCCAGTTAAGATTATTATTCACTCTTGCTGTGCAAAAAATGAGTCTGAAAGTCACATAGCTGCAAAAAATTTGACACAACACAAAACCTGAGATCCTCAGGAGACTGTTATCCAAATAATCTTACTCTGGAGAAAGCGTGTGCAATAATGTAGCTTGGAGGGGTAACATCAATTTTCTAACATGTAATTAAGATTTGCATTATTAATGCAATGGATATTCTTGCAAATTATGTCTGAATATATGCAGATTTATTTTTTAAAAAACAACATTTAATGACAATGCTGTCATTTGTACTCTTTCTATTAAAACTATAGATAAGAGCAATGATGAACTGACCGTCTGTAAATTTTAATCATTAGTACTCATAATCTGAGCAGATTTCTAAATGTAGCTGTGGACTTACATAGAACTGGAGAGCTTAATTTTCACCCTATGCTCAAGACAATGCATCTTTCAAATGAAGTAAAATCTATTCCATTAAAAAACAAAGTGTGTTGAAATCTATTCTGGAACATAATCTGCTTCACCATGTCATTGGTCTAAACAAATCAGGAGTGGATCATGTCATTCTCAGTCGATGCTGAATACAAGCAAATAGAGTTTACCCACCTTTGACTCAGACAGTCTAGCATTTACCCACTTTGACCTACTTAAGCTAAACACCAAATTGCTGAGTTAAAACCCAAGCTTTCAAATCTACCAGTGCACCACTGTTTCAGTGCTACTGAAAGAGGCTGAAACATAAGAAATTTTAACCTTATTTTTGGTAAAAGGAAAGCTTTTGCATGAAATTGTAGATTTCCTAACCCCACCGTCCCCCCTCACTTATCATGCCTCTCATTAACTTTTTCACAGGCACACATGCAGGAAGCAGTCAGTTTGCTGCCCACTGGAAGATTAAATGAAAGTAGCCTAAATGAGCAGAATTTTAACAAAGCACCTCATATGCTCCATCGCCCAAAACTGAATAAGAAAAAAAGTGAGCGAAAGAAAGGCAAGGCTGTGGGTAACACAGCATACACCACAGTACATTTAATACACAGCATACACAGTGTTTCAGCATACACAAGATTAAAAAATTATGCAACTTTTTGCCTTCAACTGATAGAATAAAACACCGGAAAGCCTACTTAAAGAACATAGATGGAAATCTTCATAGAGTTTTTTGCCTGTCTAAAGATCAGGCCCAGTTTAACTGGTTACTGAGTTTGAAAGAAGAATCACAAAGCAAATTACATGGCCATGTATATACACAGGTACACAGTAGCTCTGTATGCACAGATGCATATGAATAATTAGTTTGTTTCTTTGGTAATCAAACAAGATGTGGTAGCCCATTTTAGCCACTTCATAGACTGAAGCACAAAGCATTTGAAGCAGGTACCCAGAAAGTCACAATACTTAGTCCTTCATTACCTTCATGCTTATCATTAGGGGCTAGACAAGTGAGTTGGGTACATATTCTCCTCCCTTCTCAGCAGGCTCAAAGCTACAGCTTCAGCCTGGTAAGACACTTCTCTAACTCTCAGGCTCTGGCGAGCACTGAAAAGTCACTGCCCACCCTTCCTAAAATCATGCCACAAAACAGAACAATAACCAAGATACCTTGGGCCACAAGGAAGAACAAAGTATGACTGTTTTTCATAATGGTCAGGCATACCATGGCCAGGCCTACTGACCAGTCCTTCCTCCAGAGAGATGAGCTCTTTCCTGTGGTGGAAGGATCCAAAGTAAGCAGGTGGTATTTCCAGGCAACAGCCACATCTGCAATACAATGTTTTCTAAAAACTAAGAGAAATACCACAAAAATACAAGCCATCACCAGGCATCCTTTAGACAAAGAACATTTTGAAGCTTACGGGACATTTTCCTTTAACCTTTACACCCATGCAAAATGAAAGCAGATCTTGCTTGCAGTTTCTTATTCTCCTGATACAGTCTAAGTACATCTATTTTAATACAAATATATAGTGACAGAGATGAAAGGAAAAAGAGATTAATGATCAGACTTCTCTCTGAAAGAATACTCTAACATTTCTATTTGTATATCTTCAGAGCCTTCAAAACAGAAAGTACCCTGACTTAAAAAATAATTTATTACTTTGGTAAATAAGATGAATTCAAAGAACAGCAAAGTGATATTGGCTTATATGTTATCTACAGTAACATAAAATGAAGAAGCAAAAGCCACTACATTGGATGTATGGCACAGATAGTAAGAAACATCACAGTAAAAAAAAAAATAATCTTAATAAATGAGTAAGTATTGCCTGTGATACAATCTTTCTGCAGTTATATTAATATCCACTTCTAAGCACAACAAAATATACCATTTTATCACTGTTGGAAGAAAATGTCATTGGAAAGCTACTCCACTTTATACGTGATACAAACAAATAATCGTTGTGTTTGCTAGCTGGATGAAACTTGGAAAAAGACACTTGAAATACCATGCTTGAAAAAACAAACTTTTACTCCCCACCAGAACTAACACCTTTATCTCAAAGCTAGTAAGTATTTACATACTTTATTATGCTGCAGAAGCTCTCAATAAACAAACAGCAACCAAAAGTAAAAACTTTATTTTCAACACAACCAACTATCACTCCACAAACATACAACAGAAGATTCGAATGTCCATTAAAGGAGAAAAAACTGTCACCACACACTTTCTAGGGCTTAATGACAACCCAAAATGCTCTGTCACTCACCTAAAAACTTGACGGGTCTCAACCTCAAGGAACTTCTTAGGGCAGCGTCCTGACCTGTAGGAACCTCAAGGAGTTTCCCTGGGCAGTGTCCCAACCCAAGGGGAGAGGCCTCAGCCTCAGCGCACTGCTCCAGGGCGGGACGAGCTCAGAATGGCTCCCCCAGGGGACTCCATTCATACCCAGGCTGAATCTGACCTGTGGTCAACAGCGGCTCCCATTGCCTGAGGGCCCCAAGAGCCACCAAGCCCCAACAAGGGCACGGGAAAAGGAAATCAACAGCTGCTACAGTCCAGCAGCCAAGAAACCCTATTTTCATCGGGCAGGTGTACCTGCCACAATCACAGGGCCTATATCAGGTCGCACTGATGCTACTTTCTACAAAAGGCAGCAAAACTTTCTTCTCACAAACATGACGAGTCGAAGTCCCAAAGGATCATGGTCATTAAATTGGAAATTCCAGGCTCAACTATTGCCCATGGTATTGCCCTGTAACAGTAATGAACAAAGTCTTTCCTGCCACATGTGTACTTATTATCCAAAGTAATACTCAAGTGCATTTACCGACTTCATCCTGCCCACTTCGGCATTTTTTCAGAAAGCCTTTTTGGTTTGATGGTTAAAAATAAAAGTTAGGCACTTTATAGAAAGAAATAATATGCTTTAGTATATACAATATCATATGTGATGGAATAATATGTTTTATATTACAGTGGGAAAAAACAGAAAAGCCTTCTTGTTTACATAGACTTTCCTCCAACAAGAAAGAAATGTAGCAAACCTGAAGCTAAATACTGACTGGGAACAATTGTTTCGGTAATTAATTTGACAGAGAAGCATGCTTAGCACTTCAATTAACCACGGCTTTTGCCATACCATGGGCACAGGTGTAGGTACCAAGTTAACCCTGCAATATGCCAGCAATATCATGAGGTAAATCAGAGAAGAAATAGTAAGAAACTCTACCCCAGATCCACACAATGCTGAGATACAGAGACACTCGCACACTTAATTTCCAGGCTCAAAACTTGGAATTCCTTACTGTTTTTCAAAAAAAAACCTTAAAAACCACCATCCTTCACTAAATGTCTTTGGAAAAGAACTTCATCAATATCAGTTAGCTCAATTCCCATGTTCGTTGCAAAAATTGCACATTACTGATCACCTTTATGCAACACATCTACTTCCAGCAACTTACCCCAGATACATGAGGAGTCTGTATTATGAAAGAGTCTCAGATAGTACTGCTCTTACTTTTAGAAGGAGCACTAAGCACTTTCTTCACCAGAAAGCAAAGTCTGAAGACTTTTATCTAGTGAGGACACCCACTGAAGAAAATGCTTTCATCTTAGACAGACCTCAATGTCATGAACAAACACAGCACAATATAAAAAGGAGGGGTTTTGCTGGCTGTATGCCACTGATTGTCACATCACACACATAATGAAACCTACACAGAAAGTCAGTAAATAAATGTTGTCTCTCTGGAAAGATAACACTTTACAAGAAACATTCCAGCCTTCCAACAACCGCCCAAACTGAAGCAGACCGTATCAGAGTAAGAAATATAAAACCTGACTTTTCTGTTTTCCAGCTCTCTTGATGACTCCCTCCTCCTCCTCCCTTCCCCACCAAGCCTAGGCACAGAAACCCAGGGACTCTGCAGAGGTGCACTGTCTGGCTGCAAGAGCACCACTGTGAGAGACTGAAATGTCCTACGACTGTCTCAAAGCTTGCTTGTGTCTGTGCAAACCTCCAAGAGAAGCTGCTGCAGCCTGTGAATTGGTCTGGGGGATGCTGCCCAGAGAAGCGGGAGTGTATTGAAGGATGCATCCTCCACTTCTTGGCGGTTGCATTGTCCGGACTCTTTACATGAGCCTCAAAGGGGCAGACATGGACTGAGCTGGCCCCATCCTGGAGCCGTTTGTGGCTCTATTGTGTAGGCCAGACCCCATGCACGCATTGCTAATGAACAGACAAGGGGCAAACCTTCCTGCCCTTGAAGCCGGATGCAACAAAACCTGTTGGACCAGAGGAAAAAAACAAAAAACAAACCTAAAGGCGAGCAGATATGCTGATCATCGGGTATGATGAGCTTAAAAAGGCAGCAGAAAATCTTGCTCAGTGTGCATTCACCATCGAAGGCACATCCGTGTGCACCCACCACTGAAGAACTGAAGGCTGAGGACCAACGGAACGTCGATGGATCCATGGTGGTGACTATTCTTGGGTCCCTATCCTTCATCCTTGCTTTATTTCTGCCTTTTCCTTCCATTCTGTCCTATCGCTACTCCTCTTCACTTTTTTAATAATAAAAAGCTGTTTTGGGTGCACGGCATTTGACCTCGTTTGTGTCTTAATCTTGCTCTTGGGATTGTATCGAAACCTCTCCCGACATTGGATCGGGACAATCACTGAGCACTTCAAATGCTGTTGTACAGGTGGAACTGTACTAGAATGAGCTAAAAATCCAAGGTGGAATTTAGGTGGCTAAACATAAGCATCTAGAGCCATTTGGTCAGCTTGCACATTGGCAGCCTTGGTTCCCAGACCCATGTATGGCGGCACATGCTCTGCAGAACCACTCTCTCCCTGACCTTTCAGCTCTGGTCCCACAGGAAAGTTTGCAAATCCATAATTCTTCTGGACACTATGAATTCAAGAGAGATGATGGTACATGCAATGTTCATGACAACCTACTCCCAACAAATTCCAGAATACTTCAGGGAAAAACAATTATCCTTCTTTGCATTGTGAAGGTTTATAAGCTTTGTACATGTTCTGCAGCTACATCCTTCTCTGTTCTGCATCTTGCAACCTTCCTTTCTTTTAAAATTTTCCAAGGGATTGATGTAATCTATTTAAAACTAGAACAATTGCTCCTAAGCTTTTAGAAGCTTCTTTCTGTTACAAAGGTGAAGAAATATACCCACGCCAGAAATCTGGGTTTTTTTAAACATTTGTGAGATTTAAATACATGTATTGTTTTTAAGCAAAAATACAAATTTATGCGTACTACCTAGATTGAAGTATAAATATTGGCCTGCAGAATGGAGTGCATGTATCTTTAACTCCAATGCCCTCACATCCTCAACTACTTTATTATGACTGAATGAAACTGTTACACTTAGAGATTTCTTCTTTATCAATTATATATCATACACTTCATATTTATTTGCCTTTTCAGTCCTTTCAGTGTGGAAGTATGTTCTGTCATCATGATGCTCCCCAAGGATTTGCACATGTGGTTTCCCTGGGCTGAGCAGGGTCTAACGTGCTTCCTGTAAACCAGTGAGCAGATTCTATTTTCCTGAGTAGCAAAGCACTGTGCACAGATCAGATAACTTTCCAGAAAGCAAAATAAAGAGGTATCTGCTAAACTGGGGTGTGCTCTCCATATTTTTTTTTTAACCCTGTACCTGTATTTCACCAGACTTTAACAGTCTTGATCAGGAAAACTGAAAGCATTTTTGATTTTGAATTAATTCCTCTTGAATGCAGCTGAATGCAAGGCAGTATGCACAAAATAGAGAAAGTATGTGCATGGATTAGATTCATGAAAGATCTGTTTCTAATCAGTTCAAAGACAAATCAGTGTTGTTCTGTGTCTTAAAGCTGATGCTCATCTGCCTTTCATCTTGGCCTGGCTCATCAAGTGTTTGGATCTGCCAGGTCTTCTATGGTCAATACCACCATGAAGCCTAAGTTTAAACCCCTGTCTCTTCTGGTAGTAGCCCAAACAAGATACTCTTTCATGCTCTGAAAAATCATATTCTCCAATAAAACTGTATACGGAGAGTACATGAGGCATAGTTTGGGGGTAAATTTTTCTCATTTATGGCATAAATCTCTCTTTTATTTAAAGTAATATTTAAATTAATTAAATTAATTATTTTATTGTTTATTATTTAATTATTAAGAAATATTTAAAGTAATATTTCTGAGAGCTGGATAACTGGCTTTCTTGGCGAAGTCTGTCCTGAATCATGCTTTCAATAAACATAGCTAATTCAGGTTATAAAAAATGTAGTCAGTTAAGCCCCACCCCTCATTTCCTCCACCAACAACCCAGATTTGAATAACTGCACTTTTTCAAAGTGAACATACTGGCAATGACCTAAACATCCCTCACTCAGTAAATGCCTGGTCTCACATACAAACACAAAGCTAAAAAAAACCCTACACATCTAATTTTGTGACATCATAGTTCAGTTTGAATTCCGATTAGTGACAACTTACACATAGGGATCTGTATTTTAAATTATATTATATGCTTTAGGTGGAGACATTCAAAATCAGAAAAGCAATATACTACCAGTGTTTTCATATACTGTCTCCACAAAAGTGATGTCTTAACCATGATAAGTTGAAGAGCATGAGGTGGTCTGAACCACAGCACAGAGGAAAGAGTGTTTACAGAGAAACTTTTACATCACTAAAAAAAAAATTTTCTTTGTCAAAACTAAAAAATGGAGTGATGCCTGGCTACTAAACTGAATATCAGAAAGTTAAGCAATGATTCACAAAACATCAGCAATTAACAAAACACCAGTAATGCATAATTACTTGGTGTGTTTAAAATTAAATAAGAATGATTGAGATGAAAAGGCCTTGGAGAAAAATGGTCCTCAAAATTCTCTTTTTAATATCTCTTACATTAGGCACTGAAGTCTAATCCACTTCAAAAGCAAAATGTTTACCTTTTCAATGTTCTTATAAGGGAAAAGCAATATGTTTTTAAATGAGGGTGGGTTATGAAGTTGGAATAACACCATCATAGGTAGAAAAGCACACAGACTTGCTGTAGGATTTAGCAATCTGCTGCATTTGATGTGAACTGTATTTCTCTCCCAGAGAAAAAGAGGTGGCAGCAACAGTTCCCATTGCATGGCTCCAACAAGTCCATAAGAACCTGTGAACTTGCCCATAGCCATGAGGTTACTGAAGTACACTTTGTCCAGTGTCTGCTTCTTGCTATCTGGGGTTCAATAAAGACGCTGGGAACAGTCCTTCAGTACGTGCATCAGCCAGTCCTTCAGTGCAGGAATGTGCCTGAGGCTGTATAAACTGTCTCTGCTTAGGTCAGTAATTTAGTTACTGAAAGGAATGGACTTTCAAGTTGTGGGACATTTTATGCTGTGGATGTACATACAGAAGGATGGGTAAACCCAAAGGTATTGTCTGTGGTGGCTACTCAGAGTTGAACCCATACTTTCATGGGCTGGTGGGTAGGGAGAATGGGGAAGTTCTGATTGATTTATGTATTATAGTATTGAAAGAAAGAAAATGGGTCGAGCATGGATTTGGGAGACTGCACAGAGAATCCCCATGTAGCTTTGACCAATCACTTAGGGGCAAATTATCAAAATTAGCTAGATTTTTGCTTGCTAGGGAAAAAAAGAGACCTGTCAAAATTGGACTTCCAGCCCCCTGTCCCTCAAATCCTCATCTGTAAAACAGTATTTGGGCTACATCTGTATCAGTAAATTGCACATATTAGTAGGAGATGACCTGCACATCAGTACCATTTGTGTTAAGTCTACATTATACCCATCCATGGGGTTTTTACCCAGAGTAGTTCCAGTCTTCTATGAAGACTGAAGAAGATGCTCAGCTGTGCTCCTATAACATGCATTCTTGTTTAGGTTCATCAAAAAGCAATCCAGTTCAGGTGAAACTTACACTATCAGCCTGTGGATCAATTTTACTGCATGGTGCTCTGGTGCTGTATGGACAGTATGTTCACATCATGTCCACATCATGCGTCAACCAGTGGTGAACTCTACACCCATGGCTGAGCGGAGGTGTGCAGATACATGTGTTGAGCACTAGCTGCCAAAGGACCCTGCACCTGAGGGTGCCAGAACATATTCCCAGTTCCAGTAAAATACTAGCACAGAGCTATCCTAAGACCTTTGTCCTGATGAGGAAGTACACAAACGCTTAAAAAAAAATTATGTCTCTATATAATATATATTATATATACAATATAATTAAAAAATATTTTTCTATCTATTTTTTTTTATTTATATATAAAATATATGCGTATACATATATATACACACACACCCCACATAGGTCTCAATATGAAAAGCTGTTGAAGCAAGGTACTTTAACAGAGGCAGTCCTGATGCTAAACACTTCACGTTACTGCTGTTACTCACTGCTAGACTTGTATCTGGTGCTGTACAAGTTTCTTGCAATGAATGACCAAAATGCTATCTTGAGAGGCTGGTCATGTCATGATCTGCTCCTGCAGTCAGGAGGAAAGATCTTAACTCTGAAAGTGCAGGACCGGATCCTGAAAACTCAAGTTGTTTCTGCAAGGAACACACACAGCTTTTGTAACAGGGATAAATGATCACTGTGTGATTTATATGCATAAGATATATAAAAAGTACAGAAGTTTGGGGGCTTTACATAGATCATAAGGAGATTGCTCTCAAGTCAAAAATCTATATGTGCAAACTAAACTACCTGAAGTTAGTTATATTTATTTTTAGCCATCAAAATAACAGTGAACTGATTTTCAGACTGAAAAATCACTTTCAGCCACAGTCAACAGCAGTTGCAATTGCTCAGGTGCTCAGAAATATAATCCATTTATACACGCCTGAACAAGGATTTAAGTGCCTAACTTCAAACACCTCAAAATTTAAAATATTCGCCTAAACCCTGAAAGGAAATAAAACCAAAATAACACAGGTTAAGGTGAAGACATATGTATATAGAAAGCACTCACATCTCACCTAGAAGACTCATTTACTGGTCCAAGCAGAGCTCCAAAGAAAAATATTGGTTGAGCACAGGTATTTTAAGGTCTCGCCCTATGAACGGTTCTGCGTCAATGCTTTGCTTTAACTTTACTGCATATGGAACAACTGAGTAATTGATAGAAGGTACTCAGTAAACTGGTAAGTTTATAAAATTAAAATTACTAGTAGACTATTCTACTGGGAACACTAGGTTGAACTGAAGTAAAAGATAGTATCTTATAGTTTAAAAGCTAAAAAGAAAATATATTGAGATTTGAAGTTATATGATGCTGTACTGCACTGATAAGCCTTCAAGAATTAGCATGAATCAAATACAGGCGGAAATGTTATTCAGCTCCCCACAGAGCTGTTAATGTAGGATTAGTGGAGATATACAAGAATACTTCTTATTCGTCTTTAATGGAAAATGCAGAAATAAACATGAGTAAACTTCTTATATAAATAGAGCTTCTGCACATTATTCTTCAGTCACTAATGACCAAGCCTCCTCAAGAAACATTCCCAGCTTGAAACAATTAGTCTTTTAAGGAGCAGTAACCAATAATCTGTGATACTCTAAAAACCATGAAGAGGGACTAAGGTAATCTAGCTTGGGAACTTTTAGTGTTTATTAATATTTATACATGGCCATTTTTGTGTCTCCTATAATCTTCACAATCATAGTTAAGAAAGAAAGGATATGTCTGTTACTGACATGCAGTGCTGTTTTTTTAAAGTAATAATGAGATGTGTTCACTAAAAAATCAGGTTTTCCCCCAAATTCTGGTTTGAGCAAATCATAAATTTTGAGGAACATATTCATATCCACTCCATTTTTCCAAAAAAGTTTTAAGTATCTTCAATAAAACAGGAACTTTCTGACTTGTTATAAAGTAGTCATCAACACTGGAGAAACAAAAACTTAATATAATGACTTCTTCCATAGAGATCTTTTTTCTAAAAACAGTTTGTGTTGGTCTTTGAGTGATTTAGAGAAGGCTTCATAGGACATAACTCTCACAGCACTATGTACTCTCTTGCTCTCTTGACTTCTAGAGGGATCTACGTTTCTCTTTTTTCAATTATAACTCAGAAAAAACACCTTTAAATTTGAAGTGAAATATTAACCCAAAATTTCCCCATTTTTCAAAATCCTAAAGCATTTTTTACATCACTCATAAAATAGTAATTACAAGATAGTTTCAGTTATGTGCTCAGTTTTCTGCTGCAGATGTAAATATCAGTCCATTGTTTTATCTTTTGTTTAGAAGACTGTTGTGAATTACATGTGTCTAATGTGTACTCTTACACCTGGCATTTCACTCATTTGCTTTTATACTTTCTGTTTGGAATTTTCACAAGATTGCACTTAACAGTCCATCATTTTTTAAATATGCGACGCATTTGCAAAATGCGACACTGAAAGACAAAAGAGAAGGATACACACCCTAAACTACACCATGGACCATTCTCCAGAAACCACATTGCAACTCAGTGCTCGCAAAGTGCCATGCAGTGGTGACTGAACAGCTCCCATAATCAGCTATATACTAATGCTAAGCCTGAGGACTCAACTATCTTTTAAATTAAGCTTGTATTCAAATTTGTGTGAAAAATGAAGGAAAATTTCACAACATGGTAATACAACATTGTGGGTTTTTTATAGTTGGGACTCTGAAATAATTTAAATAAAAAATAGCCATATTAACCTATCCATATGGGAAATTTGGTTTACATATATCTCACTACTGCATGTTCCTTTCATCTTCCATGAATTATTTTGGTTCCTCTCTCATTTGTCTGGTGCCATTTGTGCCAGGCTTACTGTTCCAACCCTGCCTTTTTTCTAGCTGTAACATAAATAAAATCGAAAGCAGTTTTGAATTAACATCTACTCAATTCAGATATGGAGGCTTGCAGAAACCCACTAGCTGGCATATCCTAAAACACATGCAGCTAACAATTACCAGTGGTATATCAGTACATTTTGACATCTTCAGAAATGTGTGCACATGCACATCCACCCTCATAGGTGATGTATTAGTACATTACAGACACAATGAGTTTTATCATTTAAGCTTTGACTTGTGCATCCTGGTGTTAATTCTTTAATAACAATAAACATAGATCCTGACCCAAATCCCACTAAAATCAACAGAAACATTTAACTTTGCTCATCTGGTCCTTGCTATGGTCCAGGAGAACAAGCTTTAGTGTAAAAATAAAACAAAAGTAACTTTAAAAAAATGCTAGGAAAGCAACAAGATGAGAAGAGAGGGGATTATGAACAAAAATAACTTACGTTAACATCCCTTCGTTCATTATCCCTCTTAGTCCGTGCCAAATTTCCCAAGATAGCATTTAACTGTCATTTGATACATTTGATAATTTACGCTCTCCTTATGTCTCCAGCACTCCAGCTCTGAAAGCGATACTCATCCGAATAAAACTCAATTGTCACAGCACCAATATTAATAGTAATAGGAAAAAAGGCTTCAAGGAAGGAAACATGCACTTGAAACCACTCGTGTGGCTGTTTGATTAACAACAGGAAGTTACTGAGGATCATTATGAACAGATTCCCTTTGTACGCTTCTTATTCATTTCAAGGAGTGTTTGCCACAATAAAGGCATGCATAGCAACATGCCTTAAAGATTTTTCTCTTCTGAAGAGAAGCTTTTGAAGAGTAATAAGTAGTTGCCTGCTATCTTTCAAGAAATGGAAAGACAGCAACTTGGTATTCACAACTGCATGGTTTACCTGATGCCCAAAACCCCATTAGAAATTGCTGTGCCCCTGCCATGAGTTATGCGTTTTATGCCACACCATGCCATGCTTGCTACAGCAAATGTATCTCTGGAAACCACTCTAGAGAGCTCACAAAGACACAGTAATTCCCAATTTAAAAACATGTCCACACATGTAAACACTACAAATATCCCTATAATACTTTTAATTCAAGAGTGGGTTCCTTTATCTGGAGTGTGACACCCACAAATATTCATAAGAGATATTGCTTTTTAGTAAATACAACTGTTCTAAGGGCAGAAGTAGAACAGTTGAATTTAAATTAAATTTAAATAACTTCACAAACAACTGTTACATATTCCCTTCTTTCTTTTACCAGGCAGTACATTATCTCTAATCGGCCAAATATGAACACATTCTTCTTGAGATTATTTAGATTTTATCACCTGCATTTCCCTTCTTCTTTTGTAGCTGTGCCTGCATTTGGGAGTTATATATTCATAGAGATAACCAATCACCTCTCTTATTGTTGCAAACATTGTAGATGGTAGGCTGAAATATTGAAAAGAAAAATTAAAAAAAAAAAAAAAAAGATGAAAATAGAAGGAACAAATATACCTATTACTTTCAAATCTGATAGGATCTGGAATAGCTTACATTACAAAGATTTTCAGAACAATCATAAGACAATATATTTCCAAGCTCAACATTTCCAGAGTTAGGACAAGCCTTTTCCTAGAGTCACATACAGTCTTTTCCATACTGCCAAGTTCCTGTAGGGTCTACAATACAAACTAATAAAATCGAAGACTGGAAATGACATCTCCCTATTGCATGCTCCCCAGGTGAAGGTTAGTCCATAACAAAGTAAGGAGGAACTTGGGCAGCACAGCTCCAGCTGAGGCAGCTTGTGTTCCCTCTGCTGCTGCCTTGCCTGCAACACCATCCCGTAGCACTTCTACAAGTCGTCTTGGATAGTTAAACTTTATCTGAGCCAGCCTGCACCAGTACTGGCAGCTTTTAAACAGACTAAACACACATAAAAGTAAGCAGGTCACAAAAGAAGTGCTTTAGCATTAATTTTTAGCAATAGATAATGTTTGGGATGGTTTAATCTGCCACTGTCTTGAAATAATACCTGCATTGTATGTCAGCAACCTCATTTAAGGATAGAAAGAAAAATAAATAGTGCTCACAAACTGTGAAATGAACTATGATAAACAAACCTGTCAGACCACAGCTACAATATACCCATCATTCCCAACACGTTAAAACATAATGAAGTGCAGTTTCCCTGATAAGAAAAATAAGAATATATAGAATCTTTCAATATTCAAGCCCATGAGCTTCCTTCTTTTTTTTTTTTTTTTTTTTTTTTTAAAGAAAAATCCTTTATCAGGACTTATTTTGTAAGTCCGTATTGCATTTTTTTCATGTTACTCTATGCCTTTGCTTAGTTCCCCCCGCAAATTCCAAACTTCAAAGTCAAAATACAAAGTTAATAGTTGGATGTTTCAATTTTTCCCCTTCCAGAAATGAAGGAACACAGCATTTGATAGTCTCCAAAGGTACAATACCAACTCACATTTTTTAAGCTATAAATTTTATGAGATTTCAGTTTCTTCCTCTTCATATTCTGTAGATGTAAGTGTACATACATCTGTGTTTCTGCAGTTTATATAAATACACCTCAGCAATCTAACACATGGTGTTCTTATGGCACACACCAAGCTCAGCAATGTGGCAGATACAAGGAAGGGCTTTAAAATTCGGGGGAGCAAACCCCATAATATTGCCAAGTGGTAGAAAGGCCTGCAAGTTACCAGCTATTACTTCCTAAATCAATGCAGTTCTAAAATATATAAGGTTGTGAGATAGTATTTAGCACGACTATAATACACTAGGAAGATTAGACACATATGAATTCCAAAAGGTTAAGAACTAATCAAAATGTGAACATCCTCAGAAATCTGGGTACTTCTCTTTGTTTGACAACTTTTGCAATAGATAAAAAGAAATCATCTACAAGCAGTTAAGGCATTTTGCATTTTCACACAGAAATCTGAAATGCAAATACATCAAACCACGGGATTTCACTTTGTTGCTTCCATATTTTGCATACTTCTCATTTTCATAAACAAAACACTGCAAACGCGCATTTGTTTGTGTTATTTGGAAAGGGATTGGAAGGAATTTTCAATTTTGGAGTGAATTATTTTGTTTTTTAAGTACTGATACACCAATTCTTTTCTTGAAGAAAACAAGTCTGGTCTGATAACTGCTGAACAGTATGTGAACATTTTCAGTGTAGTAGATTGTTACAGCATATGAAACTCACAGAAATATAAGTAGCAATGTATCCAAGGAAAAGGATTGCTGTCATGAAAAGGATATTTATACGTTAAAAAGTAGGAGATAAATGTCAGCCTTTATTTCAAATTTTAACCAATTGTTTCAGTGACAAATTTTTAATTTGGGGAGCCAAAATAAGAATATTAGATTTTGCTACTGTATATGCACTATAAATGATTTATTCCTATAAACAATGTTGTTATATCACATGTGGAGATTCTGTATAAATATTTAATTTACATATTATGCCTAGAACTACGGGTTCCATTCAGAAAAAAGATGTGAAGTTATTACCAACACGTTTCACTTCAGCCACTTAAAGACTAGATTTTATTATTCAACATGACAAAGATTAAAAATGCACTCCACAGCAACACTGTTGGGGACTACCTAGAAGGCTGAAGTGTGTGGTACTTGGCTTGGGAGGCTCCTGCTTCCTCCTCCTCAGCTTCTCCCCAATCACCACCACAGCACAAGCACATTTCATAAAGACACTTTTCCTTAGAGGACTACAAATGTCCTCCTCTTCTCAGTAAACCACATTTTCCCACATTTTTCTTTTACTGTTTTGTGGAGTACACTAGCAGAGAGAGATGAGAGGCACCACTACCTCCCAACTGCATGGCATTGTGCCTCACAAAGGCATAAGATGTCCTTGTGAATTCCCACTTGATATGCATTGCAACAGAAACAGTGGGGGTTCCAGAGAAACCAAGAAGATGATATAATTAGAGTGGCTTGTAGAAATTTGATTTATTCACGTTAGGACTACCTCACCCAGCATACACCTTCAGTAGGAATCTCCACCTTCTCGGATATTCCAATGCTTTCTTCTCACAACCTATCATTCATTAAATGAACCACTCACCGAATGCAGTGGCATCTGATTAAGAATGTAGTGGTAGGTCAGCTGGAGGTTGTAACATAACAGCACATTTACAAGAGAGAGTGCCTGATTCTCTGGCAAACTCCTTTAGGTGTTTGACAAACATATATACTTGAAACCCTGATACTCTTCTAATAAAATATTTTGCTTTTATATATGAAGTGTCAGAAAGTTTTGAACTGAGTGATCATAGTCAGAAAACAAACTAAGCCTTCTATGTTTATAATATTATTTCTCCGTGGAGGAGACGAGGGAAGAAGAAAGGATGATCCCTGCACCTTGGGTTTCTGAGCAGGTCTCATTTTAAAAATACAAACAAACCTATGCACAGTGTAGGAAAATAGAGCTTTTAATGATGATACATGTACAAGCACTAAATTTCATCTCAGCTCATGAGTGTTCAGTTTTGAAACAAATATACTTCAAAGGCTAATATGCTTTTTGTTTCTATTTCCATCATTCTCCCCAACACTCCAATTAATGTTTGTGTGTATTTATGTGCATTCATATCCAGTTTAGCTGTATATCCAGAAATTAAGAAGGGAACAACAGTATTATAGTATTGTACATCAGAATAACCGATAGTGTAGGAGGCTATACAAGTAGTTCCCACAGAAGAAAAGAGTGTTTAGGAGGTGTAGGAGTCATTTATCTTTCTAGAGTCTGGGCTGATGGAGCCGGTACATGAAGACAGTCTGTAATTGAGAAGATTCCAGGAGATGCCCTGGAGTAGTGAGATACCCTATTGTTGGTGGTTGAACCAGAGCTAGAGGATGAGGGTATGCAAGATGTCTGTGGCTGAAGACAACCAATGGATGGTCTCCTGTGGAACCTGCAGTGAAAGCTCAATGGAAGATAAGGAAAATTTTTTACTGGTAACGCTAAAAGAGCAAGTAGAGAATGAGGAGGAGAAGCACAATACTGCGCAAATTTTGTTTGGAAAATTTAAAACTGTCAAAACTTAAAGGTCAATTTTGCAATTTGTCGTTACGTATGTTATTCTTCTTAGGATATTTTAAAATGAAGTCTTCATGACCAGCAAGTATTAAAAAAAGGACAGCATTATTAAAGGACATTATTAGGCATTCACAACCAAAGCACTTGAAGTAAATCTATATGCCACAATGAGAAAACAATTTAAATTATAAAAACTTAGTCTTTCTTCTGTAGCTTCACATAAGCAAAATGTTGCCAGAGGTTGAACAGCAAACAGAGCAGGAAAATGGAAAAAAAAAAATCTGACCCAATAGCAAAATCTGACATAACTAGTAAATATGGGCAGACAGAAATGCTTTTGGAAGAATGGAATCAGGGAGAAGACAACTTTTTTCCCATTGTCAGGAATAATGATAGCAGTCTCCATGCTTCCATAAAATAATTTATTCATGTCAACTGGCTGTATCTCATTTCATTTCTCATTTACAAAGCCGACTAGTATCTATGTGCAGAGAGGAGAGGAAGAAGAGGATGAATACAAGTCATAGTTTCTTTGGTTTTTAGAGAAAACCAAAAGAAAGAAACAAGTTCTAAGAGACTTGATCTTCTTGTCAGTGAGTCTAGAAATAACACTTGCCCAAATGTGAGATCAGCATGCATTTTCATCTCTTTGCAGAGCACGTAAATCACTTTATATGAAGTAGCTGGGGTGATTCCATTATTTTCAGATCATGTCCTTAAAATAACACCTTTTCCTTTCATTGCATTTTCTCTCTCTTCATCTTACAGCAGCTGTGTACAGCCAAATAATGCGTGACACAGTTGAAAAGCTGGGGGTGGATTGTTGAGTTTTTCTGAACATCTAAATTCTTGTTTTTCTGACAAGCCTGCTGATCCCAAGTGCTGTTTTTAGATACCAAAATTACATGTTAAAGAACAGATTCAGGATTTCCTTTTCAAACCCCCATAAAGAGAAGATGGCATACCAAAGAAAGGGGGAAAAAAAAAAGATAAATTTCATACTGCTTAGTGGTACTTTGTACAGTACATGCATTTCAAGGATGAGAGAAATTGTAAGGCCCTCTGGTAATCACACCATCTGCTGCATAGGCCAAGTGGTGTACAGGTACTACGCCAATATTTTTTTTCAGATATGGGCATAGCTTTGTTAATGTATATGTCAATACCTGTGCTTGAAAGGGAGTCAGATGGGTGGGCATTGGCCAGGTGTTTTCCTTAGGGGGGGGGGGGGTGTCCCTGTCCACTCCTCAGAGCAGCAGGAGGACTTAAAACACATCCCCTCATGCTACCTTCTTTTGCTTTTCTCCTGTCATGTGCACCTTAGAAGAATTTAATCATTTTGCTTCTGAGTTTCCTAAAGTCCAATGTCCAAACCTGCAAATTCTCATCCCAAATCTCATGCTCAACCTGAATATTTGGGTATATTTCAAATAATTGAAATATCTGGCCACACTAATGAGTATATTAAGGATTCTTAAAAATTGGAGTAAAGATTATCTTGCCTAGCTTTAGACTACAGTCATCACAGGGGAACAGGCATTCCTAGGGTAGTAACTCATCCTCCTGTTTTGTCAAATGTATTAAAAATCCCTAGTACTTACCACTGACTCAAAAGGGAATCCAGGGTTATGAGTTCAGATGTGGGCATCTCTGTTATAGATACTGAAGGCAGAAAAGATAAATGCTATCCCACATGTCTAAAGTTAAGTGTTTCCATTTGTATTTACAAATAGAATAAAGAGGATGGATTGCAGCATGAAACAGGTTAAGTGATGTGCATTTTAGGAACAGCTATAGCATTTTTCTCTATTAGAGGAGAAAGAACGAAGAGATGATGCCTTTTATCAACATTTCTATATTGCATTCAGCAATTGTAATCTTCCGAATAAATATTAATTCAAACCCACTCTTTTTATTTCACCAATATTTGCACCTAAGATATTTAAGACTACATATACAAGAAAAAATGCAGCTGAAAAAATCCATGCAGATGGAAATAACCGACATATTTGGCCATAGAACGAGGATTTTCTCAATTAATTAATATGGCACACTATAAAATTATTAAAGTTTTCAGGAAGCAATCCTCAAAGATTTAGAAATCTTTCAGGCTATGCAACATCTTAAAGTGGCTAGCCCAGTCAAGTATTAGACACGCGTATGTAATGGCAATGTGAAAACTGTTCAGACAAATATTAAAATTTTAAGGAATTTTATGCAATCACTGACTACACATGACTTTGAATAAGAACAGTAAGAGCTCTTAAATTAGAAACTAATAACAGAAATTTAGGAGATAATCACAGACCACACTGGAAACTATAATGTTTGCCAAATTTTGAAGCTAGCAACCCCCCCTTATATAGAGAGTCATCCTGCAATGTCTCTTGAAATGGCCTTGTTTTGATCTGTGTGTTTCTTGCAGAAGCATATTGCAGAAATATGAGTCATAAAGTTATTGTCTTAAGTTTATTCTTAATAAACAACTTGTCTCCTCACTGGAATTAGGGAGTTAATTTGACCCATAAACTTGAAAGTCTGTATCTCTGGAGTTGCTCTTACAGACAACACTCATAAATTATTTGCAACTTACAGCAAGTTGTAAAACTGCCTCCACACTACATGCCTTTATACCTGAAAAACAAAGCCTGCTACTCAGGCTAATTAATTTGTTAGGCACAACCTAAACCTATAGGTTCTTCTGCTGCAAAGTTTGGAAAGAACCTCAGACGACAGAAAAAGTTAAAAGCAAGAAAGGAGAGAAATAAAAGTTGGTAAATGAAGAGATGAAGTTACAAAATTTTTTTTTAAAAAGCATTCAATTTCAATATTATATTTTTCACATGAGAATATTTGGCATTGTTATTCACAGAACAGCTTTCTACAGATTCTAAATTCTGTAAGTTGTGGGGTTTTTAAATTTAAAATGCAGCATACTTCTCAAGTTGTTTCATGCTTTTTCCAACATGTAAGGCTTCCTTCTGGCCAATTTTGACCAAAAGTAAATAATATTGATTACTAAAACTGTTCTACAGAGCACACCTCAGTGCAATGCTAAACAAAATGTTGAAGTGTCAGGCTGGAACATCTTAACTCATGAAGGATGAGATTCCATTACCCCACTTTTATGTTGAATAACACCTTAACGAAGGAAATACTCGACCCCAATGGGATTCACAGTTGTGTTTAATGTGAAGAAGGGAATCAGAATCTGATCCAGTGGCTAATATGGTATTAAGAGACCTGGACCCTAAAGGCAGCATAGAAATATCTGAGCATTCAGATAATGTGTCCATCTAAAGTGTAACAAAAGTACATTCTTTATAGAAAGAAGAAAGATACACCTAATTCATTTTACCAGAACTTAATAACTACAATTTTAACTTATATCTTACCTTTACATTTCCTACAGAGTTTATTAATGATAACAAGGTACCACTGATTTCTGTTCAGCTAAAGCACTTTTCACGGAAAAATTAATCGATGCAAGATGGCAAGAGCTGAGACCTAGACATTTCCTTAAGTCTAGATTGCCATCATTTAAGTTAGACAGAACTGAACTGCCGATTACAAAACTGATTATGGCCAACAGGACTTGGGTCAGCAATATGACCTGTAGGGTTGACCATTGGTCTTGTTGCAAACGGCCACCTCTCAAATCTCTGCTCTCAGTTCAGTGGTTTTTGCACAGACTGAACAGCATTACAGAACTGGTCTCAGTCTGCCAGTAGAAAACCTTGGAGTTTTACACAGATAATTACACCAGATAATCCCTCCATTCAATTTTCTGTGCTGTCATAGCTTTATCTATGCTCTATTTTTGCAGTTTGCTCTGCAGCAACATGCAATTGGGCTCTAGATGAGTGAGCTCAGGTGAAAAAAGCAGCAGAAATGCAGGAGTGCATTGCTCATCCACCTGAAAAAAGTCTAACTCTATAGAAACCACCTCAGATATGTCAACAGCCTGCCAAATTGAGATCACATGAACTATTCTCTGAAATCTGCAGAAAGATGCTGTAAGATTATCTTTCTGAGCTTTTAAAACTTGTTTTTACCTATACAAACACTAGCACAAGAAATCTGAAACACTTGGTGACAAGTTACAATCAGGTTTTAAAAAATGCATACATATTTTCCACCAGTATTAGTTATTATCTCACTATTTTCCTACCTAAAATGCAAAATATTCTATGGGAAATTTAAGATGAACGTGTAGATAAATCTATTCACTCTTGTACATATAATAATTTTCTAAAAATAAATCAACATAAACCAAAATATAAACTCCCTTTATGTAGTAAATAATTTCTATCTATGTCTCTAGAAGACTTTATTGCCATTTAAACTATGATTTATAAAAAGTAATAAAGTGCTGATCCTCTAAAAGTGTATTTTTAAAAGATTTAAACTGTGTGCAGCTTCATTTTTCAAGATGCTGTGCACAGAAAAAAAATTCCACTTTGTTCTTTAACTTATTATTGATACTGAATGTTGAATGAGTTAATCTTATTTTAGACAAGCCACAAACTTAATAAGGGAACAAAAAATTTAAAACACGTCATCATCATTAATCATGTAGCACTAGATCTACTAAATCATTTCTGTATACTTGACTGAGACTAAACAGGCAACCATTTCTTTTATTATTTCGTGTAATTGAGAAGAAACTGTTTTCTGTACTATATGGACTACTTCCTACAAATAAAAGTCTGCAAAACATGGCCTCACCATCCTGTGGTAAGTGTACCAATGCTTCATTTTTTCTGCTCTGTAGAGGTGAGATAGAGTCTATCATTCTCCCTGAGAGTTTAACCTAGAGGACAGAGACTCTTACTGACAACAATATGTATCTACCTTCGAACTGTGAAAATATAATAAGCAATCCATCTTTTTGGGGAAACTGAAAGACTCTGATGAGTGGGAAACGTAGGATAAGAGAAGGTGCTCAAACAAAGGCTGTGGGGCAATGGCACACCAAAATTGGGAGTGAAAGACCCAAGAGCAGTCCCCAGTAAGCTCTTTGGAAAGTATATTTACTTTCGCTATCGCTCAGCATTTTGGAGGTGGGACTGCTACAGACTTTATTATAGTTACAAGAAGTAGGCAGAGATCGCAAAGGTTGTAAGGATGTTGATATTTTAACCTTTCACTTGAGGAGCTTCCATCTCAAACCAAACATATTTTTTATATACATTATTTAAAACTCAATGTGCAGAAAGGAAAAATATTCTCCTTCCATCCTGCACAACTTCTGCACTGCTAGTGTCGCCTCTGCCCTGTACACAGGCATGCTGAAAGGCAGACAGAATCGCAAGTACCAACATCTACACTATTTACCCACTCTTACGAGCAAAGGACAGCCACAATCCACATGCACAGAGTTGGCGGCTCTAAATCCAGCCTCTTCCTGGAACTTCAGAGGAGGCAATGTTTATACACAATGCCACTGAGATGTTACAGTTTTGTCATCTAATGCTCAGAAATATAGACTTGAAAAGGGCTGGTAACAGAGAACTGTAGCCTTTTCTTACTCTGTTTTTCTCAGACTAATATTTTCCTTTTATTCACAAGGAGTTTATATTATATTTAGACCCACTGTTTTTTATTAACATCTTCTACTTCCTGTTAACTACTGTGCTTTGCAAAACTGAAGGTAAAACCAAAAGCTTTCACTTCATCCTCTGATGCTACCTTTCTAATCTTGCAGCAGCAAGACAAAACACAGTTAGCAACATCCATTTGCAGAGCTGTAGAATAACTGCATTGATTTACTAGTAAAAAATCCTGCTGCTATGGACTAAGTAAATCCACCTGAAGGAAAAACTTACACACAGAGCCCAGAGATATCATAAATTTACAACCTAGTTTAAAATGATGGAATTTATAATAGACCTGCCATCTATTTAGTGAAAGGACATTTAAGAAAAATGCTCAAATGGATTGCTTTTCCATTACTGAAACACAAACATCAGCTGTGAAAACAAATACACCCTATATTAACTAAATAATACATAGATTGAAAATAATCAGGCAGATTGCAAATTGTACACTAGACTATTAATATGAAAACATATCTCAAATTACCATACTTGGACTGATATGCGTTCTTTTAAAGCTCAGAATGATGTAGAAATATGGAAAGTTTCCAGTTTAATACTTAATTTAAGGAAGGAAGATTATATATGGAGCAGACTGACAAAATCCTGTTATTTACGGGATGAAAATTTTTTAGGGCTTGTTCCAGATTTGGATAATGTCCTGTAGTGTGTGTGGTGGAACCAAGTAGTTTATAATATATACATAAGACATTTCATGAAGAAATAAGTTATCCCATAAGAAAACAATGTAAAGGCAAGCTATGCTACTTAGAGAAAACAAATTGTACTCCGTTTTTCAGACCTTTCTAAAGGTTGGTTTCTTCCTCTGAAACCTCATGCTTACATCGACCTAACTTCTCTAGTTCAGTGATGTATAGGTAGCATAGCAAAAAAAAAAGTCAGGTTGCCACCTCTTTTTAGAGGACTTTTTAAGAGGTGAGGAGTATTTTTGTTATTGGTTAAAGCATAACACATGTACATGAAGTTATTTATATTGAGCATTCTTACATTATTCAAACTTCAGTTTAAATTAAGCATTGTTACTAGACTCACTAACCACTATGTGTAACTAGCCTGAGAAAGGTTTCAAAATATGGGGCTATAAGGATCAAGTTCTTTAACATAGATGGTGTTTATGCAAAAAATATAACATATGCTTTGCAGAAACTGCAACATGGCTAGCTAATTTGAATTGATAAGCCTTATCATCAGTTAGGTAAATTGGACCAATTTCAAATAATACATAGAATATATTGAAATTTTTACTCTCCTTTTACTTGAGGTGTATACTTGCACTTTTGAAAGTTAAGAAATTACACAAACCTTCACTAAACTATAGGAAATATCCATATATAGATGATTCTAGTAGCATGATATATAGTATATATATATAAAATATATAAATATATTAAATATATACAGATATTTAACAATTTGATTACCAAATTCTATCATATCTGTATACATAAACTGAAATACCTGGCATTTCACAAAATAATGATACATAATCTGTAAGCACTGGTAAATATTTACAAAAAAATAAGCTGAAATGGTGGTGTGGTTTTATATAATTTAATTTTTGCCTAAAGTAGCAAAGAAATATAGACTTGATATTATAGCTGGCTTTCAGGCAGGAAATCTTCTGTTTAAGTAAGAGAACATAGAAGCATTTTACTTCAATATAAGGTCATCTGCTCTATAATAAAAGTACAATCCTATTTCTTCTTTCATTAGAAATACATTCAGTTTATCCTACAGCTTCAATTTCCAATAATTATGTTTCCTTACTTGCTGTAAGAGGTAACTGCTGTGTATAAACAGTCCTTTACAGTGTAAAAGTATATTAAGATCTATTATCTCTTCAGGAACCATGTCAACACATGAGTCTAGACTCTAGTAGTTCTGATGCTATGCCAAAAATAGTTTAAAATGTCATACAATAATCACCAGTAAAAAAGCAAACAGCTGTGGATTAGGACACATAGGCCATAGGAAGGCATGGAGAGGGACTTTAAAACCCACCGTGAGTCTAATTTGTCCAGTTAGCAGACACCCAGTTGGACCCACCTACAGGCTAGTGACCTCCCAGTTCACAGTGAACATTTCAAATTTAATAGTATTTGGCCTAACTGCAGGGCTCATTTCTGAATATGACTGATGTTCCCCGCCATGGGAAAGAAGGCCACAGGGCATCTCAGCCTGCAAGCAGGAGAGCCTGCTCTTCATAACTTATTTCCTACTCTTTTTTGATTCTCATATAGGCGAGACTTCAAGAAAGACATAAAACTGTCTGGATCTGAGGCTATGTTAGAGGCAGGCTGGACCAGCTCAGTAGAACTGGTGATTAGAAATCACAGCTCCTCTCTAATTTCTTTGACAAAACCTACCCAAGAGCAGCTCTGCTCTCCTATCCGCCTCCCCCTCTCCCTCAGCACCACCCTTCTTCCCTTCTCCAGAATCCAGTCAGGCTGAAACTCCAGTCTGTATCACCTTTCTGCCCTCACAAACATTTTGGTAAAATACTCCTGATTTGGACCATCCAAGATGGCCTAACAACTAATCCACCAGCTCAGCGGGCAGCACCTTTGAGATCAAGCTTGATGTATCCCAGCTGAGGAGGGAGGAGCAGAAATGTACTAATGCTACTAAAGCAACAGTCTACCGCCCTTTTTATTTATTTGACAACCAAATACTTTCTGACTATCTACTGGGTTTTTGTCCCTCCATTGTTTGGTGTCAATCCCTGGCACAGCTGATACTCAAGGCAGAGACTTTCAGAGTGCTAAGGCATTTAAATTAGGATTATTTCTCTAAGTCTTCAGTTTCTTTTTTCAGTGAGCACCCTCAGCCTCTACCCCATCTATTTTCTGTTCCTTCTAGGTTCAAGACAAAAAGATACTTCATCTCAACTCACAAAGTCAAAGTTTTAAAACTGTGGAAGTTAGGAGGAAGCAATGCAACTGCTAGCTAGCAATGACACCTGCTCCTGTCACATACTTTGGATCAGGAGGACCCTCACAGCTTTAGGTTATGGCTGTTAAGAAAAGCACACAATCGGATGCTTAATTTAACCACATACTCACACTCAAGCAGGAGTTAACTAAACAAAGATGGTTTCTTGATTCAGTGCCCAAAGGAAATATTTGCAATAATGCAGACACCTAAAGATGCAGATGAGTGCAAAGTGGGATTTCATAGGTGAACCCAGTCGTTTCTCTGTGATTCAGATCAATGAGAATTATTCATCTATATGCTTTTGAAAATTGCACCCATTTGCCACATCGGGCACTTAAATAACTTCAGGGAAATGGACACTTTCCAGTAATTTCAGTCATTGAGAGTACTCAGCATTAAAAGGCATTCTTTAGCTGTTATAATTCTTCTAAACACTGCTAATGGCTGTGGTTCCAAATGTGGTCCTCGTCCAAAGAAGAACTGGAACGGCTGCAACTCAGATATCTTAGGAAGGTAATTTTTGGACACTTTTTTACTTGTATATTTAAATCAGCCACCAAAAATTTCTTTATTTTTATTTATTTAACAGCTCTAATGTAGCAGCTTATTTTCTACCAAATCTAATTTAGGCACTTCTCAGTGTGTCAACCGCACAACTTCATTGGGAGAGATTGCCTTTGTGGTGGGCGAGTGTGAAGCATTGCGCAAGCATGGAGAGGACTCCATATACTGCTGAGAATCTAAGGCGTTCCCTAAAATACCCAAAATGCTGACATTTCACAAGGATAAGAAAAAAAAATTCTGTTGCAGGAATGAGAAGATTCCTGACAGAAAAACAAGCTGTGACTGCTAGAAGTTGCCATTTTCAGTGGCACCTCAAGGATGATACTGCCTTTCTTTCAGATATGGTCTGAGAGGAAATCACTTAGTTAATCAGCTTGGGTTTATATTTGTTATCATGATGCAAGACACTTTTTGTCACTTTTGCCATTGCTTACTATATGACTTATTATGATTTACAGTCTGCTATACTGATAACTGTACAACATGTATAGTTTTAATTTCAAAGTTTGCAGAGAAAACATGGTGAATCTTGTTCTCCTATGAGTAAACCGTATTTTCTAAGGGGCATTATTATCATATAAACAATGTGATTTCAACGTAAGCGGATTTATTTTATTTTTGTATGTCTGATTCATAGCTCTCATATTACAGAAGGTTGTAGATTAATTATAGAAGCTATTAATTTCACCAATTAAATATAAAGAAAAGGCAAGCTATTGAGAAAAAGGGCCAGAGATTTGAGAAAGCTTTCTTCCATGGTCATGGTACCTTGAAAGAAAAGAGGAAAAAGATATGACCCATGGGAGAGAAAAATCACAGCAGGTGGTAATGTATACTGTTATTCGTATGACATTTACTGGCATTTCACTACTATTTGAATTTTTTACCATTTGCCCTTGCCCCCTCTTATAAGAGTGACTGCCAGTCCTGCTATTACAATTTTCTAGCTCTGGAATGTGCAATTATAACTTGACACACATCCCTGATCCTTTTAATTATTATTATTTTTTCTAATTGGACGAATTTCTAACCTAAAACTAATGGTTTATAACTGTGCATAGTTTGTAGCTGATTGGATAACATAGGTGATCAATAATTGTAATAATCTTGTCATTTGCATGCCACTATTTTATACAATTAAATATAAAATGAAAGAAATGAAACTCACAAATCTCAGTCAATTACTGAAGCCGATTATCTATTTTCAGAGAGAATGGGCCAGATGCTCAGCTAATTTAAATCAGTGCAGCTCACTGATATTTACATCGAGTTAAGAGTCTGCCTCAGTATTTTAAATCCCTTTATCTGCAGTATCTAAACTACATAAAAGGAGCTTTGTGGAACAAACACTGTTCTTACGTGATCACTAATTACATCAAAGGTTGCAGTATGTAGCAAGGTATGTAACACTATAGCAGAAAAGAAAACCTGCCTCCTTACTTTTAACATTTACATACTGAAATAAGTATTATTATACATACTTACCAGCACTCATTTTAGGACCATTTATCATCAGAGCGCAAAGTACAAGTTTACCATGAGTTACTAGCTTTTCATACATGATTTCTGAAATGTGCATCTGTGTAAGACAAAGCATTAAAGAAAATACTAAAACCTTCGTGGAATGTTTAAGAGTTCTCCTTAAAAGCCTAATTGGTCCCTTTGGAGACATTATAATCTATTGAGTAAATACTTATTTATAGACTTTTTAATTGGTGGATTACATTAACAGATATTAGGATATATTTTGAAGGCAGACATATTGACCTTGTGGAGTCCAATGCCTCCTTTATATTTAGCATATTTACTGGCAGAAAATTCTATAATTCTAATTACTAGTGAAATTGATTTTTACAACTTCTGCAAGATTGAGTTCACATATATTTAAAGAAAATACTGGCAAACTGTGTCTTTTCCCTAATAAACCATTAGGGACACTAGCATTTCAGTCCTATTTTCAGCCGTCCCTAAGCATTCAGAAGCTCAGCTCTTTATTTCATCCTTAATCTCTGAATTAAAGCATGGTGATAATAAAAATCTGTATTAACAAGCAAATTCAGCCCTTTGGACTAAGCTGAGGAGGAAGATGTGTCATTTTAATTGGGAGCCTGGAGCTAACACTACAAACCCACACAGTATAAAGTGCAAACAACTCCTTCACCATTTTTAACCTGCTCATAGATGAAGATCAGGTAATGACACTAGTGGAAGTATCAAGGAAGACAGGGACAAGTTAAGAAGGGGGGAGGGGGGGGGGGGGGAATCCAGCAACCCAAACACCAAAAACCTCAGAATGCAAATGAGAGGAATAAAGAGTATAGCCTGGGGTGGGAAGTATTTTTCCCTCTTGTAGTATGTTTCCAGGGGTTTATGCTCTACTGCTTTTTTTTCAGATGCTCCATCAACAGTTTTCTGTGTGGGAAGCCCCTTTAGTAATTAATTGTACTTTGGTGAAGAACAGCTAGGGAATTGGCAATGAAGAGCCATTATAGGAGAGATCTTTTATTATTGTGCTGTAAGAGATGAAGGCAGGACAATTTGGCAGATCATCTAATATCTGTATTTCTCAGATCTCTACGTGGTTACTAGATAAAATTCTCCCCTGGCAAGAGAGCTGTAAGGTTAAATTTACTTTTGCAGAGGAGGGGAAAAAAAAAAAAAAAGAAATTATATTGGTAGCTGCTGGGAAGGGCAGACCCTCCTGCAAGAAGGACAAGTGAAAAATATCACAGAGGTGTCTGGACAGTAGGTTCCATCAGAGCCAGTAGAAAAGTCTGCATGATTGGTGGGTTTTTGCTGCTTTTAACAAACCTAAATTTATAAAAGGCATGGTCGAACGGATTCCACCAGCAAGTGGGAGCTAAAAATTAAAGCCCTGATCCCCAGCTTAGTCCTTCCTCTGTAGTAGTAAACGCAGGCAGTAGAGGTTATTGAACTGGATAAAAAGACAAATGTGTTGCTTCCTCCCAGACATGGTGACTATTATGCATCATTGTCAAAAAGTCTGAATAAAAGACCTTGTCTCGGTAGTATAAATCCCCTGTGTCTGTATCGCTCATGAAATTCTTGAGTGCAAAACTTGTGTGGAAAGTTGCTATATAAAAGGAAGATGGCTGCTTATGCAGCAACACCAGCTATTGCCAGCAATCTTTAAAATCAACTGGGCTTGCCAATGGGGGTAGCAGCTGTACTTCACAACACTTTCTGTAACTGAGAAATAGTGGAAATAGTAGGTAAGGAAAAAGCAAAGGATGATAAGATGCAATATCTAAGGCACTGCTTACTCATGCAGCCACCAGTGCAAGGCAGGAGTCTGGAAACTGCCATGCTTGTTCCTGATCTGAGTGGCTGTGTGTTCCCAGCCAAATCATGGCGATTCCCCTCCCTTTTCCTTCTTTTTCTTTCTCCTCTTCTCATTCTAAGCACAAGGTAAAGAAAAAAACCAAAAATCATCAAGACAACTTGAGGTTTTCATCTTGCCTTCCTCTTAGACCTTAACTACTCTCTGAAAGCAAGAAAACAGAAATGGAAGCCTCTTACCAGCAAATTTCACAGCTGCTGGCATCTGGAGCCAGGAAAAACAGCTAATACTGCTTAAGTCTGATCAATTATTTCATTAGATGATGCAAATGACTCTACCTGCTTGTTGCTGGTTTGTTGTTTTTTTTCCCCACAATGAGTATGTGTCATTTTTTGAGTTACAGGACATACATATAAAAATATTCACAACCTCAGATCTTGTGTATATATATATCATACATGACATATATACATCATATATATATATATCATGCATAAGAATACATTATCTTTCCACAGACCAAAGCAAGAAACAAGTAGGCAATCTGTAAAAGCTATGTTTTACCCATGGATGGATATAGTTTCTACAAAACTGATTATCCTATGGGTTCATAAAGAAACACACCCCAGAAGGCCACTCCTTCCACCAAGCCTATATAAGAGACTTTATAGCATTCAACAACCAGTTGCTTATGAGGTGATAAAGATATCCACAGAGGAGAAATAAATGTGGATATGAAGAGGCAAAGATTTGCAATTAAAAAGGCAAGAGAGTAGTCAGAGGTAGGTAAGACAGATCTTCAACAAAGTAAAGATTTCATTTCCATCTATTGCCACATAATATCTGTTCATTAACTTCAGAAAGCAGCAAATGTTCAACTGATTTGTCTTATGAGCTGCTGATGTTACAAATTTCAGTATTTTTTTCTATGTTTGATCTTGTTGTTTTCCTCAGGGGCTAGTTATAAAACTCTTCAAGGTTCTGATAAACTCTCCTGAACGTGCTGTTCACAAGATGCTGTTAATATTCTAACAACTTCTGGAAAAAGAACATTAACAGAAACAAACAAACAAACAAAAAAGGACCAATCTGCAGCTAAAAAGCTTACATGTTAAAAAAAAAACACTATGAACTTAACACAGCATGGATACACACCACTGGGGGAATGAAGAGACTACCTTATGTCATACAACTGCCTTCCACTGTTTGATGTTGCTGGAGCTGTACAGCCTCAACTCACCATTACAGCAACTTCTACGATGTAATACTGTGCGCTTTTATTTTTTTATTAAAATTATGAAAAAAGAACCCACATGCTTCTTTCCAAATGCCATCATATAATTTGCGTGTTTACTGCTGTATTGCGTACCAAATTAAAGAAACAAAAGAAACCCCTGACAATCAGGAGTTTGAGATATTTTCCTTGCATCAAAACTGGACTGCTTGGGCAAGTCATTTCACTCTGTTTCCTCTTTCCATTCTTTGTCACGCTTGTTTCTCTATTTCACAAACTGGTTCCAAAGTCTGCTTCTTTTAATGTTATAAGGGAACAAGGAGACTAAAGAAATTATCTCATCTAGAGTTTCACATATTTGTTATGATTCAAATATAATTACTAGTAGCCAAAGTAATTTAAAAAGTCACATATTATTTTCTCAATCTACATTCTATTGTACATTGGTATATTACATGAAAAAGGTTGCCTTTAAAGAATAGTCATAATCCAAGAACACACAAGTTTTAAATTAATAGGTATTCAAATTTTTGTTCTGTTAAGAATTAAAGATTACTTTAAACACTTCCCTGTTACTTTAGCTACAACTTTCTATATTTCTTAATTCTTAATGGCTATTGAAAGACAAAAAATAAGCTTTCTTTGTTTTGGGTGCTGCATACAAATGAAAAAGGGTGTTTATACAATAAAAAGTGAAGTAGTACTTCTACACTGATCATCCTGAAGTGCTAGTCCTTAGGTTTTGTCCTCTTTCACTAGAATTTTGGAGGAAGGACACAGACAAGGCCCATGGGGAAAAAGCATCCTATCTCCTACCAATCAAGAGTATGCTGTTTGCTTAAGGACAGTGCATTCTGCACTTTCAAGAAAGAGAAAATCCCCTGTGGGAAGTGCATACATTTTTTATAGGTTTCTGATGAACTAGTGATACACTGATATAAAACATCAGCAAAAATCCCACCCACTGATGTGCTTTCTCTGACATGTCACAGTTGTCGCACAAATGTATCCTCCTTGTCCCCCACCGTTTATTTCTGGTATTTTCTGATATTCTGTCTGCAAATCCAAAAAAAGGAAGAACAGGAGTGCTAGATTAGAAGTCAACACACTTTTAAAAGTAGTATTTAACATAACACTGCTTGCTGCTTAATTTTCTGTACTGTCTCCAGTAGGCACTGCTGAAAGAGTCTGAGCACTTAGGCATGCAGTTGCCCCACTGGAGGTGATAGAGCTGCTTCAACATGATAAATTCTTTCAAAGGCAAGTATAAACAACCTTTGATTCATATACACTGAAACTTGTTATAAGTAACGAATGATTTAGATGGAACACATTTAACACTGTCTCACAACGAACATTTATTACAAACATTCCACAACAACTGAAGCGGTGGCAAGATAGCATGCCATCAATCAGAGCAGACCACCAAAACAAATTGTGCCTCATAAACTACTTTAATATGTCATGGAGCTTCCAAATATACATCACTGATCCATTTGTTACAAAGCCTAGGCTACTTTTTCACTGACAAGTCAACGACATTTGGTATTTTCATTTACCTGCGATATGACAATGAATCTAAGGACTTTATTCACCCAAAATTAGGTTCCTGTGAGTGTTGGCCTTTAGTGCTCCTCAGGCTTACACAACTTGGCACACATGGATCTTGGTAATGATGCCTGTCTACAAAGACCCATTTGCCAATGTACTTTGTCTGTATACTTTAGCAGCATCGTGCTAACTATTTCAAGTACTCAAGCTGCAGTTCTCTCTATACCCGTGCAAAATTTATGGCCCATACTGATAAGAGAAGGCAGCAGCACAGTAGCAGTCTTAAAGGGCATATGTTACATGCTGGAGAACAGATTTTTCAAGTCATTTTGAAGAAGTGATTGAGGAAGGTGCTTCTACTTCTCTTTCAGTATCAGCAGAAATGCTTATAAAATAGTTCTGCAACAGAAGAGCAAAAATTTAACTCTTTATATAATTTGGTCTGAGAGCCTGCACTGGCTTAAATCTTCTGCATTTCTCTTTAAGGCCTGTACTAAAGCATGGCTGATATCCAAAAAAAGTTTCTTTTCCAGTCTGGGCGTTAATCAAACACAGTGCAAACCACCAAAAATGAATGTTTCATCCTCCAACTCAATGCCCTTCTAGTGGTAGAAACTATGCAGAAACTGGGCTTAAGAAAATTGTCTGAAAGCTGCAAATACAGTCAAGTTGAGAATATACATGGATTTCAACCAGTTGTTAAGAAATCTGTGTCAGAGCAAAATTGGGCTGAGTGGGGGATTAAGAAATTAGAGTCTCATTGTTTAATATACTTGCAAAAAATCCATAATACGTTTCCTCTCCATCCCTCAAACAGAACAGGAAAGTACATGGTTCATGCAAAGCTTAATGTAAACAGTCTTAAGAGATTTCCAACTGCATTCCATAATTCAGGATGCTGGGTAATGAGCTATATGGTCTGATTTCTCCCTGATATACACTAAATACTCTTTTGCCACTCTGCAAACTGCTCCTGTACCAGGAAAGCACACTGACATGGAACACACTGAAAGCCAACACAACTGTTAAAGAGATGCCTGTCAGCAGGTAGCTGTGCTAGAGGTAAGGCACCGACACCTGCAGTAGGCTACGAGTCAACACGTAAAGGTTTACCATGTCAGTATAAGTGTTATGGTGCAACAAATATATATTACAAACAACTTTCAACCCAGATGTTTTCCTACAAATTCTCATTTTGCACTTTAAACACAGTTCTTCACACATTCCTTACCAGATGTTTCTCCTGAACCAAGTCCTGTAACTGCCTGAAATTTTAAGGGTGTTTGGATTTTTATTGTAATTTTTTCAGTCCTGCTTGAAACTCAGTGATACCCCTGGCCTGTTGAGTTTTAAATATCAAATGTTACCATTTAAGCACTATATATAATGTGTCATTGAGCTGCATATTGGGTATCCATTGAAATCAACAGCATGTTCAGCATAAAAATCAATAGTAAGGTATAATCCTAAGTAAGCATTCTACACACAAAACTCTGCAATGCCACCTTCATTCAGTCTTTCATATATGGCTACTCAAGACAGAATATTTATTAATATAACACAAAGAAGACAAGCAAACTGATAAAATTAATGGCAGGTACAGTAGCATTGGGAATGTGAATAGTGTAATTAATTAATCAAAACACTTCTAACAATTTTAGAGGATATTATAGGAATAAAATAAAAAAGACAAGTCATTATGATTTTCCTAAGTATGCAGTAATAGTTCTGTGTATCCTAGATTTATGCCAAAGCCACCACAGAAGTAATAACTAGCTGACATCTATTATGATGACTGAGTACTTCTGTATCATGTTGAAATCCAAGAAAACACTCGTCTGCAATATGACAAGCCATTGTGCAAATTTTGGGTTGTAAAGACTGGAAGAACCACAGATGGACAAACAGACAAAGAATCTGTCTAGAATGTATTCAAAAGTCATTGCCGGCTGTGTGGACATTTACTGAAAGCATCCTCAGTGGGAATAGCCCTAGCAGTTGTGGAACTGCACTACAAACCACTCAGCAGACGGAGGGAGTGCACACAGCCCTGGTTCAAAATGAACATAATATGTCATGACTTAATAGTGTTTGATTTCTCCCTAGTGTTTTTTAAGGCTAGAGAGTTGACCTCCTTCCTCCCTTGGTGCTTGACTGTTGACATCTCAATGTTCTTTCTTGATTAACCAAACCTCATCCTCCACTTTATTCCTCAAAGTAGGTTTTTCAAAGAACATTATTGTTGCTTAGGAAAAAAAAAAAAAAAAAAAGGAAAGAAGAAAAAGAAGAGAGAATTGGACAAGACAGCTACATAGAACATTTAGTGAGATAGGGGGCTAAAATCCCACACCAGGCTTGGCAGCTGTGATAATGATGTATAATTTAATTGAAGCTATCCTGTGATCCTCAAAAGGACTTCAGACCTTTTCCCATGTTTATGTATTATTCAGGCTAATGGCAACCCTGAAATAGAAAAGGCTTCTTATCTCTTAAAACTTTTATTGCAGTGAGTTCAAAATGCACAAAGCTGAGTGCTGGTCTGTGTGCTTTAATGCAAAGTGAAAGGATGCCGTTTTCAGCCTGTTTTAGCATCACTGTCTTGGCAAAAAGACAGATGTGATTAGATGCCTTAGAAACCAGGGATGCAATGGCATGCATGAGAAATTTAAAGTTTTGAGTTATTTTTGAACTTAGAATGTCTTAGCTCTGTCTGGCTATTATTTGTTTTTACTTTTTTCAATACAAGTTCATAGAAAAAATATAAATCCCATTAGACAAGACAAAAATCTATAGCAATCAATACAAATGGTATATCCTTTGCATTTTGAGCCAGTTAACTGACAGTTCTTGCTGCACCTTTAACACTGTTATAAAAGCCTGTATCTACAGGGTTTTTGAAAACTAAGAGGATAATTTACTAAAGGATGACAAGCTGCTTATTAGCAGTTGTGTGGACTAGTGCAAATTCATCCTGCAGACCAAGCAGCAAAAAGGACCAATCTTGAAGTTGATTATCAGTCTATGCACAACTTATATGTGCAGGGGAATAGAGGAATAAATCAGGAATGTTCATATGAAGCTTTTTGCTTCCATCCATTGTTTATACCATAATGCAAAATTGGAACCCAAAATAACATTATACATGTGCACATGCCCACATTAAAAAAAAAAAAAAAAAATCAAAATAATAACATAACCCCAAATCACAACATCTGCGAAAGACAGCAGACACAGAATGTCAGCAAAGGATTCTTCAAATTATTTTTCTTTATAAATGTATAGCAAATTTCATCCCGTGGTGACTGTCTGCAGCTTTTCTAGTAATCAATGAATCATATAGATCATCTTGTGATCTTTCCAAAGACACAAAGACAATGTAAGTGCCATGAAACATATCAGTCACTGCTGTATTTCTGCAGAAGAGATTATGAACAGATACATTTAGAGCTAACAACTGCTCTTGCCATGAATCAAAAATGTGTACTGCTAAACTGATTTAGGGCCTCAAACTACATTATCTGTAAAATGAAATTACCATGTTCATTGTTTGGAAAGGGAATTGAAAAGACCAATACAGATCAAGTAAATTTGCATGCATAATACAATATATTATCCTGTGTTCTCAACACATCTCACTTTCTCTACATGAGCTGTACTTTTTTAGAGCACATGCAAGATTTTGTAACACAGCTTTTGTTTAAGCTAGGCTTTAGGCAAGTTCATGATGAAGCTATAAACACTAAAATACATAAAAGACAATGCATCTTTTGTAATTGGAAGGGTACAAAAACTCTTACCAATTCTGTGTTCCTTTCAGAATACAGAGAAATAACATACCATTAAAGGGCACCAGAAAGGAAATTAATCAAGATGCTGAGCCATATTTTCCAAACAATAGAAATTAAGCAAAGCGTGTTGCCAGGAACAAAAATGTGTCTACACATTCCTTGTGGTCTGTGATATTGTATCTACCTATCTGTACAGGAGTAATTCAAGGTAACATTTCTTAATCGTAATATTTTTCCCTTTAAATACAGTGAAAAAGCTATTAAAGCTGTCTGAAGTCAACTAAGAACTCTTTGATGAATAACCTCTGTAGATAACCATTTGTAAAAGGTCTTTTAAAAAATGTGAAGAAATTGACAAGCAGAAGAAACTGTGCATTGAACGTGAGGATCAAAGAAGGAGAAGATGAGAGACAACATAACCAGCATGCAGATATAAAAATGCTAGTCACTGGTGCCCAGGAGCTGTAATGCAGAACAAGCTCTTAAGACAGCTCAAGGAGTGAAATTCCATTAATCTGGATTTTGAAATATAACCTATGCTGGGCTGCTGTAGAAAGAGTAAAGTGAGACCATGTTAAATGGAATTTTTCCTCCTCATAATAATAATAAAATCTATGCATTAACAAACTAATTTTAAAAAACTGAAAGTAGAGACAGGAGACGTTCCTCCTAAAAAACAAAGAGGTTGCAATTAAGTTCTATGTAAGTATTATCCAAGAAGTTTTTTTCTGAGTACAAAAAATTGTGTCTTTGCCCTGATAACACTGTGGAGTGTCTCTGTCTTCACACACTGCACCAGGAGGCTCCACCAGCAACTTCAGAGAAGTTACTTTTGTTAACTCTACTGCAACTCATTCTTCAAATCCCACAGCCCTCTTAATGATATTTGTCCTTCAAAACACACAATTCAAGAGCATAAATGAATAAATTAAGCAAAGTTGATTTCTTTATTTCTCCTCCTATTTCTCTTCTGCTGCTCTTCAACATTCAAAAGCTGAAGAAGTTTCCAACTTAAAAAACAAAAACAAAATTTCTTCAAAACACAGAGTCATTCTTCATTTTTTTCCACAGTGAATACCAACAGCAAAAACATTACTCACATTTCAAGACTGTCACTTTTTAAAGGAAGAGTCTAGCAGTGGAAAAAATAAAAATTGAAAATGTGAAAACTGACTGTTGTCCAGATTTTTAATGAACTCTTTACCCTTCACCATGTTCAGTAACCTTAAATTACCTTAATTATGTATTAGTTCTTTTTTTATTAAGCATGTATTACTAATCTAACTTTTCTGATATCTTTGAAATTATAGATAAATTAAAATCTATTGATTAAGTGATTTTTGTACCAGCACAGACAGCAATTCATTAAAACATGTTCTGGCCTAGTGTATGAACCCATATCAAGTCCATGGATAATCAAATGGGCAGACAACAATAGCTCGTTTAGACCCATTGCAGAACAACGGATAGCAAATAAGGACTGTAGACATATACTCAAGCTTTACCAGAATCACTAGCAGTACTGAAACCACCTTAACTAGTGGGAAATACTTTACAGCAGTGGGAACTGCATCAGTGTCAATTTTTCCTCTGTCTTCATCAGCCTCAGGAATTTTCTGTGCTCTTATCTTCTGATCAGTCTTTTTCCAGCTGCCTAGACGTGTTATTAGACAAGCATTACCTGGGGAGAACTGCCATGATTGATTATCAACTAGGTGATATTACAGCTAAGACTCAAAAGTAGATTCACCTCTCATTTAAAGTGGCATAATTCCATAAATTTCATGGAATTACTCCTGCCCATAATGAGTATGAAAAAGATGCTGTGTTCCAGTTACTACTATCAGGCACACAAAAACGCAGCAGTTCTTCTCAAGCAAATACAAGAAATAAGACACAATCTTCTATTTGCTGAAGACTCTTAACCAAGAGCATTCCTCAAGGGCTATATTCTGTACAGCATGCTAATTTTTAAACCAGAAGCAGCAGATTTGGTACTGCAACTGCTTTTCAGAAGGATCACTGAATGTAATGAGTGAAGAACAGGCTCTCCCTACATCTTTTCAGGACAGAAATGAAAATGAAATTCAAAACCATATCTGTGGTTTCTCAAAGTATGCACTAATTACACTAAGTATGACAACAGAAAGCAAATTTCCAATGTCAGTAAGATTTAAAAACATAATTGAAGAATGCTTTTTGAAATACTCAACCTAAAACTTGTTTATTGGCCTTATTTAGATGTTTTTGACATGGGCTTTTAGTTATCCCTTCCTGCAATACTTTAATAGTTTTAAGGACTCTTTACATTCACGGGAGAAGAAATTTAGTGACACGCTTAAATTGCATGAAAGATGTCTCTCAGATTTCCATAACTGTACAGACTGAATTCCTTCAACCTCTCTCAGAAACATTTTCTCTAGTTTTCAGTACAATTTTGTGGCTTTTTCTCACTTCCTCCAATTTTTCTATATCAAATATTACATATGCTTCTATTTCTTCTCTCATTAAGGCAGTATGCAGGGGGCAAACCATTTGCTCTTTTACTCCTGTTTCCAGAGCTAAGGATCCCTTTTGTCTGTTTTTGCACTATCTGCGCAAAGGACCTATAGCTAGGTTAAAGTACCGAGCCAGAGGCAGCAATCTCAGGCAACGTGATTTTCTCTCTCTAAACTTTAAAAAATGACCAAATACATTTTTAAAGAACACACAAAATCCAGCTGGTGGAAAGTCAATTTTTAAAGCTACATGTGGCATTAATGTGAGCACTGTTGTCTGCCCTTATCCAAACATCCTCCATGGGAAAGATAGTGAAGAATAAGAGTTTGCTGCTCCTTTGCGCCACCGCAGCCATGTTCATGCTTGGAAGTGCAGCAAGAATTACATCAGTGAAGTCTCATCATAATCTACCAAGCACAGAAACTGCACATGTGCCCATACCTGAAAGGAAGACAGTTCGTATTCAGAGGACATAGAAGCCCGGAGAAAAAAGGAGCTATATACTTACTCATATTAAAACCCTGATTTTTTTTTTAAGGCTGAGAGTTCTTTATTTCTGGCAGTCTGCTAAGTGATCAGCACCTCTGGAAACAAAACTGGATTTTCACTCTCTTGGGTTTTTTTCATTACTTCATTTAAGTTTCCTTATGCAGGGAAACACAGTAATGAAAAACACCCGTTTTGAGGTAAGACTTTTTGATGTTTCTGAATTACTGCAGTTCACTTCTCTGTCATACACATATGCAACCATGAATTTGTTTTACTATTGAGCTAGCATAAGTTTCAAAACTGGTAGGATGAAATCAGTACTAGGATGAGAGCTAACATGACACAATTTAGCTAAGAACAACATTTTACAGTTCAGAAACAAATGACTGAAAAAGTAATTTCTGCTTGGTGGCACTGTCACTATTGAACAGCAGCTCTAAAACTTCAAAAGCTTTCCATTGCTGGCAATTTGAGTATCATCTACCAAAACAAAATCATCCATAAAAACATCATATATCCCCCCCAATTTTGAATGTACTAAACAAAGTTTTCATGGAGGTATCAGTAATGGCTCTTGACAGAAGTAATGTACTCTAAGTACTCTTTAGATCATGCCTTGAAGTGAAAAATCAATAGTGTTTAACTGATGAACATCACTGTCTTTCAAAATTCTAGAAAGGGAAAGCCAAAACACCTTTTTCTCAGACGCTCTGATACGTGTTTAAGCCTCTTCATCATCTTGAAAGAGCACATCTGATCTGTGTTCTTTCAACACCTAACAGGCAATTTACATGAGTTCCTTTTATTTGCGGACCAAAGTAAGAGGGTTTGCTTGTGCCTGCTAGTTTTCTAATGTCAATGATGCTTTATGGTAGTTCCAAAACCTGTTTTATGAGAAGAAAAAAAATGCAAATAACCAAAGGAGAGGGATGTGTATGTGTGTGGGGGTGAAGAGTATTTAAATATTCCTTCTGGTTTATAACTATTTGATCAACATACTTTTTAATATGATAGCAAACATTTCAAGCAAGGCTCCAAATACAGGATGTGGACATAGGATTCAAAGGAAGGTGCCACCTTATTAAATCTTTTTTTTCTTTTCTTTTTTTTTTTTTTTCTTTTTTTTTCTTTTTCTTCTGGATAATTCAGGCCTGCAGACTGAAGTTACATATCAGCTTGAACTAGCCTGAATCAAGCTGCAATTGCAATCTCTTCTCTTCCCTTGTGGTCATAGGTTTCTTGTGTACTGAGAATGTGTGAATTAAGGGATCCCATCAGCTAGATGAATGCTCTGTTTTATATGGCTAATTGCTACCTGGGTCAGCTTCCTGAGTAGAGGTGCCAGCAGATGTGCACTAGCACTGGTGGAGGTGGTGGAGGGAGATCCTGCAGCCAGGATTGGCAGAGATTGAAAGGGACTGTGGAAACCCAGCTCAGCCTGACTTCATCTGTCAAAGGATGGCAGCCCATCCTCAATGATGGTTGGAAACACTCTTCTAGCTTCCAGCCTATGTCTATTCATTACTGTTTGGTTTTATGCCAACACGGGTCTTTTCTTAAGAAGGCGTTACCATCTTCACATTTGCTCCCTCATGACTGGAAAAATGCCATCATTTTCCCTCCCAGATTTCCAACTGGAAAGAAAACTCTCACCAACTTGGTTTTCCATTACCATCGTCTTTGTTGCCTCCACCTGTATGAGTTTGAATACAGGTTACCAGACTTCTATACCATATTTCAAATGTCTTCCGAGAGATGAAAAATAGACAAGCAAAGGCTGTACACTCCAACAAAATACCTACGTGAGCTTCACACATCAGCAGAGTCCTTTTGAATTCACATTTCACTGTGAAGAAGGTAGTGTAAAAGACAGTGCAAAAATTTTCTTGTTCTCATGGGATAGGGGCTAAATCTAGACTTCACAGAAAACAGAATACTGAATAAAAGCAAGATAATTTCACAGTCACTCAGTATCCAAATAAGTACTCTTTTTCCTTCTAAGTATATTCAAAGCAAAATGATAACATCCTTCAGTACATGAAGTCACGTACTGTGTATAGTCACACACTTTATATGCTTGAAGTCAGACTAAAACTGCAGATCCACAGTTACAGTGCTCAGTTTCTAAAATGAGGGGTTTAGACCCTTATCTATGCACAAGCCACCTTGTCAAATATATTGAGCTTCCTCTGAAGTTACAAAAAATTGTGAATTTTCATTACTACTCAAAATCAGATTGCTTCTATGAAATGTAGGGAAATAATTTTAGGACCCTGAATTTGAAACTTTCAGTCAGCATTTCATGGGCTTTAAATATGCTGCTATGCACTTGTAAATGTCTCAATTTAAGAAATACTGTTAATCATATAACATGATAACGTATTCAAAAAGAATTCATGCCGTTTATCCTTGAAATTCCATAAAATAAATTAAATTAGATAAGTAGAAAACTATATAAAATGTTACCCCCAAAATCACATAAACGACACAGTGAATCATACCAACACAACTGACTGTGCTTTCTAAGTGTTGCAAGCCAACCATCACATCAAAGGCTCCACCTCATCACATTTGATGAAACCCCTCACGCCTCATAACTCACGCTGAAGCCCAGGCTACCTGGATCCATGGTAAATGCCTCCTCTCTATTTTCCCTTCTTCAAAAGTCCCAGCCTCCATCACTTTATCCTCACCACCTCACAGATGTGAGGCAAATGAAAACAAGTTTCTCCTGGTGGAAAAAAAGCATTATGAGTTTCCCCACAGAGGAAGTGAAAAGTATTATTGAGTGATTGCCAAGAAGACACCTAAACATCTATAACAATTGACAGTGCTCTTGGTGTGTAGGACATTGTGGTCGTGCAGACTCTTCATTACAAATGCAGAAAATCCCAAGACCCTATTTTTCCAAACTCTGTGCGTATGCACCACAAAGTTGTTCTGCATGCAAACACCCACATACCTGAGACATCTGGGTGTCCAGAGCTACCAGGCACCTAGCCTGTAACATACCTCCAACTCTAGCTATTACGCTAATAATCTAATACTTAACCTCCAAATTTGGAAGGTCTGAGAGGTGGCTGCTTTCCGTATGGAAGGAAGTTTATAGAAGTTTTCTCTTCTGAGCTAACCTTTGAATTATGCTTTTAAAAATATTTGAACTGGTGTTGATGGATTACATGCGTCCTAAATAATACATGTGCTGATCAGTCTGTAGGGAGACCGAATCTCATGCACACAGCTTTGTATCACCCTTACCGGTAATACCTAACCAGTGACACTTAAGATTTCTCACGCTCATACCTTTTGCTATAAAAATGATTAAGCTGCCATAGAGCTGAAATTGGAACTGAAATATAAGGCTGGATCACTTGCATAATAAACTTTGATTTAGCCATTAAAGAGATTATTGCTTCACTTCCACGTAGACAGAAAGGACAGGAATCATCCTCATCTAGTTCTGTGGGGTGTTGCCCTGTGGTTGCATTTGATTTTTATTTCTCCAATTTGATCACAAATAAATCAAATCACCCTTTTAGTTCTGAACATGGAAGTTCTTCTCATGAAGCACAAGGGAGACATGAGCAAACAATCCTTTGGGGAAAAAGCATACTTAATTTGTATTTTCCAACCCCAGGTCTGGTCCCTTCCCTCTGAAGTGTCGTCATCTGTGACATCTCTCCCTGACCCCAGAGGCCTTTTCTTCCCTTGGGAGGTGTTGCCGGCACCGTGTGCGTATTGCTTTTACACCAGGGCACCCTGGGGCATGTGCAGAGTCCCTCTGTGCTCCCTTACCAATGTCTGCCTCACCCCTGAGTACTATCCCACAGCGGCTCAGCCTGCAGCCTTTTGGCTGGGGTGGGTGCTAGCCTGTCAAAATGGCCCAGGTCCTGTTATGGAGGCCACCACATAAAAGGTCAGGCTCTTCAAAGGTGCCTGATGGCCCAGAAGGGCACAGCTATCCCCCAGAGTGAATGTATGAGTTGCTTCCAAGATGAGTAAAGGGTTAATGTCCACCAAGAGTGGCAATTGTCCTAACGGCCTCACTCTTCTCCTCTGAACCCTTTCTGTCACACAGCTGTCACAGAGAGTTGTAAAATACACTGATGCCTACCTAAAGAGAAGCATCGTGCACAATTTTCTTCTTCCTACGCATTTGTTTGTCAGCTGAGGTAACACATGGCAGTTCCTGCATATGGGTGCTGGCTTGTCCTTGTCAGCTCAACGAGGCTGAGGTCCCAGCAGCAGTGGGCCCTTCAGCAACAGCCTTGACAACCATGTTCTCCAATACCACTTACATTGGGATGTGGTGCTTATCCAGTGTGACACACTACACACAGACCCAGGCATTTGATATTGCCAGGACATCTGCGAATGGGAATCACTGTCCAAATTTTCCTTGGTCAGGAATTACTATTACTATGCTATGAGTGAAGTGTTGGGAATGTTCCCAAGCATGACACAAATGGACAGCTTACTTCCCAGTCTCCAAATTCTCCCAGGTGCCACTGGACAGACACAAAGCCCATCCATGTGCATATGGATAGATACACTCAAAACTTAATTTTTTCCTCCTGCTACGATATATGACAGAGTGAAGACACTATGGAAACAAATTCAGGAGGGGATAGGCATTAGAAACGCTTGAAATCTGCTTTCCAAATTAAGGTAAACTCAGAAGAGTACTTAATCTTCTTTTCTCAGTTTTTTGTTCTCCATACTATAAACCCTTCTTAAAACTCTGAACCATGGTGTGTTATTTTGACTCAAAGGAAAAAAGAAAATCCAGTTGATTTGTTCTACTGATCTACCTGATTTCAGCTTCTACTTTTAGATTCCAGTTTATCTTGATCATTAGTTTATAAATTGTGGTTTAAGGCACATTTAGAGACTTCATTCCAATGAATTATTCTGAAAGGTTTTCTAGAGTGCAAACTTAAAAACAGCTAGAAAAGAAAATGGTATCTTTACATTTCTCCAGGCCCACGTATGGGACTCATTTCACTCCCTGACACCTGACATTGCAACTAAATCAGGAGGTGATTTCTACCCATAATTCCATTTATTTTAGTTGTATGTAGGTGGCTATTTTTTTTAGAGTAAATTCCAAGGAGAAAAATAGAGGTGAATAGAGTTGTTTTTCTCACAAATAATACAGAGAACTACACAGCGAGACCACAGAAAATGTCTTCTCAGAGCTTGTAACTTCAGCAATGAAGTTTTGTTTAATAATATCAGAAGATTCATTAGCAGACTAATCATGATCAGGCCCTATACCAGATCAGGGCCTCCACGGAAGACCAGCACTTTCCAAACATGCGTATACTTTGCATCACTTTCAAAACAAAATGTGGTACAGAAAAACTTTAGAGGACAGTCTAAATCAGCTATTGTTGTCCATCATGGAAACTGACTTCAGTATAATTGTATGATTCATACAGTGAATTTCCAGATGCATGCATCCAGTATCACCTTTCCCCTCTAAACAATATAACTGGAAGGTGGTGTGGAGGTGCCTGGTTCTCCTGAACCTCTTAAAGAAAAAAGAATATCTGTTTCCATTTTAGGATGGGCTTTCCAATGTGCTCCAGTGGAGAAGCTTGCATGCTGAAATTTCACCATGCGGCACCACAAATTCCACATACACACCAACAAAAAGAACTCACACATCATTGATATATAGGCAAAAGCTGATCCTTAATGTTTAATGGAAAGGGAGATGCATATAATATGTTTTGGAGGTTCAGAAACTCTCAGACTATGTGACACTACAGCACAAAGATTCTGACAGATCCTGAACTTGAAACTTTCACTGGAAAGCATGCATCATATTCAAGTCACACAACTCTCACAATAATGTCTATGTATGAAAAAACTACAGCAGGTATGCCTAGTTTTTGGCTGATTCAAGAGCTGTGCGTAAACAAGACAAATTGCTTCTTGGTCTCCTTGGAACAGGTACTTCCCTTACGTTTTGTTTCAGTTGCAAAGAACACTAAGAAAAGCAAAACCCCATCTAAGGTATTATTTTCTGTAGTCAGTTTCAGGGATTATTTTCTACCCGTGATAAAAATTCTTCATTAGAGATCTTTGCCTCTGTCAGAGAGGAGGTAAGGGACTAAAGCAAATTTAATTGAAAATGGGAGCAAGGGAAAAAAGTTAACAACATTTTTTAAACCTCAGGAACTTGACAGTGACATATATTCCTAACTCACATGCCTCTGAGAAGAGGTCATGCTGCCCAGAGTAAATAACTGCTTGTAATTTGCAACAAGGATACCCAGAAGCAGCACTGTGAGATACATGTGATTATGTGATTTACAGGACTAGGAAGTAATTTTTAGATACACTGTGGTGCATTAACAGTCCAGGTTAAGCATGTGCTGCAACTTTTTCCTTGAACATACAGTAGGTAAAAGATCTGTGATATCTTTAAATGCAACAAAAGGAAATACAGAAGGGGGAGGGAGGAGTCTCCTGCTGAGATGTTGTGATAAATTATTAAAACTTCTTTTTAATGTTGATGCTACTCTTTAACATCAGATCACAATCTCGACAACAGAGGAAAACTGAAAGTGCCATTAAAGCTATGATAAACACACCCATGCTGTGGCAACACTTGTAAGGGGGAAAAAAAAAAAATAATCCTGGGGTGCCTCCAATCAGTAACATCAAGAAACAACCAGGGAGCAAATATCAAGCTATCTACAATCCACAGTCCCTCAGCCCAAATATTTATGAGATACCATTTATGCTCACTGAGCTATTTGATTACAAGACCTCAATAACCTGTGTTTTCCATAAACAAATGTCATGCAAGGAAGCAAAACAAAGTGAACTTTATGAAAAGGCACATTTAGCAAACTGTTCACAGCACATATAGGGTAAATCTTCTCAGCAGTTTTTAACAGAGGAGGAAAATGGATTACTGCCTTCAAAAATCATAAGCGTTTTCTCAGCATAGCATTTTTTTTGATAAAGTTAATGCAATTTATCTTTATTAACACATCAACACTGACATAGCCAGTCAGCCAATTAGTGCTGCTGGCAGTGTATTTCACAACATTCATGTACTCTAAAAAAATATCTGTCTAGTCATTTTTACCACATACACTAACAATTGTGCACTCAAAATAGGCTGCTTGCTTGCTTTCTCTCTTCTTCCTGCCTCTTCTTTTCCAACACTATAAAACCCCAATGCGGGGTTAACATCTCTTGCAATAAAGCCACAAGCATCTGTCCCAGAGTCTCCATAATGAACAATCTGAATTCTCACAGTCCAAAACCCCACTGGTTTCTAAACTATATACATTTATTTGTATAAAGGCCTTAAACGTTATTCTGCTAATGTTACAATTCAAACTAAAATTCCTGCAAGGAGTATATGCCTTACAGAGTCAGTCAAGCAAACTAACAAGAAAACAAATCAAACTCCATGCTCTTTTCAGTATCCTATTGCAAGCCCACATGGCGACCTGAAATCTGAGTCACCCAAAACAGCATAGGTATTCTCCTTAGATCACCTTTAATACAGCTTTTTAGAATCTTACCCAAACATCCATTACAAAACTTTTCCTTTCCACTTACCCCCCTTCCAGTGTTTGCCTTTGGTCCTGCTAAGCTTGCTCAGGGTTGGTCCAGAGAAGAGCAACATCAAAATGAAAAGAAGTTCAAGCATAGTAATTTTCCCCCGTTTCACTGATGATAACATTTCCACAAGTTATTGAAAAAAAAAAAAAAAATCTTACATCTTCTCCCCCACTTTCTGTTTGCTTACGAAGGAGTGATTAATCATTGAAAAATCAGAGGAGTAGCTTTGCTCTCCTTAGATGTTGAACTAATATCTCAATGATGTAGCCCTGAGGAAAGCCACATTTCTCACTGATCCTGTTTCTCCCACACAACATGCAGCCAGCACCGCTGCTACTACAGTAGCTATAAAATAATTTCTGCTCCTCACTTTGGTTTCTGTGGGAATATATTCCTCAGCTTGCAGCGTGAGCTTGATTGAAAATGATAAAAACAGTAATGCTTGTGTCCAGCAGAAAAGAGAAAAGATGTCAGGATTGTGAAAAAAGATGAGAAGCAGTTGTACTGACAGCTTTAAGCCTGACTGTCTGATCCTAATAGCTGTGCAACCAACCAAATTGCTCTTTTAAGAGTAATAAGGCTTCAGTGAAAGCTGGTGTCACTGCCACTTGGGTAGGTAGTGCAGGGCTTGAAAATCACCAAGGAACCTGCTAGAGATAACGACTGCCACGGTCCCAGCTCCGAATGCAGAGGGCTGAGCAGAATACAGTATGCACAGGGAGCATTTAATCTCTATTGTGTGGAGGAGATTTTCTGCTTTACAGTGTGCAACTGCTCAGGACTTTTGGCTGCATTTTATTAAGGCTTTAGTTCAGACTTTAAACTAAAATGCAAGCTTCAGCACACTAATGACTTATAGCATTTCTAAAGTAATTATTGTATGGGAAAAAAATCCTGCCTGCTTTTGCCTTTTTTTTTTTTTTTTTTAAAGTAGCAAACAGGAAGAACAAATCCTTAGCAGCAGCAGTAATCTTTTCACTGCACAGAGCAGCTATGCATTTTATTTTTTCACACAGTCCATCCTTAGGATCTCCAAATCCAGGGGGCGGGGATAGGGAGTGGAGAGGGAACAAGAAAGGGGACTTTTAGAAGTACAGTTATTTTCGAAATAGGAGATTGTAGTCACAATTTTTCATTTAGTAGTTGTTACTGCCACAGAAATAATATAGCTACCTACATCTCCGGATGTCCATATTTAAGAATGCTGAAGCTGGATCAGTAAACATGAACCTTTCTGTGCAACATTTTGGGTTTTCATAAAGGGTACTCAGAGAACGCTTCACAGCATTCAGAGTGCTCAAACAGCCTTGGATGTTCAGTGCTTACTTAAGTATGCCCAGCAGCTTAAATTCATCTACAGTTTGGCATTTAGTTGTTTCCATATAAGCATTCAGTACTAAAATCAATGAGCCACAAACCTTGTGCTGTAGATTTAAATAAATAAAAAAATCAATGTCCTTAGAATGACAAAGCAACAAATGGTCACAAATTCCCTGAAGTTATCGCATTTTCAACCAGGGACATGATGCCCTTTTCAGTACAACATTAAGAAGATGATATTAATAAATCTGAAGATTTGCTTATTCGTCTGAATAAAGACTGGCAGAGACAATCATGAACCTTGAATATATGTATGGGGAATTTTTTAAACAAACAGCATGTAACATCACAAACAAGGAAATATTGGGACTCCACCAACACCACATCAACTATGAAAGATCTTCTATTCTCTTTTTAAGTTCTAAAATATATTTATGGGCTGGTTAGAGGATGTAACATTTGCATTTAGACAGAAAACAAATGCATACTGATGTACAGTAGTTTTTCATCCCTCTGTGCATTAATTTTTAAAAGTTATAAGACATCTTACCAGATGCTGGGTCTGATATATCAAGGCTGATGTTTATGGCTCTTAGTTGCTAAAAATTAGGTCAGTATCTATCATGTAGAGTCACTAAGCTTCAGATTCTTATGTTAAATTTCTCTATCAAGCCATTTTTAATCACCAGTCTCATTGCTAACAATTAAAACACCATTTCTTATATTTCTCTCCTAATTTACCAAAATGAAGCAGACACTTGTGTTCATTTTGATTGCCTCTGTAACACTCCTCTGAAACTGTCACCATACTGCCATGTTGAAGCATCAAAAAATTTCCAAGTTTATATTCCTAGGTTTCCAACTTTTTATGTCCAGATAATAAAATGACAAAGTAAAACAGTCACCACCACAACCCTCAGATACCACTATGCAAAGCCACTAACTTAAGAGTTTTGAATCAGAAAACAAACACTTCTAATGTCCAAAACATGTGTGATAATATCAGTCATGCTTCAGAAATCCTGACAGGATCATTCTCTTGGCCGTCTCTGCAGCCTTATGTCACTTCTGCCTCCTGCATATTTTCTTCAGTCTCTATCTTCCTTTCAAATTCTATAATGCTCTGAAAGTTTGCCATCCTGTTTCTACCCCTACCCATGTGGAAGCCAGCTGCTGTGGGGAAACTCATTTCCAATAGTGGCAGGCATCCTTAAAAATACCTCCTTGGATCCTATAGTGCAGAAGAATTGAACTTCTTCAGCCTGGACATCTTGTATTTTCAAACGTTAATGAAAGCAGAGGCTATTAGAAGGTATTATGAGCTTCTGTCAGCTTTCTGCCAGCTTGGATATGTGCCTCCAGCAGCCTTAGGTACCACTCAAGCAGCAGCTCAAGTGATGTAGCAAGAGAAAGGAAGGACCACCTGATACAATAGCAAAAGGGAAGCCATCACGGCTGCCGGTCATGGGTGTGTTTGACTCAGTTTAAACGCCTAAAGAGCTCAGACTTCCACTATGCTGATGGTTTTCTGGGCTATTTTGCAAAAAGTAAGTTATTAAATCCACTTTGTATATATTAAGAGTAAGCAGGCAGACCTTCAGGGAAACACAGAAAAAGTGTTGTCACTTTTCATGAAATTTAGTGGGGGTTTTAACGTCCTCCTTTCTAGGTTCATAAGAATTTCAATTTTGCAGAGTTGAAATGCCTCCAGAGAAAAGATATGGTTTCAAGAAAGATTATACAAGTGTTATAGGTTGAAACATCAGAAAGACAAATAAAAGAAACTCAACATTTATTTTTCCTTCAAGTATCAGGATTTTTAAGTCAACATCATGTTTTAGAGATGTAAAAGAACTGATTTGTAATTCTATTTCATGCTTTGAATGTGCAATACTGGAAACAGAGAGAAAAATAAGCAGTCTCTTCTACCTTTATTCTTTTTGCTTTTACAAGAAAAATTCTTATGAGAGCTACAAGAGGCAAACCAATCCTATTACAGCTAAATGTCCCTGACATCCAGCCAGTCCTTGCCCAGGATCTCTTACACCCTCCAAGGTCCTTCACAACAGCTCACACCAGTCATGAGTATGAGACTATTTAATACTTTCTAAGCACAGAACAACTCATATATTAAGACAGACCAAAGACCTATCATGTCTAGCATCACATCTTCAGCAGTGGTCAACTTCAGATGCTTATGGGAAAAGTACAAGAATGATAAGAAAGCATTAGTGGAGTTTACCATTTCCTCAGTCTGCCAGTCTCTGATTGTGAAAGGCTTTGAGACTTCTTAACTAGAGACTATCACAGCTATCAAGTTAGCTTAGAGAATGATGGACCTACACTTCTTGTCTTTATCTAGTTTCTTTTTTGATTAATTTATGCTTTTCTCCACACCCATAGTCCCTGGCAATGAGTTCCACAGATTTAATCACTTGCAGCCTGAAAAACATACTTCCCTGTTTCTTTGAAAACTACACGATAATTTTATTGAGATAATTTTAGTTTTACATTATGGAAAAAAATATTCCGGTTCACCTTTCCTCATATCATGGTTTTCCAACACACCCTCCCTTCATACAGCTTATTCCAGTAAGAAAAGTCCTACCCTTGTCTTTTCTCAGACTGAAGATGTTCCATAATCACAAATGTACATCTTAAGTATAGCCCGTTCTAATTTAGTGTTTATGAGATGAAGTCAAAAGAAAAAGCCTGCAGTATTTAACATGATTTATCAGTTGCATATTCTCTCCCCCATTGTGCTCATGAAGTCAAAGGGCAGCAACTACCATTAAGCTGGAATTATGTTTATAAATGCCTACAACGTTAATGGATACAGAGTTTCTTTTTAATTAACAGAATTTTAAGATATTTACTCAGTGGAAGCATACATCAGCAACCTAAATAAGAAACCACCAGTGAGATACACAGGAAGAAATACATCCAAGTTAGCTTAACCTGTAGTTGTTGTGTCTGGTTATTTTGGTCACTCTCCTTTCCATATTTCCTTCTTTTAACTAATTATCTGGCACAAAGGACTATTGGTGTAAGTACTTGGTTAAAACCCTTGAGCTTGAATAAACAGCACCAATAACTTCACGGAAGCTTAAATATCAGAGCCTCCGAGCAATATGCTCTTTTATGGGTGATATCTTGGAGCAATCTCCTGCTCACAGGCTACAGGAGGAATAGACAGAAGCCTCGACTGCTTACTTGCTGACATGCTCTCCGGCCCATTGTATTTGCCATTTGCCATCCAGATGCCATTTCATTATGGTGAAGGCTACAGACTTTCACAAGATCCTTCAGTAACTGGGCGAAGTAACATTTGGATCAAATCCAGCATTCAGTAACACAGGCATTTTTCATGCTTGCATTTCCTGACGATTTTTAATTGTAGCATTATCTTAACTTCTGGAGAAGCTCAGTAAGAATCACAGCCTTTACTCTTCCCATTTCAGAACACTGGACAATCAAAATAAAAAATTTAAAAGATAGCAGAAAAAGATAGAAATTACTGTTTAGAGAGTCACGATTAAGATGACAAGGAATGGAAACAGAAGCTGAAATGCCCACCCCCTTTCCCTGAGAACAGCCAGCATTTGGCAGCATGAAAATGCCCATGACTAAATGAACTTTGCAAAAGGAATATAATCAACATTAAACACTATGAGATGGAAATATTGCATCCTGCACTGTAGGCATGAAGAATATTTTTCCACTGTCTACCTCCCCATAAACAGAAGCCCAAGTTGCCGTAAGCTATAATTAATTCAGTTCTTTTTAAGCATGAAAATTATTTTGATTTTAAATACTTCCAGTTTAGGGCATTCTAAATATCTGTGGAAGCCTCCTGGGGATTTCTGTTAGCCACAGACACCGATGGGAACAACATTTTTGGATACTTGTAATACAATACATTGCCAAATAAATACATAGCCTTCTTAAATCAAAAACCTATTTGAGATTCCTTCCAGTTCCTGTGATTTCCAAGGATTAAGAAACCAGTGCTTGCCTAGTGTGCAAGCTGCATTTCTACGGCAGGTATTCTGAAAAAACATTTATATTTCCTCTTCACAAATATAACCAAATAAGATGAAGTTCTGACAGTCATTGCATGCCAGTCCCAAATACTATGTTCATTTTGGCTTCCACAGTAACAGAGACCCACATATGGGTCTATTTTTCCATCATGATTAATAAGTACCTCTGTTTTTTTGCATAAGACAACATGAAAGCTTGATGTATAGCACCAGTTTTAGTGCAGTAGAAGAAATAAACCAATAAAACAAGGACAGCAAGTCCAAGACTCAACTTTCTATATGAAGGTTTTTTTCTTGTTTATGCTTAGAGGTCTAAGGTCTTTCTGATACTCTGCAGATTATATTCTGTAGAATGAAGAAGTGCATGAAAATTATTTCATATTATTTTGTACTCATCAACCAGGATTTATCTGAAGATTGCATTTAAGTATAATATAAATGATAATGATTCACTTTGAATTTACCAATTATTCCAGTCTTTAATTATACATTGTTTCAGTTCAAAAAGAATACATGTGCTTGATGGAGTTTGCAGGCAACCATGAACTGCTTAAATGTTTGATAATCAATGAGAGAAAATCAACTTTTCATTTTTTTCTTTTTTTTTAATAAAATAATTAACTTGAATAATCTTATCCACAACATTACACACAAAGATTCTAAATTTTTTCAGCACTTAAAATATGCTTTACTGTTGCTTTGAAAGCTAATTTCTAAAAAGCATCTAATAATTTTATTGCTGTCTATATGTAACAAACTATACATACATTTAAACAGTAATAAAATATATATGATATGTAACAAAATGTAATAAATACTGTGTATTTAACAACGATAGTAATTGTTAAGCAACATACACATGTTGTTTCCCAAGAAGTAACTTTGGTAATAAAAATATTATATGAAGTCATAAAAAATAAGAGGAGGTAAAAACACTAATGACACATTTCAGTGTTTTCCACTACACAGTGGAAATACATTTCTGTGGGCCTATTTCTTACGGCTATGAAGAGGAGTTAGAAAAGCTGAAAAGTACCATTTCATTCATACAGGAATCATAACCTGCCTACCATGGTTTTGATTTGTCAATAACCAAATTTCATTTATTGTTCACAAGAAAAAATAAGTCGGGCTCACATTTAATTTTAAAATGGATCTTTAAATCTGACAGCCTCAAAGCATTTTGTGTTTCCCAGTTTTTTGCTTTCTTCGGGATTATTTTAGACCTGTTCACTTTAAATTTTTCTATGCACAACTCTGAAGCCACAAAGTACTGAGCTGTTCCTCTCCTCCTGCTTCCAATTAATTTTTGAAGTGCTTTGGCACTGCAATGCCCAGTAGCCCCATCAGGAAGAATCGACTAACATCAGTCAATCAAGTATCTCCGGATGTAATCTACAGAAATTAAACATGGAAAAGACAGATAAATCATAAACTATTTGGCATTTCCATATAATAAAGATACTGGGAGAAGACAAGTTTTATTGGAAAAGGGAATTAGGTCGGATGTAAAATTTCAGATCAGAAAGAAAGGAGGACCAAGATGTAGCAGAGGTGATTCAGGAAATACTGCTGGTGACAAGAGATACATCTGCTTTCTCTGAACAAATATTGATCCTGTAGATTTTATGTTTGGGATGCCTTCAGTGTTGCTGAAGGTGTCACGTTCCAGGTGACTTGCAACAATGAAACCCTGACTAATTGCAGTTATTAAAGATATTAGATTGTTTTTCTTTTCATGCAGTATTGAAGTTTTCCTGAGGACATATTCAAGACAAAAGATGTAGCAGTGACTCTACACTTCTCCCTTCAACTTCTGCGCTCAAGTGAAGAATCTCATTTGTCAGCTGGGATTCCAGATACAAATCAACAGTATCAACAATTACCAGACAAGGTGTAATGTGTCAGTACGAAAGCTGCGCCAAAATGCCGCACTGCTCATATACCCACAGCTTAAAATATTGGAGTAATTTTTCTATAGAGCCCCAGATTTGCAATTCATTTGCAAAAGAATGAGGGAGGTCTGGCTGGCTTGTTTGGGTTGGTTGGGTTGGTTGCTCTGCCACATTCAAGTTTATAACAACATGGCAGAAAAGGAAATGGCAACTGTGACACATCTGCTTCAATCCATTGTTAAATTTTCTGAACATAAAGCCAAAACAGAGGATTTCTCTAACTCTAAGGATCTGTGTCTTTCAGAGACAGAAAGTATCGCATAATCAGCATTTGTCTGAAATACCAAGACAATCTACACAGACTCCTGCTAAGCAAATATCTGCTGTTGCACTTAAAATACCTTTGGGTTTGATTGCAATTTGTGTTTTGAAACTATTTTTGTTCACAACAGTGCAAAACCAATCGCTGATTAAGGATATGTTCAAGTTCTGCAGGCATTCTTTCTTTTTCCATTTTTATTACAGATACAGCTATCAATAAATATACATATAGTTAAATAAAGCCAAAAAGCCTTTTTTACAGTGTTCTAATGTTGTTAAATATTACACTTCAGTATGCAAAGGCTGCATTCTACCCAGCTGTGTTACAGTAGGAGACAAACCCAAACTTTGTGACTATCCACAGTACCTATATACGTTGGGTCTGGTCTTGCTTTTGTTGGGAGACAGCCCATCAGGCAGGGACCTTGGGCGCTGGGCAGCAGAACTGGATCAAATGTTCATAGATGAAACACAGACACAGCTACAGCAAGATACCTCTCATCTGCCACAGCTATCCCTGTCAATCTTGAATTCATTCATTCCATGATTTTATTTCTTTTTTTTTTTAACTTCTATTAGCACTGCAGAATCCACACTAGCAAAACAAAGCAGACTGTATCTGAATGTACCTCACATATCAGGCGCTATTTAATAATGATATTCCAATGCCAGGGCCAACCCCACTGGACTGTTACCAAGGCCAGAGGGTACTCACCACGATGTTGCACAGGTATAAATGAGGGCATCATCTAACCTACAGAAATCTTTTTTGATTGTGCCGATTCACAAGGCAAAAGAACTTAGCCAGGCTATAATCCTAGCCTCAGTCTGTTCTGTCTGATGCTAGAAAATACAAATTATTATTTATGAATTGAGAAAAATGTATATGTAAGTCCTTCTGAGATAAGCTTATCCCCAGCCCCACCCTTCCACACCATTGTCAGTGTCCCACTTTGGACCAAGGCCACCCTTCAAGCATGGTTTTGTAACAAAAGCATAATCTCTTCTTCTGATGGCTTTTGTCATTATAGTTAACTGCCTTCCACTTTCATTCAGCACATAAGAATGATTTTCCCTTTAAACAATTAGCATTATTAAACAACTACCATAAACGTTTGACTAAAAGTAGCTTTCAGACAAGTTGTACAAAATCAGTGCCTGTTAAACAAAAAAAATCAAACAAGGCGGCCAAACACTGTTGTTGCTCTTAGAGAGTTGAATACATGGAGAAAAATTAAAGTTTGGTTATTCCTCTCTACCTGAATGTCCTGTGCTGCAGGCTTGGTAGAGGTGTTATTATAAGCATGGTTGAATAAAACAATTTATAATAAGGTTTTTGCCTACAGTGTTGTAAGGTTGTGTTATAGCAACACAGTAGGAAGAAATGTGATCTTTCATTGGTTTCACTCTAGTGACCAGGGGCCAGATGACAGTGGATAATCAGCAAGGGCTATAATTTATCATGGCACTGTAACGCACAGCAGCCTCATAAGACAAGCCAGCACAGCAGCAGACCACCACCCAAGGAAGCAGAACAAGCTGGTCTCCAAAACCCAGGTGTTCGAACAAGTGTGCATGCATTTGCACACATACAACACTGTGTGTCAAATCTATGCTGAACATGCCTTGCTCAGAGGTCAAACAAAACTGGGAATTTGCATACATGTAAATATTTTGTTAAGGCACCTATATTACATGAATAAAGCAATGCACTTCAGTACCTTTTCCTGGTACACTGATTTTAATAAGATGATCACCTCTGTGTTTAACAGCTAATAATTCTGCTCTTTCCCTCAGCACAGAAAATTCCGCCCTATGCAGAATTCAGCCAGTCGCTCTAGCTTCAAACAATGTGCTACAGATATACCTAAAAGGAATAAACTGCCTTAATGTGAGGGATGCAGTGCCCTAACATGTACAGCACATTTAATGGGAACCGTCGTACAGGTGATCTGATCTCAGATTTAGGCAGGCCCTGCTCTTTCTCTGAAAAGCTGGGTGGATTTCACCTATTTATTCTGTTTCTTTAACCTCTCCTGCCCACTTTGCCAGGAGCCCCAAATCTTTGTCCTGGTCAACAGCCTTGAAAACCACATGAAATCTATGAAAGAAAGTGGCATACGCTCACTGACTTCCATGAAATTTAGATCAATCTCACAACCTTCAGCTTAAAACTCAGTGTCATTTTCACTACTAATTGAACAATTCAGAGTCCATCCATCTGAGCTTATATTGAAAAAAAGAGGTTTTTCTTGTCCAAGTATAGTTAGCCTTATCAGATATGGCCCCCCTAAAGCTTCCCTATATCCCTGAAATCAATCGTCATATGCTTGCTCCCAGCTTTCCCCATATCTGCCTTGAGCAATTTAAGTCCCATTCCCTCCATGAAACAGGCAATAAATCACATTCACAGTATTGAGTGAAAAATAAATCATAAACTTTGAAAAACAACCAGAAGTTGTAAAAGACTTTTAAGAGAGGTGGACTTGGCAGTGTTAGCTCTATAGTTGAATTCAATGATCTTACAGGTCTCTTCCAGCCTAAGTGAGTCTATGATTTGTAAAGGGAAAATCAAGTGTTGGGAAGGGGTTGGTGTCTGGATATGTCATCAAAGGTCTCCTTAAATAGGTGCCAGTGAGGTTCTTGTGCTTAAATGCACATACAGGTGTGTCCTGAGGAAGGAAAGTCTGTCCTTGCTTATCTTTGACTTTTAAATATAACCTCAACTTTTATTTTTTGATTTTTCTGTTTCTTCTCTACAAATGAAAAGTAAAAGGATTTTTTACTCCTTAATATACACACACCATGGAAATAGTTTTCGAGTGATTTTAAATGCGTGTGAGTTCTTTGACTTTTAAAGCTCTAAGTAAAATCCAATATGCATAATTAATCCCCAAATTGGAATGGATCTGTAATAGCAGTAATGCCTTTAAACTTAAGTATAACTGGCCAATGCTCCTCCTGCATCAAAATCATGAAGCTGTTTCTCGAAGTTTTTGCTCCTTTGGAACATGAGAACATCAAGACCCTGTATCTAAATGCACACAGAAAGAACATTGTCCTGACGTTTCTTTAACAACGTTCATAAATACAAAAGTACAGTCAGGTTATTGGCATTCATACCATGGCTGTGTTGCTACAGTAAATTTTTGAAGTTTGAGATAAGACATCATATCCTTAAGCTTCATGAAGTACACAGACTGTTGCTACAGATTTCTTCTAATTATGTTATCTTCTCATATATCCTCCTACATCTTTTAAGATATTTTAACATATAAACAAATAATTCTGAATTTAATCTTCTTTCCCCAAAATATAAAACCACAACATTTTTATTAAAGGATCCTGTTTTTTACCAAAATTTATCTCAGGAAGATAGTTTGAAGTCAGAAACTAAATAGCAGAACACATTCTCCAAGGCAGATATCTGCTTCCTAAGCCCATCTTTGTGTTTCACAATAAAAATCCAAATATTAGGGGAAAAAAAAATGTCTTTGCCTAAAAACACGAAAAAATGAAAGTGGATTAATAAAATTCAACAGGGTCTAAACCAGGCTGATATCGAGAAATATGTTACATCTACGGTATATGTTATTTTATTTATACAATTTGTATTTGTTGTGGATCTAGTTTTCATTTTATACCTTCAGAAATACCGGAAGAAAAATACAATCTCTAATTTTACAATAATTGAATTTAAGCATAATCTTTCAAAAAGAATTTGCAACTGTTAGTCACCCTTTTAGAATACATCTGTAATGCTAAAGATAGAAGTGACAATTTTTCTAAGATTATTAAAAAATTAAAAAGCCAGTAGAGTACTATGTTTAAAAATTCTATTTGCATTTTATCTGTCACTGAATTTGCCCTAATTGTCCACTATTGTGATAATGTCTGAGTTGAATACTATATGTCTCTATGTATGTTAGCACCCAGCAATTAGCTCAGCAATAATTATATACTATTTCTGACCTCTTTGTGCAGCTGGCAGAGGGTGGGGTTTTTTCCAATACATCTTCTGCAACTTTAAGTAATTTCAAAAAGTAGAAAAATGGAGTTTAAGAAATATAGGAAACAATTATTAGCTTTGCCAATAATTCCATATATGCTTATATACTTGGAGAATTCACATATACATTGTGATTACATGCAGTAATTTTGAATTAGCATTCCTTGATAGGCTCTGTTCCTTTAACAGCTCATTGAATGATTGTATGATTTCATAACTGATCCCGGGATACCCATGAGTAACACCAATTTTTATACTTTTCTATAAGTAGGCAGAGTACTTAAATGTCTTTAATCTTGGACTGGGTTTTTTCACTATAACGATGGCAAATGACAGAGACCCAATGCTATCTACCTCAAGCAGTTGGCACAGGACTAAGAAATTGTAGGTAACACGTTTCTCAGTACGGCATTGATTCAGTTGCTTACCTATTCCTCTGTTATTTTATCAATTTCTCAAATGAGAGATGTTCCATGATTAGAGATATTTATAAATTAAGAGATCTAATTTCCCCCTCAGGTGTGTATACGTGTGTAAGACTCGTCAAAGTTAAATGTCAAAAAGAATTAAAGATAAAATACTGATTCTAGCAAAATTGTAAAAACCTCTATATTTGCATCTCTATATGGAAGCCATGTGTAGTTCATTAACATTATATGTCAGTAAGGTTGCAGGTCAATTTAGAAATCCGATTGCAAATCAAGGGAAAACTACTTTCAAATGACATCTGGCTTGACCTTCAACCCTAATAATCTAGAGCAAATCAGATCATTAAATTATAAACTGAAATTAAGTTTATGATTAATAGAGTTCAGAAAACGACCTGCGATGGATAACTGGGTTTTATCTGGTCCATGGACTATTCATGAGCAGATCACAGCTCCCCGGGATTTCTTGATACAGTATATTTACCATCATCTTAAACATCCTCATCGATGGGCCCTCACAGAATCTAAAGTCCAGATGTGGTGAGAGAGCTCCTACTGTCATGTGCCGGTTTGCTGAGCAGTGGAACAGGGAAGGACTTCTAACTCAGGCTTGTATGTCAGAATCAAATTCAGATGTTAATCTTAGACTGAGGAGAATAAAGAAACATGTTCCTTTGCAGCAGTAGTCAGACCCATGGCTTAGCATGTTTTCAGACACGTCCATGGGTGGCGCCTGTGAAATATCTACTTGACCTGAGACACCTACATACAACAATTTTAATGTCTGATCCAGTGTTCCTCATGATGCATAAGAAACCCTTAAAACTTGTATTTTCTGTGAGGAAGAGAATTTCCTGATCAAGTATGAGGCAACAAGTAGGCAATTTCTAGGTAAGTGCGTAGGCTTCTCCTTTCCAAAGTAATCACAAGTGAAATTAACAGAAACCTTGATCAATATCAGTCCCAACCAGAATTTATAGTTGCAGTGTGGCATTCTGCTAACTTGTCAAAATTAGCAATAATCCTTTACAAGAGATTTTTACTATACATCAAATTATGGACAGCATTGTAAAATGACATGACTGATTTTTTAAATTATGATTCCATTTTCCCTAGGGAAAAAAACCCCAACAAACCCACACATCTATTGTAAAGCAGACTGCACAGCAGTTTGAGATAATAATGAACAAACTCTCATGCAGTAGCTTATAAGACTTCCAGACACAAAGTCTGGATAACCTATATGTAAATAAAATAAGGCTACCATGTGGCTGCTTCTGAAAACAGTGCCTTATGTAGACTGAAGAAAACGCAAACTCTAAGCAGATGTTTCCTGTAGGCTTTCATTAAGAGAATGGTAGAAATACTTTAATAACCATGAAAACCTTGTCAGATTTTGGCTCTTAACTCCTACCACTGACATTGCAGATGTTGTCTTATTCCATATGTTAATCTATTTACATAGTTATATAGCTTTTATCACCAAAGTACCTGCACAATTTCTAATCCCTTAAAACTTCATTCTCACGATATGTGAAAGAAGAATGGCCAGTTTGCCAACAGGGAGCTAAGGCACAAACTGAGCTTAAGACTTGGGCAGTTTGTAGCTGAACCCATGATTTAGAGGAGGATTTTTAGAAATCAATTGCACTCATTAGCCACAACACATTTTACTCAAAGCTATACATGGCTTTCATTTAAGGACACAGATTAACAAGTATGTGATAAACACAAATCAGACTGTCAGGCCTATAATGAAAAACTTAAGCGTTAGTTTATATTCACTGTTGGAGGTAGCCTGTTTTAGGATATGTGCTTTAGTTCAGCCCAGAGCCCGATCAACTATGATGTTGTCACCTTATCCTACACAGCAGCATGCCCTAATTTCAGGAATACTTAAAGCAGCTCGCAGTGTTCAAACAATACAAAATCTTTTAAACTGCTTAATCCAAGTCTTTGGTATTTTCATACCACAGTACATATTATCAACATTTTTAAAATATGCAAATTGATGCAGCAATCCTACAGGCATATAAAAGCCCATATGCTGATTATTCCAATTAATAGATTTTAAGGCAAGAAGGGACTTTTAGAATCATCCCTCATAGCAGTGGTGGTTATTTGGGAGTAGATGCTCTGGTTTGACATACCAGCCACATGAGAAAGTCTGTAACTGGTGTTTGGTCTAACTGTCCAAGAAAACTGATTTTTAAGTGGTAGTTCATAGATTTTTCCATTGTAGGGTTTGATTTTGTATAAATTCAAAAATTTAAAATAACAATATAGAAGGAGTTAGGTTTACCATAAGAAATTTCCCATGGTTACAGATATACCAGGAGCACAAAGCAAGTAAAGCCTTGTCTTCTGCCTCTGTATCCTCTCACATGAGCACTCACCAGACAGCTATTGCAGTTAGCTGTGCAGCATCCAGGCTTCTCTGCAGAAACCATCAAGAACTGCAAACAGGAGCAGCAGCACGCAGAAAGGGAATGCAAGCATCCCCCCTGCACTGCAGCCAGGCTGCTGTGCAGAGGGGTCAGGTCTTCATCCCAGGGGCAGCAGAGCTGTGCCTGCCCTGCTCAGATGGTCACCTTTGAATTCAATACATTATGATTCATCACATTCCAGAAAGCAGAAAGGCCCTGCCTTTTAGAAACTTCAGCAAACCTTTTTCTACATAAATAGCAGGTTAAGATTTAGCTGGGGAAGATTGTGATGGTATGTGGCAACACACTGTTGTTTTCACACTGGACCAAACCTCCCATCACTCCAACTATGAATTAAACTTTTCTTGTGGAGAAAACAAATTAATCTAAGATCTCAGATCTCCATTTGTAAGATAATGCTATCTTACTTCCTATTATGTTTCATAACAATTATTCTAGAAAAGAGCATGACACAGTATGTAAGCAAGGAAATACTGCAGAGTAAATTAAAAAGTAAATGTTTAATATGTCACAGGCATTGGTGACTCATGCCTAGTATCACTTAAATGCTTTATTGCAATTATCAGTTTACGAATTGTTCTACTTTTACAGCTGCCATTGGACAGAGACCTCAGTACCCCCTGGTCTCGATCCATCTCTCTCATCAAAGAGCGCTGTAAAAATCGTTAGATTATAAAGTATTCAACTGGGCTGGCAAAGCTGGGGTCATGGAGTAAGGCACCTAGAAAGGTAAAATAGCAATGTGAAAGTTTATTAAGGCCAGTTTGAGGGTTTTCTGGCTTTTGATATGACAGAACATGCATTGTCAATGTGGATATGCACGTAGGAGAGTGCAGACTGTGATACAGCCGTATCTATGCACGCTGGTGAGAGGGAGACTGCAACTGTAGAAAGCCGTATTGCAGGTACTGCTTCGGTGGTTTATGCTGGATCTTAACTTTGGCAGTAGCTGATCATGTATACGACATAATTTTATTGTCTAAAAATGGATATGACAGCAATTTACAGTCAGAAGGAAATGATGATGATGGCAGAGTAATCCCATCACTGAGTCAGCTGTGGCATGGATTACTGTGTGCATCTGTGTATTTTCCTATATCACCCCTCCCAAATAAATCAATGTTTTCCATCACCTTCTCTAAAACAGCAGGGTAGAGGAGAACATGATTATTCATTCGCCTCTAGAAAAAACACAGAAAGAAATTGCAACAGATTGCATGGACACCTTCACCTCCCTGGAGATTTTTAAATAGTCCAAGACTAAAACATTGTAAGGTGTAGTTTGAAACAGATAGATCATGTGTCAACTGTTCTATCTAGTCAAGCGTTTTTTAATTCTTATTTATAGTAGAAGAATTTGAAAAAGACAATTCTGTATTTTCATTATAACAGATCAAATATCACTTCATACATTTATTGTATATAAAATCCTGTTTTATTGTTTGATAATTAAAGAATTTTTGAGGTATTAAAATTTTTCTCACCTATCAAAGATTAAATTTACTTTTTTAGAAATAAAATCAAAATACTCCCCATGGAATAATCCTGTGTCCTTGTCTAGACTTTTTTCTTTTACTTTTTTTCCTTTTCTGAAGGAAGGAGAGGAATTACCTTCTTTCAGAGTAAAAGCTTCAAATATTCTAAAACGCAAATATTTTGAGAACTGATAAACATAATGCAGCTACACATAGTGAAACACACTAATATTTTACTTCACTATACATCTGAAAATGAATGCATATTTAAGTGAATAATCCTTAAAAGCCCACAAGAACACCAGGCCTTAGCTGCCTAATTTAATGCTAATCTTCTGTGTTAAAAGGCAAGAAAAGAAGGTGTCTTTTACAAGCTTTGATAGTTCGAGGGAATACTGCAACGCAAAGAAGGTAACAGCTGTCCTGCTCCATCCCTTGCCCTCCAGCCAAGCAGCAGCACTGAGGGCAATGAGCCATACCAAGCTTGGATGTGCTCCCAGCTGACCCTACCAGGGCTGCGCTCACGGGCAGCAGCAGCAGAGAAGAACCAAATGTGACAGGACGGGGGCCACCAGAGAAGGTGCTGAGGGTGAGAGTTGGCTGCTGATGTAAGCACTCCCTCATGACAAGAATCCCAGGCAAAAAATACAAGCAGGGAATTCAAGCAAGCCAAAGCAAAAGTGAAGGCTTTCACCAAGTTAGGCTTGGAAATCCTTAGTTCCTCTGCAGTCAGTGCTAGGTGATACCCAGACATGTGTCCCAGGAGGTAACCGCTCACAATCAAATCTAAGAAGAACAGTAGCAACGAATGCAGCTAATAATTAGTATAACCAAGACCTAATGGCACTGCATTTATTTAGCAGTTATACCCACTATTAAACTGAAAATTTGTGATAAAGGAAAATTTAAAGTATCTCACAAGTATACAGATATCTTGCTTTCGCAGTTATCCAGAATTTGTTGAGGCACAGCATAGTTTATTTTAAACGTACATTATTTTTTAAAAAATATGTTTGATTTTCTATTCCTCTGCAGAGGATTACTTTAATGCATATGTTTTCCTATCAAGAAGATTCTGGAGCCCTTTGTTTGTTTGTAATATATTTTAAATAACAGTAGAAATCATTATTATTAGTTATACTTACAGCAGTAATCTCAGCTAGTAACCCAGACTGGTGCTATATTGTGCAAAGCAGCAGCAAAACAAGAAAGAGCAAGACTCCACCCCAAACCCCTGTCAGTTTCCAACATTTGCATGAGAGGTCTAAATTAAGACCTTGATAGCCCAAATTTCCTTTTGTAATCAACGGTGAGAGGAGGACCCTGCTGGGGCACTACTCAGATCTCCATCAGGCTGAACTGCTCTGTGCAAGTCTCCATGATCACAAGGCAGCAGCTCCTCTACTATTTTTTAGCAGGACAGCATGTTTTTCACCTTCCCTACACCCAATCCATTTCCTTCTGTCCCCAAACTCCTGCTACCCTTTCACCCCTGCCTTCTGATGAAAGACTCCTTGCACAGCGCTCTTTCCGATGCCAGACCCACAGCAGTCTCTTGCCCACCCATAAAAGCTTTAAGTTGTTATTTTCCTCACCTCTCCTTCCTCTACACTGCTAACCTCTTATTTTCTTACCTACAAAGGGTTGTAACTGCTTTTCTCATTGTAATTATTTACTCCCAGCAGAAAGCTGCAGCCATCTGACAGACGTCCCCTCCGTGGACCCACAGGCTTTCAGGGGGGTGCCGTGGCTCTCCACAGGAGACCAGCACAGTTTCTCAGGACAACTGGATGAGATACAACGCTGCTAAACCCTACAAAAAATGCACAGGCATTGTTCAGAGGGCTGAACGAACAATGCGAGCATATGGCTCCTAATGCTAATTAATTATCCCATGGGTTAAGGGGGACACTGAAATGATAATGCTAAATGAGATTGGAAAGATACTTCCTGAGAGTTTAATTAGGACAGTATCTCTCTGATTTCAAACAGCACAACGTAACTCCAGAGGACCCTTCCTACCCTCACAAAGGTCAAATGCCATAATTTAATCTGCCGTAGTAAAATAATTAATACAAACATTAATGATGACTTTCTCAAAAATGGGCTAAGCACAAATTCAGCCTTATAAATAGCAGCAACAAATCATCTAACACAGCTGAATCCTTCTCTTATAAAAATATTACTTGTCTACACTGATTTTACACAGACACTCATTAGTTTTGCTTCCAGGTAGGTTAGATTATCAACTGCTCCCTTTTCTTTGAAATGGTGAATAGTTTTATTCAGCAGAATAAAAAGATTCAGTTATGCATGAATTATACCAACTTTCAGACATATTGCTTACTGCAATTAAACTGGGTTTTTTATTCAAATTAATATATTCCAAAGAAAGAGTTTTAACTATGTCCCATGACTTGTTACTTATGAATTTTTCCATTTTCTTGCATAATTTTTTGGACAGGTTGCCTTTCATTCCCCACCAGTCTGATTATTTGAGGATAACCACATCCTCTAAAATGGAATTAAAGATATGATGAGACCAGACTTCGTTTCAGAGAAATAATGTTTGGATTTGGGGGGGGGGGGGGGGGCGGGAAGCAAGCAGTTCCCATTTAAATGCTTATAGCTCTTGTACTGAAGTTGTTCCCATTTATTAAATGGTCACTGTCAGCCAGAAAATCACATTAAGTTCAAGAACAATCATAATTAGCATTGTCAATCAAAATGGTACAATAATAGGCACATTAACACAATAACATGTTGATGTATGAAGAAGTGAAGTTCTTGCTGCCTAAGGTAATGCTTTAGTCTGAAAAGAATAATTGTCAACTACTTCAAAGTGTTATAGAGAATTAAGTTTGTTTATAGCATAATTAGAAAGTAAAAATGAAGATATGCACATGCCAGATTTCAAATTGGCTATTTTGTACCTGCACTGCTCAGAATTTTCAAATGCTTTCTGCAACACATTTTATCTTATTATTTTCAGGCACTATATCAAGTTGCATCATGTCACATCCTATTATATTTAAACGATGTAACCATTCTATTGAGTTCACCCTGAGGTATCACAATGCTAGAAAAGTAAAGGAAAGAAAAATATACTCAGCAGAAGAGTTAATGAAATAAAACTGTTAAAAAGATCTTTCATTTAACCAGCTTTCAAAGTTACATAATTAATTTAGTTTCTTGGTGCTTATTCTTTGACCTCATTCTCCCATTCTTTCCTCAGTATAAGAATGATGTAGAGAGACCCAAGAGAAGGAGAGACACACCAAAGAAAAGACGATGAGAACTGGAAAACCAAGTGCAAGATACTTTTTGAAAATCTAAGAGTTCTCTGTTAATTACTGTTTTCAAGAGTCCTTTTTAAAAAATAAGACTTCTTTGACAAATGAGACTCCTGGGTTATTATAGGGAGAATTCTTGTTGAAATCTGTTCCCTAGTCTAAGAACATCTTTCAAAAGTTTCTTTTTCTTTTCCTTTTATAGCAGCTTTGAAGCAAGTTTCTAGGCAGAAGAGACTGATATCTATCACCTACACAATATACAAAGAGAGTTAATTATTTAAAGCCAGTAATTTGCATTAAGCACAAATGCAAGACTTCCATTAGCTTTAACAGAGGAGACATTAAAGAACCTGCATCTCTCTCTCCGCTAGTGAGAACATTTCAAAAACAACTAAAAAAAGTCTGACAGATGGCAAAGTCTCTTAAAGCACTTATTTAAAAGTAAATGTTAGGTCAATATAATTAAGAGATTCAGCAGCAAATGCATCCTTAGCAATTTTTTTAAAATCAAATACCACCATTACTGGAAAAACGTGCTCCATAGTTCGTGCATAAATAAGGAGCCTGAATCACTGCCTTTAATGCAATGAACAACGTAGTCTTTACCATGACTAAATAACTAACATATCCTAACATGTAATAATATAGAAGTCAAGTCTGGTTTTGTTTTCAAGAGCGGTTTTATAATCCTATTATTCTGGGGACCTTGCACTTAACAAAAAGATCCACCTGGATCCCCACCCCTAACCATAAAGATGACTTAGAGTCTATTATTATCAAATGGGGAAAAAAAAAAAAAAAAAAAAAAGGTTTATACCTATTATTTAAAAAAAACCCAAACCAAACCAAAAAAGAATGCAATGCCTTTTTAGAGGGACTGGGAGATTCAGGGCTGAAAGAGAAGTTAGCATGAAAATGAGTACCTGATTACTGAAACACTGATAGTCAGCAGCAGGCAGAAAGGAAGCTGTAGTGAACGTTCAGCAGTTCTCCAGAGTGCACCCACAACCACATTAATTTTGAAATCTTTTGAAATGCTATTTCACATGCCCATGCAATCTAGCAGCAGTTGTGAAAACATCTTTCAATCATTTGTAATAGCTTTAAAATTATATAGCACCTTTCGTCTAAATGGATCCGAACATGGGCTTCTAGCTTTATTCACTAATTTTAGAATTTATATTGCTTAAAACAAAGAACTCCGTTAGCTAACTTAGAAATAGGCTAATTATTTTAATGTGACCTAACTACTGCAAGTTGCCTAGACAGCAAAACATACAACTTTAAAATTGCAAATCACCTGATTCTTTCCTTTATAAGAATCTGAACTCAAATACTTGCAGAAATGTCACAAGAAAGAAGCAACATATAGTGAATTTCTAAATGAAGCCTCATTATAGCCAATTCAAAATTCTCTATTAAAAGGAATTTTTTTCCAATTCATCAGAAATGCAGGTTGTAAGAAGACATGCCCTATCTAGCAGCAGCAGAAAACCAGAAGGGTCTTGAATCCTTCTTCTATTCACAGCCCACCACACCAACTTCCTACCGTCTTCAGAAAGTGGAAGCTCCATCAGTGCATTCATTTTTGCCTGATTAATGACTGTGTGAGCCGCACCTCCAATCTGTCCTCATCTGACATCCCAGGAGGATGGTTTGTCATGGCATGAGAGAAGACACTTGTCCCAAGGTGTATGGCTGGAGGGGAGCAGAGAGGGAGGCAAAGGCCTCCCACACTCCTCTTCTCAGCACCAATGGCTCAGCTGCTTCTCTGGCAGTGAAATGATCCTCATCAAGCAGCTTGGCCCCCTTGTCAGTGGACTCTCCAGCGATTAAGCTTTGCTCTATTTTAAATTAGTATTGAAGGTAACACTTCAAAAACATCAGAGTAGCAAAAGTATTACACATTTTAGGAACTTAGTCTTTTGTGTCCCATACATACCTTTGACAATCATTACTTTTCACTTTTACTGTGTCTTTGCCAAAGGCAGTCTCATTCCTCCTCCTGTCATGTTTGTCATCTCAACAGGAAACAAAACTAAAATGGGAATTGTTATTTGGATTGCCTGTGTTCACAAAGCCTAGCACATGCAAGATTTCCGCTGCTAATAAACCACGTATCTAAATAAAATCTCTTCAACAACTCTTCTTCATTCTTTGAAAGCATCCTTAGGATCAGAGAAATGAGTTGATAAAATGTGGAGTAACTAGATATATCTGAGTAGGTCTTAACACCAGCATGGCTCGTGTGCTTTTTCTTTTCTTTTCACAACACATACAATGTTTTGAAATGCAAAATTAAGTCAGTAACAGCAGTCCTTTAGCAGAATACTCATTCCATTAGAGATAGTGGGACCCAGGATAGGTATGCAGCTGAGCACAGAAACTATTATATTAACTGCTAACAGAGACTGTACAAGCTTAAATGAGTCTATCACTATAAATGCAGAACGTGCAAATTAATGTCTGAGTCAAATTAAAATACAGCTTTAATTTTCTTCAGGATAAAATGCTTAATACAAAATGTTTTAAACACTCATGTTAATAAATAAAATTGGCTAGAGAAGTACGAAAAGTGCACTGACCAAAGCAAGGCCTGTTAAAGATTTAAAAAAAAAAAAAAATATTCAAGGTATGTGAAGGGTTGAAAAGTAATAAGGTCTGAATGACTTAGAGATGGCTGTCATAAAAATCTGGCAGGGTATTCTATTTACAATATGTAATAAAACTGTCACACACAGAATTTATAAAAGCATTTGCCCTAGAAAACTAAATCTTTTTGCCAAGGGCAAGTTAATAACCTTTACAGTTCATTTGAATATATGGGCAAAGAGATGTTTTGACTAATAGAGCATCACAAGGTGAGCACTAGGCTATCTAATAGATATTGTGAGAATTGGATGATCCAAAGATGAAAACAACCTGTTAGAATACTGCTGGAAAATCTTGTGGACGTTATATCCATCATGATCTGTTACTAATGAATGTATGCTGTGCATGTATGTGTAGATGTGTGGGTTTTACTGACTGGGGATTACATTTACAGCAATCCCATGTTAGCTGACATTAAAATAATTCCTCCTCAAACATTCAGAGAAGATGCTGACTTGTGAAGTAGTAAATTGAATGCAGAGCTATTGCTGTTAAGATTATGTGGGTCTTATTGGTTTGAGAGATTTAAGTCACCAACAGATCAGTCGACATCCCAGATTTTTCCCTCATAAAAATCCACACTTGTAAATTAACATATTTTAAAATCAAAGCTTCAAAAATACATCTAAATCTAACTTGAACAGTGTCCCACATTATAAATTATGAATCATGCAGGAAAATGGTTGATACTTAGCCAGAGTACAAAGCTGTGTGCGAGTTCACGAGGAATGAACAAGTCAGATCTTTATTAGGTGTAAAAAACATATTCTGTATGATGATAATCATTAAAAAAAATCCCCAAACAAAATAATAAAAAACCCCACATATGTTTCTGCCCAGGAACTAGGAAGATTTTTCTGCTCTGAGTATTGTGTAGCCACAGACTGCTATTTATACCTGAGTTAGCCAATTTAAAGCTAGCTTTGGATATCTCTAAAGTATGCTGCCATCACTGCCATGACTGGAACTTAGACAGACTCTGTAACAGCTATGTTAGTTCCCCCAATATATTGGCAGTGGAGCTTTGCTGAAAAAGGAAGCCAGGATAGATTCCATTAGACCTACATGAATTAAACCCTGCTGCCAGGTATTTCTGTGCAAGGCTCTTGGTGCTTCTGCACAAGGGAGAGGGTCCAACTGAATGAGATGAGTTTCAGATTAGGCTTTAGTCATCATCCCAACAGCCATGTTGAGACAGCAGCTAGGAAGGACTTGTGCCTTTGGCTGGTGGCCTATCCCCACAACACAAAGGGAAATTTCCTGTCCTGCTAATGAAGGCTGTGCCTGTGTACATGGCTGTGCAGATTTTGCTGACTGTGATTTCTACTGGAGCAATGTTTTACCTTAAAATTTAAAGCCTTTGCATCAGAAACCAGTTAAAAAGTTCAGTTATCATACAGTTTTTATAAATGTCATTAACATATTATAAAAAAGTCACAAAACCAGAATGAGATGGCTCTCCATTCCTGAAGTTGAAATTACTCAAATTACACATGTACTCATGTGACTGACTGATATCCAGGTGCCTGATGAGCATTTGCAGTTGAAATGACACTAATAATCTCCTTGTCTCTTTCACTCCCATCCACAGGAGAAACAATTATGACTGATTTGATTTTATTCTTTTACTTTCTTACTGGTATGCCATTGCATGAAGGGCTCTCAGAGGAGTATGCCAAATATACTTAAAATTTACTCTGGAAAAGTGGCAATACATGTGGCCATCCAAATCCCCCTGCACATCCAGCTTCAGCCTCTTACCTAGGTGCATCTACAGCTGTTTTTCTGGGAATGTAATCGTCCAGGACAGTTAATGGTAACAGGGGAAGAGGCAATACCTCAGAGTGATAAGGCAGTCCTAAAGAAGCCATGATTTGGCACAGAAAGATTAAGCAGTACACTCATTTGTGAAGTGATGCTGACTGATGATTCTGTTATTATCAGGTTGTAACATATGTTCAGGTCAGCAGCATACATATTGCTTCCTCCATTTCAAAATTAATTTCTTTGGAAAAAGATCAGTGCTCAATTTCTGAAAGCCAAAACTTCAGCTTTTTGAGTTAGAAAAGATGGACCAGGTTAGAGGAGATTAGAAGTAATGTGTTTTATGGCATGTCTGCTGCCACTTCTTAGCAGTCTAGTAATACACCCTGTCACGCAAGTTTAGGAGGGAACACAGCCGATGCTAGAGGCACTCTGTGGTCCCTGCCCTTGCTATGTCCTTGTAACTGCACACACTCCCATGTACATGCAATTCTCCTAAGAGAGTCACATTTAATTTTGCTGCCGCTTGGTATTAGCCAGAGCAGAGTGCCCATTCAGCCAGCAGAGCCCCAGCTCTTCCCCCAACAGGTAATGGTGTCGATCACACATCATTGCTTTACATATGCTTCATATTACAGCTACTGTTGTAGCAGCATCAGTGATGAGGTGTGTGAGACCACCTTTTGGCGGCTTGCTCCTAATCAATCATCCCTCTGTAGCCTGCTTTCAACCTGCTGCTTTTGGCCTACTGCTTTGTTATCTTACGGCTTCTTTCCTCCACCAAGTGTGCTAGATGTGGTCTCAGAAAATTACCCTTATTTTTCTCTACTCAGGGACTATGGACCTCTCTAATGGCTGGCTGCTGCTGGCCACATGCTGTCCTCACTGGTTAGATGCTCTTTCTCTCATACAGATTACAGATCTGGCCCTAAGGAAGTTGAAGGCTGCCTGCCTGCCTGCAGGGATACAAAAAATAGTCTGGGAGCTAATACAACAACAGCAGTAACAACAACAATAATGAACTGAATGAATCCATGTAAGTGACCCAAAGTGCTCTAGTATGGAAAAAGAATATGAATCTCAAACTTATTTTGGATTTATAGCAGTGCATTGGAGCTGTTCAACATGGGCATACCCTTTATGATCCAAACAGGACTGAGCTAAATGTAATTTCTTGAGGAATGTGAATGAATAAGGTTAAAGATTTGTCATATCACATAAATACCCAAAACGATCCAGAAACATGCCTACAATGTAATGGATATTGGGGAGGTCGTTAGAGTTGTTAGGCTAGTTACCATGGTACGCAGCCATTGCAAAAAGCAGTAAAAATGCCTCACAGCTTTTCGTTGTGGAAATGCAATGTTCTGGGGACATACTGCCATGAAACAAGGGAATCTTCTGCTGCATTAGTCTCACCCTATTCTATTCTTGTGTTAAAGGTTCAAACTGCTGTAAATTAAGAAACTGTCTCACTATTTAAAAAAAAAACCAACCACAACAACAAGCAAACCAAAACCCAAAACAAACCAAAAAACAACACCAAAATTTTAAATGTTAGCCTTAGGGCAAATCTACAGTTGGAGTAAGGTGGCATCCTTACCCAAAAGTCATCAGAACCAATGGCCAGGCTGGATGCACCACCAGTTACTGCATCAAGGAATGTAAACTATTTGAAAAAATAGGAGAAGACTAAAATTTTACATTTAGTTGTAGCAGGTTTTAATTCTGAGAGTTGTTTACTTTTGCTGTTACTATTGAAAGTTCATAGTAGCTGTAAGAGGATGTCTGTCTGACACAATCCTTGATGAGCAGCATAGTTCAAAGAGAATAAAAGGCCTACATTTACGACAAACACTTGAACACCAGTCTCCTTGACTAAAAGTTTTTAATTAAACAATAGCGGTAAGAGAGGGAAGGAAAGTCATGACTGCCCTACAAGCCATCATTCAGTGGCAGAAAAGTAATCGTAATTCCTGCTTTCTGTGAGGTTGCGGGTCAAAAAACCCAAAAAAACCTAAACCACAAAAAAATGTTCTCTAGTGAGCAAGGGAGCACATAAATCCTTGCTCCACATAGTGTCCCCCACTCACTAATCAGAGAGGGAGATTAGGGTGCAACAAAAAAATATCTGCCCCATGAAAAAAATCTGTTAAAAGCTTTTCCTTTCAGGAGAAAGAAGAGCAGGAAGTGAAGCCGCAGATCTCAGGGAATGAGAAGATGAATGAGAAGAACAGAGGTGAGTGCTCCTTTTGCATGCTTTTACACCAAGCAAAACATACTTAACTACTTTTATTTTTTTTTAACTTTGTGTTCAGAAAATGAAATCTGGAATCAGCTTTGGTTCAACCTCCAGTTTGCTACCAAGCTTTACTTGCTTTTGTCATGTATTATAGGTGTGTCTGCAAATATGTACAGGAGTGCCTTCTGTACTAATGATACACAAATGCACAGGCTATATTTTCAAATAGCAAAGAGAACCTAAATTATATAAACTACAACCTTGTAACCTAAATTGTCAGATTACTAACCAACAAAAGAGAAAGAGTAGCTTTCTGTTCCTCTGGATTTCACTAAGTGAACATGGCAAACTAGACACACTGAAGACGCTTACTGGGAGAGGTCCGAAATTGCTGTGGTGATAAGACTTACTGCATGCGTGTGTGTTCATAGAGGTGACCTCATACACAGTAATCATGTAAAATAATGACCCCTCCATCATTTGGGGTAATGGGAGGTGAAGAGAAGTCTGCGATGATGTAACTGAGCCCAGACTTACAGGAACATCAACACCCAGTTAGAAAAACTGCCTCCTAACTGCTGCACATATTTCTTCCCACGGATATCCACACTGTAGACATCCACAGCTGAGTGAGATGAATACTACTGGCAGGGTCTCTGCAACCCTGTGAAGCAAGATAAACTGTCTGTACAAAGTACTCCACAACAAAATCTCCCTCAGGATTGCAAGCTTCATTACTGACTTAATTCATTAAAGCTTACACCACTTTATCTGCTGATACAGCACATGAAAGGATAAGGTCCAACATTGGACTGGACTAGACCACGCTTCTGGATATTGCTACATTACAAATCAAGAGCGCGTGTCTTCTCAGAAGTTGCACATGGAAAATGCAGGGCAAAAGATAAGCATGAGTTGTTCAGTTGTCTTTCCTATGCAGTTCCTATGAGCTTGGCAGTCAGGCTACAGCCAAGGTAGAAATCAAACCTGAATATTTTGACTCTCTGCTTGCGTTTTAATGTCATTTAAAAGCTTTTGCAACCATCTATTCTAAATGGTCATTTAACTCTACATTAATGAGTTTTTCCTCAATGTTTTGTATTTATTGCTAGGAGACCATGCATCAAAAAACACTTCCAAACAATATATTTAAACGGACTTGTAAGTTATCACTAATATTATAAAGCTCTACTGTTTCTCCCTTTTCAGAAATTACTTCCGGGTCATTTTCAGGCAATAGGTGAAATCATAACAAGTTTTGTTTGGTTTCCAGGACACAGGCAAGAAAGAAACTTCAAAAAAATCTCTTAAAACCCAAACCTGCAAAACTTTAACTTCCACGTTTCTTCCTCTTACATATTTTGGTTCTACTCCTGGTACTACAGTTTCTGAGTCAGAATTGCCTTTTGCTATTTTCCTAGCATAAATGACAGAAAGAAGAACAAAAGAACCAACTATTCTAGCAGGATGTCTCTGTTCTTTGAGGTAAGGATACAGTAAAAAGTATTTCTCTCACCCTCTTTTTTTTGTATTTTTTTTTTTTTGTGTGTGTTTGTTTCTGCTCTTCATTTCAAGAAGTAAATAAAACACAGGCAAATACTTTGTCTCACACAAAATGCAAAACCTTCCTCCTTTCAGGCAGGACTAGGTACATGAATGAGTGAGTCCCTCTCTTATTCATGCTCCTCTGATTTAGATACTTTTCAAAGTCCTGTTTCCATTCCCTTAAAGTTGCATAGCGAAATTCCCACTGATTTTGGTGGGAGCTGAATGGTGCAATAAGATTACCCTTTGTTACCTGAATCTGTTACCAAGAAAATTAAATTCCAAAGCATGACCTTGAACCCACATTTTACATATTGGAGAAACACCTGGGTCCAAAACAACTGGCAAATTGTTCTGATTTTTTTAATAACTTTTATAACTTGATATGTGTTTCTGAAATAAAGTTTAACCTATCCTACAAGGCAAAATGTAATAAAAGCCTCGTAAATCATTTAATGCTGGACATATATATCAGTTGCAGCCACACACACAAAAAACACTAGGCTGTGAGACACAAGAGTCTTATGCCACAATATGTGCTTGTGGATTAATTTTGGAAAACTATATTAACCTTTTATATTCTCATTATACTGTGATTTGTCTTATTTTCGAAGATTACAACGAATAACACAATTGGATTTTGCCACATGTCTTGTCCAGCATTTCAAAAGTATTCAAGATCATTACAAATTAAATGACACAATAACATGGTCAATATTTCATTTGCTGCTTCACAGCTGTTAGAAGGTGTGCCTCTGATCTCAAACATGAGAGACAACCAAATCTCACTAATGTCCTTTGGAAAGAGCTTATCTGCCCTTTATGATGACTGCAGATTATTCCAACATACAGGGATTATTATTAAAATATATTTTGATGCTGTGCCTTCCTATCACTTGGATCCAATCCAATCTTTCACAAAAAGAAAACAGTTGGTTACTAATTTCAATGATTTTTTAGATTTTTTTTTTTTTTTTTGGTCACTGATTCTCTTAGATGCCAGTTTGGATTATTCCCAGTACTACATACATTACAGAAATTACTGAAGAGGATCTAAGTTAGAATTCTGTTTCTACAGAACAGTCCTATTAAATCATATTTGAAGAGTCAACACACTTTAGATTAATCACAATGCCTTTTTTTCCCAAAAATAATAAAGTCGTTTTCAACAGGTTCATATCAACATTCCACCTTTAAATATCAGCTTATCTCTGCAACAGAAATACAAACCGTATGTGCTAAAAAAAACAGCTGACATAATAAGGGCCTACCTTTTCCTCTGTGAGTTGAACCACTGCTGGTGCCACTGCCTAGACTGGAACAGGAATGACCCTGCACCTCTGGAGTTGCACAGACTCTGCCCCTCATCACTAAATTAGCAAATGTTGCCCTGAAACAACATGTCAAATTTGGCCAGAATGCAAAATTTCACAAAGTATATTAATATATCATATATGTCCATGACAGAAGTATTAATAAGCCTAGAGAAAAGAAAGTTAATGCAAAAGTTCCTTCGTATCCTATTTGAATAAACAGATCATTAAATCAAAACTTTTGAATGCAACCTTCTGGATCCATTTCCTTTATCAATTTTAAGATAAAAAATGGATTCTACAATATCACTACAATACTCATAAACATAGACACCCAGCTGTCCATGGAATCTTCCTTCTAATTATTACTATAATAATGTGATGATGCAATAAATCAAGTACTTTTGTGCTCTCTGTCTTGCAGACTCTACTGATATGGTATGAGAGTTCCAGCACCTCTTAAATAGCCCTCTAATCTTTTTGTACTTTGAATCACACATGAAAATTTAATTATGTGCAATTCTGCTATCAAAGTTGTCCTAATCTACTACAGCCAAAAATACAATATTGTAAAACAAAAAACCATTAAATTTTACAGGATGGGTATACAGGCATTTTTTTTTTCCCCTGCAATATCTAATCATTATTTTTAACTCATATAGCTAGCTGAGATTCAACAGAAAGCAGCCACATCATGTAGAATCATGCATTTAACAAAAATGCAGAGGTTAAAAATTGTAGCTGATCATGTAAACATCCAACCTAACGAGAATCTGCTGTCACAGAAAACACATTAGCAGGTAATTTAGAATCTGGTCTGTTTTGAAAGCTTCATTTTATGATAGAGTCCACTTTAAGTTCCTCTCTGATAAGAAACCCATGCAATTATCTTAATTGCAAAACATACAGAAAACAATGGCTACAAATGTCCCTATTTTTATTTCAAACCTAACCTCCTCTCCTCAAAAGTGGTATTTTGACCAATGCAGCCACTTTAAGCAAAATATACCAATAAATTGCATTATAAGGTTTTGATAAAGACTTTCATACCCTGATCAAAGCCAATGTGAAGCGTTGCATGAACATGAAATAAGAAAAAGGTTACATAACAAAGATAACTGTGCATGTGCACATTCATACCTTCATATGCATTCTTTAACGTATTAGTATTTGCTGATGTCACAAGACTGATGGCAAAGGCAGGGTTTGTACTGTCACATTCCACGTTCCTACTGCTAGGGAGAAAACACTTTTTTTCCTTATGTTAGGCAAATGTAAGAAAGGGCAGAAACTTAATATTTCTAGGACAAAAAATGGATTTTAATTTTATGTAGTAAGTAGAAGCTGATTAGCATCAGTTTTCTAAGACAAATTGACCATCAGGAAAAAAAACAAAACAAAACACAAAAAAACCCAAAATAAATAATGGTATTCTTAATGTAAATCTCACAAAACTGCTAAATTAATTTCCTCTCCTGACACATGCTCTCAAACTGCAATGGCCAAGCTGTAGCACTGCAGCTGCAGAGTCAACAATCAGCAGAGAGGAGTGAATCCCTCCTTCCTCACACCCCTTCTAATAGTCAAACACCTGCAACAAGAAGAACCAGGAGTAATTGCCAGCTGCATGCAATAACAACTGGCAAAGGCATGGCAATAGCTGACATCATAAAGTTTTACCCTGTGTGTCATAAAACTGTGCTGCTTGCCTCTAGGTATGTTGCTCTCTAACGCAGGAAAATAAGGCTCAGCATGGAAATGATCCCACTGAAGTATCTCTAATAATTCTAGGTTTTTATATCGCACTGTAAGAACTTCGGTGCAATGAGGACATTAAGGTCTGCTCTGCTGTTTATTAAGATTAATATGCAGACTATGGGAGATTCACTTGCCTCTCTCTAGTAATAGACTAGACTAGGACACTTGGTAGAGAATTCCTCTGCAGAGTCACTCTGCACCAAAGATATTTTATACTGAGATACACTAAGAAAAACAGAGAAACTTCATGACAAAACAGAGGACCCGAGGCAGAGAAAGTTCAGCAGAGACAAAAAATGAAGTTACTCATTTGTGCAGTTCAGAAAACTGGCACATATATATAGTGTTAATACTGTGATGTTTTCTTCTTCATAGGAACATAATCCTGTAAGCCTGAATCCATGATAATTAAATAAGAACATGATTTTCACTAGCTTTTTCTTTTTAAGAAGTTGTCCACTAACATTTCATATGGAAAATAATTCTTTTTTCTCAAACCAGTTGTAAGATTCTTGTACCACAGGTGATGATTCAAACTAAAATGCTTTAAACACCCCTAGCTAGTCACCAGGAGCTTTCTATAATATTTTACACTATTGAGAACATTTTTAAGCATGTAATTCCATAATATGAGTGAAAGATTAGGGTAAAATATCCATCTCAAATGCCAGAATTTTTTACATTTCCAATATACTTCAATAATGAATTAAGTTTTTGCTTAATGTCTAAAAGTTTAATTAATTTACTGAAAACAGGCACAACTAACCATTCCTTTAATTAAGAAAATTCATTAAAATCCACCATTATCTTCAAAATTGTTTGAAGTTTAAAATGTTATAATGTTATTTTATAAATCTTACCTTAATAAAGTTTAAGAAAAATGACACAGTATTAACTTTAAAATGACACAGAAGTAATTTCAGGATTTTTTTAATGTAATGAACACAGTATTTTAGCTCTCCTCTTATATTTCCCAAGAGATATCTGGACTCAATACATCCAAGATTAATACCATTAATTAAAAGCAGGCACTATTTACCAGTCACATGTTTGGGCAGATTCTGTTGTTGGTTTGTGGTTTTTTTTTTTCCCAAAGGTTCTTTTTCACATACAGGAAAGGGTAGAGGGGGGATTAAAACTCACTTGCACACCTATACCAAGTAAAAATTAAGCATGTTCGTTTGAATGAATTTGACATCAATTTTAATGAACACATTAAAATTGTTCATGAACACAGGAATGCATTTCACATCCTTCAATTTTCATTAGTAACTCAGATTTCTTACTCCGTAATTTGCTTCTTCCCATTCCCAGATACCTTCATATTCTTCTAAGATGGCAAAGGGACTTAAAACAAAACAAATGAGGATTCCTGTTACGTAGGCATATTAAAAACCTGAGGTTAACTCTATATCACCTACCAGGGGGTCACCATTTGCCAATTTATTGACATGTCAGAGTAGGATGTAGCATTGGCTCTACTGAAGTTGTAGTGTAAACATAAGCAGTTTAAGTTATAACAGAATCTTAAGCCTTTAAACTGTAAGCCTTTTCTAGGCCTATAAACACAAGAGTTTTGTTCACCTAACTACTATGAAGAATCCTGATATCTTCCAGTTACACTTGAGCTGCACAGCTACTGCTCTGTTAATGAGAAATAGAAATGCCTTTGTCCTGAAGCTTGAAAACAGTGGAGGAATCACAAAAACTGGAGAAGCTCTAGTAGTCTACTAAAGTAGTAGTTCTAGTAGTCTACTCTTTAGAACAGTGAGAGCCCTAACATTTCAAGAACATGAGTGAAAAAATGTCATTTTCAGTAACTCTTGAATCCTGGTTTGACATAAAGAGCTTGGGGGTAGTGTGGAAAATACCCTAGTTTAATAGTTTTGGCAATACTATGTTAGAAGGCAAAGAAGGTTTTCTTGTCCAACTTTCAAGTATTTATAGAGACATTCCCATAAGAAATAAGTTCAGAAGTGTGTCAAAAATGCTACTAGTTAAAAGCATCATAACGGAGTATTTTATTATTGAGAAATAGACTTGAAATAACACTGAGCGCCTACCACTTACAGAATGTGAGCTGTTCCATCTGTTAAAGTATAGTGTGAAAAGACAAAAAAAAAATCTCCTTTTGTATGAAAATACTGTTCAATAACACTCCCTCAACTGTACATACAAACCTACTAACATGCTGTTGAAAATATTAAAAAATTACCTGAAAGAGGAGGCAAAAGCAAGATTACAAAGTTAGCTATGAATACTTAATTATATTTAGTGTCAGTACAGTCAAGGGCTATCTACAAATCATAACAGAAATCGCCCCAAGTTTCCAGATGACTCAGCATTAATGTAACAAATTATAATCACTGTAGATGAATGCCCAGCTTTAGTTAGGCATTTGGGAAACATATTCAGCAGTAGAGGAGCCTGAGCTTGTTCATTTATTTAATCAGTCTGATCTAAGAAAGCACTTCTGATGTTGGTATTTATTAGAAAAGCACAGAGGGCAAAAGATGAGCTGCCATTGTGCCAGTGTACGTGAATCAGAACTCTGGCATGTCTCGGATGCAAGGCATGTTTCTTTTCTCTCCATTTTAAGAGGATGCATGTACAGAAAATATATAGAAAAAGCAATATAGATGATGAAAGCCAATCCTCATGGACTGAACAACTACAATGTGAAGAATGACAAAAAGCCCTGGGAATCTTTAGCCTCCAAAATAGATCACAAGATACAGAGCTGATAGCAGTAAACTTAAAGGCACGAACAGCAAAGGAGGAGGATGGCAACTGTTAATTGAGTCCTTCCTTCAATACTAGAATCAGGGGCATTAGATAAAACTACCAAAAAATAAATTCAAACCCAAAGGTGGAATTCTTTGCACACTGGAGAGCTCAGCTGTGCCCTGGCTAGCTAACCAGTATTACTGAATTTTACATAACTTTAAAAAAGTAACTGAGGACAGCATTGGAAGAAGAATACATCAAAAGATAGGAATTTAAATTTCTGAGCTGCTAAACTGAGAGAGATTGTAAGAAAATTCTGGAAAAGCATTTTTATACCTGCTCTTACAAGAGAATACTAGAAACAGGACAGTATGCCAGATCATCTTCAGGCCTGACCTAGTATTTTCTATAATCCTAACAATACTAATAAATTAAATGTACTTAATAACAACTATGAGTTAATTTATTAATGAGATTTATTGTGGCATAAATATTCAATGATCTGAAATCCTGAAATGCTTAAGCATGCAAGAAAGCGTTGAAAACTCATAAACTTAAAGATTAGCGAAATTCTTTGACACAGCAAGTCTGAAATAAGATATTTTTCTATGAGAATCTTTATAATCCAGTGCAATCAGAAGTGCTAGCCTGGAGATTGACAAAAGCATTTGATTACATTTTTTTTTTTCAGTAAAATACACACTTTTAGAAAGTGTAAAGCAAAACCCAACTGCATGGATATGTAAAATTAACAGTATAAACTCATGAAATGAATCAGCCTTTTTATTTTTTTCTCCTCGTAAAGCATAATGCCATTCTTTAAATTTAAATCCATTTAGAGTTCTGTTTCTTTACCAAAAGATCTGTATCTGCATGAGTTCCATAGGTTGCCACGCTATTTTGTTGGATTAATGACAAAACCTCCATGCATGTATAATCAGGGTAACGCGGTAGCACATTTCAGCTTCTTCAGGTCATTTATAATTTATGCAATTTGTTCCCTATTTTTTAATGGCAACATTTTTCATTCAAAGTTGTGCTTCTCTCAGCTGCAAAATGGAGAGTCATTCATTTAATGTATGCAGATGGAAAACAGAAAGAAGGTCAGACAAATTACAGCCTTGTGTTTTTCAAGAAAAGTAGAATTCTACACCCTTCCTGAAGAAAATACTCAGAAATATTGTTCAAAATATTGTTTAGAACTACAGCAAAAGGAGGATTGTGAAAATATTCATCCTATCATTATGTTGAAATAGCTTGAATGCAATTTTCTTAAAAGTATGTGATCGTCCAATGTCCATTCTGCTTAATTAGCACTAATTTTGGTCTGAAAAGGGAGCAGCAAAAATACAAAAAGATACATTCAGTGTAAACAACAACACAAAGCCCAAAAGGCATTAAAGTCCCCAATCTCAAAACTATGTGTACTTCAACATCATTAAATCTATTTTAAGGAAAAATATGATGCTTTAAAGACCTTCTAACTAAAGATTAATAAAATTTTTAAAGGCCCAATTACTTTACTTTTACAAATCTTTTCCTACCTTAGTTTTTAAGCTAGTTCAATATTACTGAAAATAAACAAAATATTAAATGACTTTGGTTTTTATGTTTGCATCTATATAAAATATTTAGACTAATTTTGTGATCAATCTGTATGACATCAAAGAGGTTCAATAACAGATTTTTCTTTTTACTAATTTTTAATAGCTTTATCGGAAGTGTCAACTGTTAAAGAAAATTAGTTGGATACTTACTTGTTACATTAATATGTAAACAGTGTGAAGGAAGGGATATGTGTTTCCCCAAAGCATTTTTAAAAGGGTTTAGTTAACAGTTTTAAACAGAACTTAGATGTTTCCATTTCACCAATATATAATGAAATACAGTTATAGATTTATCCACAAATACAAGTAAAAGACAGACCTTTTTATTTTTTTTAAACTACCATCACAAAATGGTTTGGTTTCGAAGAGACCTTAAAGTTCATTGCGTTCCAACCCCCCTGCCATGGGCAGGGACACCTTCCACTAGCCCAGGTTGCTCAAAGCCCCGTCCAGCCTGGCCTGGAACACTGCCAGGGAGGGGGCAGCCACAGCTGCTCTGGGCAACCTGTGCCAGTGTCTCACCACCCTCACAGGAAATAATTCCTTCCTTATAGCTAATCTAAATCTACACTCTTGCAGTTGAAAACCATTAACCCTTGGCTTTATCACTACCCTCCCTGATAAAAGAGTCCTCCCCATCTTTCCTGTAATCCCCTTTCAGTACTGGAAGGCCCCTATAAGGTCTCCCCGGAGCCTTCTCTTCTCCAGGCTGAACAACCCCAACTCTCTCAGCCTGTCCTTGTAAGGGGGTTCTCCAGCTCCCTGATCATCTTTATGGCCTCCTCTGGACTCGCTCCAACAGGCCCATGTCTGTCTTGTGCTGGGGGCCCCAGAGCTGGTCACAGCAGGTGGGGTCTCATGAGAACAGAGTAGAGGAGGAGAATCCCCTCCCTCGACCTGCTTGTCACACTGCTCTTGATGCAGCTCAGGACATGTTTGACTTTCTGGGCTGTGAGTGCACGCTACTGTCTCATAGTCAGTTTTCCATCCACTACTATGCCAATTCCTTCTCCTCAGGGCTGCTCTCAATCCACTCCTTGCCCAGCCTGTATTTGTGCTTGGGGTTGCCCTGACCCATGGGCAGGACCTTGCACTTGGCCTTGTTGAACTTCATGTGGTTAGACTAAATAGAGCACAACTTTTCAGTGTTGAAAAGCGAATTGTGTAAATCTTTCTGTTTGACTTCCTATTCAGTGGAACACACAAAGTATTACAGGGCAAATCTCTGTCATCATTTAGAACCAAGTTCCTCAGACACCTTGCAGCGAGTATTGGTACTAATATAGTTTCATTATCTGTTTGCAGTGGATCAGCTTTAAGAAATCTATTGGTTCAATAATATTTAATGACCTTCTGAAAGACAAAAACATGCCTTCAGTTTAAAAGTTCCTTGCTTTTTTTGGTATATCCCATTCAATTCCAGGGAGATGAAGAAACAAAGGCAAAAAATAATTACCATGAAAGAAATGTCTTCATTAGACAAATGAAATTTCTGCACTCTATTTTTAGAACAGAGTGTATTCTTAAATTTGCAAAGTCTAAGAAACTGTATCTCTACTAAACTGAAATAGTATCTCTACTAAATCTATACTGTAAAAAACATTAAGTGGTAAAGGGAGCTAAAAAGACAATAGAATTTATGTTTCTATTTGCATAGCGCTATTGAGCAAAACTCCTTCTGTAAAAATCTTGGATATCACCCTTTTCATTTTCACTGGTTGTTTTTAATATTCATGACTTGCAATGTTTTTGGACAACAGCATTTCACTAGCGATTAATCCAATGGTAAAGTAACTTTAAATTTGAAAGTTAAGTTTCTGGGCTTAACAGGATGCTGCTAAGCTGAAAGTCAACAACATTTTCGTAGTGAGAAAATACCTTTCACTAATTCGTCACCATACCTTTAAAACTATATGATTTCCTGAAAAAGTTCAATTCAATTGAATTTACTGATTCAGATGAACAGAACCAGAAGAAAAACATCAACAATGTTCAAGAATTTCTAGGATTAATTAACTCAACAGGCAGAAGGCCTCTGGAGGACTATTCAGAAAAAGGCCAAGACCCTGTAACACTGTGATTTAGTACTCACTAAAAATGTATGGGGAGTGAATCAGATTCTGTTTCTGCCTACTTCAGAGTAACAGCTTAAAACAAAATTATCTGTATCTCAGGTGAGTGTAGTTGTACTAATCACCGTTACCTGTGGTGTTCAGTCATATGCTGCAATGACAAGTTTCTAAGTAGTCCTCCTGTTGCATTTTATGAAAACTCTTCGTATCAGACTTCATATTCAGTAAGTTTAGCCACTAGACTAAACATTTATTTCTCTCCTTCTGTCCAATGAGTATATGAGTCATAACCACCAGAAGCTGAAGAATGCCTCAGGAAACACCTGTCCTTTCAACATTTTGTAGATGTTTCCAGGGAATACTGTCACATACAGAATTTTGTTTTCTGTTGTTCTGTTAAAAATTTCATGATGTTATGTTACTTTTCAGAATAAGGCAAGACTATTCCATTTAAATGTAATCTTGCTTTCCATGATCTCTTATTCATGAATGGGGTGAGATATTGTTATTCTTTATTACCTTACTATGTATTTGGAGAATCTGGTATGAAACAGGCTTTTTCCCTTTTGAAATACGTATAACTGTGGGATATAAGACGAGTCCTTGAGCGAACTGAATGTTTATGCTGAAATGCCTGTATCTGAAGGAAACCTGGTTTTCCAGTTCTCCAAATTCAAAGAATCAGTAGAGTCATTAACACCGCTATCGGTCAGCAAGCAGATAACGTATTCTGCAAAAAAGCTCATCTCTTGCAGAGTATAATGCATGTGTTCTGGACTAGAAGATAGAAAATATGTAGTAGACTGATGGAGTGAATGTCAGAATTCATTTGCTTCACCATACACAGAACTGTTGAACTATCAGAAGGAGTAATTCTGAAGTCGAACCTCTAATGGACCCTGTACCACAGGGGCAGCTGGACTAGTAACATTGTGCCAAAGAAATCTGGAAAACTATGAAACTGAGCTCTCAGAACCTTCCTCTTCAGAGGAGAAAAGTAGATTGAAAGGAACAAAACCAAAAGGCAGATATAGACATCAGTGGTGTCGAAGAGGGGAGCTGGGAGCTCTTCCTCCTACAGAAGAGAAGTTTCTGTGATTTCTTGAAATGGCAAAATATCTTTAATTCAGCAAGTAACTGAGCATGCAAAGAGACTAAGAAGATTGATCTGACTGATGTTTGGATCTGCTGACTGAGATCAATGGTTGATTAAATATTCACAATGTTATTTGTAGGTTGCATTGAGCATCTTAACAGTAAGATCAATTCATTAACTATATTAATGAGGCTACACAATTATTAACAGAATAAATACAGTTCATTTGAGAAGATAGTTAAGTTAACCCTTTATGGCAGCAGTTAAGAGAGTGGGGATTTGGTTGGGGTTTTTTTTATACTCTTCCCATTTATAACCTGTTAGTTCCTGCAATTTAGTTTTACATATAAAAGTATGTTATTTTGAAAGTAGAACATGACTAGACCTTTAAATTACAAAATAACATCCAACTGTCCATGTACAGTATTTTCTAAATGTTTGGCAATCTCTTTTGTAGGAAGCATGCCTTCTTACCCTATTTTGTTAGGCCTCTCAACTACATTTCCACTTACAAAATATACTGATATTTTGTGAATTTTTGAAAGGCTTATCACGATTTTGGCTTTCCTACTCTTTGTGTATCTTCAGAGAATTCACATGAGCATTAAACACATTGTTTGAGTTCATTGTGTATCAAACTATATGCCCAATGGATATTTGAAACTTAGGTCACCTCACTGAAAACAGTCCCAAGGGGCCTTAAGACAGCTGTAAAACACCATAAAACACCATTTCTAGCAGAAGGAAAGAGTCTGACATAAGGACTGCAAGGGATATCATTGCACAAGGTTATCCTAGTAGGTACCAATATTTTTCATTGCCATTTACAACAGAAGAAGAAACACAAAGTAGCCATTTTGGAAAGATAAAGACATTTCACTCTTGATGCATCCCATATTTTTTTTCCAGTCGACCAATATTTTTAACTATTATTCTAATAGTCATTTTCAAATTCAAAGCCCCCAGATTTTCTGGGTTTTTATATTATTGCTATGCTAATAAACACAGACAAGTACCATAGAAATTATTCTTTAGACTAAGTCAGATAATGAGTATACCAAATGTATGATTCAAAGAAGGATAGAGCTAGTTAGCTAATACAGTGATGAGACCTCACATTCATCTGCAAGGACTGGCTTTCACTAGTTTCTACTATTAACAGTAGGGCAGTTTCAAAACAAAATCCCATGCAATTTTATAATTTTGAGACTTTGTCCCTAATTAATTTCAAGTTAACCCACCAAAGTAATACTATTATATTTATAAAGTCAACCATTGATTGTATTCATATTTATAAAACAATATACTTAAATGAGTTTCCATCATGTGAGTTCATATATAAGATAGAGGAGTGAAATTATTTGATTACTAGTATTGCTCATCTAAGTGGTAAACTCTTCCAATGGTGGGTAATACATTTTTCAGTCTATACAATTTCTATTCTGATTTTCTGTCTTTCTCTGTGTGTGTGTGTGTGTATGTATTTAAAAAAATGGACAAAACTGATTTTTTGGGGGTGCAGAGGTAAAAATTTATGATCTTTCTGACATTCATACTCCGGGCTAATTAAAGTGGAAATTTGAACGTAGATTGTTAAACTGTGGAGTTAAACATGATGTAACAAAACAAACAGTTATTTCTTTCTCATTAGTGTAGTGTAAAAGTTTCATGAAAACAGGGCAATGAATCAGAGTTCCTTCCACATCAGTTCTTTGGTTTTTCTTTACTTGCCATTTTTATGAGGAAGGGAAAAGGAGGAAGAGGATGCTCAGAAGTTCATTATTATAGTTAAATTACTAATACATTTTATCTTTAATAGGTAACCATAATTCTAGACTTTAATATACTACAGGTAACTATCATATTTTGAATAAAGGTGAAGAAAAATGGAAATGACAAAGGATTTGCTTCTTTTAAGAGTACAATCTCTACTTTGGAAACATAAATGTTAGAAAAGCATAGCTAAAGCATAAAATGAAACAAATAATTAAAATAATTCTAATTTTTTTTTTTTTTTTTTTTACTATGAAAGTTCATCTGTAAGCATCATTATATGAAACTGTAGGCTTTTTCCCCTGCTTCTTGGTAAACTTACAGAGGATTTATTTTAAGACATAAATTGGTTGAGACTTTTCTTATTGTAGACTTATTTGTTCAGCACTGATCTTCAGAGAACGTGTGGTACTTTTTTAATATATGCTCTTAAGAAGCAATTTCTAAAAGCAAAATTCTATCTTACCAAAACCAGTACCACATTATCTAGAGATTAAAAAGTTTTGTGACATTCTGGTGTGACACAGCTCGTCAATATAGGCATTCATAAGAGTGCCCTTACAGGTCCATTAAGTGTCTCAACAGGAAAGATTTCAATGCAAGCTTGTCTTATATTCACTATCATGCCTAAAGAATGAAAAATATACATACATCATCATAATTCCTTGCATCTGTTGTCAGTTCACTAACGAGGAGTTATGACAGACAGGTATCAGTTCTTGTGTTGCCATGTTTTCGTCTCTTATCTTGCTAAGTGTTATAGTTTAGATAGGGAATATCCTTGTTTTGTTTTAGCTCCAGAAAATACGAGTTAGTAACACAGAGGACTAAGTCACTTTATTCTCTCAGAAAATTAGTCAGAAGTGTGAGTGACTTTTTGTTTTGTTTAGTCAGATGTCTATTTCATTTGGTTTTTGTTTTATTAACTAATTATGATTAAATCAAGGGACCATTTGTGTAAATAACACAAAGTTTCTGGGGGTAGTGACGTTTCTAAACACATCATAACCTAAATTTCTTTAAATATTTACTACAAGTTCCTAGTTACCTACTAGTGGTATAGTTTTACTATTTGTCTTACTTTGTAGCTAGTTCTTTTCCTTTTCTATTCTCCCCAAGAAAACGTTACAATTTCAAATCAATACCTTTTGGAGTCAGTCAGTCATCGCACCTCGGCAAATGACAGTTTAGGACGTCATATAAGCTTTACTGACACATTTCCTGGGCTACAGCATTGGTTTAGGATGAGACTGCTAATTCAGCTCATAGTGTCACTTAACTAATGCCTTGGGCCCCAGCCAAAAATCAGGGTCTACAACTTGTGAAGTTCTTTTCAAAAAGCAGTTTTTCTATCACAGACTGATTTTATGTACATAAACTTGATACAGAGAAGATTCAATTATTCAATTATCTTTTACAGAGTGAATGCCTTTTTTGATCTAACATAGTTGTCAGGGCTTTTTAGTAGGTCATGGAATTTGACATAATTCACCATTTCCAACTTCACTGCAAGTATTTCCCCCTGAAAATCTGTACTTTCAGAAAAAAGTCTTAAATTTTGCTTTAGCAGTTGTCATCATTACAGCTGTTTTTCTTGTGTGTCCTGAGTTAAACACATTTTTATTTTTATTGATAGATTTATAAATATACAATGCTTACAAAATAAGAATATCTGTCAACTACCTGATTTAACGCATCATACTTTCATTTTGCATTATATTCAACTAAAGTTTAAATTAAGAAATGATCAGGCAGCCTGCATCACATATTCATAGAGTCAGAAAAAATTTGACACCAACATGTTTATGTTTAAAAAAAAAAAGAATGCATTAATTTCACCCAGAACTCAGGCAATTATTTAAAGACAACACAAGAGCCAAAAATTGATGAACCCTACACTTAGATTTGGAGATTATTTATCATATTATTTACCTTGCAATGCTAGGCCTCTTAATATCAGTATACTTAGATCACTGCTTACATATAAGCACAGAATAGTCTCAGTGGCTTTCAGGGGATTAGTCGCAATGTCTGAAATTAAATACCTGATTGTGTCTTTGCAAAAAGCTTATATTATCCCATCCTATCTTCTCCCAGCTTCTGAAATAATCAGTAACTAACAAGCAATCTGTGACTTGCTGTATCTGTATAATGATGTAGATCTGGCTGGAGGATCCAAGATTTGCTACTTCTATTACATGTAAAAATTGGAGAGTACATCTTCCTTTCACCGTTTAATAATGCTCATCTTTAGTATTTATAAAGGCTTTTTTCAAACTGCTTTTCTAAAAATGTGATTCTTTTGTCAAGCACTGCATTTCAGAATCATTTCCAGGTTCAAATACAGAGCGGGAAATATTTACCTGCATGTTTAGATTTAGGTCCTCTTTGAATTTGTCTGGCTTTCTTAAGCGTACTTTGAAAGTTTAGAAATATATATTAATTTTAAACCATATATCTTTAAATACTGTATAATAAGCTATAGACAAAAATTACTATTTAAAATTTAAAATAATATTTTAAAACCTTTCTTAAAATTTACAACTTTTACCCTCATAAATCTTCTAATATACACTGAAGAGCAAGACTTATGATTTCCCTATTATCCTTAGTCTTTGACTCATTATATGAACCTTGGGTATCATTTGCATTTCCTTGTCTTTACCATAATCTAGGGACATACTAAAACTTGAAATGACACAAAATAAATCAATATATATTTCTAAATATTTTATTATGCAGTTATTACACAATTTTGTATCAAGTTAATTACATATAAGAAAGTTGGAATGCAAATCATTATTTAGTTTCCCAATGATAGAGAAAAAACCTGAACTGGCTTGTTACACTAACTAGAAGCAGAATACATGAAATAAAAATTATACTCTTTTCTTCCTAAAATGTACTTTAAGAATGAATCATAAGTCCAGTAGGGGAAAAAAAATCTCATATTAATTGACCTATATTACATTTTTATAGATGGAGCCCCAACCCACTACTTCCCCTAGCATGAAGGCAATTTATTTAAGGCAATTCATTATCTTTACCATCTAAACTAAATCCCTGTTTTATTTTATTAAAAAAAAAAAAAAGAAGAGAAAACATTACTCAAGGACTCATAAGACCACTTCACTGTAGAAACAATACATTTGATAATATATATGGCATTATTCCAACAAAGTTTAGTCCTGATGCTACAAATGCTAAATACCATGTGAATTTTATTTATTTCAATGAAACCACCCACATAAATTAACAAGAACGTTTTGGTGTTTACACTGCTTTGAGTCTGCATTTGTATTAACAATTTGCTGTGTCAGCCACTTCAGAATCTTTGTTTCTGAGGAAAAGCAGAAGGATAAGTGGCCCCCTCTCCCCACAATGCCTGAACCAATTTTGTATTGATAGTGCAAGAGATTTACCCCAATACATGACAAATATGAAAATGTCTAATGTAAAGAGATCTCCATTTCTGTCAATTTAGCATATAACCTAAGTGGAACAGAATGAAAATTAAACATCAGAAAAATAAAAATCACCAATATATTTTAAGACAGGCATACTGTGAAGCTGTCAAATGAATTATGTTAATTACAGACCGTCTCTAATTTTCAGAGCAGAGATTTCTCATACATACTTCTTATATATACACTTTGCTCAGTAACATCAAAGGGCAACCATAGAGCTAAACTATAAAAAATATTTCAGATGAGAGTAAAATTGTGATACAGTGTGAAATTTAACTATATTTCTATTAGTGTGAGCGAAGCACAATGGTTGTTTAGGGCACTGAACTGGTTTCAGGGTTGCTCTATATTTCTTTTCTTCCCTAACTTCCTCTTCTCTTTTCCTGTCGCTGTATTGCAGAACTGTGGCCTTGAGTCATCTGAAATGAACTTCCGTTTGCATGCAGAGCGACAATATTATGCCAGGGACTGGATTTAGCCCCATTCCTTCAAGTTTTCAGTTAGGGTTAGCTTCAGGACTATGCCTAATGCCCAAATATCTAAAAAGCAAATCAATACCTATTTCTGACTCATTTGTTAGGCAATTAGCAGTAAGTGCTGAAGCAACACACAGAAGATATTAATTAAAAAAAAAAAAAGTAAATAAATATGTAAATTTCTGAACAGAGAGAAAGCAAGCACAGAGGGGCAAGGCCAGCAGCCACAGAGGTTGTGCTGCACACGCCTTCTGTGATAAAGGAGGCTGGGATCCAGCTGCCTGCCAGGGAAGGCTGCTCAGCCAGCCCTGTGTCCCACTTGGGCTGTTCCTCCTCCTTCTCCTTACCCCAGATCCACTGAGCAGGGGGGGCAGTGAGCACAGAGGGTGGCAGACATCACAAATACTCATCTGTTTTAGGTAATTCCGTGCTTGTGTAATGGCAGCTGTCATAAGCATGATGCTTGTGGGACAGCATAAGAGCTAAATATAATCTTATATATTATATATTATAATTTTATATTCAAGAAACAATCAACCCTGAAACATCTGTTAGTAGCTTACTAACACCCACCCTGTCATGCTCATTAGTGCAACAAGAAAAAATACTGTATCAAAACCAAAGCTATCTGCATAAATACATGTTTGGCTCTATCACTAAAAATTATAGAGTAAAAAAACACATCTTCTTTCGCATCCTTCAGCACCCTGGCAGATTAAAAGCATGTCTGAAATTCACTTGAAGCTGCATTAACACAGCAGACACCCGACAGCAGAAGGGAGGAGGGCCCTTCCAGCACAGCACACCACATCCTCAAGCACTGACGGTCAGTAGGGAAGCACTATGTCAGTAGAGATGCCCTGATTTATACCAAGCGGAGATTTGACTCAACATGTATTGAGAGAATTAGCCAGCCTGCTCCCCATCTTTGGTAAACTAAGATAATAACTCTTGGTTCATATCAACAAATGCTTTTCTTAGTATGACTCTCTAAGTTCTTTTACAATGGAATTTCCTTTGCTTCTGCTATGGGAAATTTCCTTTGACCTATAAAAAAGTGCATTGGCCTCTTAGACTAAGTATTCTTGTTCTTAATAGGAAACATCAACTGCATCACACAACAACTGAAAGGCATTTGCTCCTGTGTACATAATCCTATTGGTTCAGTTGACTGGAGGGGTAATAGATTTTTTAATGTTTCTTTCCCCTAGTATCTAACCACTATAGTAGCTCACAAGAAAACAACTCAATTTGAAAATAAGTAGAGCATAATAATTCCAAAAATTCTGCTTTCCTTTAGCTCTATCTTTTCACTACATAGCAATACCTACAATATTAAATTCATTTTTACCCCACTTTTTAAAGCAAAAGAAAGCAAGCAAGCAAATTCCCAGAAACTCTCTCTAATGTGATGAAATCCACATGCAAACTGTGGAATCCATACAATTACATTCAGAATTTTCTAAAGGCCTCCTTGGCAGGTTCTTCCTGTTCCTCAGCTCTAATACATTTGTCTATAGCCTTATCAATAGATTAAAAGAGTATTTTGGGTGGGGAGAAGCTTTTGCGCTTTAATGTAACATAAACATGCCATATAATATTTCTTTCCTACACACAATTTTGGAACCTTCCCCTCAGAACAGAGCCAAGCCCACAGAGCAACTATGCTGGCATGTCTACAGTACATCTATGTCTTGGTGTAAAGTGGGAAGAAGAGAGCTTGAGTTTCCTCCAGTGGTTCCCAGTTTAAAGACCACAGGCTGACTTTTTGTCTTTATTGGAAATGAAGCCTGCGCTGGCTGCAAACCGCCCTTGGAATCCATCAGCATGCACTGAGTGCTAGCTACTGGAGGACCCTGCATCTACATACTTTCACCCTTTTTCCACCTGAAAGAAACATGCCTCAAATGCAGTCAGTGTGCTCAGCTGAGGGCTGCAAGGCTCCAAGGTCAGATACGAAGGAAATCTGCACCCTTCAGCAACACAAACTGCTAATGTAGACACACTCCATGCACCAGTGAATGGATTAAAGTCTAATATATTATGATGCTAAAAAGCCTAGAGGAGAAGTGCTAATAGAAGATCAGTCCTACAAATGTTCAATAGCTTATTGGATAATAATAAGATAACACTTAATATTTCTTTACTATTAGCTGTGCACATTCAAACATAAAGTACAAAATATTTTTAAGTGAAAAATTACATTGTAAATAACAGCATTCCATGTTTACTAGTAAGGACCTTAGCTAATCAGCTGTTATTCTCTGCATAGTAGTTTGATAAATGTGAGCACATTCAGGCTACCATCAGCCAGAGCTGCAACTCCACCACAGTTGAGACACATCTCAAGAAGCTCAGTAACATTCTGTCCTTACAGGCTAGAAAGGAGCAATCCTTAATACCTCACTGTATAGCTCTGCCTCATGTATTTATGGATAAATAATGTCCTTGTCATTAAATCTGCTTCACTCTGCTCTTGAGGGAATATACACGAAAGGTAGAAAGCAATGTCACTCTGTACTCTGGAAGTGCTTCGAAAAAGATCAAGGTTTTGTTCAATTACTACCTCCTCTCAACCATTCAGAGCACATCAACATGAAAAGGGGGGAGCGAGATTTTGCAACCTACTGATCCTTTTTCCTTACTGATTGCCACTAGGTGGCAGAGCCCATAAAGGAGAGTAAATCAGGGTGCTATTATACCTTATATTTTGGAACTTGCTATAGATGCATCTATGTGCTAATTAGTAAATGACCAAACAAACAAAGATTTTCCCTCATAGAAATCCTTATTGTTTATTTGATCAGTGTACGTTAATTTAAATTATTTACCTGTTCGCTGAACACTAGCATATATGCTGAAATAGATATAATAAAAAATAATAGGGTCTTCACAATCAGATCTCACTACAGTGGAGGCTTCTTGAATCTTTGATGAGAAGTGTAGAGAGAAAACTGCATGCGTGTGAGAACAGCCCAATCCTGCTGCATTATTTACCAATACTTTTTTTTTATATTAGCATCAACGCAAAACCGGCTGAACAATGAGGTTATACAGAAGCTATGCTGGAAAACAGTGCAGGCCTTCAATGTCACAGGTAACACTATATGTTTTTTAATCAAATTTTATTAGACATCATCCACCTTATTTTAGCAAACTTTTTTGCTAAAAGAAAGAATTAAAAAAGAATTAGATAATTTTAACAACTGCTTACTAGAGCAACGGATAACAAAATCTGAATGAGATTTCATTTCAACCAGAGGAAGTCTAGTTCTGCGTGTCTGTGTTCTAATGAGGTCACAATGTGCTGAGACACCCAAAAAATCTGGAAGAATTACTGAACAGTAAATGCTTCCCTACATTCTCCTCTTTCACTTACTGCAATGCATTTAGGTCACATTTTCGTGGTGTATATTCTCAACCAGAGATATAGGACAGGGGTTCAAAAGAAACTGTGTTCATTTAAATCATTCTGCAGTCATCTCTCCTTGCATTCTATAATGGCAAAGGTCCATTGGTAAGTGTGTGTAGCTGTATTTCCAGTGAATTACTTGACCCTCTTCACTACACATTATTCTCTACCCACACATTTTTCAAAGCATTAAATCCCTTTGTACCAACGCAAACTTCAAGTTATACCTGTTCAGCATTTAAACTTTAAAAAGTGCAATGTGAACACCTGTTTAAGTTGATAGCCATCTGCTTTACAGAGAAATCAAAACCTTAATAACATGGAATTAACAGATGGAAAGCAAGGCCTAGATTCTGAACAGGTTACTGAATGCTTCGAGTTAACATAAAAAGTGGTACTTTTAATGAATCGTTCACTTTCTCCATTATTTTCAAAGGCAATTGAAGATCTTTCAGGATTTGGCCCATACTAAATAGATGCTTAACTATCGAGAATTCTACCTGAAGTAGGCAATTCCAGGTTGTTCCCTGAAGACAAAGTCTAAAACTGATCACACAAAGATTTTATCAGAGGCTCAAAACTGGCCGGGTTGGGGTGTGGGGGTGTCAAACAGCCACCTAGTGTTAAACAGCCTAGTATGTCCGTATGTGGCAACTGTATTTCCAGAAGAAATATCTTCAAATCTGTCAGCAACATAAAAAATACTACAGGGAGATTTCTTTACTGTAATAAAAATTGAGATCTTGCAAAAACCTTTAGTGTTTTCTTCTATATTTATCACTGCTTCCATAGCATGAAGTCCTCGATGCTAAAAGAAGAGTTTTAATTATCAGGACTGAAGCTATGTGTGATGGGCACAGAAGAAGCCCAAGACTGACGTGAGTAGCCTATACACAGTATGGGTCTAGAGCAAGAGGCATATAGCCAGTTCCACTAGACCCACAGGGCATCTCTTCCTCAGTGCGACAGCTGAGAGACTGACTGTGCCCTCACATTCATACAGCTGAAGTCCAACAAACCAGTTCATTTTTTCCTGTTCTCACAGAGTGAATTAGAGTGCCTTCATAAAAGTTGCTTTTAGAAAGGGATTTGGGCAAAGTATTGATTTGCCTTTTCTGAATGCCTGCATAAATGCTAAAAAAATTGGATCAGCTGAATAGGTAGAAATCAAGGCAAACTTGACTACTATCCTAAAACTGTGTTCACAGCAGTAAGAGCAATGAAAGAGATTCTACAGAAAATATTTCAAATTCTTTTCTATCAGAAGAATGGAAATATAATTTCTTCTGTTAAGCTAGATCTACTTAAATAAACACATTTCTAGTTTGTTGAACCGAAGCAAAGGATTTTCTTTCCAAAATACTGTGAACCTCAAACTGCTTATACTCCAGGACTAAATCACCATTTGGGCGCTTGACTGCCTACTATTGTCATCTAGCTTCCTTTGTCCAGCTAAACCTCCAAATTCTGTGTAACACAACGAAAGAGCAGCTATCAACCCAGAAAAATGTGACATAAAAAAGAATAGGAATGTGATGAATCTAAAAACTACTCTCAAATACACTTTAATCAAATTGATTTTTTTCTATTTAAAAAACCTCCACCAAAAAGACTTTCCTTGCCTTAACAGTGTTTTCACTTACAAAAAATGTCGGTAATTAGTCCATTCTAAAATAATTTGCAGCTTTTCACTGTCAAATATATTTCTAAATTATCCGTTTCATTTTTGTTAATTTACATGCCTGCTGAATTTCACTGCATCCTAATCTGTTGGGTTTGTGGTCTACACTTAGCCATTAACACCATTTAACAGTTGTTAAATAGTATAATAGCCTGTTGTTATCCTGATGTAGATTCAATTCCAGTGTTAATTGCTCTCAATGTGCTGCTCATAAAACCATCCCATGCTATATTCTGTATGCTTTACTTGGAAGAAAGTTTAAGTGAAATGGACTGTATTGTACCTGAGTAGAAAAATTCAATTTAATGAAAAAAGTTATATACTTTGGAGAGTTATGAACTGAATATTGATGTGGTCCCATTTTGAAACTTGGGAAGAATTACAAGGCAGATTTGGGGTGACTTGAGAGCAGGAGCTTACCTTCAAGCCAGCAATAAAATTGCCCATCCGTTTTTCAGGAGGTGAGCATACCCTCATTCCTACAATATTTCAAGAAGTGAACAGTTTGAACTAGAAATATGTCTAATCTTGTATTTATTAATTTTTATTATTTGGAAGTCTGTAAGGATCAGCAATTTGTTTCACTATTGCCGGGTAGAAGGGTAATGGGGTCTTCAGGTGGGTTAGTGCCTCCTGCTATAGTCCAACACCAATTCTCTACCACAATAAGTAGCAGCTGCACTAGTGATTCAATAGCAAAACTACTAAAAGGAAGAGCAGAGCTACCATGTGAACAGCAGACTTCTTTTTTTCAGGCTAGATAGCTGGACAATTGCTCCTGTTCTCTGAGTTTTCAGTAATACATGGGAATTAACAGTCCTCTGTTAAAGTTCTGGTTTTTGGTTTTGTGGGTTTTTTGTTTGTTTGGGGGGGGGGGGGGGTGTTGGTTTTGTGTTGGTTTTTTTCCTTTTTTTTTTTTTTTTTTTCCTTTTAGGAAACAAACTTTCTCCTCATCCTTCACAGTCTTTAGGGGAAATTACTGCTGCCACCACGCTTCCCACTTCTGCCATCAGTTTTGATGCAGTAGGCTAGAAAAGATGCAGTATGTGCCTGTAAGATTGAAAGCACTGATGGTCTCTTGAGACATAGATCTTCCAACCCAGTTACCCTCACCCCCAGCCCTCTCCTCCACACGCTGTGTCATTCCCTCAAGAAGCCAGTATTGGCTCTGAAATTTTACATGTTTCTGTAGAATCACACTCTTCAACAATGAGACTACAAGTAGGGATATAAAATGAATGGTCGCAACACCGATTTTTAAGGCAAATGAGTTCTTAAAATTTCAGAGAAAGATTAATAACTTTAGGTATGTGTATGTAGCTATAATTACTCTTGCAGTAATGCAACATGCAGAATTTTAAGTATGCAACGCTCACATCTGTGCAATTCCTGTCAATTTTCTGGTCCTTATTCAGGAATCAGATGGAATCACAGCAGAACTATCTATTAAAAACATCTACCTTGATGAAATACAGAGTTTGGGAAATATTCCTTTTTTATACAGAAAAAAAAACATCGGAATGTTGATTATATGCATAAAAAATAGCTATACTAAGAAATATACCAATGTACTTTCCAAAATTACTTTCTTTTAAAAAAAGCCACCCCTACCTTCTAGCATACCTTTGCCAACTTAAGAACATATGCACAATCAAGAATAAAAAACAGAAAAAGAAACATATTTCCACATACAAAATATTCAAGTAATTTCTCAACTACTATAAAAAAGGGGGTAAGATCTTTACTTTCCCCACCCATACATGCCTGGCCATGCTTTTATTTTCTACAAGGAATAGAGTATTCAAGCTTTAAGGACGAGGTCCTGAACTCTACAATAAAATGCTGAAAGACATTAAGACATAAAAATTCCTGCAAAAATAAGAACTAACCAGCAAGACATTTCTCAAATTTATGGGATAAATACTTAATGAAAACTACTTCTATTGCTTATTTATTAATTATTCCCATCACTTTAAATAAACAACTAAGTTACTGGACTAGAACAAGAAAAATCAGACCACATAGAGACAATATGATGAGAACTTTCATTTATTTCAAAGTTTATTCTACTTGAGAAAGAATAAAAATAGATTTGAAAAGCCTCACTAAAAGCAACAGCAACCACCAGAAGAAATGAGGTGTTCTCTGTCAGAAGCAAACTACTGTCAGACTTATAGGAGACCGCTCTCCTCCACTCTGATAGAATTCAAAGAATAGATGGAAAATCAGAAATTGCACAACTGTTGTAAAGAAAAACATGTCATATACACTGAGTGATATTAATAGTTCTAAATTTTAACACTGTCCACTGCATCCCCCTATTACTAAAAGACAATGTAAAGAATTATCACTTTATTATCCAGTATTTCTTCTCCTTCTGAAACAAGAGTAAAATCTTAGAACTACCAATTCAAATATAAGTCCAGTACTCTAATTGTAATAACATGCTATAAAAAGCTGTAGCAGGGAACAGTAAAGAAGAGATTTGTCTGGAATATCTCATCAGTTCTATTTTTTCAGTGCAAACCCGAGTTTTCAATTAAACTAAAAATCTGTTTAAAACATCTGGACATCTGTATTTCAGGTAAAATGCAATCTTTAAAAATAAAATTAATTTCAAAAATATTTAGAGGACAATAATCCAACTTTTTTGAGGATCCTTTTATTTTGAAAAAAATAATTCAACTTTTGTAAATAAATGCATTTATATGTGTGCCATGCCATTCTTATATATAAAAAAAAAAAACATAAACCACTTTTGCATACCAAAGGGAGCCTACAATAATTCTACAATAGAATCCATTTAAGTCTTCTGCAGCATATACATGTGTAGAAAATTTAAAAAATAAGATGGAATGCTGGGCTGCTGCCATCTATAATTTTCAGTAATATACATATGCTACTAAAATTATGATCATCTGTAAGTATCTTCCAAATAGATACATTTACAGTACCAATAGAAAGAATCTTCGTAAATAAATGTTTAGCCTCATATTAAACACATATCACTCAAAATATCAGCATACTGATTTTAAGTAATTTACAGCTCTAGATAATTGTGACTCTAGATTCCCAGTTGCCAATAATATCCCAGTCAGTAATGCATTTTAAAATTCTTGTATAACCAAACAACTTTTTTTTTTTTTTAGCTCCATTTCTAGCCATTAAACTAACCAAAAAAATCCACATATCTTTTTTTACTGCTCCATATTGCAGGAAGAAAAGAGACTTCATTACTTTCCAAACTGGTATGTCAATATTTATTTTAAAGAAGTTTACAGTTGTCAAGAGAGTCCTTGAAGAGGTGTCCAGAACTCAGAAATTGGAAACCTTATTGCTCAGTGAATCTCTTGTTAGTCATATCTTGGATTCCTGCAGAAATTCCAGTTTCATTAGGATAGCCCAGCAATGAGATAGGATGTTGTGATGAGATAATGGTCTCTTACACACAGACATACTGAATGGAAGCAGAAGCAATGTTTGAAAGGGAAATTATTTCTAATTATCCTGTGACAGGCTTTTTCACTAATGATTTGCTGTCTGTTATCCAAAAGCGACTACAAAAAAACCCCCAAACCACTAACAATATGACAATAGTATCTTCTCTAGCCTTATATATCATTAAAAATGTAGCAAAGCATAGGAAATACTTTTTTTTTTTTTTTTTTTTGTCATATTGATATCCTAGTAACATCAGTATATTCAGGAAAGCAGCAACTAGACTGTTGATACACATGAGGTTCACAAGGTTTAAAAAAATATTACATAGCTTTAAATCATCAGCTTTTAACTGGTGAGGTGAAATTCTCATTCCCACTGAGAATCACGCAATATCCTGTGTGCATAAAGATCTTGCTTTGAGATCACACCTGCAGACCTGTCCACTCAACCTGGTAAGAGAATATATCCCTTCTGGCTGGACACTGCCACTTCCCCATGTGGAATGATGTTCTGAAACGTTCCTATATCCTTTGAAAATCCCAGCTGCTGGGTGTCCAGAAACCTAGCCACTGTAGGCTCACAAATGATTCTGTGTCTAAAGACTGAACTTGCCGTGTCTCAGATGTGTTTAAGCCACAGTGTATGCAATGCAGGGTCAACCTGCACATATGCAGTATGTCCCTCTGGAGAAGCACTGGTCCTGCAGCTTTTGCAATTGCTGGTGCCCATGCAAGTGCATTTGAGAGCATATGAAGTGCTAGCTACAAATTCAAAGTCCTCAGGTACTCTTGCAAGCAATGTAACTGAATATGAAGTTATACAGTATTTCTGGTCTGCCAGTTGTAAGAGCATTAAAGAATATCCTAGTGCCACTATGCAGACATACAGTTTCACATGTCCGCTGTTGCAATGACATTTTAAACTTAATGTCAACAGTGTTAATTTAGGCTTTCCTGTACAATGTTTCTTACGACCCAGACTGGGAGCCCGGAGAGTTGTAAAGGTTCTGAGATCCCCTCAGGTTAAATTAAGGTGAAACAACACCAGACAAACAGTTAAAATGTTTTACTTGCAGTAGAAACAATTTAAACTTGGAAAAGGATGGTAAGCAATGTGGCCTCTTATAGATAGGGAGGGGGAGGAGGAGGGAGAGGGAGGAGGAGGGAGAGGGAGGAGGAGGGAGAGGGAGGAGGAGGGAGAGGGAGGAGGAGGGAGAGGGAGTCAAAGAAACATGGATCACCGCTTGAGGTTCCAGCATTGTCTCAAGTCCGGTAATCTTGGGTGGTGGACACATACACAGCAGAGTTTTCTGTTGCCTTTTTAAGTTCATCTTACCAGCTGATTTGCACACTAGACAAAGAGAGATAAAAAAAGGTGGAGCATGGGTTCTGTGCATGCATTTAGGGGGAATGGGGTGCATTAACCCTTTTGTCCAATTGAGTCAGTGGTCACCATCTCCCCCTACCACCTTTACCTTGTCCTCAGGTTGTTTATTTGTTTGCTTGGTTTGGTTTGGGGGTGGGGTGGGGTGGCAATTATCCAGTCATTAACTCCATCTGGTGTCAATTGTTTTCTCTCTTATTAATCTTTTAGCTCTTCTTCAAGGCTATAGCTGTAAATTAAAGAGTAAGCATTAACCTGAACATACGGGTTTACTCAGTCTACATTTCCCTGTTTTGAGACTTATCTAGGGAATTTGGCTACACAACTGCAAGGGAGCGGAGCCATGCACCTTCGATGCACTCTGCCCTTCCCTAGGCAGATAATTAATTCCTCAGACTAACTACAAAGGCCACAATTTGTCCTTGAGGCTTTCCATGTCAATGAATGTTTGAGGCATTAAAACCTTCAGTTCTTCACAGTGCTGAAGAAATCAGACTTTGTACAGGTTGTTTGGAGACCTAAAAGCCTTTCCAGGTCCCAGAAAGACTGAAACTGCAATACAGCTTTTGCATATCTGCTTTATCTTTGTTATTCTGCTCATGTCTTATGAGCTACTGATGTACCTAATAATAGCTTTAAGGCATGTCCCCCTTCTAACTTTGCCTAGGTGTCTACCATGTCAGCTAGAACAATCAGGTGGAAAAATCTCACAGCCACTATTATTCATAACTTCCAGCCAACAAATATTCATGTAGCCACATAAAACATGTTTTGCAGACTCGCACAGAATGACAGGCAGGAGATTACTTGCTCCACCCAGCTGTTCAGAGCATAGTCAGCCACAGCAGGTTGCTCAGGGCTGTGTCCAGTTGGGTTTTAACCATCTCCAAGGATGGAGGCTCCACAGCCTCTCTGGGCAATCTCTGACCACCTTCACAATAGAACAAATGTTTCCTTACATTTAGGTGGAATTTCCTGTATTTCAGGTTGTGCTTCTCTCTTGTTCTCCTGTCACTGGGCTCCACTGGTAAAAGTCTGGCTCCCTCTATTTAGTCCCCTCATTGGGTATTTCTACACATGGATCAGATCCCCTGAGCCTTCTCTGCTCCAGGCTGGACACTCCCAGCTCTCTCCTCACAGGACAGATGCTCAGTCCCTTAATCATCTTTCTGGTCTTTCCCTGGACTGCTATTTATATGGAGTTGCAGTTCTGGTGTAAGAATGATTGACCAGTACTGTTAAACAATCTTTGTATTGCACAGATGTGGTTCACATTTTATAACAGCTTGTTTATGAGACTGTTGATTGAAAATTATGACTGGAACAGTCTTCCCAGTTGCATTATGAGAACTTATTGTTGATTTATTTTCATATAGTGTTGCTGAACTATATTTTAGGTGTATTAGATTAACCTTTTTTATTCATTTTCAACTATGTTTCTTAGATTAAAGAGATACACTGTGATGTACAAACTGTTGGATCCCAGCCACCCAAACACCACATGAACCTCTTTTTTAAAGGTTTGCCATCAAGCTGAGAGTGACAGACACAGACAAAATGAAGCAGAACTAGTCAGACACTGACAGTGCAGAGAAACATAGACAGATACATAACAGATAGTAGTGTACTAAGTACCCTGCAATTTATTGAAGCAAATAGAGGAGAGTTGAGTGGCAAATTACCTACAATGTTCACAAACCAGCAGGCTACTCTGTTTGCCAGACATCTGAATTGTTTCTGGGTAATTTGGCACATATCTACTTTGTTGTGCTATTTCTTATGGAGTGACTTTCAGTTTTGATCATTCCCTGTTGCACAAGATCTTTCCAAACACTAGCAAAATCTCTAAAGATCATGCTAGGAACAACTGAATACATGGAAATCATTAGCTGATCAAGCAATCATTTAAAGTAACATGAACTCAGACAGACATGTAACTGTTTTTAAAGGAATTAAAAATGTACTAAATACCAAATTAAAACAAAACAAACCAAGAAACAAAATTTCTCTCTACCAAAGCTGAGAAAAGATTTCTATCTTAAAGAACAGAGCATAGGACATTTGTCAGGGAAGTTATATAAGAACAAATACTGCTTTTGTACACTGAATAAGATAAATGTGAAGCAAAACATCAAAGTTCCAAGGAAGATAGAATTTCTTTTTGAGGTGTTGTCTTCTTTCTTCTTGAAAGCATAAAACATCACTTCTTTAAAATTATGGCGAGGACACTGCTGTTCACAAAGTCAGGAATGCAGGAAAAGGAATTTGATAGCAATAGTAATTTTAGACCTGCTAATAGTTCTCAGCACTAACCTGATACACAATGTTTCTCTGAGAAATGAAACTAGTATAACTCTGTAATTAATTTCTGTGTGTGATATTGTGCATATATATACATCTATATATATGCGTACACGTGTTCAGTATGTGTATATATTCTAGTTAGTTAAGTCCTTCCTCAGTAGAGAAAACATCAGCCTTACCAAGAGCCCAGACAGGAAAGTGGTAGTGCTGTGAGAGATTAAGGGGTCTAACAAAGCCAGGAAAATACACCAGCAATGAGAAACCTGTTATTCTCCCATCTGGACCATGCAATTATCACATTCAGTTGTGATGCTGAGACTGAATTTCTAGCTGCTGTCAATGACAACTACATGAAGGAAGCAGTCTGGGGCACTGCAAGAAGAGAAGCACCTCTGGGCAATGGTTTGAAACAGCATGCAGGACCTGGCTCAAAGCACACCTGAAAAGTCACTTGGCACCTGTGACTATAATGTACTTGGAGTCCACGTATTACAAGAGCAGCAAGCCAGAAAATAAACTATAGTGGTTCTTAATTAAAAAAACCCAAACAAACAAACAACAAAAAGCCGTAAAAATAACAGCTCTCTTCAAAAGATAAAAAGCCGTCTAAAAGATGAAAATATTCAGACACAAGAAAGAGTTTATTTATAGCCCAATGGAAATATATTTCACCTGTCCAGAAAGGTTTACAATGACAATAAAAGACACTTTCTCTAAAAAGCCAGGTAAGAAAGCTTTTGGAAGTAAGAAAACTATTTTGCCTAAGACGAAGTTATGTCTAGAATCAAGTAATAGGGAGGATTATAATGTTGACAGCTTAAATGTAAATATTAGTCTGGCCCAAAGGGACTAAGAAGCAACTTGAAGAGACATGAAAATCGGTAAACAACCATTTTTCTCAGAAACACAACCTTGTTAGACAGGGCAAACAGATGATGAACTTTAAAAGAAAAACAAAACAAAACAAAACAAAAAACAGTCAGAGAAGATAGAACACAGCAAAGAAGATAGAGGATTTTCTGATATCTGGATTTATCAAGCAGACTGCTCCTGTGCTCTTTTTTTTTTGTTTGTTTTTAAACAATGTGTTGGAAGAACTGTTTGAAATTAAAACATCAGTACAAATACTTGTAGAACAAACTGACAGGTTGGACAGTGACTAATCACCTTTATTTACCCAAGTTCTAAAGGAACTCAGGGATAAAATCTCTGAGCTATTAATTCTATCAGTAACCTGCCACTTAAATTGCCTTGATGGCAAATATGTCCAATTTTTAATGGCTTTAGGGAAGACACAGGAATGAGGAATACCCTAAAACTATTTCAGATTAATACAATAATTAAGGAAGAGTTTAAGTATCTTCTGCAAAGGTCACGCTTTCCAAATCTATTGCTCTGAAAGAGTCAGTGAGCAAATAGACAAAGGAAAGTAAACTAAATGTTCTGCTTCCATTTCCAAAACACATGCAAGAGAGTCTCTTGCTGGCACTCATCAAGGAACTAAGTCATTATACAATCACAAACCAAGCCATATCTGGTCAGTCTGAAAGTCCACCTGTCATACAACCCTGTGTTCATCAGGGGCTCATTCTGTGCCACAAGGTTGATAGTCTTTAATCACTAGTTTCAATGCATATTTGGCAATTCTTCTCCTGATTATAGTGACTTGGCAGTTCTAATGTAAAACAGACACAATTTATATGTTTTCTATATACTGTATTTCTTCTTAACCAAACCTATGCCTTTCCTTAGCAGTTCTCTGGCTTGACCGGCATCCCCAGTTACATACCAGTGTTCCAGAATCCAAATTCAGGCATATGCATTGGTGTACACTACAGCCACCCAAAAGTTTGGAAAAAGAGAATAATATCCATGACAAACAGTAACAGAGAGAAAAAAATTACAAACCAATCAACTGAATAAAAGCAACTGGCTGAATGACAAGAACCAAAAGGCTATCACAGGCAACACATGCCAAAGACATAAAAAAACCTAGCACCAATTAAATTAATCTACCTAGATAGAAACATGGTGTTGGACCCGAATATGGTGGTTTAGGCTCTGCCGGGACCTGAGACCACATTGCCGTTGTCCCTCCCCCACTCTCGGACCTGATGGGGCAGGGAGTGAGATACATACCCCGGGATTGGGATAAGGGAAAATTTAATACAATAGTGTAACAAATAATAAACCAAACAACAACAATAGCAGTAACAATAAACAGTAATAACAATGAACAGGACAAGAGGTATACAGAGATATACCACAAGGATACAGCAGAGAAGGGGAGCGACAACAAACAAAAGCTGTCCCTCCTCTTCCCCTACTTGGGCGACCGGACCTGACAGCATGGTATTGAATAAGCCGGCTAGAGCTCCCTCCCCACTGCTGAGGAAACTTAACCCTGTCCTAGCTGAACCAGGACACCGAGGAATACAGAAATTACTTGCCCAGATGAAAGTAGCCAGATAAGTGAAACAATGATTTTGCCATATACCTAAAGACTTCAGGAGAAGACCCACTGGCCAGTTAAAGAACCAGCTTCTTTATTTGCACATAGGACTAAGATACTTCCAGCATAACCCTGTCAAAATATGCACATATCATTCATTTTGATTACGTCATACTAGGAAATTAGGTGTTCAAGCAGTGTTGTCTGGCAGAATCTAGCCAAAGCAGCCAGCCCCCCACCAAAACTTATGATAATCAGTTAAACATCTGCTGGCAACAGAAAATCTGCATCATAATTGAACTATCTGCTCTTCAGAATGACTGGGTTTGAACAGGAAGTTCAATTTTTGTATCAAAAGCCAAAACAATTGTGTATGGACTTTTCCCTTCCATTCAGCACTCTTAAAACACCTTCTTTTAGCACTGCCAAACCATACATTTCATCACTCTCGAATTAAAACTTGCTCCTTTTTGAGCAGTTTATCATTACACTGCTTCATTTCTTGAAGGATTTTTTTTTTTTTTTCCACACTAAAAACCCCTCAGCTTTAGAATTTTTATAAAGGTAATTCAAGGTTCTTAGCATGGCATTAGGTAAACATATCACTTTCTCCTACGTTAATGAATACAGAAGGGGGAACTATGTTTCCTCTCCTTTTATTCCACTTCCTGTGGTCCTTCATATTGAAAATAAAGACGGACAATTTTATATATACATGTTCACACATATAAAATATACATATATTTTTTCCAATTGAAAATCTCATTGACTATAACGAAGTCTGAATGGTGATATTATATGCTTTATAACTACACTGTGTAATGTGGACTATAACCAATCTACTACCTTAAAGCTCTGTAACATAAAACAGAATGTCAGCCCACAACAACCCCCTGGGGGTGGGGGGTGGAATTTCTAGGAAAAAACTTCTTGAATTATCTGGTCAATCTCTCTGCTTTAAAAAATGAGCAATTCTGCCTAATCTATTCCTGAAAGATGCTACCATAACTTTTTCTTAAAACTCTCCTATATTGGACACACTTCAAACTCCTCAACAAACTTTTCACTGCCCTTGTTGTAAAATCTATTTCCTGATGTTTAATATGGACGTTTTTGGCTTCAGTGTAAACTTACTATTTCTTATACCTTGTGTGGTGGTTTAAGCCCTGCTGGGACCGGAGACCATGTTGCCACTGCCCCTCCCCCACCCTCAGCCAGTCGGGCTGGCAGTGAGGCACAAACCCCGGGTTAAAATAAGAAGAAATTTAATACAACAGTGTGATAAACAATCTGAACAACAACAGTAGCAATGATAACAACAATAAACAGCAATAACAGTAAGCAAGACAAAAGATATACAGAGAAATACTGCAATGGTTATGGAAAAAGCCCAGTGTGAGCTCCCCGCGACCAAAACCACAAAGGAAAAAGTTCCCGCGCTCCCACGCTGGACCTGATGTCAGCATGGTATGAATAACCCGGCTAGAGATCCCTTCCCCCTCTCTCTCTTAACCCTATCCCAGCTGAACCAGGACATAATCCACCCCTTTATTCTATACCATCTGCGTCATGTCCAGCTGCCATTTAGCAGTTATCAATAACAAAACAACAATTAACAAAGGCACAGCACAATTCACGGCATGTTCTCACCCAGAATCAAGTCCCCCTGTGGTACACATCGGACTTCTCCATTGTTCAGCATCACCCACCAGGTACACCCAGGTCCTTGAGAAAAAGCAATCCCGTGGATGGGTTTGCCTTTACCTTTGCCTGGCGCAGGACAAAACCAGACCATTTTTCCCAAAACATTCCTCATGCACACCACAGGGACTTTATCCCCATCTACAGCACGTGGAGGGTTTGACTGAGCCGGGCCAGCTTGGCTGGCAGATCCTCTTGTGTTGACCAGCCAGGTGGCCTTTGCTAGATGCATGTCCCAGTCTTTGAAGGTCCCACCCCCAGTGCTTTCAGTGTGGTTTTTAACAGTCCATTGTAGCGCTCGATCTTCCCAGAGGCTGGTGCGTGGTAGCGGATATGGTAGACCCACTCGATGCCGTGTTCTTCTGCCCAGGCACTTATGAGGTTGTTTCGGAAGTGGGTCCCGTTGTCTGACTCAATTCTCTCTGGGGTGCCGTGTCACCACAGGACTTGGGTTTCAAGGCCCAGGATGGTGTTCCGGGTGGTGGCATGGGGCACTGGGTAAGTTTCCAGACACCCAGTGGTTACTTCCACCACTGTGAGCACGTGGCGCTTCCTGTGGCGGGTCTGTGGCAGTGTGATGTAGTCGATCTGCCAGGCCTCTCCATATCTATATTTCAGCCATCGCTCTCCATTTCGCTGGGGCTTCACCCGCTTGGCATGTTTGATTGCAGCACACGTCTCCCATCCGTGGATGTTCTCTGCAATGGTGTCAATGGTGAGGTCCACCCCTCGATCTCGAGCCCACCTGTATGTTGCATCTCTACCTTGGTGGCCCGAGGTCTCATGGGCCCACCGGGCTATGAACAGTTCACCTTTGTGCTGTCAGTCCAAGTCCACCTGAGCCACTCTGATCTTAGCAGCTTGGTCTGCCTGCTGGTTGTGTCGATGTTCATCAGTGGCCCGACTCTTGGGTACATGGGCATCCACATGGCGCACCTTCACAATGAGGTTTTCCACACGGGCTGCAATGTCCTGCCATACTTCAGCAGCCCAGACGGTTTTACCCTTGAGTTGCCAGTTGTTCTGCTTCCATTGCTGCAGCCATTTCCACAGGGCATTTGCCACTGCCCACAAATCGGTGTAGAGGTAGAGCCTTGGCCACTTTTCCCGCTCAGCAATATCCAAAGCAAGCTGAATGGCTTTCACCTCTGCGAACTGGCTGGATTCACCCTGTCCCTCAGCAGCTTCAGTGACCCGTCGTGTGGGACTCCATACAGCAGCCTTCCACCGTTGATGTTTTCCCACAATGCGACAAGACCCATCAGGTCAGGGCATATCGCTTCTCCTCATCCGGCAGCTCGTTACCTGGTGGGGCCTCCTCAGCACGTGTCACCTCCTGTTCTGGTGACAGCCCGGAATCTTTGCTCTCTGGCCAGTTCGTAATCACCTCTAGTATCCATGGGCGGCTGGGGTTCCCTATTCGAGCCCGCTGTGTTATCAACAAAACCACTTACTCCAAGTGGCATCGGTTGCATGATGCGTGGAGGAGGCCTTTCCTTTGAACATCCACCCCAGCACCGGCAGTCGGGGTTGCCAGGGGGAGCTGCGTTTCAGTGCCGACCACTTCTGAGGCAGCCCGAACTCCTTCGTACGCTGCCAGTATCTCCTTCTCAGTTGGTGTATAATGAGCTGCAGAGCCTTTGTATCCCTGGCTCCAAAAGCCTAGAGGTTGGCCTCGGGTTTCCCCAGGTGCTCTCTGCCAGAGGCTCCAGGTAGGGCCATTCTCCCCGGCTGCGGTGTAGAGCATGTTCTTAACCTCCTGCCCTTCCCGGACTGGCCCGAGGGCTACTGCTTGGGCAATCTCCGGCTTAATTTGTTCAAAGGATTGCTGTTGCTCAGGGCCCCATTCAAAATCATTCTTCTTACAGGTTACGTGGTAGAGAGGGCTCACAATGAGGCTGTAGTTCGGGATGGGCATCCTCCAGAACCTCACAGCACCCAGGAAAGACTGAGTCTCCTTTTTAGAGGTTGGTGGGGCCATGGCTGTTATCTTGTTTATCACCTCCATTGGGATGTGGCGACGCCCATCTTGCCATTTTATCCCTAGGAGTTGAATTTCCCTTGCTGGCCCCTTAACTTTCTTTTGCTTAATGGCAAAGCCGGCCTTCAGGAGGATTTCAATTATCTTCTTCCCTTTCTCAAAGACTTCCTCGGCTGTGTTCCTCCATACAATGATGTCATCAATATACTGCAGGTGTTCTGGGGCCCCACCTTTCTCCAGTGCAGTATGGACCAGTCCATGGCAAATGGTGGAGCTGTGGTTCCACCCCTGCGGCAATCGATTCCAGGTGTACTGGATGCCTCTCCAAGTGAACGCAAACTGTGGCCTGCACTCTGGCGCTATCGGAATGGAGAAGAACGCGTTAGCAATGTCAGCCGTGGCGTACCACTTGGCTGCCTTCGACTCCAGTTCATACTGGAGCTCGAGCACGTCCGGCACTGCAGCACTCATTTCTGGCATAACCTCATTCAGGCCACGGTAGTCCAGTTAGCCTCCATTCGCCATTAGGCTTTCTCACTGGCCATATAGGACTGTTGAAGGGTGAGTGAGTTTTTCTGATCACCTTCTGGCTTTCTAGTTGACGGATCAGCTGATGGATGGGGACCAGGGAATCTCGGTTGGTGCGGTACTGCCGCCGGTGCACCATCCTGGTAGCAATCGGCACTCGCTGCTCCTCAGCCTTAAGCCGCCCCACCACTGAGGGATCCTCTGAGAGGCCGGGTAAGGTGGACAACTGTTCAACCTCCTCCAGGGCAGCTACACCAAAAGCCCACCGGTACCCTTTTGGGTCTTGGAAGTCCCCTCTCCTGAGATAGTCTATGCCCAGGATGCACGGGGCATCTGGGCCAGTCACAATGGGGTGCTGATGCCAGTCCTTCCCAGTCAGGCTCACTTCAGCTTCCAGTAGGGTCAGCTGTTGGGATCCCCCTGTCACTTCGGAGATGCAGATGGATTCAACCCCACTGTAGCTCGATGGCATCAGGGTGCACTGTGCGCCAGTGTCCACCAAAACTTTATACTCTTGTGGGTCTGACGTGCCAGGCCATCGGATCCACACTGTCCAGTAAATCCGATTATCCCTTTCCTCCACCTGGCTGGAGGCAGGGCCCCTCTAATCCTGCTCATCATCACTCACTTCTTGTAAGAATGATTCACTGGTCCCCTCAAGAGGGTCAGACATAACGTTCACCATTCTATTCTGCCTGGGGGATTTCTGACTGGACACTGGAGCTGCACTTTTCTTGGAAGACTCCCCTTTTGTGGTGGTCTTCCCTTTCAGCTGCTCTACTTGTGCAGCTAGGGCGGCAGTGGGCTGTCCATCCCACCTCCTCATGTTTTCTCCATGGTTGCGGAGGAAAAACCACAGGGTGCCTCGTGGTGTGTGCCTTCTGCTGCCTTTCTCTTGGGTGGGGAAGCGTTTACTTCTAATGGCTGAGACATCAGCCCATGCAGGTGGAATGTAGGACATGTCCTCTTCCATTTTCTGGACCCTCTGAGACAGTTCCTCCACAGCTGAGACCCAGGAATGTTGAGATGAAGGGAGATTTCCCTCATATTGCCGGAGCTTGCCAACCACTCTATCCACTGTTAGAGTGTGGGTGTCTGTCCACCAGGACACTATTGCCAATGATTTCGAGTGTGCTTCTGGCGCGCTCTTCAGGAACTTTTGCCACATCAGGTGTGTGCAAGGGGCCTGATCTGGGTCCATGGGTGACTGCTCATCATTTAGATCACCATAGATCATCTCAAACACAGCCAGTTCCCTGAGGTTCTGGATGCCTTTCTCAGTGTTGGTCCATGTGCTTAGCTGACATAGGATATCATCCTTGTAGGGGTGCCTCTCCCTTACACTGAGCAGGAGTCGCTTCCAAAGGCTGAGGGTTTGAGTCTGTTTCCCTATTTCCCTATCAATGCCAGCATCCTTGGCCAAAGATCCCAGCTGCTTGGCCTCTCTCCCCTCCATCTCAAAAGCACTGGCTCCATTGTCCCAGCATCGGAGCAGCCAGGTGCAAATCTGCTCGCCTCCCAGGCGGCCGAAATCTCTCTGCATATCTCGCAGCTCAGTCGGGGATAGAGATCGGACCATCACCTCTGGCCCTTCCTCCTGTTCCCGTGCTGGGCCTGGCTCATCCCCATCCCCCACCTTGCAAACTGACTTTCTGGTATATTTTGTTTTCTGTATCGTGGCAACTGACACCAGCACTGGCTGTCTCTCTGGCTCAGTCGCTGTGCTGGTGGAGGCGACTGAGACTGGCTCTGCCTGTCCCCCCAGCCCAGATATTGTACCAGTAACTTCACTGTCAGATCCTGCAGCCCTTTCTCCCCCTTGAGGGCAGCGGGTGGTATTAAAGAGGACACGGTAGGCATGGACAAGTCCCCAACTCATTGCAGCGATTTGTGTCTCCTGGGTTTTGCCCGCTTGGTAACACACCCTTTCTAAGCACTCCATCAGCTTATCAGGGCTCTGCATTTGTTCGGGAGTAAAATTCCAGAGCATTGGAGGTGCCCACCGACTCAGGCCTTTGCCCATCTTTTCCCACACCCCTTGCCACTCACTGTTATCTGACCTCGGGGCAGGTTTCCGGGCACTGCTATTGTTAGAGAAGTGCCGCATGGCCGAAACCAAAATCAGGCAGACATTCAGAAAGCATTGTGCCACAATCACACTGGCCTGCAGGCTCCAAGGATAATTCAAACTCTCCAAAACCGGGAGGATCTCTTCCCCTGGCTCACCCATAGAGGGGGTGAGACCCCTAACAAAAGCCCAGGCAGCAAACAGGTACCAGTCCGCCCCCACCAATAACGATACAAAGGCATTACAAGCAGTCAGTAGCCCGTATAACAAAACAATCCCCTTTATACATTTTCCACCGACAACAGATACCAGCACTGGGAACACACAGTGGATATAAGGAATAATCCAGCCCCACCACGCAAGCAGGTGGGCCAGCATTGCAAACATTTTCTTATCAAACAGTACAAATACAAACAGAAAAATTACACCCAACAGATTGCTCTAACACACTCTGGTCAGGGTCTGTCCCTTTTTGATTCTTATTTCAAGCCAATTCATGCCCCACGTTGGTGCGCCAAAAAGGCTGTGCTGGTTTAGGCCCCCAGGACCGGAGACCATGTTGCCGTTGCCCCTCCCCCACCCTCAGCCGGTCAGGCTGGCAGTGAGGCACAAACCCCGGGTTAAAATAAGAAGAAATTTAATACAACAGTGTGATAAACAATCTGAACAACAACAGTAGCAATGATAACAACAATAAACAGCAATAACAGTAAGCAAGACAAAAGATATACAGAGAAATACTGCAATGGATACAGAACAAGCCCACTGTGAGCTCCCCGCGACCAAAGCCACAAAGGAAAAAGTTCCTGCGCTCCCACGCCCGGACCTGACTTCAGCATGGTATGAATAACCCGGCTGGAGATCCCTTCCCCCTCTCTCTCTTAACCCTATCCCTGCTGAACCAGGACACCTTGCTCAGTATAAAAAAGAACAATATTTTCTCCAACTTTTGTGACCATTGCAGCAGGAGGGGGAATGTTTCAAGTGTTACTATCTCCACATTAGTCATCCCTCTACTTCAAATAAGCCCTTTCATGATAATATTTCTTGTGGTCAGTTTCATAAACTGGTATTTCTTACTTGACGTCTCCATAGGTGGAGAATCTAAAACTAACACAAGGCTGTTTCAGCTTAGTAATACTGAAGAGAGAGAGAAATAATTTTTTGTGAGAGGCAACTAATGTTCCTCTCCATGCAGTGATCTGACATTTTTGCACACATGGCATTGCCTGTGGGGATGCTCCCACAGCCCACCCTTGGCAAAATGGCCTGGGTAACAACAGCAATTAAGATAGGGAAGTGAGTGAACACACCAAAGACAAATTAAATACCCCAAATAGTGCTTGCCCCAAACCAATACTCCTAAGGAGGAAGCTGACGATCAACCAGGTTAAGCACCGACCAGGGAACTTCAAGGACACTCCTGAAACAAAGCAGTTAGATTGAGAGGAAGCATAAAGGAAGCACACGTACAGCACACTGTGCATCCTCATTACCTGAATCTTTATTCTTTTACAGATTTTTACAATACTTTTTAACAATATTATTTTATAGTGTATGCATCCACTCTTTATCTATTCCATCTGTTTATTTAATAACCATATAACCCATTCAACTACCCAAGATATTAGCAAAGCTATTCAACAATATGAGATCCAAGAAAACCAAAGTTGAATCCCACTTGTAATTCCTTCAATTTAAAACTGAAGCATTGATAAATATTCTCTAGAAACAGATTTATATTAATCTGTTAAAACAGTTTTAAATTAATCTATTTTTCTGGAAGAAGACATTGGTGAGACAATGCTTGTCAAGTATCTTCACCAACATGTAACTAAATTGATAAGAAGATAGATTGCTGCTAGTTACATATTCCCAGCGGGCCTAAAATTCCCAGTCAGAGATTAAAACCCTAATATTTTAGATGTTATACAAGTATAGAACAAAGAAGAATGAACCAAAATAAGAGTATACATGCATATACAAACATGTGTAGGGGAAAAAAAGAAAGCATAATTATTCCTGTAACAAGCAGCTGTCTCATTGTATGAATAATCTAACGTAGCTATGAAGTCTGTTGATATAAAGGAGAATGCTGGATTACTAGTCACAAAATCCAGATATTGGAATTATTTTCACATTTGCCATTTAAGAATAACATGTCTAAACTACTCTGAAGAATTGTATTTAAATACCTGTCACAGCTGACTTTTAAAAAAATTTATGGGTTTTCTTAATTACTTTCAGACACTCTCCATCTTCAGATAACTTTGATTTCAATAAAGTCTTTCAGAAATTACTTCAGATCAGACAGATGTATTTAGAAAAGGTTAAAGAAGGATATTTTAATCTTTTATTAGGATTCCTTCTCACTGTGGCTTGCTTTTAACTTCTGTGAAATTCTGGCTCTGGAAAAAAAAACAGCCCTTACCCTGAGCATAACAGTTTTAGACCCTGTTTCTCTTGAAGATGAGATTATGGAAAGCATAGAATATAATTTACAGCATAGATCTGACAGTTCTATAAAAGTGTGAATATTTTGACATTTTCCACAGAAAACAGAATAAATAATTTTATTTGCCTGTTTATGTGTTTATATTCACATGTTGTATCATTTTGTGTTTTTCAGAAAGAGGGAATACAAAGAACTCAGGTTTCACCTCCTGAACTGGCCAAGTAAATTCTGGAAGAAGGAAAGTATAACATAATTGAGCCACTGATTTTCTTACCAATTTTTCTCCATGGTTGATGGCAAGTCTTATTCTCACCAACATGTTTGTAGGATCAACTGTTCAAGCAATATGTCAGTAGTTTCATGTACGTAACATTAGAGATGATACAAACCTCTATTATTAACTTGTGTATGCTGCATGAATGCATTTGCTTGCAGTGAAGCAAAACAGTAAACCTCTCACCTGGGACAAAGGGCATCCTAATGCAGCAGCAACAGAACTGTCTCAGATAGTTCAGTTCTCGGGTAGAAAGAAGGTGATATTTTTATGAGAAGTTGGGCTGGAAGCTCACAAGTCCCTAAAGAACATATTTACATCTGATAGAAACCTCAGACAGAGATCTTTGCCTTAGACAAGCATTCCTCCCTTTAAACCCAAAAGCACAGAAGATGTTTAAAGGATGAGCTCTCAGAAGTGCTCAAATTGTTCACAGCATGAGTTAATGGCTCACAGGAGCTATGGTGACACCAGAGAAGAGTGCATATCTATTACAGGGCAGGCTGCTGTTCAAGCCCCTGCCCCACTCATCCTCAGGCTGCAGTTCACTGATCCATTGACGGCAGCAGTTTGATGGTCCATGGAGCTGCTTATCCTCAGATCACTGCACAGTCCAAATTAAAAGTGAGTCTCTCCTTTTCCACACCATCTCCATCAAAAAAAAAAGTTACCTTTTCATACTGATAATCTAGTGTTTGCAGAAAACTGAAAGGAAAGCACAAGAATCCATGGTGAATAGTTGGCAGCATCTTCTCAAATAGCCTCATTACAAAGCCAATATTTTAAGTATCTATGTCCTGAAAAGCATTTATAACAAGTCTTATTGTTTTGTTTCTTCATGCTCATCTTCAAAACAGGGACAGATGTCTTAAGCTTTGTCCTTGGGTAAAACTGGTCTCATTGTAAGTTTATTGTTTGCTGGAGTTATGAGTGACTTCAGGTTGGTTAGAAAACTGAAGACATTGCCTTCTTCACGGACAGGCACATTTTCCAGGATTTCTTGGTTTAAATTTCTACTGAAAAAGGCCCCTGTGTTTTCCTTCCATGAAAGGCAGCAGCCAGTTTGGAGGCCAGCAGCACAAGCTCCCTGTTGGTGACAAAAGTGCTTCTTGCTTCATGACAAATAGAGTCAACAATCAGTTTGGTTTTGTGCAAGGGGGAGATGGGGAGAGAACAGCACGGAGAAGTCCAGAATCTCAAAAAGACAGATAAAACACAACTGAAATGGAGGTTTGGACAGGCCGGTAACCCACTCTACATAGGAAGTTTGGACAAGTAATTTAAGATAAAGTTTTGGGGTTTGAGTAAACACTTCTGGGTCTTTAACATCCACACAAGAAAGTCACACATTTTTGTTATCACCAAAAAGATTTCTGTGTACCATGAAAACCTAACTGTATTCCCAGAGGACAAAACTGCTCAACAGCACTCAATGCAAAGAAAGAAAGAACCTATATACACTACAGTTCAAATCTGTCATTTAACTTCAAGACTCCTACATTGTGCTTACAAGCTGCTTGAAAGCTGTCTACAGCCAATAGCCCTTTTAACTCTCATTAGGGCAATTAGTCCATATTATTGTAAAAATTGAGTGGGGGAAGCCAAGAAAATGGGAGAATTAAAAAAGGAAATAGATATAATTAATCTAGCAATCTAAAAATGTTCAAAATTCATCTCTGATAAGAACTTAGAACATTTCCTCAGTTATTTTATTCTATGCATTCTTACTATATCTAAGCCTTACCAGTGAACTTCTCAATTTATAACCCTCTTCTTTCTAAGGCTTGTATAGTTACTGTATTTGAATTCTGAAGTGTTGTAAATGTCCTGCCAAACTCTTAATTGTAATTAGTCTCATTTATTCGTTAGGACTTTTCTCGAAGTCTTCACTGTCTGCTTTTTAAAAATCATCTGAGACCATTGCTATATATCAGACCTGAACTTCCATAATTTTAAATCGTAATATTCAGTAAAACAAAATTCCTGATGTATCTATAAGACAGAATTTAAGTCTTTTGTGTAACTTCACTAGAAGAAAGTTTCAACTGTTTGTATGCTTAAACTATTATTTTTTAAACTATTATCTTTTATCCTTCAGTCCTTATTAAAGAATTTGTGTATAACGATGCACATTTTTCCGTGAATTATATTGTGGGGTATGTAGCTTTTATCAAGGCATTGACTGAAAATACACAATTTTAGACTGAACAATGTATGTACTATCATAATGTCTCATCTCTGCCTTTTCTACCCACAAGAGCTAATTTGGCACCTGTTTGTACAGAGCTGTTTCAGATGAGCCCCTTTTCTTGCTCTGCACCAGAGGCCTTCTTTGTATCAAGAACAGACAAATTCTCAGCACACGTAAAATCAATGCCACCTACAAAAGATACAATGCTGCAGACTTCTAACTATACCTAATCAATAGAAGCATCAAAAGACAGTTTGGGGTTATCTGGTATACCTGAGGCAGCTGTTACTTCTCTGGATAATCAAGTATCACCCCCTCAAAACCATTTGCCTCTTTTTTGTCATCTCTTAGCATTGATGCATTTGACTGAAACATAGACCTATGCCTGCATGCCAGCACACACGCAAAGGCACTGTATGGATGACTGGGTTTGTACCATAACTTCTTGCAGGGGACAGTGTGGTTAAAGGCATAGCACTAGTATTGAGACATATGTGTACACATCCACAGTAATTTTATAAAAAGGCATTAATTCTCAATTTTTCTACAAGGATATGTTAGATTTTTAAACTATCGGATTTAAATAAGTTGCTAATAATTAATATTTTATTTCAGATCATTTGTCATTTATAGCATAGCAATTTATGGCAGGTCTGCGTATGTCATTATACCAAACACAGTGTTAATTTAAAATAAAGAAATCCAATAGATAGTATCTATTCTTAGAGATACGGAGATCAGATAGGAATCCAATAAGTGCTTGGTAACTTCTGCCACTCACAGTGTTTGACAGCAGTAGAAATCATCCAAAATAAAAGTAAGGTGGTTTCAGCCACAGGATTGTTATCTACAAAATGTCATCAGCTCTGGGAAGTTTTATCCACTCCTTGATGTGCTGTGATTGTTCCTACTTAGATGATTACACAGCTAAAGTGAGTAGCTAATCAAAGATGAAAACAAACCCCCCCACCTACAGTGGCAAGGAAAGGAGTGCACACAGATAAGCAGTTTGAAAGCAGCTTGAAATATTAGCAAGAATACATTGCTATGTTCTACCATACCATTTAATATAAAATGGTGGTCTATGAATCTGTATACACTAATAAACACACACACACCCCCCAGCTTTATTAATAACCATCAGACCCCGAGAACACCTGGTCTTGAATTCTTGTCTCTCAGTTTACTTGAAAAAAACAAGAGAAGCAAGATCTCAGAGATTCTCTAGTTTTGTGATGAGCTCAGGGACAGGGGTCAAGAACTTGGAATCAAGTCATTTAATATTCAGGTTCTAGTTTTTTCTTTAGTAAATTATTCAGACAGTTTGATTTACTAAAAACAGTATTCTTAAAAATATACACTCAATTTAACCATTCAGTGGCATATATAAGGAAGGTATAGGATGTATTATACTGCCATTCTTGAGAAGACTTTGCTTAGTTTCCCTCATTCTGGTGCTTATCTGGAACAGTAGTTCAACTAAGAGACAAGACAAAATAACTCAAAGTATTTTTATTAAGCACTAGTACTATACTGTCTCTTCTGCTGCAAGGGTAGCACACCCTTTAGATAAATGACATTTTAAACTCCTTGCTTCATATAATTTTAAATTCCACAAAACCACTGACTGACTACCATATTTCACAGTCCTGTTACAGCGTCTTACAGTTTTCACTTTATAGACTTCCTGAATTCTATTACCTACATTTATATGTTTCTATCACATGTACTTGGCTAATACCTTGCTCTGAACTAGCAGATCTTCACTTCTGGGAATATTTGATATGGTTCTATTAGGTTCACCTTTGGAAAAAGTAATCATAAAGGACTTACTTGGCTAGACCAAATTGCAAAATATGGCCAGAAGAGATTATCATATAGGAAATTTAGAGTCTTAAAGTACTAACAAGCTAATGGAGGTAAAATAGTCCAGTTTTACTAGTAAAATCAATGTGCTCTTTATCTTTTGCTTAAATACAGCTCTATATCACAGCACATTAAAATAACTATTTAAGAAATCACATTTTCCAAGTGGATTTTTAGACAGGAAGAATAATTAATAGCAATATTTTCTAAGTGTAAAAAACCTGTTTCTATGAAGACACCTTTCTTTTTGTGATCTTCTGTAATTTGCAGCTGAGGTTGCTGTTAGTTAATTACTTCTTTTACACACACACACACAAATTCACACACACAGAGATTTTTAATAGTTTACAGTTGTTCATCATGTAGATCAATTTAAAGCAGGCAGGGGGTGGGATGAAATCCATGTCACTCAACCATTCTCTGTCAGATTTTGTAGCTATTTTAACACTTAATTTGGTCATCTCTTTCAATCGTGAATATGAAGTTTCTTTAGAACCTCAGCTTCTCAAAAAATAATACACCAGTTCATAAAGACCAAAGGAAAAATCTGTCATTGCTGAACATACATTTCAACCATTCTTACAAGTTTCATCCATTTAGCTTATCTGGTAAAAATCACAGGGAGGATAAACATCTAATATAAATTAAGCTACTGAATTACAGCTAGATAGATTTATACCTGCTATACATTTAGCTGGAGAAGTTAAAAAATCTCTTGCAGAGAAAAACATATACTGTAAAAAAATACAATGTGCCCGATACAGCTCGTTAACTTCATTTGCTCTATTACATACTTCATTTATAATAAAAGACTAAGTGATAAGGACAGACAATTGATGCACCCACTAAGGGGTCCAAAGAGCTCTACGTTTCACAAAGTTCCTTAAGAAATGCTCCCACAGAGTCCTGTGCATGCATGTGCACTACAGCATTCTTTTAAATAAAAAAACCTTTACCCAACTACATATACACTTCAGAAAGAATATCTCTTACAAACATAACATTTCGTGTCTTAAGACCTCACTGTCTTTTCCCTTTGCCTCTGTACATGCGCATGTACACACACATACCCACATACGTACTTATGCTAACACTTTTGTATTTTGAACACTTAACAACAGCTTAAAGACAAGTTTATGTAAACTTAATTCAACTATCTAGAAGTAGGAAGAGCAACAAATTCTAGATGATACAGACACACAAATGAACATGTCTTTTGTGTTGTAAGGGACAAAAATTCAAAGGTTAATATAAAAAGCAAATAGCATGTGTGTCTTATGTAGTGGGGACCGGGGATTTCAGTTTGGTTTCACTATATTCACCCCAGTATATGAAAATGTAATATTCTAAATAAAGAACATGAGCTCATTGTTGTAACTTAGATGTAAGGTTTATCAACAAAAATGAAAACAAAACCAAATGCAACTACAGAAACCCAAATAACAAGAAACTGATTTAGGTCCATCTTGATAAGGCCTCTGCCCCAAAAGATGAGTGAAATATATATAACTATCAGAAAACCTAAAGGAAGACGTGGACACTCCCCAACACAGGAATTACAAGCTGCAAACACAAGTTACAAAGCTCCTAATAAAATCACTCTCAGGAGGTCTAAAGCCCAGCTAGAAATTAATCTGGCTTCAGCAGTCAATGATAAAAAGAAATGTTTCTATAAGTACATCAGCAGCAAAAGAAAGACCAGGGAGAGCCTCCATCCCCTGCTAGATGCAGGAGGAAACATGGCAATCAGTGATGAGGAAAATGCTGAGGTGCTTAATGCCTTCTTTGCCTCAGTCTTTTAATAACAAGACTAGTTGTACTGAGGGAATCCAGCCTCCTCAGCCAGAAGACAGAGACTGGGAGAACGACCCCCCTGCAATCCAGGAGGAGAGAGTCAGTGCCCTGCTGCATCACACAGACACACACAAGTCTATGGGACCAGATGGGATACACCCGAGAGTGCTGAAGGAGCTGGCTGGGTGCTTGCCAGACCACTTTCTATCATTTACCAGTAGTCCTGGCTGACCGGGGAGGTCCCGACTGATTGGAAATCAGCCGATGTGACACCCATATATAAGAAGGGTCGGAAGGATGATCCGGGAAATTACAGGCCTGTCAGCTTGACTATGGTGCCTGGGAAGCTGATGGAGCAGCTCATCCTAAACACCATCATGCAACATGTGAGGGACAACCAGATGCTCATGCCCAGTCAGCATGGGTTTACGAAAGGCAGGTCCTGCTTCACAAACCTGATCTCCTTCTATGACAGGGGAACCTGCTTATGGGATGAGGGAAAGGCTGTGAATGTTGTCTACCTTGACTTTAGGCCTTTAACGTAATTTCTCACAGCACTCTCCTAGAGAAACTTGCTGCTCACGGCTTGGATGGGCACACGCTTTGCTGGGTAAAAAACTGGCTGGATGGCCGGGCCCAAAGAGTTGTGGTGAATGGAGTTAAATCCAGTTGGCGGCCGGTTACGAGTGGTGTCCCCCAGGGCTCGGTTTTGGGGCCACTCCTGTTTAACATCTTTATGGATGATCTAGATGAGGGGATCAAGTGCACCCTCAGTAAGTTTGCACCAAGTTGAGTGGGAGTGTTGATCTGCTCAAGGGTAGGGTTACCTCATCACCCTCTACAGCTACCTGAAAGGAGGTTGCAGAGGGCTGGGGTTGAGTCTCTTTAACAAAGTAACAAGCGATAAGACAAGAGGTAATGACCTGAAGTTGTGCCAGGGGAGGCTTAGACTAGATATTAGGAAGCATTTCTTTCCAGAAGGGGTTGTTAGGCGTTGGAATGGGCTGCCCAGGGCAGTGGTGGAGTCCCCATCCCTGGAGCTGTTTAAGAGTTGGGTTGACAGCCCAGAGGGATATGGTCAGTGTTAGGTTAATGGTTGAACTAGGTGATCTTCAAGATCTTTTCCAGCCTTAATGATTCTGTGATACTGTGACTGAAGGTAATAAAGCATACACATCAAGATTGTGCAGTTTCATGTTTCTCAAAAATAAAGAATTTCTATAGAGGTACTCCTACAATCTGAGGGTTGCAATTCTCTAGTATTCTGTGTACAATACACACTACAGTAAGGCTGGAAGAAGTATATCCAGCCAAAATGAAGACATAACTATTACTTTCTTAACAGCTATACTTTTCTTCAATTCCAGGCCCTGTACATTATGCAGCTGCCTGGTAAGACTAGATCCCCAGCCAGCCAAAGCTTTAAGCTCTATAGTATCTCCTAGACTGATAGATCTGAAGACTTTTAGATTAAAAATGAAACCATAAACAAGGGTTTAGTGGACCATTAATTAATTACCATTTTAATAAGGGAAAAATCACAGAACCAGGGCAGGCCTTTTCTTATAAAACTAATTTTTCTGAGTTTTAGCAAACCTGACTGGGCCCCCATAGTCCATACAAATCTCTTAGTCATCTCTTCTGTTGCCTGAGGGGCTGTTCCTGTCTTTTCTTCATTCCATCTACCCCTTCACATTAGGCTCCTTCTCCCTTGGCCTCTTATAGTGCATGGTCCCTCTTTCCCTGAAGCTGGCTCAGTTAGTGTCCAAGGCAATGAGCAGTCTTCTCCCTCATGGGGAAATCACTCCTCTCCAGTGATTCAGCCAAATAATTTCTTAAATTAGTGACAGAAACTTAAACAGATAAAATAGATGCCATCCATCATATAGTGTTGAAATCTTTCAATCTTTGAATTTTTCCAGGAAAGCCTTGATGCCAAAATTAGTAGTGTACTCCTGCTGAGGAGAGATTATCTGCATTAGCTTTTCAAGGCCTGTGCATCTAGTTCACAGCATGCTCCAGGCAGTCATCTTTTCAACAGGATGTGCAAACGAGCTGAAGATTGCAAATAGGCGTTGCACAGCCAAGCCAGTCCCTCTCACTACTAAGTAAAGCCACAGACTGAGAAGGGACTGCTGTTGTCAGCCCTCTACTGCTGCTGCGGAGAGTAAGAGGTAAATAACTCACTGCTGCAGGGCATGCAGAATTTTCTTTCTCCTGCAGTTCTCACTCTGGCCCTTCATCTCAGAACACTGTTCTTACATGGTTCAGTGTGTTTCTAAAATCTTCTAAAATATTATTTTATTAAATCTCTGAGGGCACTGTCATGAACCTAACAGAGCTAACAGTTATGCTGCCCATTTTCCCCTCTACTTTACCTTAGAGGTACAGGTTTTCACCTTTCAAATGGGTTGTTGAATTTGCTGCTAGCACTGTCAGGTGTCTTTTATTATTATTATTATTCTATAAGGGCTGAGTGCCTGTAGGCTGCCTAAAGGCTAGACTGTTGGGTTACCTGGGTTACCCTTTCTTCCAGAACACAGCTAATCCAGAAGTACATTATAAAAGAAGTACTAAATATTTTTAATAGTCAGAATTAAAAGTGAACACACAGGGTTGTATGAAAACGTTTTGCTTTGAGGTTCATGCAAGTACCAATGTTGCTGCTGAACACCCTTTACCCCTCAAATTGGAGAAATTACCTTATATGAATTGCAAACAGAAGAAATCCTCACAGGCACCTTTCTGTTCTACTTGCTCTTTCACGAGTGAGATCAGCAAGTGTCCATGGGGTGGACACAGATCTCCTGACACTGCAGATGACCTGCATTCATGACAGTGTGGTACCACATGATGGAAATGCTTCCTAACAAATGAGCAAACTACATGCCGAGGCCCATTACATGTGCCTGCATTTGCATCCACATGCTTAATACTATAGGACTAGGTTAATATTATTGTGTCTTGCTAGAAGAGGTTTCAAGAGTCATTTAGGAACCCCACAACCATCAAGTGATTCATTATTATTTTTTAATTATTAATCCAGCTTCAATCAATAGCCAGAAATGTCGTATATATGTTAATCCATTCAGACAGTAGTATCAACTCTCTCATCAATTTGTAGGTTGATGCATAACATTCAATGAATAGAGACATTTCATCTCAATCTGCACACACCAACTCCATGCAGGGGGAAGGAGGTGAAGCTTTTATTTAACCTGTAAAGAAAGAAATCTACTTGATAAGAGATATGCATTAACCTGTTATATATTTATTGGTTATTTTTATATATGTTAGATATATATTTAACCTATAAATAGTAAAAACTACTTGACAGAAGATACACATTAAACTAATGGACACATTCCACTCTGCAGCTTTGGTTATTTTCATACCTACTGTAAGGAAGGCAGTGTAACTGGAGAACTATTTTTTTAACTGCTAACTCATTTTCCAATGGGAATAAAATTGTCTTAGAATAGATCAGAGATGAATAGCAATAAAGACATATACCAACAACCTTCTTTCTGACTAAAAATGATGGCTATTCCTGTTGAGAATGATGGTCACAAGCAAGGCAAAATCAGGAAATTGAAGAGAAGGAAGAAAAAGATGACTACAGTTAAAACAGGTGAAGGATGCTTTCAAGAACTGGATTCTGCAGACCCCGGTGTAAAGTTAAGAAAGTCACTGAGATGAACTGGGAAAAATGGCCACTATTTCTTCATTTGATTTGTGGACAAAACCTTGATGCCCAGCTGCTGAAAGTTGTCACCAGAAAGTTGTGTTAATGCCAGCTAATTTCCAGTTGACATATTAGGTGTTTCACAATGCAAAGTATGCTGCAATGTGGTCACATCTTCAGTGATTCAAAATGGGTGCCCATATAATGATATACATCTGCTTTTGCTCTTATTGACTCACATAACTGACACCAAACCACAAATAATTATACTACTTTGAATTATATAGTGGCTGTAAAAAATAAATCAATAGTTTTTGAAGCGGTCATGTATTAGAAACACCAGATACAGTATCAAAGAGAATCCTGAAGAATTTGGAATTTCACTTTCAGAGCAGAATTTGAACAGCAGACTAGAAATAAAAATGGACATATGGAACTAGAAAGAAAAACCAAGAACGACAAATAGCTGCTTCTTAAAGCTACTTTGTACCTTAAAGGGGGTAAAAGAAAAAAAATATACACTTATTTTAAAATATATCAGAATGCAGACACTTAAGGAAGCCTTAAGTCTTGCTTTACCTTTTGAGTATTCAAATTTGCATTCAGAGTACAATATTGCTATTTTTTTTCTTTACTTTGTGATTTAATAAAAGCATTCACAATGGAGAAGATGTGGAATCTGACTCTGTATCACAGAAGCATAGAACGGTTTGGGTTGGAAAGGACCTTAATGATCATCTAGTTCCACCCCTCTGCAATGGTCAGGGACACCTTCCTCTAGACCAGGTTGCTCAAAGTCCCATCCAGCCTGCCAGGGAGGGGGCAGCCAGAGCTGCTCTGGGCAACCTGTGCCACTGTCTCACCACCCTCACAGGAAAGAATTTCTTTCTTACATCTAATCTAAATCTACTCTCAGTTTAAAAACTTTGCCCCTTGTTCTATCACTATATTCCCTGATAAAGAGTCCCTCCCCATCTTTGCTGTAGCCCCCTTTAAGTACTGGAAGGCCACTATAAGGGATCCCTGGAGCTTTCTCTTCTCTGGCTGAACAACCCCAACTCTCTGAGCCTGTCCTCATAAGGGAGATGCTCCAGCCCCCGATCATCTTTGTGATCCTCCTTCGTGATCCCCCAACAAATCCTTCTTATGTTGGGGCCTCAGAGCTAGACACAGCACTGCAGGTGGGGTCTCACGAGAACAGAGTAGAGGAGAAGAATTCATCGCCCTTGACCTGCTGGCCACACTTCTCTTGATGCAGCCCAGGACACGGTTGGCTTTCTGAACTGTGAGTGCACGTTGCTGGCTCATAGTCAGGTTTCCATCCATCACTACTTCCAAGTCCTTCTCAGCAGGGCTGCTCTTAACATAAATTTCTTCTCAATATGTATTTCTTTTGCTTTGGGTACTAATTACCTGCTGCTACTTTACATGGACAGTACAAAGACAGCATTTTCTTCTGTTGTATGTTCATTGAAACGTGTAATTGCCTATACTCTGAGTGCCTAAGTACATGACTACCTTTTTGCTTTATTTCACTGTTCTTGTTTGTGATGTTACTCAGTGCCATTTTGATGTAGTGGTAGAGGGCGATAGTTGAGCTGCCCTTGAAACAGGAAGATGTTTCTTGTAAATTCATCCAAGAGTCAAAGTTTTAATAGATTAATTAAACTTGTCAAACTCTTTAAAAGCATTTTTCCCCAAAGTAATTTATCACCTATGAAGTAATGAACTAAAGCGCAATAGCTAATTACTTGCAGAACATAAGACGTACAGAGCATTTCACTGTAGGGTTACCCTGTTGCATTAGCCTATGAATCTGAGAAATAACCCATTATAATGTAGGAGATGCATTAAGAAGCATCTCTTCTAGAGACCTACTCTTTTGAAATTAATCGTACTACAAGTTTTAGAATAAAACCAAATTATTTCTAACAGGATAATCATTTTAATTTAATTTTATCCAGATGTTGTTGCTCATGAGCAGCACCCTGTTGCTAGCCTTGCAAATTCAAGTTTGTCTATATACAGTAGATATACAAATGACAAGTTATATGCCCAGATCTCCTGCACTTTGTTCCATCTTTAGCTCCTTTTAAGAAACCATAAGCCATTTAATTTCTTAATATAGCCATTGTTAATTTTTTTTTAAAGCCTGTTCATGGAAAGAAAACCCAACCATTGGAAATCAAAACAGATCCAGACGGCATGTGCTGGATGTATTTGAACTGTGAAACCTTGCCCCACGAAAAATAATAGAAAAGCCACCAAATGGAAAGATTAAAAAAAAAAAAAAAAAAAAAACAAAAACCAACAAACCAAAAACACCCCACTATCTTCATACCAATCCTTTTACCAACTGAATAACCTCATTTAAACCAGCCACACTATTTCAGTGACTGATAAAGTCCACACCATTACAATGTCCATGTGGAGTACACAGCTAACCTTTCTTTCCACTTAAATATTTAGGATTTGCACATGGTTCAAGGCATCAATAAGTTTAAAGGTAAAAAGAGATATAAAGTGAAACTTATTAAGGATCTGGTTAAAGAGTAGAAAAATCAAGACTCATCTGTCAAGATTGCCTGCTTCTCTCATTAAATTTGATGTGAAATGATATGTATGTCACATAGGGCTGGCACTATAAAATAAGAACTTGTGTCACTTTTCATATTTTTGCTATGACATGAACTAGCAATCAAAAGAAAATTAAATCTATTAGAGATTTAATTTTTAACTTCATTTTTCATAACTATGTGAAAAGTGCAATCTTTTTCTGAAAGCTATTTTAATGATGCTCAGCCTATTCATGTAACTGACACGTTTTACGTGGTCCAATAAAAAAAATTGCTCTGAAGTAGCTGCTTCATTTTTCATATCTCATACATTTCTGATTTCACTTGTACTAAGCTATTGCCAAGACAAATATTAAAATTTGATGTAAACTTCTGCTCTGTATTACAGAATGTACTGTGGGAGATATTTTTAATTAAAATGTATATTTTACCTGATATCCTGCACATAAGAAAGAAATGTTTGATTGCACATTTTCTTAGCTTTGTGCCATATTTTATCTCAAACCTACAAACATTTCCTTGAGTGCTGTTACTAGTATAGGTTGTATTTTTCTATCCTTTAAGTTTGCTCATGCTTTGTTGTGTGGTGTCAAGTTTTCCAAGTTGTTTAAGCCCCAAACTATATTTTTGAAAAAAATCAACTTGAAAATTGTTTTCTTATGAGGCTTGATTATGATTGTTGTCAATGCCAGGAATAAAAAAGAACAGTGTAGGTCATGCTGCTGAGTAAGCTTTAAGCGTAACAGTTTAAAGGAGCTCTTCCTAATATCAAGACTGAGTAACTGTGTGCTTTACTTAAAGTTGTAATTTCATGCAATGTTATTTATAGCAAACATTGAGGTTTACTACAGGATGTACCTAGCAATATTCACAATTTTTAATAGAAGGCAGCTTAACACAACTGGTAAAGTAGATGAAACTTTTCAGGTCCAGTCCGTTAAGAAGAATAGTACCTAACAACCAAGCAGGGAACACCAACATTTCACATGAACATATGAGTTTAGAGGAGATTTAACCATCAGGCCAGGTATTTCTATCATGAAGACAAACTGGAATTACAGGTGCCAAGGGCAAATAGGGAAGATAAAGGAGAAGGGGGACAGAGAGTAGAGCAAAGCATCCATTAATCAGTTTTCTAGGCACTTGTCTTAATATTGAGATCAGGCAATAACCCCTACAAAAAGCTGAAATAAGCATAGGCTGAAATGGTAAAGCAGGTTAGCAATGCCATTCCACAAAGTATGAGATACAGGCCCAAGACACTGTGATTGTATAGAAGAGCTTAAAGTGATTTGGTTTTATACAACTTAAGGTCGTTGCTGAAATATCAGAACTGTTACTGAAGATAAAAAGAAAAAAAAACTACACCAAAAAAGTGTCGGGAAAAGCCTCTTCACAAGCACAAAATTCATCATAAAATATTCTTACAGAATAATGTAATAAATTAAAGTATACATTAAAGAATTAAGATCAGAGTTTACAGTTTCTTTTGGGCTACCTAGAAAATTAAGGAAATTTTTTCTATGAAGAGCTTATTTTCTTGCTTTTTAAGACCTTTTTTAGCTTTTCTTCTTTCTGCTGTTGAAGCAGAACAGGATCTTGATATGTTGTTTATATGAGAACAAAAATTAAAGGGGGAAAATGTATTTACCTTCACTGTATTTGCTTTTATTAACAAATTCCCTAGGTTTTTTCCTTCTTTTATCTTTTCTCATAAAGAATGAAAAGTGAATTAAACTTTTTCAGCTATACCTGAAAAGTATTTGGTCATTTTTGCATTTATAAAACATAGTCAAAAATCTGTCCTGCTTTTACAAGACATAAGCCTAATGGGAAAGAGAAGGAGGTCATGAAATAGCTGTGTTTTTCCATACAAGTCTACAGAGACTTGATCTGTCCTCAGCATTCAGATCTCCAAGTGCACAGAGATTTATCCTTATCAGCATTTCTTGCAGACAATCAAATTCAAATCACCTTTTGTAATTACATTATTAAACACTGTAACCAATTTTCTTTCTCCTCTCCCACCACCACACAGACTGGGTTGCCAATGCAAGCGCTTCCTTTACGGGAATTTTTCCTTATTCATAGCTATCACATTCTTGACACTTGGCTATCCTTAGGGACATAAAATGCTCCAAGCAATTCAATTGGCAATCATGTTATGAAGTTGGCTGGACTAGATGGCATGCAGGCAGGCAAAACATGGCAGTACACAGAGCAGCTCATTCCCTGCACTTCTGGGTTTACATCCGCAGACCAGGGGCACAACAGAATGTGAATTTGCCAGGATAATGCTGTCCCTCAATACTGTGCTTTGACTCGTAGGGTACTATCACATCAGCAAATGCAATGGAGATACAGATACTTACCAGACACTTTATTTTGTAACTGGGGCAACAGAGCATGTGCCCATCTATAGCAGTTCTACCATTAGTCACCATCACTTGTATTTACTTTGCATACATGCACTAGGCACACTTTCATGGGGAGTTTGTAGAACACTGATTTTCCATTTTCAATAAAACCTCAAAGTTAATCTACTTCTACCCTACATCTGACATGTTTCTTCCTCCTAAACAGCTAATGAATCACCTTAATGTGATGAAAATCACAGGGATGACGTGTGCATGCAGAGCTACTGACATGAATAAGGACAACCAATAGTATCCAGAGAATATGCAGCAGCTGGGATGTGCGTAGTTTTGTAATTCTGTAATCTATGAACCTTCAACAAAAGAATAGGCAGACACATCCACTAATATAAGCGTATATATCTTGCAGTTACAGCTCAATCTTAAGAGTAAACATACAGAGCCAGTGTGTGAAACCTTTAACCAAACTACTTAAATATGAGTACAAAGCCATATTTTCATATTAATATTCAGTATCAAATTTCAATGTGTCTCATATTCGGTTATATAAGATTAATTTGATTTCAGGCCCCTATACCTGTATTTAAGTATTTAATTCTAGAAAACAGGTTAGAAGATGCCAACTTTAGTTCATACCTCAGTGAAAACACTTCTATCAAAACAAAGCAGTAATTATTAAGCATCAATTGGAAGTCATACACGTCTGCTGAAACTGTGACATACAGAGTTTCAGTGCACAAGCTTTCCTTAGCCTCTAGTCCAGAAAGAGACACGCATCTCCTACATATCTTGAAGAAACATTACCTCTTTCGCTGTGTGAGGTAAGCATTTTACATTTGTTGCATCTCCATGCTGAAATACTGGGAAATGGTGTAGATGAGAAGCATTAGGAAAGCGCCTCGGCACTCATGCACAAAAAGCTACTGGTGGTGCAGACCTGGATCAGGCCGCAACCTGTACAACTGTGACCTTTTCTTTGCACCAGGTACCAATAACTGGATTGAGCGCAAAAACTGAGTACAATTATCAATGTGGGTAACCTTTGTCGTTCTGCTCTGGCACGTCACACAAAGCTTCAACACCCGTAAGAGAGGCCAGCCAGGGGAACGACCAGCGTGCCAGCTGCAGGGCTGGATTATGTGTGACACAGTGACCCTCCATAAGAAAGTTAGACATTAGACAACAGATGTTGTATTGGTCCTACAGGAAGCGTTTGCATAGCTTATTATGGGCTACTGCAATAGGTTTTAAACATAACTCCTGAAAATTACACTGTTTCAACAGATTAATACCTATTAAAGGAGCTAGCTACAACTCCTGAATCATCGCAGAGCGCTTTTTTTTAAGTGTTGCCCATCACCCCTGTTTCACTGAAGTTTATGACCACATATGTTTTACTTTGTAAAACACGTAAAAAAACCTAACTACTCCATAAAACAATAAAAGGGATGCAGTTTTCTCCTATAATGGACATGAGTGTTTCAAACAATTTATTATTGATACTACCTCTGAGCTATATGCATAGGTTATGAATACTGTTGTAATACACAATACATAACTGTATGTATATATTATATTACATGCATGTTATGTAACAATACACATTTTATATATTACATAGTATAATCATGTAATATGTATTTCTACTTTATAAAGATTTATATTTTAAAACATAGTAATTACTAAATGCAAACATTTAAAACCAATTAAAAGTGTGTATTAAAACACACTGGTCAACAAAAAGGCAGAGTAAATGGTTCTGAAGTGGAAAGGAAACCCTTCTAAGAGCAGCAGCTGAACGGAGAAAGGACTGTTTTCTATTAGGTCTAACAGCAGGATTTGTTATCATTTAAATACACGCTCTAATACACTTAGTATTTTGTGCTACGTTTAACAAGATTAAGTGATCATACAATGTTTCATCTCAAATCTTTATTGGAAATCAGACGACAAGCCTCATTTCTTGCCAAAACATTGTCCCATGGTTCAGGCGTGATGCTAATTCCAGCTGAATGAGTAAATCTGTTTACCCAGGGGTAACAAGAAAAGTGCTATTTATCAATTAAAGGAGTCCCTGAGGAACACCTTTAGTTTTTTCTGGACTTCTATCATTTTTCTAAATAGGTACAAATTTGCACCAAAAACCTAGATTATGAAGTTCTAAGGCATTATTGAGGTCTTTGATGTGGATAAAATTGGAAATATTGTTATCTTTATAGTCAAGGATTTAAAAATCAAAACACTTCATACAGAGCACCAAGTTTCATAAGTAGTAATTACAAAGGAACTTTTCTTTTTAAAAAATTTCTAAATGAATGCTAGCAGCTGGAAATACTAGCAGTGTAAATGGACTGAACACAGAGAGCTTCAGAGTACAACCGAATGATGTATGTACTAAACTTGAAAATAATACAAGCCTCCTGATACATGGATGTGTGCCAAATCCTAAATTATACCAAGAGGCAGCATAGGTGGGAGTGGGACTCCATTTTTCAGATTCTCATGTCTGCTGAAAAGAAATTCTACAACTATGACACCAGGAAGTAATTCATTACTTTTAGAGTATCTTTAGCTAATATATCTTATAAACCAGTTTCTACCCAACAGACAAAGTGCTGTAAGACCTGCTTCGGCTGTACCTGTATTTATAATGACAAAGAGGGATCTTCAGTTTCTAGTCTAGATAGAAGAATTTTTCCAGCCTACCCTCTTGCTGTATATTACATTCTGTTTATTAATTTTTATGCCAATATGTTTAAAGACTCAGCTGCACCATTAATTTACACAGGCATATATGGGAGCTGGCAACATTGGAGTCTTGAAAAAAGTAACATCCACAACTAGCATTAGCCAGGGAATTTTTGCCAACAGAGTTTAATGAGGACATCACCTGCAAATATACAATAGTTATATGTCTTTCATACTCCCAATACAAGTGATATGAGGAGCTGAGCTAAGTAATTATTTTATTCTGTGAAGGAGAAGTGGAGTAATAATATGTTGTGCTCTCTCAAAATAAAATTCAGGTTAGTGTAATTCAACTTCAGCTGGGTCATCAAAGGTTTGAACTTTAACATATGGAAGATCTAAATACAAAACTCTTTTCTCAAGGATAAACCTAAACCAGAGTGTTAAAAAACATCCCATGGCAGCATGCTGTTGTCAGTACTTAAGCAGTCAGTTCACAGTCCTGCTTTTAATGAAGGCAAAGTGCATTTAAATTTCGGCATCATACATTCAAGAAGAATTTCCTAATCACTCATTTTATTCAGGGTGCATTGTCAGGATAGTCACCTGAAAAAGCGTGAAAATATTAACTTAATATGCAAAGGGATACTACAAGCATCCAGAATAACAAAGAGTCTAGTGATTTTAGTATCCTTTTTAGTAGAGAGAAGGATGCACAATCCCAACAGCAAAGAAGGTGATGGAATTTGCTTTCTCCCATTCTTGGTGAACATGGCAATTTCCAGACTATTGCGTAAAAGGACAATGACACAGAAGACTTGTAAACTTAGCCTGCTCTTCTTGTGCACCAGGCTGATAGTGCTACTGTGCCAAGAATAATTCATTTAATTAAAACCCAAAACATTTTATATTTACTACAGTTTGAACCACACTTTTTCGTATTCAATCTTGCTTGACTACAAATCAAAATTAAAAAAAAACAAACAAAACACCAGCTGGGTGTTTTTCTGGATTTTTTTTTTTTAAATAGGGTTTTTTTGGTGGTGGTAGTTTTGTTTGGGTTTGTGTTTGGTCTTTCTTGGGTTTGGAGTTTTATTTGTTTTCCTCTCAATATGGACTGAATGCTGGATCTCCAAATCCATCGTCACACCTACCAACCAGAATAAAAAAACCCCTCCAGAAGCGTGAAGGAAGCCTTTAGAAGCATCTATCTCAGAAATACTTGAGGCTAGCATTTTGGCCTCACTTCGGATGAGTCTTTCCTCTTTTTCTGAAAAGCAGACATGGCACTAGGATACATCCTGTTATTTTCAGCTTTTTCCGTAGTCTGAACAGACCTCCCAGTAACACTCATTTGCCAGACTATAAATCTCTGGGTTCTTTAAAATGTCTTCTGTTAACATTTTGGAGAACTGGAGAGCCAGTTTATTTTTCAAGGTATTTTTCTGTAGCCTTTACTATTATATTTTTAATTAAATGAATTATATTAATCAGGGGTATAAAGTATGCTTTGAGGAGTTTTATGACCTCTTCAATCATCAAATTATGTTCTTCATTTAACAGCAAGGTTTCTCCCAGTAGTCTTATTCTCACTGTTAAAGTGTTCGTTAAACAGTGTTTTCAGCCTATGCCCCCAAAATTTCTCTTAACAAATTGATGTCTAGGTTGAATCAGTTGTGCTGTGTTTTTCCAGAAAAGCTTTTTCCTTTTTCAGCTTGAGGACCCAGGATAGAGAAGTGCTCAGGGTTAAATATATGACCTTCCTTGCATCAAACATTCATAACCCCTATCCATAGTCGGAAGTAGTACACAATGCAACACTTATCTCTTGTACAAACAGCAATTCATCTGAACGCTTTCCAACAGACAATTTCCCTGGGGGTCTGTTTCAGGAGGTAAATCAAAACTGTTCTCCATGTCCCTAGAAGCCACCTTGGGAAGACCATAAGTTGTATATTATCATTCCCTTCTATTACCTGCTGCTGCTCTCCTCCCTATCACCTCTTCACACCAGTCTTCTCTTCAGCCCCTGCCACCAGCTACTCCACCACCTACTGCATTTCTGTCATACATATTTACCTGCCTCTGCCAATACTCCACTGGGATCTCTACAATGTGATTTTTATTTTCTTTGCCTACACCTGCATCTTAATTTTTTTGCTTCATTTGAAGTCTAGAACAGTCACTTAATTTTGTAGGGCACTTCCATATACATTTGATATGGAAGACAGCAGTACTAAGGGGTTTTTCATTGTTGCTGTTTTGTTTGAGGCTTTTTTGCTGGTGATGGTGGTTTGTCTGGTTTTGGGTGGGGGTTTTTTGGTATTGTTTTTGTTTGCTTGATTTTCCCCAGGCCATATTACAAAACAGAATATAGTACTTCACCAGAGGCCTCACCAAGTCCAGAAGAGCACAACAGTTGTCTGTCACACATGTGATCCACCTTTTTAAACCATCACCATAAACGAGTGGTGCTGCTGTTTCCTAAGGCAGTTTTTGGAAAGATATCAATCTAATACCCATTTCTGTGGCACAGTTGCCTAAAAAGGTATTCCCCCTTTAATTTCCAAATAAAAAAACATGTTAAGTAGCAGACAACAAAAGAGTACTCTATCTTCACCTGGCTCCAATTTCAAATTTTAAGTCTACAGAGAATTAAGAATGAAATTTAGGAGTGAAAGTATTTATCCTAGAAAATAAAATAGTTGATGAATTCCTGAAGACAAAACAACTGCTGAATATACGTTATTTAAAAGGGCTATTTCTTTTATAAATCTATATTTGGAAGCATAATTTAAGATATACAGAAGAAGAGGTCAAAACCAAGCTAAAACATTTAGAAACATCAGAAATTACTTTTTTTTTTTTTTTTTTTTTTTACCTGGACCATTTTCAAAGGCTAAATGGGTAGCAAACATAATACAATTCAAACTTCCCCAAGTTTAAAATTGAGGTGTCCCTTGTGAAATCCCTGAAATTCAAAACAGAATTTCTATCTTTCATGACAAGTTTTCCAACAGGAAGGAATCTTGCTCTAAACCACCCTGAGGGCGAGTCAGGAGTTGTCACCGTATACTTCAAACAACAACAGATTTTCCCTTCACCAAGGCTGAAACAACACTATCTGAAGGAGCAGCATACACCACTCTGCCTCAATCTGTCAAGTCTGAAACGAATACCTTCAAACGTATTGTTATATTTAGAAAGACTGAAACACAAAGATCCTTTTGGCCAATAAAAAGACTTCAACTTAGTTAATTTCAACAGAGATTTGAGTAAGGCTTATAATATATTTTCAGAGTACAGAGTAAGGACTTGATAAATATTATTGATTTTCCTATTTAAATATTACATTTAAAATTTTCCTAGAATATCACCTTTTTGGTTGTCTATATCTCAGCACCCTCAGCCTCCAAGTACTTGAATACAAAGAAGCAATTTTTCTTCCTGGAACAAGGAAATCTAAAAGCCATCAAGATCAGATTTCATCTTCTGCACATTTTTTTTTTCTCTTGTAAAGTTAAAACTATAGCAAAAATATCCAAAACTCTTGAACTCAAGTTACAGTTGACTTCCTATGACTGAGAAATACACTATAGAGAATATTTCACAGAGCAGCAACAAGGCTATTCCTTCGTATTAGAAGTATGAAATTACAAACTTAAATGTCCACCAAGACCATATCTGCTGTTTAACTTTATCTGTGGAGCCTGTTGTTCTTAGAAAAAGGGATCTGCTGTTTGACAGCAGAGTGACAAAATGCATAGTGTACTTTGGCAGTGAGGGTGCTGAATGACAACACCTTGCAAATTTAGCTGTGCTAGCAAAAGACATTATCGCCTTCAGCTGTCTTCTCCCCCCACCTCATCCTTCTGCAAGAGGTTGCTGCCCCCACAGCATAAGCCAGTAGAAGAGAGCACATTGCCTGCCTTGCCTACATGGGTGAAAAACCTGGAGTTAGCTCCAACTCCCTTTCATGAGCAACTTAAAATTCACAATCTGCACTGCAACAGGAGAGGTGCAGGTGCGTAGACTAACAACATTGGGAGGGCTATAACTGGAGGCACGGTACTGAGCTGTACCTGTCAGCGTAGCTGGTAGAGCTGTCTCCACCCCGTGGACCAGCCTCCTGCTGAAAATTTGCAAGGTCAACAGAAGACAAGTTTTAAGATATCATTCACCTGCAAATCTTTTTCATGAAGCAGTAATTAAGAAATTCCTTTTTTTCTGTGAACGTTCCTCAGATAAACATTTATTTTTGTAACAGGTCATGTTGACAAAAAGGTGAGATAAAGGAATTTTAAAGCTAATGACTTTTTAATACACATTAGCGTATATATGAGTATTTCCTTAATATCATATTAAGCCAAATGAAATCAAAGCTAATCAGATGCGAGCTTCATTTCTGTTATCCTCAAAAATCTAGTATTCTTTCTCTGTTATGTTCTACTATAAACATGACATAGTATACTCTACTATGACTTTCTATACCCGATAAAAAGAAACCTATCTGAAAATTAATTTGAACTTTCTTGGTGAGTTTCTAATGCAAACTCCTATCAGTGCCAATGGGGAAAAGTGAGAATTACCTAAATTAAAGATGTGTGTCACTTTTCCTACACAAATAGATTTTGCTAAACCTGGAGCAAGATCAATTGATGTGTGAAATATATAGTTGAACTTCTAAGATCTTATTTATCACAAAAAATAAACCTCCAGTAAGACTTGCTTACAAGGTATCTTATCAGATATTTAATGTGATATTACAGAAACACTTTAGTAAATACTTGATTAGTGACTGTTAATCAACAAGTGGGTTAAGTCACTCAAGATTCATAATTGTGTTTTTCAATAAAACTTTCCTCCTAGAGGACCTGTGGTACTCATCACGTCCCCTCCACACAGTGTCCTGGTTTTAGGTGGGACAAAGTTGATTATCTTCTTAGTAGCTGATACAGTGCTGTGGTTTGGATTTAATGTGAGAATAATGTTGATAACACACCAAGGTTTTAATTGTTTCTAAGTAGCATTTATCCTAAGTTAAGGGTTTTTCAAATTTCCCATATTCTACCAGTGAGCAGGTGTATAAGAAGGTGGGAGGGAGTATGGCCAGGACAGCTGACCTGAACTTGCCGAAGGGATATTCCATACCATAAGATATGATGCTTAGTATATAAACTGGGGGGAGGAGTTGGCCAGGAGGGGCCAATCTCTGCTCAGGAACTGGCTGGACATCAGTCAGTGGGTGGTGAGCAATTGCATTGTGCATCACCTGCCTTACTTGGGTTTTATTTTTCTCTTTTTGCCATATTCATTTTCACTACAGTTATTATTATTGTATTTTACTTTAGTCATTAAGCTGTTCTTACCTCCACCCACAAGATTTACTCCCCCCACTCCCCAGTTCTTCTCCCCATCCCACAGGGAGGGGGAAGGAGTGAGCAAGTGGCTGCGTGGTGCTTAGTTGTCAGCTGGTGTTAAAGCCACTATACACACACAAATGGTACCAACAAAAGAGCAATGGTTATACTACTGACCTAGAAGGCTGCTTATTTGTGATGCTTTACAAATGCAATTATGACATAAGAATATTAAAAGTGAATAAAATAGACTTTTCATAAATATTTGTTTTTCATATTTTTATAAGTGTTCTCCCTCTCTTCCTGAAAGAACAAGTTTGCACATCAGCTTTTCATAAGACTTTGCATCTAGTTGATTGGATCCTTCAAGCTGCTAAAAGACTGTATCGGCTGGAGATTCCCTTGAAGTTAATTTTGAAATTGAAAATATGTTTACTATAGAACTGAAATAATGTCATGGGGCTAGAGCGAAGATTTATCTATTGTCTCCAATGGATGCAATCCTAAGTAGCACTTTATTTGCATCACATCATTCATGTTGTATATCACCTGCTGTCTGAGAGAGATGCACAAGAACCTTACTAAAAAGATCTGTCTCATCCAAAGATAATGCTTTCAAGAAAGCATAGTTTAGTAAGTACGTATATACCTACACATCAACTATTTATTGTTCTTGCCTACCAAGTTTGAGACTGACTGAAAATGCTGTAGAAGATCAGGAACTGGGTCACTGAAATTCTCGTTTTTATGGGGTTTTTAAGGGGGGTGGGAAGGGATTTTCCAGTGTACATCAGAGATGGAACTGAGAAATGTACCACAAATAACTAAATAAAAAATTCTGATATACAGTGTGAAGACCCAGATTTGCTAATACACAGGGAGAGGAAAGCATCACTGCCTTTTTCCAGGCTGTGACTCCTTGGCAGCTGCATAGCCACTGCTGCAGTCTCGCCTTTCTGTGCCTTTGTGGCACTTGTCATCTTCTGTGATGAGCTCTTTCAATTTGCTAAGCCAAATGGCTAACACAAAAACATCAGTTTAGGTTAGCTTTCTGCCTGTTTGGTGAACTGAAATGGTTTATTCTGGGTCAAAAGATAGGACAGTGAAAGGAGCACAGGTTGCATTAAAGGTCAGCATTTTTTCTTGCTTCTACCATTTGTGAGGTGACAGGACACATCATGAGCTAGCACAGACAGCTGCAGCAGGGAAATGGGATGGGAGGAGCCCATCACACAACAGATGTGACAACACACCCCAACATCACTGCTCCTCAGCTATGCTTTTGCTTGGGGTTTCCTGTTGTGGCTACATTCTTTTGTTTACTTTTAAACAAAAATTAAGAATTTTCAGGTGCAAAAACTACTTCTGCTGCTTTGACAATACTATATGTATCAAATTTAGCCTGATTAACTTTAAAAAACATGTTTAGGATTAATGGAATTAGATATTAATAACCTGTTGGAACCAGGGACACACAAACACTTCTTGTGCAGTGCTGTAACAGAGTGGCTAACCTTACATCAGTGTATGACCTCCTAATGAGATGCTAGTGACACAGCTCAACAGATATTCAGATAGTGCGTAGGTAAGTGTAAGGAGATGGTCAAACAGGTTACCATTAGTGTATCTTTTATTCCCACCCAGCAAACCACACCACCACCACTCCCAAGTTCCTCTCACTGTAAATACCCTTTCATTTCAGCATCAGTTGAAATTATGCTAGACATGGAAGAACAAACACCTACCAAAAAATTATTAAAAAGCATGGAGGTCATCTCCCTACAGACTCTGGCAACATTGCTCTCACAAAAGTCTCCCTACAGAGAGGTTATAAATTAATTCACATGTCACATTCATTATGTGTCCAAACACAGCAAGCTTCCTCTAGTGCCAATACTAAAAGGATTGCCACTCTGCATGAAAAATTATTTTGAAAACCTAAAGAAAGTGAGCTGTTTTTGACTGTTTCTTTGACTTCAGCTGAATGTCTACAGACCTGCAGGGTTACCGCACAGCATCCCAAAGGGCAACACTTCACTAAAGGATCAAAACTAAATGCATTTGGGTTACACCTATGCTAATATATACACCCATACTCTCCAGACCTGAGGTCAACCAACCACATGCAGCACTGTTCACATCCACTGCTCTAAGGTCCCTGACGCTTTCCTCCCCCCATGGTCCCCAGGCATGGGACCACCAGCTGTGCTGACCCCAGGACAGCCCCAGACTGTGCTATCCCCTGGCACACACTCAGGCGATCTCTGAAAAAGTGTAACTAGGCCTGGACCAAGCTCATGCCATGGATCATCCTAATAATTTAACACACTGAAGACATCGCATCCCAGTGCTCAGACTATACTTTCACCCTGCTCTGTTGGCTAATGAAGACGTAGCCTTGGTGCCTGCATGGTAATAGCAAGCTCCATCTCGGCAAACTTTAAAAAAAACCCCACCTTTTCTTTTCCCTTCCTGTTTCTCCTCTTTAAAAAAAAAAAACCCTAACTTTTTTTTTTTCCACATTTTAGCTGTCTTCAAGGTTTGACATTAAAAGCTACAGATATCCTAGCTAAACACAATTAAATAGTATTCAGTTAAGTTCTTTCCATATTTTACTTAATTAATTCCAAATAGTTCAGGGACAGCTGGCACAAAAACAAGAGAAAACAATGGGACTGAATCTGGTGCTTTTATATGGAGTATGATAAAGGCTTTTATATTACACAGGAGTGAAAAACACTAATGTCTCACCAAAACACTGCAAGCTCCTACAGCATTCAGCAATAACTTCAGGAACCAAAATCCACTGAGTGAATGCCATTGACAACATTTAAAAGCATATCAGTGGCTACTTTCAAGTACGTTCTTTGAAGCAACACACTTGACCCTCACAATGATAGTTGGTTTTGATTTCCTACTACACATACCCATACTCCCATGTAACAGATCTGATCTACAGAAATTTTAGAGCCTACTATGCTGAAAACAGAGATAAATATGAAGCTAAACTTAAGAAGCTGGTTGCACTACGGATAACCACAGAGAAGAAACTAAGAGTTATTTGTAATTGCAAGGGAATAAAAGAACATTCTACTACATTCAGTACAAAAATCTTCAGTAGACTACATACATGTGGAAGAATATTAGGAGTTCTTAATCTTAAGTATTTAGATGTCCCATTATATTGAAACTCTCATTCATTGTCTTTGGGAAATGCCCTCTTCCTACAGAAGTTTGACTTTTCTCTTTTGATACCATCTTATCAACACACTAATAGAATTATTAGGCTGGAAAAATAATTCAAAATAGGGGAAAAAATAGGATAGGATTAAGACTGTTGTTTCTAGTACTAGTTGCCTTATAAAAAGGTTTTAATTTTTATGGGACATAAACAAGGTCAGGTCAGTAGTAACAAAACTCAAACCGCACCTCTCCCTATTATTGCTCAGCCCAACATCTCTTCTCTCATCAGGCTTATCATTAACACCATCAATAATAATTTTCTGCACAGCAGAAGTATCACTAGTCTTTTAATCACTGCCAGGCTCCTCTGGCAGAAAAATCACTCTCTGGCTCACTCTAACAGCTTTAGAGAGGCTGTGACAAGCATGGCAGTGATATGTTGACAAACCATTTTGAAATGTAAAGATCTGGTTATGAACATACACTAAAAGTAAAAGCCATTTACTTTTCTGTTTTAAAAAGATATATTTATTTTTAAAGAAATATTATTCTTAAGTTGGTAAAAAAATCTTTCTATCTTAAGATAAACAAAATGATGGAATGGGTTTTAGAGTCTCGTAGAAAAATGCGTCTAGAACTAAATGTTTTTTCTTAGTGAGTAATACTGATTTCATGGTGGGGAGGGAGAGAGGGAAGTGAAAAATGTCATTGTGAAAAAAAAATATTTGTTTGAGCATTACAGGTTGAGTAGACCACTGTTTGTTAACTCTATAATGGAAAATATTCCCTTGACCAGAATTTCAGCTACCACACTTCATGGACCAGGCACTGGCTGGGTACAGAAGCCAATATAAGTTCAAAACAAGGAGCTGAAGAATATCATAGGCTACAACTCTCACTACCTTCATTGCATATTTCATACAGAAGAGGCAAAATAAAGATAGTTTCTATCCCAGAGTAAAGACAAGTGCCACCAGGAAATCTCAGAATTTGTGAAGAAACATGCGCCAGTCTACATATCCTTTAATCCCCTTTGTATTTTGGCTAAAACTGTCATTTCTTCCAAAACAAATAGAAAAAAGTATAAAAGCTATGTTATGACAGAGATCTATTTTTGTCCCATATGTTGAATCTTTGTAAAGAACAACCAACCATGAGTTCACACTATCATAGCCCTTCAGTAACAATGCTAGGTAATTATTACTGACTTACAGCAGTAGACAGGTCTTTGTAGAGCACAAAACACTGTAACAAGGTTTTGGAAACTGATTCACTGGGATAGTTTTGGACTTAGCACACAAACTGCGTAAAAGCTGGAACAACAATCAAGTATGAAGGGTCCACCTGAGGTTTAATTATAGCACAATGCAACAACATAGCCAAACACCAAAAAAAGGTCTCTGTATTTATGCATATTCAAAATATAAGGTAAATTTGCATAACATTTCTTGCAAAATATTAAGGAAAAGCAAATGGCTAAGCATAAACAACCTATACTAACAAGAACTACCCTGAAAGTTTTTTAAAAATTACAAGGTATTTTTGAATTCTGTTTTCTTTAATTTCAATGGTACAACTAACTCCAAGCTAGAGAAGTTTTTTGTATCCCTTTTCTGTCTCTCATTCTCACTTTTAAAATTTTTGGTACCCCTGCAGAAATAGTATAGACCATCCAGAAACTCGTTATACCACAATTAAAGACCAGTTTTATTACCTATTTCTCTCCATATGTTCAAGTAATTATAATCAGTATTAAAATCTTGTAATTATAGTTTGCACAAAATCAGAGTATGACAGACTTTTCTGTGCCTCATGTTTTAGTAATGCTAGTTATTAATTATTTGCACTTCTGCAATGCTTAAAGACCATTTTGGGAAAATACATGTAGTGAAAAGACAGATCATAACGGATATATTTTTAAAAGTGAGTTGTATTTTTCTTAAATCAGTCTAATCTAAGATCAGAAACACCAACCTGTACAATTACCATACAGCATTAGTAAAGGGTAAAGTTAAATTCCTATATTTCCATGTTTTGCCACATTTAGTTTGGATTAATTCTCAATTTTGACTTCAGTATGTGAGACATTAGAAGGACTAATACCATCAAGGTTAAACTGTTACCTTTCTTGTCCTTTGTTAGCACCTTTTACTCAGATTAAATAAAGATGACCATCTCCAACATACATTTCCTTGTATTTTGTTTTGCATCTTTAAATCCATGTTTATTTTTTCTAAGAGTATCATCGTAAATAGAAAAAAAAAAATCAATTCTCCCACTACTTAAAATCCAAATTAGATTATCAAGAAACTAAGCATATTTATATATGTAGCACTCCACTGTGCCATATTGGCAGAACAAGATCTTAGCTCCAATAAAGTTCTAAAATATGCCTGCTATTTTTATTTTTCCATAAATAAATGGAATTAGCCTTCATGGATTCCAAAGGAGAAGAAATAATTCAGTTATCTTTGTACTTAAATTACATAGTGGGTTTTTTTTTTTGTTGTTTTTTTTTTTTTTTTGTGTGTGTTTGGTTTCTGTTGTTTTTTGGTTTGGTTTTTTTTTTACAAAAGTTTTAACAAAGACAAAGCATAACTGACCATCATGAAGTAGATGCTTTTTTTCCTATTTGATCAGACTTTATGCAGAGAAATCCCTATGACATTTGGATTTAGGTTTCAAGTATCTTTGTTTCATACAGACATTTTAACTGATAAACTCTCATTACATGATTTTAACAGCAACACAGCCAGCATCCTTATAAAGTTAAGACACTCAGAATTTCTTGGGTTTAGCATAGACAAATTGCTCCAGACAATGAAACCCCATTCTTTCTATTACTTTTATTGACAGTAATTCTCACATCTAATATTTACTTACAGTACCTGCAATTTTTTTTCCCCCCATAAGTGGGTTTGGAGGTGTGAGGTGTTGTTGATGGGGTTTTCATAAGTGACATGACCAGGAAAATATTTTAAAATTGTGCTAATATAACAACTTTTTTTGAACTACTTAGTAAAATTATCTTAACACAAATGCATAAGAGGGTGATAACAAAAAATATAGTATAATAACCTCTCCACATGAACCTGAGGAAACTTCTTAAAAAAAAACCTGCAACAAAATAGCATTTTCCAATCTGTCAGTTTTAGAAAATTGTTTCCCATGCTTTGACCACACAGACATATTCTTGCACATTTTCCTGTTAATACACATCATAAATATTTCTAGCAGAGATACTCAATCACAGAGAAAAGGGCCATCACAAAAAACCAAAACATTTTCCATGTTTTCTCCTCCAAAATGAATAAGTTAGCAAAACAAGATTAATTCACTGAACTTTTTTGGTACCCTTGAAGATACATTGTTACCCAACACTGTTCTTAATAATGCATGATAAGTTTAAGTTATGACCTGATTCTGTAATTCTACTGAACTCTGAGCTGACAGCACTTCTTAGAATAAACGTTCCTTTTCAGGCTTCGTCAGAGATCTTTTGAAGACAGTGTAGAAATTGCAGATCATCAAGTAAAACTTAAATTCCATCCAACTCAAATGTTCCCAAAACGTCCTGTAACCTAAAACCCATTATCTATTCCTATGCATGCACAGACTTAAAAGGCACCAAAACCCTGAGTCTATTTAGTTCATTGCTTCTGAGACGCAGAATACGTAAGCCTAGTTTTATGGTTACCTTATAATTAACTCTTCCAGTTTTATTCTGAAATTAATAATAATCATTCATTACCCCATGCGTTTAAATTCAAAATCTTCACATGCATGAGATTTTATCTTTTAAATATTTCATTTGCTATAACTTCATTTTTTCTTTGGAGTAAACTTTAAAAGCAGATATGAGTGTTCAATGCCCCAAAATAGGACTCAGGACACCTCTAAATAAAGCAAAATTCAATACTACAATAGATAACAAATATGAACAACATCCCAGTTAGGAAGACAACAGTGGTAGGTATATATTACGAAATGGTGCAGCATCACTACATAGTATGGTCAGGTCCACTGCAGCTCTTGCACTGAAAGAGAATTTCCTGTAATATTCAGAGAATTCCTCAAGAATTTCAGCTTCCAGGTTTTGACAGATGACATCTAGTTCCCAGAGTCAAAAACATCTCTCAAAGTTGGAATCTAGCATAAACCTATTGCTGCATCTCCTAGCACTGAACATGAAAAAAAATATAACAAGCTGCCTAAAACTCCAGCCCAGCTCCATGGTTGCAGAGCTTGTTGCCTTTCAAGAATAAAATCTATGAGCTGGACTACTGACATGCTGAGATTTTCGATCTTCTTGCCTAAGTAGAACTCGCCCTTTGGATATTTGGTCCTCCCACCCTTCAGCAAACTCTACCACATGGAGCTAGGCTGGGAGAGAGCCAAAGCTCAAGTCTGTATTACACCCAGGAAGCTAGGAGTGGAGAGTAAGGCATAGAAAATAGCTGCAAAATGAAGGCATCACTGCTGCAGAGCACCCTGACTTCAGCTGCAGAACTTGGTCCCATCACACACACAGGACTTTGGCCATGCGAACTAAATGCTATGGCCTCTCAAACTCTTTCTAGCATATTCTATTTATATATATTCTATATAAATTTTATGTATAATATTCTATCATAACCTCACCTGCTTGGTATTCCCAAAATCAAAGTGAACTTAGAAACAAAAACTAAGTTGATCCTTTGTGATGCTATCAAAGCAAACATATTAGGCAGTAGGTGTTGTCATGCTGGCCAAGACATCATTTTAGGGCTGTATGCAGATGACTAAGCTGCTGACGAGACCCTAAAGACAGGGTGTAAGAAACTGCTTGACATGGGCTAAGAAAATTCATGGACATGACAGCTCACAACATGAGAAGTTGACAAAAGTTACAGAGAGCAACAGGAGGAGTTGCTGGCCTTCACAGATGGTTATGGGGTTCTTATGTGGGAAAAAAAAAAAGTACACAGACAATCGAAGAGGGGAGCATTGAAGAGTATTAGGAGTTTGTCCTTCACGGCCAACAGTACCTAGGTCACCATTTCAGTAATACCATAAGGCCAAGATTACCTAGATGATTGTGTCAGCGATTTCAAATTTGGGTAAAGATTTAGTACAACTGACACCAATAGGGGAAAAGTAATTATAGGTAGGTTATCTAGGACAAAACCAGGGAAATATAAAAGTGATAAAACGAGTGTGAAGACATAGGAAGAAACACAAGGTGTGTAAACGTCCCCATAATCAGGGCTGTCTGGGAACACGTGACAGACCTGTGCTCTATCACTGCAGACTAAATGAGGACAATAAACCAAACCCATCACTCTGACATTACCACAGTGGCTGAACCCATTTCTTCAGTCAGGACTATGACCATGGCAAGAGGAGATGATTTTCCCTACAAGCACATGGGAGCACCCTAGTGAGCTTGATCCAGCATCCTGTTGTCACATTTTTAACGACAGGTACAGTCCTCACAGCATCAACATCTTCCCAGTCATTCCCCCATACACTGCTGTATCCTATCTACGTTTTATGTTAAACGGTACATTTTAGGAAGGGGAGTAATGTTACTGTAGTTAGTTTAGAAATTGCTACTCTGTAATTAAAAAAAATTATAATTAGATTTTCCACAGTAGGCTGATCTGACAGAGTATTTCTCTTGATGCGGTTTATGATGGGATCACACTCTATAGCATTGTCATTCAATGCACAACATATTAATGATTTAGTTTAATGATAATTTATTGCACTGTTAGGAATACAACATGAAATATATGCTAGTTAATCAAGTATCTGCTCTATTAATACACGAGTTAAACTAGGATTTCCAGTTTTTGGAAATGTACTATTTTTAAGACTACATAGTTTAATTTCAATTTATTTTTTAATTTGCTGTGTAACCATGGCTACTTCTTTAAGTTATTCCTACATTTAATGAACAATATGTATGAACTGGATCTTACAGCTTGCATATGTTTTTCCTGATTAAGCATCCATAGATATGAACAATCTTTTGACTCATTTTGTCAACGATGCAAGGAATTACTTTGTTTTCTGTTATAGACACTCTCAGGATGACCCTTTCATTCTGGAGTTAACCTATCTGAATTACACACCCATTAAATTAAATGAGTTGTCAGATTCAGCTTTGACAATTCTGTACAAAAAGCTATTCATCAGGAGATTTCTAATGTAACTGTTAAGCTAACAATAAGAACTTAAAGTGGCAATATTAAGGTCTGTAAAAGCAGGGCCAATTAGCACTGTAATATTTCTCATGTCATACTCTTGCAGCTCCTAATAGTGACATTCATTTAGCATGTTAGGTAGGACATGGTCTTAAAACTGAAAGTTTTATAGCAAACATCATGAGTTTTGAAATAGTTCAGAGTATAATTTTTCCAGTTTGTATTTTTAAAGATTAGCTAACACTTCTATAAATTACATGTTCAAATTAACATCTTTAAATGTACAGACAGATCTCCCACAGCTGAATTATCCTTCAATATCCAGCCATAATACAGGCAATTCCCATATAGCTCTGCAGCATTTCTAGCAACCCTCATTTCTTCTCCTCCCTACTGCCTCCCCCTTAAAGGGTTTCAGTTAGTCCAAAAACATCTTTAACGCCACGTTATGTTTGTTTGAAGCCTTGAAGCTAGAAGCAAATGGAAGAGGGAACTCACACCTATATTGTTGCTCTTGACTTCTTTGCGCTTAAGATAACGAAAACATCTCATCTGCTTATTCCCAGTTTTGTTGCCAGCCTCAAAGACTGTTCCTCAGTCCTCCAGGTGTTAGTCTAAAGTCCTCATTCCTCCAGCTGTACAGCCTGTTGGGAGTCAGCATCAGTATCTTTCTAGCTGGTCACCGCAACACTGTGTTGCAAGGCCATGGGCAAGGCTACATCATCTCATCACACAGACATACTAGGCACCTGGGAATTCCCACTCTGTATTCTCAACTTCAGTACTGCTTTTACATCTCTTTGTCCTTCAGGAGATTCCAATCAACAGATTAACAATTATTAAAATATGGTTCTAGATAATGAAAGATAAGGACATATTGAGAGTAAAAATCTCATTCCCATTGAAAACTCACTCCAACAGCACAGAGATCTTCAAAAAGTTATTTAAGAGAAACTAAAACATATGAGAGCAAAATCTTGGGTCCTGACCATGGTCTGCATATACCTGTGCATGAAAGTGATGCTTGTGTTACAAATTACTAAGGAATTGCTTCTTTGGGGCTGTAGTAGCAAGACAGCCTCAACTTTCCTGGAGGAAAGTCACCACAAGTATCAATGTCTCTGTCTTAATACACTTCAAGGATGATACACTGTGTGACTGAGCACACGGTTAGGAAAGGACAGGAAAATATCTTTAAGATTTGATCAGACCACTTCTTTCTTCCTGATGTTAGTTCATTAATCTCTGCATCTCTTCAAAGCTGTCACAACAAGATTTGTCTTCTCAAGTGTGTATTTAAAGAACAGAGAGATATATAAATGATTATTTCCCTCTCCTCTCTCCTCCCCCCGCCCCCAAATTTGTCTGTAATATTAATAAGTTTTGCTAAATCAGGCATCAAGGTGTCCAATAGTTACTGAAGATATGTAAAATAAAGTAATGAAACTAAACTTTAGCCTCTACACGGTAGTAAGTTGCTTCAGAAAACTCAAGTCAAACCGGACAAAATCAAAATGTATCAGTCCACTAAAAAAATGAAAAATTTTGTTTCATGAAATAATGTCCTGAGCATTTTTTTTTCAGATTTTTTTCATTCCAAGAAAGAGAAAAAAATATTTAATTTCATGTAAGAAATTTTCATGTAAGCTTGTTTCATACAGATCTCAAGAAAATACCCAGAACAAATTCCACAAGATTTGTTCTGTTGGGTTCACAACAGACTTGAACATAAGTTAATGGGATGATGTAGTACAAGTATTAATATATTAAGTTTTTAAAAATCAGCAGTAAAAACTTCCTTCTTCCATTCATATTACAGGAAAACTGTGTATATTATTTACAACTGTTATTTTTTGGCCATTAAAATACCATTTGATTTCTTCTAATTCTCGGTTTGTTTAGTGAACAGAAAAGAAACACAGAAATTATTTATTGTTTCAATAAATCAGTTAAAAACTTGCTGACTTTCTGTATGATTTAATATAGAATATTTATAACTTCAAATGAATTAATCACCCAAGCAAATTAAAGATATCATTAGTCAATTATGCATACCACCACAGGGCATGCAAATGCAAGACTGCAATCATACAAGATGTCTTCAAGTGTTACTGAAAAGAGCATTAAAAAACATGGGTTAAAGTCATAATTGTCATGAATATATGAAATTCCTTTAAGTTTATAGGACTCTCCTCCAGTTGAATGAAATCAAAATTTACCCACTTACCTCTAGGCTTTTTAATAATTTCGATTCTTACAGATCTCATCTTTGTAGAATGTAAACACAATTAGCTCCTCAACTACAGATTGTTTGGGGGGTTTGGGCAACAGAAGCCTTAGCTGTACATTTGACTAAATAATTAATCCTTCACCTGCTGAATATCAGTGCAATAGGAGTTCTTTGGAGAAAAGTTGGTTTTGTCTCAGAAAACAGATTCTTTAAGATACCCAGTAGAGCTAAGAACTCATATTTAGACATGTGTAATTAAAATCTTTATCTAAAGGAAATAATTAAAATAAGTTTTGTTACCACAACATTAAATTTGGAAGTTGTTAGATATGCAAGACAATTTCTGCAGCATAGCTACAGTAACTAGAAGTACTGTATTCTACTATCTATAATCAGTCAATTAGGGTCAGTAATTCATTTTATCAACAAAAGGCAAGGAGGGGATTTTGGGGCACATTGATAAGATCCAAAGAACTGCAGTACGGAGATCACTCATCCAGCTTGGAGCAGGCTAGTATGACTACACAGGACAGCAGCACGGCATAGCAATACTACATCAAGGGCCAAATTTGAGGCCACTTGGCTCCAGCACAAGCTCACACTGATACAGACGTACTGCTTCTGAAGTTAATTTTGTGGCAGCCAAATTCTTTATTTCTGCATCCCGTTCCATATGTGCTGGCCTGGACAGGATGCCTCATTGCAGGTGTCCTGACACAGCTCCACTTCTCAGAGGGTAACACCTGTACTTCACACACCACCTTCAGGAGCAAATTCTGGCAGACACACTCTCCTAAAAGCATATAAATTGCAAGGATGTCAAGAGCTTCATGAAGCACATTATGCTCATGAATAAACTACCTCACAAGCAAGGAAATACAATCAACCTCTGCAAGAAAAAACTAAACAAAAGCTGCATTTGGCAGTACATCAGCATTACAAAAAGAGATGATGGAAGAGAATTAAGTATGATTAGAAACTAGATGAGACTACAGAATTTAGACTAAATTTATTTCTTAATACTTTTTTTCCCCCCATATTTGGCCTTGATGCTACCATCTTCATCCTCACAAAAATGCAGTGAAATATTTTGTGTCTTTAAGCAATCAAAACATCAGCTCCATGGGAAAGATGCTGCATCCAAACACAGTAAACTCACATAACTTAGCTGAGATAGTTTGGTACTGGTTCAGAAAGTCTAAACTAATTAAATGAGACAATCCACATTCTTCATATTTTTCATTAGCTGTTTATATCAATACTTTCATAATAAAAGCCATTATACATCTACTAAGAAACATATTGGTGTCTTAACTCAGCTGGAGAAATACAGCTCCGTGTTTGTGGAAAACTCGTATTATATAACCTCCCTATTCTTCAAATGCTTCCCTGTCCTCAGACATCATCTGTAGTTGTTCAGTAAGCTTAAGGTCAAAACACCACAAGGCCACTCTATCCTAACTCATTATCTAGTCTCCACTTTTTATTCTCCCCTTTTAAAGTTCTTAAAATCTTACATGAAGTTGTATGTCATTATTCTCAACAAATGCAACTACAAAGGGCTGCTTCCCAGTCAGGGCTTCTTCATGCACGAGTGCATGCTGGGGCAGTCCCATTTGTGTTCGTTGCATCTCCCCCACCACTTCAGGAATTATCATCACGCCCCAGTCAGTTCCTTTAGACTTCAGAGCTTCACACTCAACCTCTGTTCTTAAATCAGTCTTCTCACATTATTTCCAAAGACCATCTATCCACCCCTAGTTTTTATTTAAGAAGTTATTTCAGGACCATGCTTCATGAGCTCTAATAAACAAACAACTGCTAACTTTCAATAAAGATTTATGCTGGGTCTGATAAGTTTAGTTATAAACTTTTTCCTGGTTTACCCAAGGAACTGGTTTGTCAGTATCCCCCCTACACAGAGTAGACTTGCAAGCTGTCAAAAGAAAGAATTAAAGCCATCCTTCAATGCAATTAACAACAGCAAGAAAGAATCACGGTACACAATTTCATCATCATAGAATATCACATTTTACCATCTTGCTCTTTCCTTTTTCTCCTCTCATCTTCAGATAAGTTTGCTATTTTTTATCCTATTATTTATAGTATCAGCTATTTTTCCAGTCATATCACTAAACTTAAAAAACAAAGTAGGGGAGTTAGAAGCTGTCTGACCAGTTCAGGTTTTGTATGAAATATAATCATAAAAACTGGTTTCATTGTGTGCTTTTGCTCTAGCACCTAGAAAAGCAAGAGTTTACATTTCCTTTGGTCACTCCTCCCTGTGCCCAGAGTCTCTTTTAGGCATTTTGGAGTGACCATACAAAATTTAGTGTTGTACATAAACTTGCCACCAAAACACAGCAGAGTGACTCCAGTGAATTTGAAAGTGATACTACAAAGGCAAACTTTCAGAGTTTTCCTCTCATTTCATGCCTGAGTCAATAAAGCACTTAACATTAAAAAATAGCCAAACTATATTGCAAAGGAAAGCATTAAACACCACTGCAACAGTAAGTGTTAAAAATGAACTTGTTAAAGTTCACAGAAACAAGAAATTAAAGACTGATAGCAGTACTAGTTCTGAGACCCTGCCCATATCACCAGCTTAAAGCACAGCTTAAAACAGGCTATGTGTAAATGAAATTAACAAAAGAACTGTGACTTAATTATTTTGAGGTGTTTTCATATTCTGTATTAAAAATGAGGTAAATGTACTAAAAAGACAAAAAGAGGAGGGTATGGTTTTGCACCATGCACTACTATAGACTTTGAGGAAGACAACACAAGCTTAGCCGTTTCATACAAGTTTTCTGAAATTTAACATGTTTTAGGTACACTTGAAAGCACACAGAAACAGCTTTTTGTGACATTCATTTGGAGAGATGGAATTCACTATGAAGCTGAAAGTCACTTTACTACAAACAATGAACATGGACAGATTAACAAGTAAACTCAACCAGCTCATACTCAAACTATATCTATCTCAGTGATTAAATAGATTGTATACTCTGTCAACTTTTCTTAAGCACAAGTGTTAGTATAAGGAAATAAAGGAAATAATCCCATTGGTTGGGCAAGAAGGAAAAAGAAATTACTATATATTAACTCACTTGTAAAAGGTCCCACCGAGGCACCAGATGGCCTTCTTTTTGAGAATTGTAAAGGATAATTAAAAAACTAAGTTCAAAATTTGGAAATGCATATATTTACAGGTAATATGCTTTAATATTTCTACCGATGTCTGTCATATTAAAAATAAAAAATTAAGCAGTGCCAGTCTTTCACGTTAAATTCAGGTGAATCTGACCAAAACCACCAATCTGTCTGCTGTTTAGGGCCCTATACTGAAAGGTGAAGTGTTTGGGAATTTTAAACTCAGCTTTAGCAATGAAGGAAGGCCTTGAAAAACTCAAACATGAGATTTGAGATCAGTGTTTTATTTAGGTATTGACCAGGAGATGGCAGCAGTACCCACTGAATTTATTTACATGACTATGAAATTACAGCATATTAAATTCAAAACAAATATGGAACATATGCAAATTATAAATATGAAATCATAAATCCTGCAGATGCTCTTAAAATATAATTCTTCATCAGGGACTGTATTATTTGCGTATTTCTATTTTACTTGCATGATCATTTGCTTCTCGGTCACCTTCAGAAATGAATTAAAAATTGATATATTTTCATATGCCAGGGCATATTCTTTGCAAGTCAGAAACCAATGATTTATTCCCTTATTTATAGATTCAGTAATAACACACTGAAGAACACAGAGTGATCTTTGGGTAGCGGTGGATAAAACTTTTAAAGCGTGATTTACAGCTGTAAGGAAATGTCCACAAGTCAATGATACAGATAGGATATGAGTCACTGGTATGAGGGTGTTACTAGTCCAAAGGAACTGGAATAGGAGTGGGAGTGGAGGGGCTTCACTACTAGAAATACAGAGGATAGATCTAGAGAGAGAAAGAGGGAGGAAACTGAAAAGGAGAACAAAGAAGGACCTCTATAAGCTCTCCAAAAGACAAAAGCTTACGTAAATCCCCAAAAGCGGTTTCAAATCATGATCAGTGTGCAAACGTGTGAACAAGAAATAAAATTTAAAAATAGGAAGAGCACAATGGATTTTAAGGTGAAGCTCATTAATGAATACTGCTGTAAGGGAAAATAATATCAGAATCAAGAGGATGCTTAAGGCTTTTCTACACATTAAAGATGTTCATTTCACCTGCTTCCATGGGCTTCATCATAGCAGTGCAATGCTGTCAGCAACTGTCTATTCAATAACACAAGAGTTCTCTTATAGTAACAACATTCATGTCAATAATAAATCTGAATCCATTCTAATATTTTATACTACAAGTATTACCCTCATTTATCAGGCAAAGAAAATTCACCTCAGACTGCCTCCAAGTTACTGTTTCAGAGCCAAACCTGAATGAGTCCCTAACTAGCTCCTACATCTCTTCTAGCAAAGCACACTGATATCTAGTGGAAAACAGATTAAATCACTATTGTAATGAAATTACTTCTCCAGTGCCCACTCAGAGCAGCTAGACAGGTCTCTGAACTTGAAGGTACCCACAATACAACATGTGGCCCAAACAGAGGCTGTACATTAGGAATAAAGACAACCATTTTTCCAGAAAAAAAAATTAAACAGATGTTAAATTTACCTTCTTCACAATAGGCAAAGCATGCCTTGCAGGGTTAGTTATTACTAATGCGAGTAACTCAAGGCACACTCATCAATACTGCTGAAGGTAAACTGTGGCATTGTCTAGACCAGAGACCAAAATAACTCCACTGGCAGGGGATCTTGAAAAGTACTGGAGAGCTGGGCTAAATACTCTGGTTCTTCAACAACCAAATGAAGGAGAGATAAAAGCATTACAAAGGTAAAGCTGTCCAGCAAGAAAATTATCTTTCAATGATCTTCAAAACCCAAAGGCAGTTCCCAGCTTACAAAACAAGGATGGTTTCCCAGTGATATCCCATGGATAACATCACTTTTGTGTATGTTAGTGTCTGTATATGATTGCTCAAAATGTGCTTTTGATACCAACCTCTCACCAACCCAGATTTCCTTCTGTAATTTTCACCACCAGTCTTTTCTTGGTTAGAGTAGCTTGTGATAATTACTTTTCTATTTCAATACACCCAACATATAGGTTCTAGAAAAAAAACAAAACAACTTTGTTATGTGTTGGATCCTGGAGACCACCAGAGCAGAGGATTTCTGTGTGACAGTTGCAGAAACAAAAAAAAGTCAAATGACCAGAAAATTAAGGATGTAATATTTTGGCTCCTTTTTTGGCTTAAGAATCATTTTGGCTCCTTACTTTAGGAAGCTACTAACAACATGAATGTAATTGAGAATATGAAAAGCAACTTTTAACAAATAAGTGATCTCATATTCTTCAAAATGTAGTTAGCAAGAGTTAGATATGTCTGCCAGTCATCAAAAGATTTAGCCATACTTAACAGATAGCACCCAGTGAATAATTATGTCTTCAGGATGACAAATCAGCGGTCATCTTGCATTCGATAAGAGTGCTAGACCTCCAGATACTGCAGAATAAAAAGCAATTCCACACCTTGCTGTCAAGATTTTAAAAATCTATTTACTTTTAAGTGTGAAGGTTCCTCATCTGTCATATCTCATGAGGCTGAAAGCTTGTCACATCACTTTACTAGTTAAATGAATAAAACAAATGAAGAGCACGTTATAATATCAGCTAAAAAACCATCAATATTCTGACAAGAATGAGTTTAAGACCTCTTTTTCTCTGGCCTCAAAAGGAGCCATTTCATTATTCTGGCAGAAAGAGAGGCCAGAAGAGGAGACAGCTGGCTGACACACAGTCCAGATAACAGGAGGGTCGTGCTGTTTTGGCAGGTGGAAGCATTCTGAAGGAGAGGCAGAATTTACAAACACCACTTCTTCACATGAAATCATCTGCCAGTCCATTGGTAAAGCAATGTACATTTCTGTGCCTGTCAGATCCATCTGTCTGTCTGACCCCCTCCTTGCAAAACCAACTCAAACAACTCAGAAATCCTATGGCATTTTCACAAGGCAAAAATATCACACACATTGTTTCAAGACTAATCAGCTGCAGTGTATTTGGGACAATCCCTAAAACCTGCTCAGAACTCCAGGTGGTGGAAGGAGACAGAACCTCAGACAGCTGCAGCTGTGCAACAGGTGTCAATCCAGCTGCAAGGGGAGCTCAGTTACATATAATGAGTCAAAAAGGGGCATCTCAATACCTGCTTATTCGTGAGATAGTGGTGGGCTAGATCTCCCAGAATGCCAAAGTTGAAATAAGTTGGGTTTTATCCTTTTCAGTCAGGTTCCCACCCTCACATATCTTTGTATAATACCATAATTTATTTTATACACCAATGCTGTGAAGAAATAAGAATTCTGAGAATTTCTGCACTGTCATTTTCTTGCTAGAAATAGAACCTTTAAAGTAAATCTAATCTTTCATAATGTATTTCACAATGTTCTCAGAGGATTTCAATTACATGATTTCTGACACCTGCTGTTGTTTGACTTCTGAGATTTAGGTCAATACTTTCTATTTAACTCTTTACTAAAATAATGAAAAAAATTACCTTCTAAAGTAATTTGACAGTTTATCATTGTACTAAAAAAATTACTACTCTAACAAACCTAAAAAAAGCTTTAATAAGTATTACTGCTGTCAGAAAGTGGCTAAAACCCACAAGCAGTTCACTGTTGTTCTTGGCCAGTTGTCACACCAGTGCAGTTCAATTAAGGCTGAGGTTGAACTTCTACATCCCTGGCAACTGACAGAAAAATAATGTCAGTTTTTATAAATCAAACACCTTTTTCATTTTTAAACTTAAATTTTCTGTTTACATGCCTCCTACTACATATTTGATAGCAGAACTTCAGATCAGCCTTCTACTCATTAAGTTATCTGTAGGAAGATCTTCCAACCAGCATAAGAACAGAAGTTTTACCACTGACTGCCTCTAATTTTATGTCTACAAAAAAAGTTTTAAACACCTTCAACTTAACTTACTCTATTACTGAAAATTTCTATCCCCTCAGACCCAATATTTTCTGTCCTTGAAGACATGCTGCTTTTGTGTGTTCTCCTGAAAGACTGATATCATATTAACACATTCTGAATCTTGATCACTTGATAATAAGAATTATCTACTACATTCCCAATAAATGTTAGTAATTGGGGCTGAGACAAAAAAATATTGAGATTTTTTTTAGTTTGTTTGTATTTTTCAAACACGGTACCAAACTCTTGTGGTGGGTTGACCCTGGACGCCAGGTGCCCACCAAAGTCCCTCTATCACTCTCCCGCTCTTCAGCTGGATAGGGGAGAGAAAATATAACAAAAACCTCATGGCTTGAGATAAGGGCAGGGAGATCACTTAGAAGTTACTATCATGGGCAAAACAGAGTCAACTTGGAGAAAATTAATTTATTACCAAATCAGAGTAGGATAATGAGAAATAAAAACTACCTCTTAAGACAACATCCCTCCAGCCCTCCCCTTCTTCCTGGGCTTAAATTTACTGCTGACTTCTCTACCTCCTTCATTCCAGCAGCACAGGGGAACAAGGAATAGTGGCTATGGTCAGTTCATCATTTGTTTTTTCTGTTTCTCCTTCCTCCTCAAGGTGAAGACTCGTCACATTCTTCCCCTGCTTCAGTGTGGGGTCCTCCCACTGGAGAGAGTCCACGAATTTCTCCAACATTTGTCCTTCCCACAGGCTGCAGCTCTTCATGAACTGCTCCTGCATGGGTCCCTTCCCACTGTACCACAGGGTGCAGTCCTTCAGAAACCAAATGGTCCAGCATGGGTGCCCCACAGGGTCACAACTCCTGCCACCAAACCTGCTCCAGCTTGGGCTCCTCTCTCCACAGTTCCTGCCAGGAGCCTGCTCCAGTGTGGACTTCCCATGAGAAAACAGTTTTCTTCAGGTGCAGCCACCTGCTCCATCACAGGGTCCTCCCTGGGCTGCAAGTAGAGATCTGCTCCACCATGGACCTTTATGGGTGCAGGCACAGCTGCCTCACCATGGGCTGCACCACGGGCTGCCGGGGAATCTCTGCTCTGCTCTAACACCTGGAGCACCTCCTCCCCCTTCTTCCTCAATGACATTTGTGTCCACAGAGTTGTGTCTCACATATTCCCACTCCTCTCTGCAGCTGCAGTTATGCAGGGGGAAAAAAACCCTTTAAAATATATTATTCCAGAAGCACTAGTACCATCGCTGATGAGCTCAACCTTGGCTAGCAGTGGCTCTGTCCAGGAGCCCGACACAACTCTGTCAGACATGGGGGAAGCTTCTAGCAACTTCTCACAGAAGCTGTCCTTGTAGTCCCCCTGCTGCCAAAACTTTGCCACACAAACCAAATACAATCTTTTTCCTGTTATGTCCTGTGCCTGGAAGTTGCTTCAAAATACCTCAAAAACATGAGACTATTTTTCTAGTTGAAGTGTGGATTTGGTGAGGGTTTTTTGGTGCCTCTGCAAACATTTGTTCAAACTAACACTAAACTATTTTAGCTTATTTTATTAAAAGTACAGCACTTACAAATACAAATATTTTCAAGTAATTATATTTTTTGTCTGCGGAACAGAAGAAATTTTTATAGCACATATCTAATATGAATTTATTATATAAAGTACTTTCTATATTAGCAAGCAAATATTTTAACTTCTGTGCCTGGTCACTTAAGAAGTTTATAGTCACATAAGTAGATGCTTTACCTTAAATTTCTGACTCAAAAAAACATATTCTTTCCTTCCACCATTCTCCTCTCAATAATGAACAAGGTCTGTGTGGGTCTTCAGCAGCTTTTGCTTCTATCACCCTGGTGTAAGAAGCCAAATATCAGATAGAGCAACTGAAATGGAAAAAAGTAATTCCACTAAATACTCAACAAGAAATCAGCAGCTAGCTGTTTTCCTTTCTGGAGTAATATGGCAAGTATCTGATTTATTCAAATGCAACAGATAAGCAATAAGGGAAAAGACGGGGTGTGTGTAGTTAAACACATTGAGATCTTTCTTTGCAGGGAGGCAACTGCAGTAATAACAAAGTGACTCAGCCTCCTGCTAAAAATGCTCTTTCCATCCCTACTTTTCAAATGGATCCTTTTGCAGAAAATCCACACATCATTCAGCTTTACTGAATGCTGAAATGAAAAATAGATGCCCACTGTCATATAGCTATATTGATTATGAGTGAAAATGTGATCATTTTGCATTAACTTGCCCCACAGCACTGGAGTTCCATCAAAGCATCAGAAGGAAATTAATGCTTTCATATAGTGCCTAAGAAAAATATGAGATGTTGTTCACTTTGCCCTCTAGACAAAGAGGTATATGCCAGTAGCTGAGAGGTAATAGCTTTCAGAAAAGAACATGAACTCTAGACTTTTATTAAAATCATTATTTAATGTGCAAAAAATAATGAAGCCACAGCCTTGGCATTTAAAACAGCAATTTGTAGTCATTACATCTTAGATCATGAGGCTTATTTTGTAAAAAGCCAGTCTTTCTCAAATTAAAAATTCATCATCAACTCCCACAGATTATGTAGTCGTTTAAATGATGTCATTTCATACAGATTTATTCCAGCTAAACAAAGAGCCAGTAAAGTGGCACACATAAAATATCTATTTCATTCCTTTCTCTCTAGAAAGATCTTTCTGCTCCTTAGACTGTTCAAAAATCTCACACAAAGACTAATGCATTGATATTTTAGGAATTTAACCTTCCAGGGACTTTTTAGATCTTAATTTTCCATGCTCCTTACCCCCACTGTAGAGCAAAGTATAAAAACAAACGCCTTAAACTGAAGGTTTCTTTCCATACTTAGATTAGCAGCCCACAAAGTGAATGACAGTAAGAAGATATCAACAGGTTAAGTGGATCCCTCTAACTGATAAGCATTCAATCCATTATGAATATTAGCTTTATTTTTGATGGAAGAATAGGCAGTTAAAACCTGTTCCTCTCCAGCAAGAATCTTAAGAACTTCAATGGTGAAGTGATGCAACCCTACATAACTGATATTTGTTATTCTGCTTTATATCAAAACCCAGTATACTTGATTCTCTTTAAGCACAAAATGATTTTTACTGAAGGCACACATCGTAGCACAAGGAGATTTTAAAGTTTTATCTAATAAGTCTTTTGAAAGATCACTACAGCCTGATAAGAAGTTGCAAGATAGCACATTTTTTCTTACTAGTGAGAGATTTTACTCAGTAACTTGGAGAAAGGTAAATGAGATTTACATGTGTATCAGCAAAAGAACAAAAATGCAGTGCATGTTTTATCTCTTTCCTGCTTCAAGACTTCTTTTAATTACCATCTGAGCTGTAGCAGTGTCAGGAAGTTGGGATCCTTCTTGAAAAGAACATTGAAAGAGTAAGTTCCTCCCCCAAATTATTTTAACATATGGACCTGAATCAGCACATAACATCACCTGTAATTTAATTTTTGTATGTTGAATAGGCATGCTGATTTCAGTCCCACTCCTCTTTTCAGCAGAAACTGTACATTTAAATTAATGTGTTTCAGAGTACGTCCTCTACTGTCTTCCAAATGTCTATACTCAAAGCCTCTCCCACAGAGGAATCCTTTTAAAATGGTGATGCAGCTTTTTCTACACCCTTCTGTGATCTCTACACCTACCAGATAAGATTTTAATTTGGGGCTAACAATGTTTTAATCAAGGGACTAAAATATTACATTTGTTACTATACTTTCCATCTAACTAAATGGCTTGCCCTTCAGCTATAACTGCCAACAACTCTCTAGAAGACTTATCTCCAAATGGCTGGTACATAAACTTCCAATTAACCCTATAAAAGATGTTTACTCACAGGTTTTGCAGAATCCTACAATGTTTCATGAAACTTCACTGGAGTCCAGATCTATATGCAAAGCCAGACATCACAGTCACTAAACTTCTGTTTGCCAGAAATATATGCAAAATTGTGAAATTCAAATTGGAAAATAATTTTTAGATGAAGACAGAAGATTGTGGGAATCTTGAACAGGACTGCAATATATGCAGCATATATGACAAAAAAATTAAGGAGAGAAATCTGCAAAACAAAAGCAGGCTGTTGTACTTTCCATAGCAACCATCATTTCAGGAAGTTGAAAATAAAGGATGACCATGACGGGTAGTTGACTGGAAAGATAAGATGATGATGTGTTTTGGTTTGGTCTCTGAAAAGTTCTTATAACAAAATTATACTAATGCCCATCCAAATCTACAATCTATACATCAATTTGGTATACATAATGAAATATACCACTTATAAGAAAAATGAAAGTTAAGAAATTTAATCAGTGTTGCCAGTTTGAAAGATATAATCTCATAGTTTACGCACATCACTGAAATTTGAGCAGTTTCACAATGAAGTCCACAGAATCATGCATGATCTCAGAACTGTTACTGTGCAGACATCACTGACATTTAGGTCCTTACTTCAATAGTTTGTTACTCATTAATCTGGCATCTTTGAAGTAGGAATATCATAATTTCTATCCAAGAAACTGAGATTATAGAGAAATTATTAAAATAACGAGTACCTTGATGCTTCAGGAAATGGTGTCACTAGTTAGAGGCTGCTTAAAACTGTAAAGTCTAAATAGTTTCCCTCCCAAAATTGTTCTCATTTATTCTGACACTAATGGAAGCTAATTTGGACATGTTTGGACTATATGGGTATGTCCATATAATGGACACTAATTCTGACAATAATATTCAAATTTCCAAATTTCTCCACAGAGTTGAGAAAATATAATGAATGCTGACATACAATCTGTAGGTTAAAAAGTAAACCACCTCAGCTGGAAGAACTTGCTGTCTTGCAGAGGAAACAGGCAAGCTTGCACGACTATCAGAATAGTTTTTCATGCCTGCTAGTGCTCCACCACAATGTTAAGAAAATATTCTAAATCAAAAACCCCTTTCTCAATACCTCTATTAGAGTGCTGAATCCTTCCAGACAGGCATCTATTTAAAGCTTTTGCATCCTTTTCATCACATGCACCTGCTTCTCTTACCTCCAGTATATGACCCCAGACTGAGACAGGCAGTTGTACAAGAAAGTCTGCTCATTTTTGAAAATAAACATCTCTAATATCTGAAGAACACACAGAGTTTTACTTTCATACTGCATATAGCTTCTGGGTATTAGTGCTATGGACTTTCTTTAATGCTTGAATTCAAGCAAAACACTAAAAATCAGGGTCTCTTTATTATATGACTATCTATTGTGGGATTTCTTAAGTGTGTAAGCTTGAAAAGCATTAAAAAAGTTGAGCAGTCTCAAAGGAAAAATAAAATTATTTTTAAAATCAGAAAAAATCTGGTTATTTACTAAAAACAAACACACTGAACTGGGCAGACAGGTTTTGGGGCTTTTTTAGTGTGTTCTTTCTTCTACATTGTGCTCAGCTTTTCTCCCAAAGCCCTGCAAACATTTGAAATGATTATGTATTCAAGAATGGTGTATTTGCTGAAAGACAGACAAATACTTTTTTAGCTTGAAACTCAATTTGTGGTTGAATGATTAATGTCACCTAGGTCTTGCAATTACATAAGTTTGGATGTCACCCAGGGGGTTCAGGTTGTCATGCCAGTAGAAGTACACATATTTCTTCTCAATTCAGTGCACAACAGGGCATGCTTCTCTAGATGGAGTACAGGCTCCCTCTATAGTTACAGTCTAGCAACCAACATTACCTTGTCTGACCACAATCATTTTAATTTAAACACTTGTTTCTTTATGGTAAAACAAAATTAAAAAGAGCAGCCATTCCTGAATAATCACTCTGTTGCATTACCTGCCTTCCAGTTACTACTATTTACTGATTCCCAATCACAATTACTTTGTCAGAGGCAGTAAAGTTGCTAAAAGTAATCCAAAAATATACAACAACAAAAAGTGATTAATCAAAGACAAAATTTATATTTAGTAACTTTGATCAAGTCTTGCTTCACATTAACATTTCAGATGAACTTTTCTTTCATCCTATTCTCATTAATATTCTGTTAATATCATCAGTCTTAATTAACAAGCAGTACATACCCTTTGTTCTCTTCCCCCTAGTTTAATTTTCACATTTATGTTTTCAGAAAGTAGAAAAAATTGTAGGAGATGCAAATAGTATCTTACCTTCTCTGTGTGGATACCTGTCATCCCACTAGTCTCTAAGTCTCTCCCAGGCCACGATCCCCCAAATCAACATCTGGCCACTCTAAATCAGGTGTTTGCCCTGTTGCCAGTCTATTTAACTGCTGGGAGTGTCCCGTGTTTCTAAGCATCTCAGTTTGAAACGTAACAAACTACAAAATAACCTGCCTTAGCCTAACTGTTCTGGAAGGATGGGTTTTCACAGAATCATCTAGGTTGGAAAAGACCTTGAAGATCATCCAGTCCAACCATTAACCTAACATTAACAGTTCCCAACTACACCAGATCCCTCAGCGCTATGTCAACCCTACTCTTGAACACCTCCAGGCATGGGGACTCCACCACCTCCCTGGGCAGCCCGTTCCAACACCCAACAACCCCTTCCGGAAAGAAATGCTTCCTAATAGCCAGTCTAAACCTTCCCTGGCACAACTTGAGGCCATTCCCTCTTGTCCTGTTGCTTACTACTTGGTTAAAGAGGCTCATCCCCAGCTCTCTGCAACCTCCTTTCAGGTAGCTGTAGAGGGTGATGAGGTCTCCCCTCAGCCTCCTCTTCTCCAGACTAAACACCCCCAGTTCCCTCAGCCGCTCCCCGTACGACCTGTGCTCCAGACCCTGCACCAGCTTCGTTGCCCTTCTCTGGACACGCTCGAGTCATTCAATGTCCTTTTTGGAGTGAGGGGCCCAAAACTGAACACAGGAATCGAGGGGCGGCCTCACCAGTGCCGAGTCCAGGGGTCAGATCCCTTCCCTGTCCCTGCTGGCCACGCTAGTGCTGACACAAGCCAGGATGCCATTGGCCCTCTTGGCCACCTGGGCACACTGCTGGCTCCTGTTCAGCCAGCTGTCAGTCAACACCCCCAGGTCCCTCTCTGATTGCATTTCCATCCACATTAAGTTTCTGACTATGTTTCTGACCTCTGCACTTCATCTCACTAGCATACCAGGCATGTAAGAAGTGATGGATTCACATGTGCTAGTGCCAGCTATGCTCGTAGGGAGGAACATACAAAAACACATAAGACTAAGAAACAGTGAAGAAAAAGGTTGTCCTCTGAGCAATAGCATGCACTCTGATGAGAGCCCTGGTGAGAATACATTTAATTCCTTCCAGGGCAAAGACAAAGAGACTAGCCCCTTAAAATATCTTCCTTAGCTTTTCCCTGGAGGGGCTTAAAAGTAGTCCCACCCCAAATTACTGGATTTCAGTGAGAAGCCAAAAAATAAACTGGAGTCATATCAAAGAGTAGAAACTTAGATTGCCTCATTTCCTCTCTCCCTCCCCATTGGCAGCAGGAACAATGCGTTTGAGACCTACATAGATTCCCTACCAATATAATTTCAACCCCATCCCAAGTGCCTTCTGCTAAGGCATCTGTCACATGTTGGGTACTGAGGCTGTTAAGCCCCCAGTCATGGGCCACTAAGCTGGTAACATACTTCTGGGGCCACATCCAGAAATAACACATCCCTCTGCAACACCTCATCCTCACAAACCCTGCTCACCACTCTGCAAAAACCTTACTCTACCACCAAGGCTTTTACCTGTTACTCTCTTCCACCACCTGCCATCTCAACCAGTGTTTCTCTTTCACAGTAGGTATCTGAACATATACCTTCCTACCTGACAGGTCTTTTACAGTTGAAGCATCTTCAGCATCATATCCATAGTAGACAAGTAGCTAACTTAGGGCTCTGTTTCAGTTTGTGGTCCTGCCTGAGGTATACGTTCATGAGTAAGACATTTTACATGCCTTGATTAACCCTCTCAAGTGATCTTTCTTTACTCCAGAAACCACCAGTGACACAATCATGTCACATGCAGGGAGAGGAACACATAGTTAAAAGAAGTTTCAGATCCTGAGCAGTATTGTTAAGGAAGGAAAGACTGAATATAAAAACAGATATGATAGCTTACAACTGCTATTTCATTTGCTCACAATGAGGTAAAAATAAAAATGCTTAAAAGTTCAACACTAATAGCTATCTATTATATTTACTAGTGGTACCTAGTTCCCTGAAGCTTGGTTGGTGCAGAATATTAGCAAAAGCTGTAAATTCATTTATGTTCCAATGCCCCCTCCCACCTGAGAAATGTCTCCTTGAAGGGAATCCATTTTTTCCTTAGCAATAGTGGGATTTTAACTACTACAGTATCGTAATTTATTGGAGAAATTGGAAGTATATCCCACTTGCTATGCATATATGTTGTAATTACATTAAGAAGTAATTTTGAAATAAAAGCCTATATACAACAACACTAATAAGTATCAAAGGGAAAAAATCTGATTTAGGAGCTTTAATGTGCACAATGGATTATCATCCATGCCAGACAGTTTAACTAATATAATCAGTTTAATTTTATTACAATCATCCATAGGCACCAACAAAATAAACACCAAAGGAATTCAGGCTATCTGACCACAAGACCTTAGCCATTTTAATGCAAAATATCTATTGAAAAAAGGCAAAAAATGTTTTATAATTGGTATCCATTAGCAGCCTCGGCCCCAAGGTATCTGTATTCATTATTTCTGCAATAGAGACAAAAGTTTAATCTTTTCACACAAAGCATGACATTTTTGTAGAAGATGCAAAACTAGATGGAGTGGCTGATACTCCACAGGGTTGTGCTGTCATTCAGAAGGATCTCAGCTGGCTGGAGAAATGTGAAGTCCTGCACCCAGGGAGAAACAAATCCCCATGCGCCTGTACAGGGTGGGGGCTAAGCAGCTGGAAAGCAGGTATGTGGTAGAGTCCCTGGGTGTCCTAGCAAACACTAAGTTGGACACTAAATCAAACAATGCACTCTTCACACAAAGAAGGACAAACAGCCTCCTGCACAGCATTAGGCAGATGGTAGCCAGCAGGTTGAGAAGAGTGATCTTTCCCCTCTGCTCAGCACTGGTGGAGATGTAGTGGGGAGCCCAGTCCTCCCATGTAAGACAGAGAAATACTGGAGCAAGTCCAGGGAAAGGCCACAAAGATGATTAAGGAACTGGAGCATCTGTCTTAAGAGGAGAGGCTGAGAGAGCTGGGACTGTCCAGCCCAGAACAGAGAAGGCTCAGGGCATCTGAACCATGTGTACAAATACCCAATGGGTAGAGTAAAGAAAAGGGAAGCAGGCTCTTACCAGTGGTGCCTAGTGACAGGATGAGAGACAATGGGCAAAAACTGAAATACAGGAAACTCCAACTAAAGAGAAGAAAACACTTCTCTACTGTGAAGGTGGTCAGACGCTGGAACAGATTACCTAGAGCAGCTGTGGAGTCTCCATCCCCAGAGATCCTCAAAACCCAACTGGACACAGCCCTGAGCAACCTGCTCTTGAGAAGGATGTTGGACTAGACGATCTTCAGAGGTGCTTTCTTGCCTCAGATGTCAAACTCACACTGAATGGTTTTCCATCTCGGTTTACTATCTTTCTACCATCCTGACAACACATATCAGCTGAAGTAAAACAAACACATGCATACATCACCACACAAAAAACCCCCACAAACACCTAGCTAAAATGAAAGTAAACTCCACTGAGATTCAAGAAATCTGAAACATACATCAACTTTTTTTGTTGAGAATTTAACCACTGCACCAAGATGATTAGCCCAGCATCACTTACACAGAATAATCTTCTGTGGTTCATACTTTTGAGAAGCTGTAGAAGCACAAAGTATTTCCACTACTTCTGAACAGAAGCAGCATAATTTTTCAGTCTTCTGCAAAGACAGTATTTCATCCAACTCAAAAAAAAATTACAGAATATCTCTCTTTCCATTTAGAGAATGAACTATTAGCAATTAAGCATAAAAAAAAGTATAAAGTCGACCAAGTCATCTATAAAGTAAGGAGAAGACTATTCTTGGTGTACATCACTATCCTTGGGAACTCCATCTATTGAGGTCACATCTATAACAGACACAGTACCTAAAATCAGCCAATGGAGAACTTTTCTCTCTCCAAAAGGAATAAGTGATCTCTTCACTCAAAGCAAGAGAAAGTTGTTCATGGCTTGTATCTCTACTCTTAATATTTTCAGGTTTGCTTGCTTTTTTTGTTCTCGTTTGTTTGTTTTGGGGTGTTTTTTGTGTTTAGGGGGTGGTAGTGGTGTCGCCATCAGATCTATCAATGTGTTTAAGCTAATAAGAATCATAAGCTGATCCAAAATAGTATTTTCTCCACAATGACAAGGAATGAACAAGCCTTAGGAAATCTTTTCTTAAACAACATGCTGTAGCCAGCCTGACCTGTTTACAAGAACTTGGCATCTAAAAGTATGATAAAATAAGACAAAAAATTACTTTTACCTCCCGTCAAAACCAGTTTAACAATCTGGTTTCTCTGAGAAAAGAAAATGTAGTCTTAACCCCATCAGCCTGTGCTTGTACACTATCTATTAGTACATGGGTTTGATTAAGGTTCTATACACAATCCATTAAACATTACTCACATTACATATAAAAAAATTTCCCTATTAGTCATGGTACAATGTTGCTAAAAATATTGTTTATTTTTAGGAGCAAACACTTATATCCTCATACTTATATGTGCTGTACTTCAGAAACCATCTCATGATGGCAAAACCAGTGTTATTCACACATCCACTCTTTCAGAGTTATGATCTTAAGTCATTTAGATAACAACATGCATCTTGCAGATGAAGTTATCAGTATACAACATAAATACAATAAACCCCTAAAAACACACATAGCGTTGTAGCAAATGTGGAAGCTGGATTTGACAGAAGAAATATTGGCTGTTCCTATGTCTGAAAATGTATTCAATAATCTTCCTTGATGATTAATATATCCCACGTGTAAAAGCCTGCATAAAAGACCAAGCAACAGCTGTAATTTACTGAAAGAGGTAGGACAGCTCAGCAGTAGAAGCCATCCAAGTTGTAAAATGACAGTGTATTAGTAGTTCCCATCCATTTAATTACAGTTTAAACTTTCCAATATGACACAGTAATAAATTGAAAAATGCTGCATTACTGGCTATTTTTTTTCTTTAAGACAGATGTTGTACATGGTATATTGTGGACCTTTTCCATCTCTTCCTTTCTTGCTGGTTATTGCCTGGCTAACAGGATGTTTCATTTTAATGAAAAATACATTAGTGCATTAAGATAAGGTCATCAGTTCTTAAGTTAAATGCAATTTCTGTAATAAAATTAATTGTATAGCCCACATAAAATTTTTTATGTAGGTTAAACACTTTTAATTACTACCTAAATTTTGTTCAACTGAATGTTTAAATGGAGTAGTCACCTATAAAAAGAATGCATACACTGTGAAATGCCTTTACAGTTCTTTATGGCATGCCTTCTATATGTTATACTGTAATACAGTAAGTGGTTGGTGTTAAAGTCTACATAAGTCTCTTGAGCAAGGCTGAGGGGAAGAAGGCAGAGGAAGGAAAACTGCCAGGCTGTGCATTCTGTGAAAACTGGGTTTGAGGGTGGACCTAGTTGATCAGGGCTACACCCAGTTGGTTTGGGTTCTTTTTAAACATGGAGACTCCACAACCAGTCTGAGCACTCTGGTATACACAACACAGTCAACTAGAAAGTGTTCTAAAGTTCTGCTCCATACAAATAGCAAATATTATTTGATATAAGTATCAATCATCACCGCAGCAGAAGTTGGTGCTCAGACAGATCAGCTCTCAGATTACCATAGCAATCTTTGGCTATTAAAAAACCCTCATATTTTTGTCAGTAATATCTGTATACTTAGCATGAAGCAGAACAGCTTACACAAGAAAGACATTAGGATGAGTTTATCCCAATGATTAAAGTTCTTCTGAAATGTGAGACAAAACACTAATAAATTCTCCATTCCATTCAAAAGCAGAGATATAACCCTGGACTCTCTATGACTTGGATGGCTTAGATGGCTGTTAAGAGGACCTGAAACAATTAAGTTTCATAAAGGGTGTACAGTCCCTTTTTAAAGTCCTTACCATATTAGTCTGTATAGGCTAAATTATTTTTTTCACTGAGAGAAGAAAACTTTGTTTCAACCAGAATTAAAATCTTTTCTTATTTTTTTAAATTTTAATTCAGCTCCTAAACCTCCAAAAATAACGAAGTATTAACTCACCTCTATCAGATGCCATTGAACCACATAATGATAGGCCCTGGGACTTGAACCAGGGATTTAATGGTTAGTTCAACATACATACTTTTTCTAGAATATTTTTAGTTTTATGCCTACAGCTTAATGTATATTATTCAATCGATTTATGAAAACAATATTCCTATACTAACTTAAATGTGGTACCATATTTCAGAATCAGATTAAATTTGACATTTTATGTCCTCTGTTTTAACTGAACTGTATTGTGTCAACAAAAAGTATCTTCCTACATAGAGAAAAGAATTGTTTTCATTAAAAGAAGTTTTGGAAATACTTGCTTTGTATGGCCTCAGGATTGTTAGTTTTAGTGAATGTATAGTATTCTATGACATAAAAATTTGATACAAGCATCTTCTATAGTGTTCCTCATTGTGCTTTGTGAGTGTACTTTAGCCACCAAAAAAAAGCACCAGTTTTTCCTTTTGCAGCATCCAGGAGGTATGATTTCGTTGCAGGTGAATGAAGAGCATAACATCTTTGAATTCTTCCCAGTAATGTGATTCATTGTTTTGAAGTCAAACACAGTCAAATCACAGTAAAAGTTGATAGCTCCAGCAATACTTATATAAAGGAAATCATTGTCAGTCTCCAAGGAGAGTGACATAATAGCACAAGCAAAAGCTCAGTAACCTTAAGCAGCTGAAAACTAGTTAGAGGAAAGGCCTGTCCAGTTTGAAGATATTTGGGCATCTGACCTCCAAATCCTAGTCAGTCTGTAATGCAGATGTAAAAGAGGAGGAGGGAGAAGAGAAAAAGTCCATATACATGTCTTCATACATAAACTGTGTTTGGGTATCTGGGTATGCATGCAGAAAAGCAATGAAATAATTAGTACTTTAGCTCTGCATCCATGAGATACTGGTAGTAAATACAGTGAGGAAGGTAGGAGTCCTCTAAGACCTACCCATATGGATGGAAGTTACCTGAAAAATTCAGTTCTAGAAAATATACCTGAAAGAAATACCCCAAGCAAGCAGCAAATGAGCAAAAGTGGTTTATATTCTATTCCCTTCTGCATTTTTTTAATCAATTAACCCTATGTTTTCTTTTCCTCTAAGGCATTTTAAACTATTCATACTTTTCTTAGAACTAGAAAATAATTACCTGTCATGTAAAACTAGTACATTTTCCTCACAGTCTCTCAAATTCTTGATTACCTTTCATACATCTAATGCAAATTTGTGATCTATTCTATCAGGAATAGATACTTTGTTTCAGACTTTTTATACATCAGGGACATTTTTTGGAACTATTCTTCCTTCGGTTGGCTTCTCCCAAACATTTAAATTGGACCTAAATCAAATATACAAGTTTTTGGTAATGGTTTTGAAATTCTAACTAAATGACCAAATTACAAACTCATGAAATACAACTTTATAGCAGCAGCAAATATAAATATTATTAGCTATTTGAAAAATATCAGTTCTAGATAATTTCATTAAATTGTTTGAACTCAACAGGTGTTTCAAAAATTGCTTATAAATATTTATTAAGAGAAGTCTAACAAGACTGTTATTCATTCAGAGGATTTAAAAAACTGCACCCACATCCTTTTGGCTACAATACATCCTCATTCTCTTATCAAATTGCTGTCATTTGGCTACTTCTTTTTGGTCTCTTGCCCAGAATAATTCATCCATCAAATGACATTTCACAGATGCAAAATTTACAGTGAAAAACTTATTTGGGGCATTTTTCATCATCTGCAACCTTTCTCTCCATAGGGTTCTTTATTCAATTAAACATAGTTTGAATCCCCATACATTTCTGCTAGGGCTGTTCAGTTACACTTAGGTATGGAGAACTTTGATTTTTGACGAAGGATACTAATTCCTCTCTTGCTCACTGTAAAATTAGACTTGCTCCTTTTTCCTGTTTAAGGAAAAAAATTCATCTTCAGACCCAAAAGAATTCTGTAATATGCTTTCTTTTTTCAAATGCATTTTTTGCTAGTGATTAAACAGCTATTACCATGAAACCATTGTCATAAACACCAACTGTTTTTACAAAAGAGCAACATTTGAAACACTTTCTGAAGCATGCAAGTAAAGATACAGGTTTACAAACAATTTCTACATTAACAGATTAATTACATTCACTCTCCTGTTAATGATATTTGTATATGAGTATGCAGACATCCACAAGCAGAAATGGGGAGTCCTTGGTTCAACTGAAAAATTCCAAAACCACCTCACATTGCTGTTTTTTCTGAAGCCATTTCCACCCTTTTTTTGATTAAAAATGCTTTAAGGCTTTGCAAGACATCTTCACAGTGGAGGACAACACAATGAATATGGATCTAATTATTTCTGAAGTGCAACTTTCCTTGGTTTCACATGTATTCCTGTGGAAATTGTATCCTCTGGAAATCTGCAAGATTTCCAAGAACCCTTGCCCAATGCTTAGTCTTCAAGAAGCATCTCTGCCTCAAGGCTCTATTTTAAGAAGATGACATTTATTTTTTAGAGGCCATTTAGGGTTTTTTACAACAAAAATAACATCTGAGGATAACACCACTAGCGCAAGTCTCTCCAAGAATCAGAAATGACAGATTAAAACGTAACATTTATATACACTAGCACCACCTGGTGAGAGCTACAGCAAAGCACATAATTTGGTTAGATCAGATTATTAGTGAACTTCCACACTGTGCCAGCAGTCAGTTTTTCTCTTGATGCTCTGCACAGCACACAGGGTCAGAGCCTAGGGGCTCAGACTACGATGCTCTGCCCCCAGACACAGCCATTGCTCCTAAGAAACTGAAAATTTATTTCTGGGTGGCTCTTCACCAGCATATACTTCTCTCTACCTTTCAGCTGTGTACATAGCACAGCAAGGTGCAATACCGTACACATCTGAGCTAGAACCATATTCTCCAAGACAAGCATGGGTCCAACTTGTGTATTTAGTAAACTCCCTGCACAAAGCAAGATTTTCAGATATCAACAGAACAGCATCAGCAATCACAAACATTGTGAGAAGTCTCAATGTAAGTTCACTTGCAAGGTTCAACTGCTTTTAGCACTCCCCCGAGTAGACTTTCATGTCTGCGCAGTAGGTAGTACAGAAAACCATGAAGTACTTCAGGCTGCGTAATCCCAAAACCCTGTAAGTGCTCAGTACTGGAAACCCTGACACCAAGTATTGCCATTGCTAGTAACAGGCTGCAGATTTTGTATAGTGCTCCCAAGGACTTCTGACAGACTTGACAGGCTTGCTTTGTTTAAATTTGCCTTCGCTCATGTGGAGGCTTTGTTTTCACTCAATTTAGATATGAACAGCAATTCCTCTACTGATGAGCTGGCTACAGCTAACGTGTTTGACTTTTGCTAGGCAGAACTGGCTTTCCAGGGTAACAGAGAAAACCAAGCCCACGTATCTAATTTCCATAAAAATGCACTATAAATAGTAGAGTTGGATGCACAAGAGTTGCAGACCAAACAGAAGAAAAAGCTAAGTGTCAAACTCACATTAGCAAATGTAAAAATGACTAAGTGGCTCCTCAAGCGAGGATTCTACCCAACACTAGATTAACTTGATTTCACATTTCACTAAGAATTTGCTGCAGGCATCAGATCAACCACCACTGAAGAAAGCTGAGGAAACTAGAAATCCCATTAGATCTGCTTTCATCCCCACTGAGCATTACCAGAGTATCAGTTTCCTTGGGGAGCCACTACACATCTAGGAGGAATATTTCCAAGTGTACAGCCCAATGCTGGAGGTCCCAGAGCTACAAGGTGGGCTTGGAGCCACAGACACGTGGCACAGTCTGTCTGTACACTGTGTCTCCAGCAGCTACAAATGCTCAAACAGAACAACTCCTGATGAACCATTCCAGCTGGTGCTATCCTAGAACTGATCTCACTGAGCTGACAGACCTTCTGTAAATTGATATATTAGTTCTTAAAGAAGGTAATAGTTTTCTCTCGAGATATGACAAATTGTTGTCTTCTTCAGCTTCCCATATATTTATGAACATATTTGTTCAGGACAGGACTACAAATCTAAGTTTATGAGGAACTGTTTTAATTTCCTAGTCTCAAAAGAGCAGCAAAGCTGGCAAACCTGATCACTCTGTCTTTGATCTTCCTTACTTGTAGACAAGCTGTAAGAGATTAAGCTCTTTTCCCTTACTTAATCACTGAAAGTGATACTCTAGGATTCCCGAGGGTAAATGCTTCAGGCTACTGATCAGTCTGGGCACTTTTTTTTTTTTTTTTTTTGAGAGAGAGATTGAAAGATTTATAAAATACTAATAGTTTATACAGTTTGGATTAGATTTTCAGAAATCCTTTCATAGTTTAGATACGTAACTCTTGTTTAAACGAACATGTAGAGAGAATTCAAATGGCTACTTTTAAATATCATGTAAACTGGTCATTTTTATGACTAATTTTTCTTCCCACGTTTCATATTACATATATACTTACTTTAAGGTTACAAGAAAGTGCTCTTACAATCTGAAAAGGAAAGTCTGTGTTAAGAAAATCACTGATTATCATTGTGCTGTACAGCAACAATTCAAGATAAAGGTTTGCAAGAGTTGCACCACTTCCCTACATACTCTTATGTCCACTGTATCCCAGTTCCAACTGTATGAAGACCCAGCGTTTCTCAGTCTGGGAAAGAATTGAATCCTTAAGGAAACTGTCTGAATGGCTCCCAGCTTATATATACATTTTTTTAACCTTTCAAAACCATTAAAATCTCCTCAGGGAAGCTACAGGAAGGCTTCCAAAGGAAGAGGTTTTTTCAATCCTCGACACAGTGACAACTGCATAATGTAATGACGGCAAATATATGGGATTACTGCCAGACTCTCATCCAAGATGCTCTGATGTCTTTATCTAGTCAAATATGTTCTCCAAATAAAATTATATTATGCAGAGCAAAATGAACGTTATGTTATGGATTTTGGCATGAAACCATAGAGATTTTTAACTCGGTTGTCTGCCATGATTCAGGATATTAATTGGAGTATAAATTGTACCAATGCACATTCTGCATTAAGCAACCTTTCTCTTTCAAGGTCTTACAGAATCATAATGTCTCATAACAGGTCTCTAAAATGACCACCCCAAAAATCAAAAACAACACTACACAGAAAAATCAGTACTGCTTAGACAATGTAAATATTTGTAAAATTTACTATTCTTAAAAATCAAAGTATTCAAGCATTTCCAACAGCTTTTCAGGTAGTTCTTAGTTTAATGCTTACATCCTTAATATGATTCTTGGTAACACTACTAAAAGGTCCTCTTGGAGAGGTATAAGCAGATAATTACTAAAATGTGCACATACAAATTCCAGGTTTAGTGCTTGCAGTGGTATGGTACGGAAGCTGCAACAGCTATCCTGTTTGCCAGCTCTCTAGGGAGACCAGACCCATTTCAGATGCATTGCTGTGGTCCTTTGTAAATGTAACACTCAAACTGAAATATCAAAAATCCTGAACTTGAAATTTAGTCCTACCTGAAAAAATGATTCAGAAAAACCCAAGACACTTTGAACCATATAATTATTATTATTCAATTCAAATGTCATTATTTCTACGCGAACTGAAATATTTTGTCAAAATATAAAAGTATACATAAAAATGTGTCTCAGCACTGAATGTAGGCCTTGGGGGGGTGGTGCAAGGGGAGAGAGAAAAATAGTAAATCTTAGAACTTAGAGTTCCTATACCTCTAAATTTGTGCTACCATATATCTCATTTATCCTCATTAAGAAAAATGGGTGGAAATCACAATTGCTGACTGCATTAGAAGAAAGTCACCAAGTTTTTATCCATTTATTGTTCAAAATGGAGCAAAAGGAAACCAAAATTATGCCAAATTAAGGTAAATAAAACACATTATTACTAACTGTAAGCAACCGTACCTTTAATACTGGATGTATAATGGTTTAAGAAAAAGCAGCAGCAGCAACAAAGGCACCAAACTTACTAACCTTCTCTGTCCAGATAGAAGAAACAAGGTATGTCCTGAAGAAGAAAATTTATCAATAGTTTGGAAAAGCATGATACTATCTCACAATAATAGCAATGTATCATTAACATCCAAAGTCCAAGCAAACTTTTAACTCTGCTGCTATTTCTAAAAGGACTGAGCCGTCATTATTTTGCCAGATATTTTATATGAAAGTACTGAAAATACTATCTCTGTCTTTTTTTTTTTTTTTGATTGCAATTGCAAAACACACTTAAGGAAAGATCCTAAAAACCTTTTAACTGTCAACTAAGCTGAAGGTTTGTTTTCTCTGCTTATACCCCATCACATGCCTTTGAAACAGCTCGGTCTATTCAAGTCATGCCAAGTCTTCCTCCCTGCTTCCTAAGTATTGTGGGGGAGAGATGGAGAACTATGCCAGAGAAAAGCTCACCTCAAGAGCTGTGCCTCTGGGTCCAGCACCCAGCCACACCAACTCAGGGAAACCAGCAGCTGATAACAAGTATCTGAACTCACACACCTCAAGTCCTCTACTCTTTTAGAATCAGGCTTAAAATACAACACATAGCTATGCCCTTTTAATCACTTTTTTTTTCTTTTGTCCTTAGAAATGCCTGGGCATTTTTTCAATTCTAGACAATTGAGTCAGACCAAAGTAGAATATGCATCATAGTAAACAGATTTCTTGACCGATGTTTCCCTAAGTTCTTACAATATAAAACCATATTAAAATAAATGAAAAAAGGTAAGGAACTAAGGTAAGTTCTACAGTAAGAGAATATTTAACATCCTGATACGATTGGAAGAGTAGAAATTTAGTGAGGTCGTTTCTAAAACAGTAGCAACTAGCTATATTGAGACATTATTTGATTTCTGAGGCAAGATAAATTTATAAGGACACATGATACAAAGATGTTGGAAAGACTAGCTGTTATTATCTGGAATTATTTGGGGGCTTGTTGGGTGTGGGGAATGGTTTGTAAGAAAGTTAAACATAATGGCAACTTAAGAGTAGTCATCAGAAATACACCAATACTATGTTCAGTCACAGGATGTTTGTAGCAGTAACTAAAAAGGTAATTAACTGGTTACTTTCAGCAATATTTGCCTCTACCAGGGAAGTCCCTGGGTAAGTAAAATCAACTGCGCACCAAGTGTTGTCCTCTTTGCTTGGGGGTGGATTTCTTTTCTGAGAGTTAGCTGTTCAGTCCAGCGACCAGTCAGTTAAAGTAAGAAAAATCTTCATGAATGGAAGAAAATAGGGCTTTGTGATCAATCCTCTTTTCTTTGTATAAGACTACCAAGTACGAATGCCTTTCTGTCCCAGAAATCAGACATGATGTAAAATGCTTCCTCATTCCACAGCAGGAGACTGTTCTGAGCCTGCACCAGAGACCAACTCAACCTTACAATACCATGACGTGTGGTGCCAAACTACAGTCATTCCTCTGGATTCAGATCAGGGACTAAAACTTCCTATTGTTTAGATTATCACTCCAGTAACACCCCTTGTGATATTTTGATGTAAAACTCTCCTATTTGACCAGCACTGCCAATCTGCTTCCCACCAATCTTTCAAGGAAAGTAAGTATCTAAGGAGATGACAGAGGAATTATAGAGTTAAAAAAAAACAAAACAAAACAAAACCATTTCACTTTTACCCTCAGAAAGGGAAAATAAGATACTTCCTTTCAAGATGGACAAAACTAAATTGAAACATCTCATTAGCACATTAAAAGAAAAGTCATAATTTTTCTGGAAACTCCCTATTGCTTTGATTCCACTTCATGTATTTCACTAGCTTTTAGAAAGGGACAGCTCCCCATCTCTGTTCTGCCTAGGCTATGCTTTCAGGTTTAGCTATTATTTCCCATGATGTCTCTTCAAACTACATAAAGCAGCACTTCATGGAAGTCACCTGCCTGCACATACCGATAACAGAGTACATGCCATACATGTAAGTACAGAAGTGCGAAGGAAAAAAAGCAGTACCCTTATACCAGAAACAGACATGTTTTAAAGTAGAATGGAACTGCAACATGCTTCCCCTTCAGTTCCATACACAAGACAAAATGCTTCATTCTGTCAATGCAAAAAATTTGAGTCACCCAAAAAGCTGAAGATTTACATTAATAGGAAGATGTACTTTTCTTTCATAATTTAATATAATATTCTGATTTTTAAACCCAGGCTGCCACAGAAATCCAACTTATTGTTTTGGCCTCTTAAATTCCCCACATTTCTAAGAAAATAGTCCAGTTTTGTTCAATTTCTTTGTGTTGTTTTGTATTAGAAAACAAGCACAATACAATGTATTATGCTTGGATGACATACTGCATGCACTCACAAAATCAATCTCAGTATAATTCTTCTGATCCTTAAAAATCTACTTCTATGTCTATAAGAAACCTTAATTTGATAAGGCTGATAATAGGTTGAGTCAAATAGATATTACTGTTTAATTATTTCTTTGTATTTCCTCATCTGTTTGCATCCTTCCCTATTCTCACCATACAATTAGACAACAGACAACAAAGGTCCAGGATCTGCATTGGTGGCATTTGGACCATTTCTGCATGTAGTTGTATAATTCTCATCACCCTGCTGTCATCCTCCCCGTTTTGAATTCTTTGGATTATGGGAGTTCATACAAAATATAACTGCAATTTTAGAAATAACTATAGCGCCTACCTACAATAAATCATAATGTATGCAGGCAGGGAAGGCTGGACATATACAGAGCATACTTTTAAGTAAAAAAAATGTACAATCTGGAGGATTAAATAACAACCTGTGACTGTTTCTGTCATTAATTCACCCTTCTTATTTCACCTTCCTTTACTATATATGGCCTTAACTCTCTTACTACTTAAGAGCTACTGGTGTATAATTACAGGTACCCAGGAATACTGGTATTTCATGCAGCTCAACTCTCCTCAGTGCCTCATAGTTATCTTGAATTAGCAACTCTAATTTCTTCAAAAGGTGGTTAAAACGAAGAGGGGCTGTTACAGATTACTCTGTTCTTTGTACCTTCCAGGAGAAGATAATACTCATTTCCAAAGTACTCTCTTTTTAAAAGTTTAGTCACCAAATAGCTTAACACATTTGTGATCAAGACCCAAACGAATCAGTTGGCTATGAAAGATTTCAGGTTAATAAACTTTGCTTTTGTTTTCAGAGGAGCCTTCATTATGCTCGGATCTAGAATTTTAGATGATGCAATTTTAACAGTTTTTGAAATGTGATTGATTTATTGTTCTGTCATGTTATTTATTGGATAATATGATAAATCCAACACAATTCATCACAGTATTCTATAAATATTGCAACAAATTATTAAAGCAATAAAATCTTGTGGCAGAAATTTAATGAGATCGTGTCACATTTGTGTTAAGGCCAAGTGATAAATTGTGACATCTGCAGTGGCTGTCACCACCTTAAAAGGAAAAGCCTGCACATTCTCTTAGCACAAAGCAAAAGCCTTCATCTCGACTTGGAGTTAATAGACAGAAAAAGTGCAACAGAAAATATTAAGCGTGTATGTCTAGCTGCACACTCATCCTTCCTCTAGTAATGTATATCAGTCCTGCCTAGATGCCATTTAGCATGAAATTCAAATATTGGAAAATTCAGGAGTATAGGGTAGACCTATACTTTTTACTATACTACACTATTTACAGGTTTATTGGGTGCATTTCCTTCTTAGTTTAACAGGCTTTAAATTAGTGATTTAATTTAGCCACTTTTTGAGGAAAATACTTTTATAGGTACTATTGCAATTTTCTTCTGCCAAATAGAGCTAGCACAGCCTGTGGAAAAGATAATCACCGTTATCCTATTCTCATACAAGTAAAATAATATATATATTTAACTGGGAAAAAAAATAGAAAATATGTACAAAAGGATGCTACACCACTTAGAAGTCTGGAAAGGAAATTATATTCATATGTATTATATTAAGTGACAGCTGTAAGAACCACTTAGGGGTCTAGCTACTCTTTGTGGATGTGTGAACACAAACACAATTACTTGCTGCAGATGTGCTTAATAAGTTAATATCAAATCTGACACAGCTGGCAATTTTGTCCTTTCTCAGTTTTGTACAAGCAAATAAGATAGACTGCATCTCACAGATTTACAGAAATACTTTTATAAATGGAAAAAAATTATTTAGTAGCTCTTACCATTATTCAATTTGAGTACTAAATCTTTTATTATTAAATGTTATCCTAACTATCTCTTGGGAGAGTTCAAAGTTCCAGTGATTCATTCAGAATCTCTTCCTACTTACTAAAAATCAAGTCATCAAATAAAGGAGCAGAAAGCAAATCATGTGAGTTACAGATACAATCTCCCAAAAATCCTTTTTAAAACCAGATTAGAAGACATTAATAAATTAATCAACAAGGTTTAAATTCACCTCATGACACTTCTTCACTTCAGTGGACTATAACAATAGAAAACTGTTATACCTTCTGTGAAACAATTTCTAGAAAAAAACATGGCACGTGCATTTATGAGCCCACTGCAATACTCAAACAGGTGTTAACTATACATACCTCAAGTTTGCTAACACCAAGATGTGTGGTACAGTCAACATGTTGGAGGGAAGGGATGTCATCCGGAGGGACCTGGACAGGCTGGAGAGGTGAGCCTGTGCAAATATCAAGAAGTTCAACAAGCCCAAGGGCACCGTCCTACATATGTGTCCAGGCAATCCCAAGCACAGACACAGGCTGGGCAATGAGTGGATTGAGAGCAGCTCTGAGGAGGAGGACTTGGAAGTAGTGGTAGATGGAAAAGTATGAGCCAGCAATGTGTGCTCACAGCCCAGAAAGCCAACTGTATCCTGAGCTGCATCAAGAGAATCATGACCAGCAAGTTGAGAAAGGTAATTCTCCCCCTCTACTCTGCTCTCGTGAGACCCCACCTGCAGTGCTGTGCCCATCTCTGGGGCCCCTACATAAGAAGGACATGGACCTGCTCAAGATGGTCCAGAGGAGCCACAAATATCATCAGGGGACTGGAGCATCTCCCTTATGAGGACAGGCTGAGAGAGTCAGGGTTGTTCAACCTAGAGAAGAAAAGGCTTTGGGAACATCTTATAGTGGCCTTCCAGTACTTAAAGGGTGCTGCAGGAAAGATGGGGAGGGACTCTTTATCAGGGAGTGTAGTGATAGGAAAAAGGGCAAAGGTTTTAAACTAAAAGAGAGTAGATTTAGATTAGATATAAGGAAGAAATCCTTCCCTGTGAGGCACTGGAACAGATTGTTCAGAGAAGCTATGGTTGCCCCCTCCCTGGCAGTGTTCCAGGCCAGGCTGGATGGAGGTTTGAGCAACCTGGGCTAGTGGAAGGTGTCCCTGCCCATGGCAGGGGGGTTTGAACTAAGTAATCTTTATGGTCCCTTTCAACCCAAACCATTCTATAATATAAGTTATTTGAAGTTTCAAGGACTTTATTATTTTAAAAACAAGCATTCAGAAAAAAAACAGTTGTGAAATAGCACTCAGGCAAATTATGCCTTTAAAAATATCTTTTAAAGAAATTGATCATACTAAAAAGAGAAGATAAAACAAAATATATGCATTTTTATATGTAACTGAATTCTAAAACCAATTTATTTGCTGCATATATTAATTTTACTAACTCTAAAATTTCAGTTGACTATTAGTATTAGCAGCTGGTTGGCTCTTCATCCTATTCCTTTATCATGGTAACACTGCAGCCTATTTTTGTGCATCACACCAACTGCCAGCCAGCCCTGTCCTTAAGGCTTTCAACAGATCAATAACTCTTCACTTCAGGTTATTGGAATAAAACATTACCTTCTGTCACATAAAAATGTTTGGACCAGATTAAATTCTGAAAATGTTTCATTCAGAATCAATTTCTCTTTCTACACCCCTGAACAAAGCTAGGAGTTGTAACCATGAGCTCTCTTAAGCTACTGAACTGCATACAAAAACTTAAGGTTGGACCATATCCTCAGACACACACTCAACACTCACCTGTACTTCTTCTCTCACGGTACAACCTAAAATCTACACAAGACCCAACTCTCGCCTTACTTGTACCTCTGTTTAACAAGGGCTCATGCTTTAGGGTTTTATTTTTTAATGTTGCCACCCTGTGGTCATTCATGGCAAAGACAAAGGAACTGTTCAATATTAGGGAAAATACGTTGGGAATTCAAAGAGCAACCCTTTATAGTTTAAGAATCTGAGAAACAAAGATTTATCTAAAGCTATGTGGGAAACCTCACAATTTCAGAACGGTCATTTATTTTTCTGTAGTTCTGTAGCAATCTTACACATTTACTTCAATCAAGCAAATCTTGTTTTTTAATCTGTTGCAGCAACATCCTGAAGCTACCACAAGAAGTTATTCACAGGAACACTACCTCCAGCATGAAGTTCATTGCCTTACTTGTGTCAGTTCTGCCATTAACTGTCTTTATGGGTATAAAAGAATTAATAATTTTGGGTTTTGTTTAACTTGCCATCTCCCAAGAAAAACAAATCTATGTTGACATTATAATTTCTTCTGCTCTTTCAAATCATAAAATTCCTTTCTGCATACTTCTGACCATGAATTCTCTGTGCTCATACTTCTTTCCCTTTCTGCATGCAAAGGGAATCGATACATTCAGTCTTGTTTTCAATAATTCAGAACAAAATCAAAAAGAAACACAACTCAACTCATAACTCAGTAATTAGAACATTTCTTAAAAACCTAGTGAGGCAGAAGTATTCCTTTAAGAGTTGTAGCTAGTCATTATTGTTAGGCACAAAAAACCCTACTCAGTTGTCTTTATACTAGTTCCCATAAAGTTATTTACTGTTATTACAGATTATCTTGCTTTTGCAAGTTGTGCTTTTGAGTTACTTGTTTCCGGCTGTTGAGGTACTTGATAATAACAAGGAGGGTAAAAAAACCAACACAAAACATGACACCCAAACTTCACTCTAATAGCTATGTAGGTACCAGGAATAAATAAAACTAGCAACATCCTATCTACTGTCCCAACCTCCATAAAGATCTAATGCAGAAAGCTGATTTAAATTTTTTTTTTTTTGCTCTTCTGTAGTTTTGGAGCATTCTTAAAATGTAGATATTTACAAAATGAGCACCCTGTCAGTACACTAAGCATGGAAGAAGTTACATTTCCCCAAGAAAAGCAGAAGCAACCCTAAAATGCACTCATCTTTAGTCTGAAACGTATTCACCTGTGGGGTGGGAGGACACTCAGACGACCACTGAGATTCTGATGCACATCCCTGCATGAGTGCTCTAAACACTTTATTCGTTTACCAAGCAAAACAGGAATAATGCTATTTTTATACATGATCATTTCCTTTGTTTTTCTCTGAAATGTTTCATTAAGATACCACCATTTTTGGACTAGGCTTTTCAGAACTGTGGAGAAGATAGCTCATACTCACATAACAGTACACAAACACATTCATTTCAGCCTAACTTGACCTGATAATTTAAGGTTTTCTTTATACCTGCTGAACTAAAGAGTAAATTATTGTTACAGCCTGAATGAAACTCCATGAATATTCTCTGCTAGTTCTATCTTCACAAGTTCTACAGAGTTAATTGAATGACAGTCCTCCATATTTAATTTGTAAATTTCTTTGAGGATGTAGATCATTAAATGAAATAATAAAATGTCAGATACTTTTCTTTCTTCATTAAAACCAAAATATCCAATTCCGTCTGCATAGCTAGACAAGTTGAGCACCCTACATTTAGCAACATCAGTTCACGTAATTTTAGGAAATTTGTACAGAAAGAATGCAAGTGAGCTTTTCACAAATTGGAAGGACTCTTAACATTGTGAAAGCAATAGCAGAGTTCTTTAGCTGAAATCAGGTTAATAACTGGCTCTTTTTTCATGCATTTTTATCAACTGTAAGTTTTTTAATATCTTCCTAATCCCCCAGTCATCATGAAAGTGCAATGACCCTCAGCTTTACCAAGCAGTAACTTCAATTACACTAGCCTGTGAAAAAGTTAATTAGAATATACCTCTATAGCAGTAGAATATAGAAGCAATATAAATGAGGACATAGAAAAAGATGATGATATGACAGTAGACTAAAAAGGACTTTAACTATGAATTAACCTAAAAACCACACAAAACAATCCCCTTCTTATTGTTATATCATCACATCTTTAAAGTTCCCATTGCTCATTTCTGTAATGTCATCAGTAAAGAACATTCTGATATTCAAACTCAGATGTGGCATCATACACAAATGCAATGCACTAAATGAACTAAGGCATTCCTTATTTCTGCCTCTTTCATCAGCCCTTTCCATTGATACATAATAGAAACCCTCATTCAAAACACTAATGAAGAATACTTATCATGTAAGGCCAACTAAGTCAGTTGCTGAATCCAGATGAACAGCCAGCCAAGGCTCTACTCCATATAACTAGATAAATTGGATACACAGGTAAGAATAGCATGCATGAGTAAAAAGACCTTCAGGTATTTGGACCTCTAAACCCAGATGATCCTAATTCAGTTGTGTTGCCAGTAGATTAAGCAGCATAACACAGAATCTAGAGAGAAGTGCTTCATAGTCATGGATTTAAAAAAAAAAATAAAAAATGAAAAAATCAGGCGTTCTTGAAACACTGTCTTTATAGATCTCTGGGAAATATTTTTATCTATGTTACAGAAAATGCCATGTAATTTGCAGAACTCCAAAAGTGTGCTATAAGAGTCATTTCACAAAATTTGACACCAAGTAACTGCAGTAATTTTACAACACCCTCCCCCCCCCCCCCCCTTTTTTTTAGATGTTTTTCCACTCTCTGAACAGTGCATTTGTCTCAGGGTAACAGTGTACTCTAGAATGCTGCAGAACTATGTCCCTCTGCATTCTAGAAATTACTTTTCATTGATTTATTTTATAACTGTATATATACAAGAATATGGTGGATGTCCTATCCAGGACCCAGCTATATTATATGTACAATTTGTTAACCTAACTAACTTTGGGGTAAGCAAGCAACTTAAAGCAAAATGGAAGAAACAGTTAAAGGAAAAGCAGCTGGTGGACTGAGCAGGTAATTAGACAAAAGATAGAAGTTTAGTGTTCCCAGCAAAAATATTTTAAAAGAACGCTATCAAATTGAATTGTTACTTCAACAAGGAGAGGAGAAAGGCAAAAGACAGTTGGTGAATATTAGCAAAAAAGCAAGCTTTATTGGTAGACAGCAGTGATCTACAGTTATGCATAATAGGCTCCCTGCACTATAAATCTGCTCTACTCTGCAGCACTTTCCTAAGAACGTGATATATTTCTAAAAAGTTCCATCTAAATGTCACCCTGAAAGCTTGCCGCGCTGAGGACCATTCTAAATGTCAGAACCGTCTCATGCGACCTATGACTGAATTTAGGATTAGTCTGCACTACATTTTCCTAAAATGAATTTCTAAGACTAAGTTATGCATTTGGAATTTGGATTTAGATCTGTGTCATTATCCAGTATCCTTGCCTTCAAAAGCATGGACGTTTTTCAGTTTATCTCAAGTTTTCAAGGCTCAATGTGTTTGGAAAGAGCAATGAGAAATGTTACAGTGGAACACATTCCTCTGGCATCTTTTGAAAGAGTTAATCTCAATTATGGCTGCATTTTGGATTTTTATCTTCACACAGGTACCAATTCCTTTACAAAATGCAGAGAAAAGTACACTTCATTAGCTCCACTGTCCACAGGACTGAATATGAAGAGGCACAAAAAAACTAGATCCCTACGGCTCTCATAACACAGAAAAGAAACACAACCTTTAAACACCGTTAGAAAAAAAAAAAAAAAAAAAGAAGTGATTGAAATTCATTAGATAGCTAAACTTGACCTAAGAAAGGTAAAGAGGCTATTCATGCAATGAAATGAAGACACAAGAATATCAAAGGGAGAAAAAAATTACTAAAAATATGTAGGGAATGAAAGACTTTCACAGTTCATACTCACATGGAGACATATGCATTAGCTTGTAGGAGAACAACTAGTTTTCAATGGATTTATAAAATGATTCATGTTATGTTCACTTTTTTTGTCTCAGTCATTAACATCCATTTACTCTTTAGCTTCAACTCATCCCATGTTAGTTATAGGAATATCAAAGCAGGGAGAACCCTTGACAGAGGAATAGATTCTTTGGTATAAAGGGTACAAACTATCTAAAGCTTTTCTGGTACTTGGTACCTCATAAAATCTTTCTTGACAGATTCTGTGGGATTTAGTAAGAAATAAGCTTAAACTGAAACTTTACCCTTGATTCTCTTACAAAATATTTTCTCCCAAAACCTCCAGTTTTGTTGAGTATTATACCACTATCCAGACTGACTAAAACTAACCATATAGTTTAAAAGAAAAAAGTTTAATTAATGAAACTGACATATTAAGGGAAAATGCATTGTGCCAAATTCTACAAAAAATTATTTAGACTGCAAGAATGTTTTATTACAAAATATATGACCATCTCATTTCAAGAAATCTTGATACACATATCTGAAGGAGTACAGTTGAGGACTATTCAACAGGCAGTTTCAGCTCTATCTGGTTTGTGGCCACCAAACTGTATAAATATGTTCTCTGAGCAACTATTTCTAAGGAAATAACAGCACTTTAGAAAACAAACAGGGAAAAATTATAATACAATACCCTAGTCTGAGCTTAATTATTATACAAGATATACTAAACAAAGTAAGGCTTAAGTAATACTTAAGGCAAGCATAAGTCATATGCTGGCTTCTCTGAACCAAAATTGATTTCATCTTTAAGACTATATAGGTCATTGTCATAACAGTTTGGATGAGAAAACTGAATTAGGGGGACACTATTCATAGCATAATGCTAATAGTCCTTATCACTTATTACTGTAATAAAAGGTAGCCCACAAACTAGAGAGGGTATATAGAAGAGGTTAACAGCACAATCATCTAAAATGTACAGTTAGTACTCTGCCAAATTCACTGCATTAGATTTTATTTAGTGTTACTTTACTGCATCCTGCATTACCAATTGTGAAATAAATTGCACTTTTATAGCATACTGTTTTATGACTTCTATTTATTAGAAATACTTTTACTGTTTTCAGACAAAATATATAGAAATACTCAAAAATGCATGTGCTGTTCTCTCTCACCTTTGTTATTAAGTACTTAAAACACACTTTGAAAATACTGAAAATTTGCTGCTTTGCTTGTTCTATTACATACATGTGCTGAGTTAAAGCATGTTAGGTAATTCCTCAAATTTTACCTTGCAATTTCATTGTGTTACTATAGAAATCCTGCCTGTGATTTTTGAGGAAGCTTTTAACATGTCTTTTCTGCACAAGAACGTCAAGGAGCTATGCTTTATACACTCCTTGTCATATGGTCAGCATATGTGATGGATTAAACATCACCATCATGAGAACTAACCTTCAGCTAAAGGTAGGAACATCTTAAGCTTCAAGAGAAACTGACAGCAGCATTCCTGTTCATGTTTCAGGCCTTCTACTTACTCATTTAGTTTCTGACTATCTCAGGCATCACACTCTAGTGACCCTCTTCTGTTGGAAACAGACCCATACAGAAACACAGAGGCAGAGCAAGTTGCAGCAGAATAAGCCAGCATCATCACAGTAATGATTCCCCAACGAACACACTAAGATCAAACTGTAGGACACATGGTTATATTCCAGATTAACCAACTTCTTCATAACCTTAGGAAACTAAGGCAAGCTATTCCAGCATTGCTCACCATAACATTTTATGCTGTATGCCTCCTTAACACAAATACACTGGCAAAAATCCCACAGATTCTCAAAAAAAAAGTAAAGCTTGTACAGACTTTCACTGGGATTAGTTCATCTTCTGCTACTGCTTGACCCTCCTGCATGTTCTCTGGGTGTTATGTGACAGTAAACACACAGAATGACTCCAACCTGTCAGTTTAACTTTGGAAGATGTTACTGAAATGTCCTTGTTCATCAATCCATGGCAGTCATTTACCTGGGGACCTAAAGTCTGAGAATTACAGGTCACATTACTATACACAAGCACTAAAACCCATGTAATAAAGCATGCAACCAAAGCTACCAGTGTGTGTACTGAAAAATAACCTCCCTCCCTTGTCTCCAAGACAAAAACTCTGAACAAGTGACAGATGACTGACAGGCTAGGTCAGGTTCCATATATTTTAGATGGTTTTTTTTGTGGGATCAGTATGCAGTTTTCAAGTATTTGCAAATCAAGTCCCAAAGATTTTTGAAAGGGAACAGCTACAAAAAATAAGAACTCGTATGGAGTAGATTCTTGATATGATACACTGAGGTATAAAGAGAGCTTTATAACAGATACAGGATCACCCCAAACTTTGGTGTGGGCTTTTTTGTTTTTAAAGCATCATGAAAGCAGAACACATGCACACTCAAGACAACTGCACACTCCAGTTCAAAGCAGGGACTTCAACCTCTGTAAGAGTTGATCAGAAGATCAGCATTGTCTCAACAGTCATCAGGGACATGGACAGTGAGGTAACCCAACAACAGCCTGTTTGGAACGCAGTTGCTGATCCCTGAAGTGGAATGGGGTGCAAAAGCTCCTGCATGCAGAATTGTGTGCCACAGCGAGTGCGATGCTGTTCTCCCGAGTACTGAACCGTGTGGTGCAGGGAGTGCAGTGCTGTTCTTCGGTGCCTGAGCCGTGCAGTACAAGGAGTGCTGTGCTATTGTTCGGTACCTGGGCCTAGCCAGAGCTGTTAGAGATAACCGCATAGCCACTGCCAAAAAAGATGGGTTGCAACTGCTGCCATAACATCGATGAAGAAATCATGAACTGTAGACAAACTTTGCTTCATTATAATACCAAAACACACCTCCTGGTTGAAGGCTACCCACCTCCAAGACTGACCTCGCCTCGGACACTCCCCGCTGCGCATGAGCAATGGCCTCGCTCGAGAAGAGCGGAGATATGATAACTGAATTCTGAGAAGGGTGGAGACCCCTTAGTTAGAGATGGAGCAAGGTGTGTTACTAACCATAAAAGATAACTTCTTGGCAACAAAAACTTGAAGCTTCCCCACCAAGGATCACGATGATTGACCACACAGCATCAGCTGGACCCAGGACCGTTAGGACATCCTGAGATCAGTGGTGGCAGCTATAACATCTCTTCCTCCTCTCTCTAAACTTTACTTTTCTCCTTTCTTTCACCCATCTCTATCATGTGCCACTTCACAAGCAACAAAATAAAGTTTTACTGTTTGATTACTACTATCCCCTTTAGTGTTAGACACCTTAATTTTGCACTTTTGAGATAGCAGCAAACGAATCATCACGAGTCCACTGAGTGGACCGTGACAACCTCACTGCACAAACATGTGCCACAGTGGTCAAGCTACTGTCTCGTGAGGTACTACTCCTGCCCCCCACCCCAAATATTTTCTGTGGCAAAACCTAACTCATTCTGATAAAGAAATAGTCTAAACATACTTATTTATACCAAGAGAATTTTACTTACTGAAAACCTGTATTTTGTATCAAGTTTTAAAACACACAGCTGGGGGTTTGTGTGTGTGAGGTGTGTGTGCGCATTTGAACTAGGTCCTTTGATTTGCGGGAACCTATTTGAATGTTAAAGCAAAGACAGGCTTATGAGGAACTGTGAGGGTCTGGTTTTGTTGGGTTTTTACCCCACAGGAGCTGTGGAGACTTGAGGATAGGCAGAAGACTCAGCTCAGGTCTATATTTCATCATCTGTTTTCAAATTTGAGGAACTCCTGTACTTACAATTAGGAGGATTATTTTCACCAGAGAAGAAAGGAGGAAAACATTTCTGTTTTCTACCAAGGCAGCAGAAAATCCTCTTTAAGCAGTGGCTGTCGTTTGAAGAGTAGCAACTGAATTTTCCTGGGAGGTTAAATGCTCTGGCAACACTTCTGATGAAGTAGTGATTCCAGATGGTTGAAGAAAAATAACCAAACCATGCTGAGATTCTCCTAAATGCAACGTAAAGGCAGGGGAGGCATAAAGTTTTCTGAGTAGCAATGGTGAGAAGAGCAGAGAGGCCTGGAAGAGGGGCCTGCTGCTCCTACCCCTACTGAACACGGCCACTTCTGCCCCTGGCTCTACACCTGGGCCCTGGCAGGCAGGGCCAGCCTTACCGGGCACCCCAGCTTTGCTTTGGCCTCACCTTCGGGCACCCTGCACCTTGGCCCAGCCACGGTGCTGGGGCTGTCCTGCTCAGCCCCGCTGCCTGGTGGCCCTGAGAGGCAGGGTGGTCCCGGCCAGTGAGGCCTGGTACCCCCTCAGCACTGGAGCTCCGTGCCAGCATGGTCCCCTACTGCTTCACTTTTAAGCTGGTTTTGAAGCAGATCTGCTATCATCTCTTCCTCACCCTCTCCCAGCACTTCAGGGTTTCTCAGGCAAGATGAGCCTTTTCCAACTGGATAAAATAAGTAATTTATTTTAAACTCTTCTTTTAAAAATAAGGGTAATCTGTTTATCCTCAACCTTTTCTCTCCTCATCAGTTTTTATACTCCCTCAACTTTTTTCTAGATTCCTCCCCATCTTTTCTTGGATCCCTACGTTTCCATTTTTTTTTTCCTCTTACCTGTGATAGCATTTTGTACTTGTTCATACACCTTGGGCTTTTTCCACCACCCCACCCCACCCCTTCTACTTCTACTGTATTTATTGCTCTGTGACACACATCACCTGTGGGCAGCCATTAACTCATCTTTCAACACTTATCATTTCCCTTCTGTGTTCCTCCGTTATATTGCTTTATCCCCTTTGATTTCAGCCAGCACTGTACACATCCGGCCAGCCCTTCTCTCTTGAGCTCCAGTTCTGTCTAATTCTTTATGTTCCTAGCAGAAGATTAAACCAGATCATGGCTACCTTTCTGGTACAAGCATCCACCATACTATAAAGTGTTGGTATGACATCTCCACTACACTCACTAAATGCCCAGACACACTGTGCTGACTATGTGGCCAGGTGACCGCAGGAGCAGACTTCACCCCACCATCACTTCTGATACAAAGGAGATACCACGTTGACAAGTAAAAGAACACAAGAAGCAAGGAAAAGAAAAATATGTAAGAGTGAATACAAAGAACAAAACAAAAATCATGAAGAAATATATATATGAGATAACAGGATCAGCAATATTATCCTACAAGTAGAACATGTTTCTACTTTAAAGTAAAAACAAATATCCACCCAAAACCGACAAACCACACCACCTTAACTCTATTTGAAAAAGCAAACTAGAAAGCTTTTCTGTATAAATGGTTTTAAAACATTTTGGATTATCTATTTTAAAATTTGGTTGTAACACCACCAAATATATGTCCACGCAAGCTATTGCAGTACCTCATGATAATGACAGCTCTGGGTCTTTAGATGTTATTCTATGCTATGCTTTTGCCCTCTTACTGTACACTGTTGTCTCTCCAAGAGACCTGCCTCTGACCTGCAAGGTGCTCTGACCACCAGCCTGAGCACCACCACAACTGTCACTCATCATCTGAGCAGCACCATGATGTTTTGCTGACCCAACAATGATGTGCAACTCCCCAGCAGCCAGAAGTTTAATACCGATGAGGTCTCACTTCCCTTTTAAGTTTTGTGCAAACTCATGCTATACTCTTAAGGATCATATACTTGGATACTAATCAAGCTTCCAGTATGTGTAGCAGCTCATACGCTATTTATTATTGTTGAGGCAGGGGGAGCAATAAAAAATGAATATCCCATTAAATCAATTAGATTATAAGTACTCTGGGTTTGCTTTTCTCTACTTCTAATTATTCCAGTCTGCCATTAATGCCAGTGTCAGCACAGTTTCATATATCAGATAATGATAATTAGCAACACAAACTTCTGATCTCTGATATAGGAATTTTCACCAATTAACAAGTTAACAGTTAATTAGGTTTAAACCAAAAAATCTCATCATCATTTGATGCTTGTGCAGCCTGAAATTCTCAAATACACTGCAGTAGTTTAGTTGCAAAGAACAAGGCAGGTAAGGAGCTATGAAACAAGGTAGATTGAAAACTTCATCATCTGCGAGGTGCTGTGAAACAACAACAGGCAGATGCCAACATTACAACTGATAATGATACAGCAGAATTAATTTTCACTTTCCTTAAAGGAAAGCTCCACCTAGGGTTAGGCCCCCCCCAGCTCTATTCTGTGTTTTGTTACATTTATTAAACCAAGAGCCATATAAAGAACAAGTTATCTAAGCCAACAGCCATGTAAGAGAATTGCTCACAACCAGAAGTAGGTAGACTTATCTAGCTGGACATATCACAAAATGTCAAGTACCTATAGTGACACATTTAAAGTGGTATGCATTTTTGTTGCAGAAGTCGGAGGCTAAAGTGAATCTAAGTATGAAACATGAAAAGGCTAACTCAGAAAAATGCAGTATGTTTGGGTTTATTTATGACTTGAATAGTCGTCTGTGTCAAATAGTCAAACAACAAAGTGATTTTTTGGTTTGTGAAAACTATTATTTTAAAATTAATTTAAAAATAACTATTATGGTGAGTGGATAAAAAGAGCTCCACCACCACTTTGTACTCAAGTCACAGTAAAGGAGATAAAGCAGCAGGCTTAATCCAACTTGGGAAACACAGCTGTTCTGTTGGGTTTCAGCAATCTGAAAAGTAAGGCTGAAAAACACCAAAGCAAAGAGTTTGCTCAAAATATACATTCCTTTGCTTCATACAGCAATTCAGACATATCATCTTTTCCCCTAGGGACTGGATTTCCTCCAAGCTTCTAACAGATGAAGGCTGTCTCTAAGGTGCTCCTTTCTTCCCTTTCAGAAGAAAAAATGTGTTTAAATATTCACCCTAACTTTAGTATTATTATACAAATTTGGTAACTTCGTAATAAAAGCAGAATTTCAGTAGTTCATGTGCATATCCTTAGAACCACTGTACTAACAAACCCCAGCACCATCTGCAAAGTATTGTCAGATTAAATAGGACTGCTTTCATCTATCTGAACGACTTCTGTTTGTGCTCCTTAAATTCTCTTACTGTGTTGGTAGAAAGTGTAAAGGCATATTTACATTTTCAGAGTCAGTTTTGCCAATGCTGTTTAGCCTTAAACAGGTATAACATGCTAAAAAAAAGGTTAAACCATTCATATTGTAAGGTATATTTAATGTGTCTGTTTCTTTCCTTAAAGAGCCAAATATCACATGATTTACAAGGTACTACAGACATTCAGAGGCTATGTTCTGTTTTTCCAATCCCACCATAACACAGGACAGAAAAAAGAGGAAAAAGTAGTCTATGTGTTGTTAACATGCCCCATGTCAGTTGTTAACCACCCACGAATGCAGTCTCCCACCATAACACCTCCTGACATACTTGTGAGACAGATGAATTCAGGACTCTAGCATGCATATATAGAGCTTGGGTTGCAGTAAGAGTTGCCTGCTGTCCACTACCTAGGGGATGATACCATAAGAAGTTGCAATTACCATATTTTCATATTCAGGAGAGGCAAGAAAGTCTGTTTTACCACCACTATATACAAAAGTTAAATATTTGTTTTTAAGCAAAATGACTTGTTCGCAAATCAGTCAAGTAGCTTTCTACCATAATCTTTTCCTGCTATCATATTCATCATTGTGCAAAGGATGTCTGGGTATGGATCTTCAGTTACATGAATCTGATAAAGTTTCCAAGTATAGGAGCTAGTTCTTCAAATTCAAACCGTTGATAAATAGGAGCTAGTTCTTCAAATTCAAACCATTGATAAACTCAAATGTTCATCTCTAGAGGTCTCACACATAGTCCACAATGTTATAACAGCAACCATCATGTTCATCCCCTCAAAGTGAAAGGCAGGAGAGAACAAACCCCATAATCTTACTTCTAAATTAACTTTGAACTTCATTTGGAAAAACAGGGAACAACTACTCCCTTACAGACTTACTTTCATTTTAATTAACCAGAACAATTGAAGCATGGCTTCTTAAAAGCCATAAGATCTCCCACAGTGGAAGTTTTTTACTATCTGCTGAACAAGATTAAGTCTTGAAAAACTTCTAGCTGCATAATCTGTTGGCCAATACTACTGTACTTCTAAGCCGTCATGACTTCAAAAAGTGTAATTTAAGTTCTGTTTTTCAACCCTGATTATTCCAAATAAAATAACTGTAGATGGCATAAGAGAAAATATCCTCTCCTGACCATTCCAAATTTATAGAAGCACTATTTAAAATCTGCTTTCTTTATGGCATTTATTCATTTTTTAAAAGTCAAACATTAATGGTAACCATTATTTAATAAAAGCTTTTTTTTTTTTTAAGGAACATGCGTTTGTCACACACTGAAAGGTGCATCACCATATGAAGTAAAACGTAATGGTTCCATCCAGTGGTCATCTTTAGCATTGCAGACCTAAAATCAGAAAGTAAAACCGAAAGAAATCTTTGCACTGAACTAATTATAAATGACCCAACAGCATGGGAAAGAGCAGAAGCGACTTGCTGAATTTACACGGTGTTTAATAATGCATTAGCATGACCATATCACAATTATAAAATATCCTTCTATTTGTAAAATACAATAAATAAAAACATATTTACCTGTTACTGGCATTTTGTAGTCACAATACAAAATAAAAATTTTGCTGAATTTAACTACTTTGTACTAAAATACTTCTAGTGTGATATTATGAAAAGCTCTCAGTTTCAAAAACCTGTCTTCACTTTCCTGTTTTTTGTAACATGCAGCATACAGAGAATACAATACAGAGCTCACTATGCTAAAAAATACAGAAGAAGAGACAAAGAGACTCTCTCCTAGGAGCTTTCAGCATTGTTTATGTCCCCCAAATGTTTCAGCTGAAAGTGTCAACTCCAGATGTATTGGTCACAGATGACTGACAGCAACTTCTGTAGCACAGATAACTGGGGAAAAAATACCCCTTTTTTTTTTAATCATCACTGACCCACGGTTCCTTCAGCATTTGGGAAAAAAAACCCAAACCTGTCAATGGAGTCTACTGGGTATCTTAAATGAAAGAGCAAATATTTCTCATATGCACGTGCACACACATAACGGTCACAGAAAAAACCCAATGGATTTTGCCAAATTGCTCACAAATTAGAAGTACAGAGCAGGAGCAGACAAAGCACAGCAGCTGTGCCATGTTCTACAGGCTCAGGTAGTACACTGCACATTTTGTCATGTTAGCAACTTTCACCACTGCATTCATAAATATTAGATGCTGTTAACTCCTTCTGGTGTCCTTCCTCTGACAGCAACAGTTTCTGCTTGCCCTGTTTCAGGTCATTAAGATCAGTCAAATTCACAAGACACACAGATCATGACCTTGTCAAATCCAGTCATTCAAAAGACAGCTTCAGTTAGGGAAAAAAGCAGAACGTGAACTGCTATTTTCATGTTCCCTATGTACTGGCACAGACATACTGTCTTTGTTATTAAATAGGCATAACATACTCACCCACAACTGGTCTTCTCTACTCCAGCAACCCATATAGTGCCATTCATCTTTTCACCCTCTCCTCCCCTTTTCTTGAGGCGCTATGAGTTGAAATCCATCAGATCCAAGCACAGAGTGGATTATGAATAAAGATTTCTTCACACTCATTTCTCCCTATAAGCCCTGCCACTAACCTTAAGAGTCATTTCCCTATTCAAAGATCAGCAAGAAAAGTTTCCCAGGGTGTAATGGTGCTAGCACTACTGATGCTTTTATACCAGCAGCTCAACTTTCTGAGCAGTGACAGCTTCTGCTTCACTTCTAAGTAGTCTGCAAGTATTTCTTTCAGAAGATAACTATCAAATGAACAGCAGTCCACCACTACCTGCAAACTATGTCCCAGAGGCTAGCCACCATTCTATATTTTACACTAGAAGTACACCATAAAGTAGGGAAAAATTCAAGGTTGCTTAAAGTTCAGTGCAACTTTTTGATTTGAGAAAGATTTGCCAAGTTCAACCTCTGGGAGGAGTGTACAGTGCAGGCTTGAACAGCAGGGAGATAGAGAGAGCAGGCTGAACTGCTGAAGTAACAAAATTGTAACACAAAAAGCCATTAAAAAAAAAAATACTATTTATTGTCTTCTCCAGGGCAAGCAACTTGACTGGGATTTGAACAAACACAGTTATTTCTATCTCAACAAAACCCTATCAACAAGGCATGGAGCAAGGGGGAATGTATTCTTGAATTTCAGAATTAAAGGAGGATCACCTCAGGACCTAGATTATCCTACCAGTAGCACATCCCCATAGGAGGAACTGCTATGACACAAACCTCTATTTTCCAGTTCACTCCAAGCCCCCCAGGGCACCCACCACTCTAGGATACAGGGTCTGGCCTCTCTGCAAATGGTAGGCACCACAGAGGTTCCCCAAGCACTCTGCATTTTTTATTTATCTGCACCACGTCCCCAGCCTAGTATCTGGGCATCTTAACATCTCACAGCTATACATGAAATACATTCAAGTGAAGCACTAGGCATAGAGACATTAAAGCCACATCCACAAAGGGCGCATCAATTCAAATGCACAGCATTGACAAGTCTTAGTATTTGGGCACCTTGTAGCCTAGACACAGCTCTGAAATGAGACAATCAAAAAGCGATAAAGACTTCAGCAACCACTACTCTGCCTAAGCAGGAACCTATAACAAGCAGGTTTTGACCTCTCCAGATGTTAACTCTCACACCTGCTTCTACAGCTCTGACCTACAGGAACGAACCTTTGACTAAAACCATGGACCCTTCTCTGAAATTCAGCACATAAACACTTACTTCAGAACCTTAAAAAAAGTGTGAAGCCTTTAAACACATGGGTGGGGAGGGGAATGTTAAATAATACTAACAATACTGCATGAAATACAGTAAAAATGAACAAAACAGTCCTTGAAACAAGGACTGAACAAGATTTCCTCACAAGTGAGCACCAGTCTTTACTCAATCTCACAGACCAGTGAATATTTTTGAACTCCTTTATATTAAGTAGAACAGCTTTCAGAGGTCTACATATGGGGTAATTAAAGATCTTTCCTGGAGCAATACCCTTTTAGAGATATCATTTTTGGTGAACACAAGTAATACAAAAAGGGAAGTGAACCCTGGGCTTCAGTTGACTGGAGACAATCAATAAACTTTCTGTCAACCAAATCTGAAGTGCAGCATTTAACTACTTATAATGTTGTGTATATATATACATATATGTTGATGTTTTCATTTTAATGTAACTTGGTATGTTTTGATAAACACATAACAGGATTATTTTCCACAGGCTCCAAATATGACTTTTATTGATGGGTTAAGTAATGAATTAGCACTGTAAGGTAAAAAAGATAGTTCAGATTTGTCAGGCAATGAGCTTCACACAGTACCAGAAGGTACCATCCTATCAAGAATAGAGCAGGTATTCCAAGATGCTCTTGGAATGCAGTAGTTGAATAGTTAACAAGCATCATAATTTCATTTCTCTATTTCCTTGGATTAAAAATAAAATCCTCCTGTCAACATCAGGAGAAGCATTTTTGTAACAAATGCTTCCTCTCTAATCCAGGATTCTTCTAGACAGTTTATTTATGACACTGAAAATTCATTTCTGTTTATATTGATATTTTGCAATCATTCCTTAATTGTTTAACTACTTCAGAGAAAAATTATAAGACCCACTGATCTTTTTTTAATATCAAAACTTGAGTGAAAACAGCATACAAATTACTGAAACTGTCAATATACTGTATAATAAATACATTGTCATATAATCAGTATCTACAAATTCATAATCTACTTCAGAGATTGGGCAGCACTCATTTTTATTCTGTTATAATTTAACATTTTCTAGATTATCTTTGTTTAGAGAAAAAATATATGACAAAAACTCTGCAATACAAGGGAAAACATTAAGGCTTCAGAGACTAGTTCTTATAAACAATAGTAGACCAAAGACTATAACCTTAACCTGGGTTTAACCTCCCCTCAACACTGTTTAACCAGGCTGATAAGAGATGTAGTTATTTAGGATTCCTTCCCTAGAAGATGTTTCCTTTGGTATAGATCCAGTCCACTTCAGAAAGAGTGACTTATTTGTGGGACCCCTGTCCAATTTCTTGCACACATTTAACAGTATGAGAGAAAGGAAAAAGCAGCAAGTTATTTCAGGATAACTGCTACTTTAAGGCCCAGATTCCAATCCTGCCAGAGAATGTTTAGTGGATGTTTAGGACGCTAAGTGAATCACACAAACCAAATGTTGAGAGACAATGAGAAAGATCTGTTTTCCTCTTTTTCTGGTTCCCCAATTTGATGTCCTGTGATAAGAACTCACGAGCACTAAAATTCAGAAATAAAGGCCCAAAGTTTAATGTTTTGTGCCTAAAAAGAACCTGACAAAAAGTGCCCATCCTGACAGCATCTTGGTTGTCTCAGATTCAGCACTCAAAATAGAGGAGCTACTTGATTTTAATCTCATTCTGCCTTTATTGCTTGCTTGTAAAAGATAGCTAAAACTTGCACAGCTCAAGGGTGTTGTGAAGGTAAGTTAATTATTTTGGGAGAAGATATTCAGATATTAGTGATGCATATCATGAAAAACCTCAGGGGAAAAGAATCATTTTGACTTCAGAGTAACAGTCTGAATAAAATGCAGGAAATAGGGCCTGAGGCCAGACATTGTACAAAATACTGAACATCTGTTCATTAAACAAACCCTGTCCATCTCACAAACTGAATAAGGCAAGAATACACTGGAAAAAAAATAGCATGGGATAACATAATTAGACTACTGTATAACATACAACTGGAAGAAAACTTCTGTTGCAAGAATTACTAAACATAGTTGACTATAAACTCATTTTCCTTTTAATAATTTTACTGCATGAAACATCCTTGTTTACTTCTTCAGAATTAAAAACAAAGCCTATGTCTTGTGTGACCACTTTATTAATAATGTTTGAAACTCATGTACAACAAACCGACCTCTTCCCCCTGAGCTGGTGGAGTAAGTGGTAGCAGTTGTTACACGGGGCTTTGAGGATAGGTTTGGCCAGAAAGTTTTCACACATTTGCTGACAATGAGAGTCAAGAACATGGAGTGTCACTGTGTGCTCTGGAAGGCTTCCTGCTCTTTTGGCAACAGACTTTTCAAAACATTCAGTTCCTTCCAATAAACTGTGTCATCTACCCCATAACTGAAATCAAGGTTGATCATATGTTGTTCCCCCCCCCCCTTCCCAAATCTCAATTTTCCAATTCTCCATTGATTGTTAAAAATGCAGCACCCCCTTCTAGACTACTCAAGCTCATCCTGCTCTTTCGAACTACATCACCTAGTTCTATTAGGTTTTTTAGTTCTCTATCCTGTATTCCTCAGGCTAGCCTCTTTATGTTCATTTTCATCTTCATCAATACCTACACTTTTTTCCTAGGCACCAGCTAACTGTGGCACTTACTCTGAGAATCAATACTCCTAGCCTCAGTCTCCCATGTGTTCCCATTTAGCCAGAGCTACCTTGAAATCTCTTGACATATATTCTCCCCCCGCATCCTATACCCCCTTCTTATTCCAGGTATCTTTGACAGAGTGCCATCTGGCTGCCATTCTTTATGTATAAGGCAGGGTCCAATTCAGAGTCAGTTTCAAACTCATTTCTAGCCCAGCTTTTCTTCTCCTTCCCCTAGATCTGTTTCCTCTATTATGCTTTCAGCTTGCTATTTCTCACATATTGCTTAGGTGTTTACTGCAGACAGTAAAGAAAGATCTCATCCAGCTAAGTACTGAAGTCAATTACTAATTTTTATATTCAATATTTAATAAAACATTTAACTTCAACTTTGAACTTAAAAAAATCAGAAATTTCCCCCCTCCCAAACATATTTAAGAATACAAAGCAAACTTAAGATAAGCTTTCAAAATGGAAATATATTCATATTCAGATCACTATTTTACCAATACATGTAAAGCCTGAATCTTACTGATAGCTTTCAATGAACAGTTGCTGAGACTCAGCAAATGGCCTGCTGTACAGGGAAGATGAACACCCATTTGCATGGTAGTAACCATAAAGTGACATTATACTTTATTCCAAATGCATTTTGAAATATGTCAAAGCAGTAGTATTAACAGTACTTCATGATGCTAAGCCAGGCCTCAGAAAGAAGATGCTATTAAAGAAAAAAAGCCGTGTGGCAACTTGTCAGGCACGCATTGCTTTCCTTGAACACCCAACCTTCTGAAAGGCATTTCAAGGCAGTTAATGTGAACGTCCAGCCCCAGGTGAAATCACACATGCACTGCCTGAATGCAGGAACCAGTCTGAAAAATACAGGCACAAGACAGTGCAACAGGACCTCTTTTTTAAAAGATAGAGCAATACTAAAAGCTGATGAGAGCCAGGGCAGGAAAGAGAAGCAAGGCTTTGAACTTGCAAGGCAGTGGCAGGAAGGTAAAGTTGCCTCACCCAAAGGAACACTTTTCTTCCCTATGCTATGAGAAAAGGGAAGCAGGGCAGGTCAGCTGCCTCCTGGGAGGTCCCAGCCCCATACTGCGGGTTCCTTCACTCCCCCAGGATCAGTCTTCACTTCCTCACTGTCTAAGCCCATTCCCCAAGTGAACTGCCACATCCCCCCAAGTAACAAACTCTCCAAACATCCACTCTGGGAGACAGCTGCACGGTCCCCGTGCCCCTTGTCTGGTGCCAAGGAAAGTCCTGCAGCTCATGCACTGGCATGCTGATGTGACAGCCAGCAGGTCACAAACGAAGCCCTGGGAAAAATCAAAGCTCCTCAAGGAGCTTCATACAGTGCAGCAGAGGCATTTTGATAGGGCATATCAGTGCTAACTGCCATACTGTGGGCACTGCAGAGGCAATAGCTAGCGTTACCTTCAGGAAACTCCATCAGCTCTTCTGGTGGATTTCTGAATTTCAGCGGACTTAATCCATGGTAGCATCAGGCATGACAAAAAGACTGATATTATGTTTCAGAGCATCTAAGCATCTTGCAAACATATCTTACACCTTTTAAAACAAGATCCTGAATAATTTGCAAGTTATTTAAAGCATGGCAGTACAGAAAACCAAGTCAAAGAAAGTGCAACTCACACAATGAAGTCAGCTGTTTCTCTCTTCTGCTTTCATCAACACTGTAGTTTTTCGACTCAGATACATTAATACCATATTTCCTTTCAGGATTTCAAACCAAAAATTCTGTAAAGTATTGTTTGTACCTGTGCAAACCTACAGCTTCAAGTCAGCAAGCATGGTTGGTCAGGCATTTAGCAGGACAATCTGAAATCCAGGCAGAAAAGTAGAAAAAAGTTCAGGAAGAAAAATTAAGAATAAAGACTGGGTTCACACCCAGGTTATCCTTGGAGTTTGCAGTGGCTCCTATTTATCACAAAAATCACTCCATCCAAAAAAGACTAAATCACAACTTGTGGTAGAATTTTTTACAATAATATTAATTTTTAGAAGTCCAGACTTTAGTAGGCTTGGTGGGTTTCCCCCCTCATTAAGAAGTATTTCTTTTAAAAAAATTGGCTGAGAAAGCTGTCCTAATTAATATTCAGTTCAGTGATTAAGCACTCTCCCAAGTGACCTATATGTGTAATAGCATCAAGTACCACCTGCTCAAACTGTTGTTTTGCAGCGAAATATTAATCCCTCGTACCTTCTGTTACCAAGCTTGGATGCCATCTGAAATTCAAAAGGGAATGATTCATTGTAGATGCTTTGTAAACTCACTGAAATTTATACCAAAAAGTAGCAATTATGTACAAATAATTTGAAATAATGTAGCACAAAAAGCCCTTTACAAAATTTTAGATAATTTATCACATTTGAGGTTTATTTCATGTTATGTACCGTATAAATAAGGTGCATCTCAATGGAAATTGAATTATTCTTTTCTTTTACATAAACCTTGCATATTGTCTATAAGCAAGTGTTGGGAATATAGCTATCAAATTGCTTGTGTCTGTTCCTTAAGAGGTGTTAAGAGTGTTTTTCATTAAAATATATTTCTTCAAAAGTGCTGGCATAGAAGGCTTCACTTCTTTCCTTCACACAAGCTTGAATTTGTCCTTAGTATAAAATACATGAATAACTATAGTATATTTTTAAAATGCACCATGGGTGGAAAAATCCTTATGTTTCAGCCAACATTATACCTAGCATGCAACCAAAATGGCATACTTAAGACATGTTTGTGCTATCGATGGCACACAAATGGAAGGGTAAAAAGAAACAGAATCAGATAATTGGCAGCGTAACAAATCCAAAGGTCAACATCTGACTTCTCTGACTTCACGTAAGTGTCTGCCTATTTCACACAAGGCTCAATTAAAAAAAAATCCTCACATGTTTTCTGCCTTGGCACTACATATGTAAGAGACCTTCAGACCTCAGCTTCAGTCCACATTGGTAAGCAACAGATCTTACAGAAGATCTGAAGTCAGGAAATGAACCAACAGAGTTACACATACAAAGGAAATTTTGTAAGTAACCTAAGCAGCTCCTTATGTAGAAAAAAAATTTTAATTTCTTTGAAGGTTTTCTCAGTATATTCCTAAACATTTGTGCAATAACACAACTTTTCCTTGTCCTGTGTAAGTTGGAGTCAAACTGAGGCAAGTGAACTTTACATAAATTATGCATAAACAGAATTTTCAAAGACCACAAATTCTGCACTTAAAGACAGAACAAATTAATAACATAAAGCAATGGATTCTACAGTAGGAGAAAATTTGTTACAATTAAATAATAAATTAAGAAGCAAAATCAATCTTTGAAATAGTCACATCATTACTAAGATGTCTTTCTTGACATAATGACAGAGGGGTCTTCAGGGCTCAAGAAAACCAGACTGTATCTAAAGGAGCTTGCAAGAGAACTCAGTTCGGGCTTAGCAGTGCCAACAGTATCAATGTACAGCAGTACAGAAGATACACTTCTAAAATTTGTACCAACATAAACTTAGTTTCTCAGTCCTCCTCTGTAAAACGGGTTGCGCTGTACTTCATGTTACTGGAGTCCTGAGAAACTAACACCTTAAAGATTTGTGACAGATTCTGTTATTATAGTAATACATGCAATCTGAGTACCTAAACCTTGTATAAATGCAATATATCAGAGGAATTATTTTGTTTACACAGCTTTACATCTGTTGCAGCTAATCTTTGGGAGTTAGTGATGAAAGCCAAACAAAAACCTTGAAAAGCAGAACAGAAAAAGCAAAGAATCTATGAGTGCCTTAACTAACATGATTATTATCCACCCACCATCCAACTAGAGCATACTGAGTCATGTGTTCATAAGGCTCTCATGTTATGTGATTTTTATAGAAGAATGTAGGCTGGTTGTAAAAAGCATGCAAAATAGAACTGTCCAAGAGATTTTTGGAAGCATGTATTCAGATAGTTTATAATTTTGAATTGAAGCAATTGAACCAAATGAATGAGATGTATAAAGACTTTTTTAAAAAGAGATAAATAGGAATTACATAAAGAGGTCTCAAAGGTTAATTGCAGCTGAATCCTTAACTATTCACCTTTTCTGAGTTGTGAATAGCAGTGACTTTGTAGACTGGCACAAACCAAATATATATAGAGAAAGACTCTCACTTGCCAACTGGGACAACATGGCTGAGATGACTGATGGGGTGAATTCTCCCAGCGATCCCCACTCTTTGTTGAGCAAAAGGACAAACAGCTCATGAAAGAGCCCTCACATTTTCATGTTTGTCTATATCTCAAGCATTGAAGGTGACCCATGGCAACTTCAGTTTAACTTAAATGTTATGTTTTAAACTGAAGATTGCAAGAGGCAATGAGAGGCCTTACTGTCCACAACCATCCCAGCAGAAGGACTGAGACCCAAATTTGTTCCAAGATCAACTGAAACATTGATTTTAGGACCGTATTTTCTATCATTTCAAAATGGACTAATTTTGTAGATTTTTGCTATGTAGCAATATCCTCCAGATATATAAATAATAGGACATATTCCAATTTCTGTATTAATAGTGGAGCATGTTTGTTTATTTTCACAATAAGTGAATAGCACTACATTATGTGAAGTCTCCAGAAAATAATGCTTCATGGAAATGGAGAAAGATTTGAAGATTTGAAGTCTTCCAACAAATTACCATTGAAATATACCTTACCAATTGCTTACCAATGTGGATCGAAGCTGAAAGTTTTAACTCAGATAAAAGTACACAATAACTATTTTTTTAAAAGGTTAAAAATAATTTTCTTCTTAAGACATGAAAAATACGTACTTTGAACTTTCAAGCCTAATAAAATCTAGAAGTCGGACAAACTGTGCGTTCAATAAAGCATAATGAAGAGACACATGAAAAAAATCCAATTATTATGTATTTAGTTCATGCTACTGCATTATTTTGTTTTCAGTTTTGACTAAAAAGTTTGTAACAAGTCATCTGATAGCTATTGGCTATCTGCTAGCTTTTATGGATAATAATTCAAGTAAAAGGGTTTGCTTTCAATGAAATTTTCCCTTCTCTATGCATTTCAAAGAACCAAAATAGGAATAGTAAATTTTCAAGTAAAATGGGACTCTAAAATGGGATTTTCTGGAGTATTTTGCCAATGCTAATAACAAGACAGTTTAGTTTACTGAAACATTTCTAGAAGCTCACCATTTCTCACCCACATATGTGAAAATCACAGCTATTCAAAGAGGTACTACATTATTTACAATTATTTGAATATTATTTGAATTGCCTACCTGAAAGGCACAGACCTATCTTGGGGATAGCACTAAATATATCAGACAACCATTCAAAAAGTACAATTTTGTTATGTTTATATTTCAGCTGTAACAATAAATGGTAGAAATATTCTCCATTATCAAGTCTGTTCTAATACTAGTATCAACCTTGCTCATCCAGTAGAAAAAAGCAGAGCAAGATACTCACTAATGAAGCAGGAAAAAAGCCTTCCCTCACCCTCGCTTTTGTGAGGTGCTGCAAACGTTTTAGGAAAATAAGTAATACACTGAAAAAATTACCCAAATGCAACCTGAGTCTACAGAGCTGTATCAAGCCCAACTAACTTATTTGTATAAAAGCTGAAATTTCTTCAGAACTGCTCTGCGTTAGGAAAGGGAAAAATAAAAATCTGACAGTCACTAGATGTTGTGAAGTCATTAAACACGCACAGGAGACAAGCTTAGAAGCACTGAAAAAGTCTTTTCTCTTCAGCTAGTGAATGACAGCTTGCTTTCTACCTTAAACTAGAGTACGTACTGCAATAGAAGTCCGTATCTCCACAGAGACACACGCACTGTAATATTCCTCTTATTCCTAAAGTAGTGTCTCAAGCCAAAAAGTACCAAGGTGAGATACATATACTTCACATAATATTTTCCTGTATGAAAAAAAATGTATATCCAATAAGTGGTTTTGAATTCCACAAAACACATAAAATAACTTCCCCATAAAAAGATGCAACACCTAAAGAATGCTGACACTAACATGAGGCACATGCCTCAGTACCACTGATTTGGATCAAAGATATACTTGCATTTCATTTATAAGCCTGTGACCTGAAGCCATTTTATGCTGATAAATCTTAAATCTTAATATGTTAAATCACATACACTAAAAATGCAAGGGAAGCCCATTGTGGCAATCTATCAAAAGCCTTTCAAACCAAGGCCACAAATGTAACCCTGTTTTTGTTTTCAGTATAACAGTTTTACAGTGACTGTAAATTAATATTAACTGAGAAGGTCCCAGTGAAGTCAACAAAAAGACTCCCCTTAATTTCATGGGTTTATTCTTAATTTCCCCTTAATTTCCCTTTTATCGTCTGTTTCCATGCCTAACAGAATCATTAGGATCTTACCATTAAAATGATTATTTATTATTTTTTCTCCTTAGCAAATTGGTCTTTAAAATGAAGATGACCTAATCAGTCACTTTCAGTTAGTTTTATGGACTATAAATACTATAAACAAACTCAGATAAAGATCTTAGCATGAAAACATGGTTTTGTGAAGTTAACCTCCAGTTCCCTTCCACTTTGTTACAGGCCATTTTCATAACATTTTTTGTACTTCCCAAGCACTTGCACACATATAATTTGTGACAAAAAAATAAGGTGAAACAGACTTGTTCTAGTATTGCCTTTCCCAGCCACCAGTTACAGGATAAAGAGCTAACTTCTAAAAAGCTTATTTAACTGGTAATCCACAATATTACCTGCCACTTAGTGGATTGATTCTTTTTCCCTCCTCTTTATCATAACTCCTTTTTCACTTATTGTTTGAAGTTCATATCTAATTCAATATCCAAACACCAAATAACACCACATCACCTTTTCTTGTTTGCAAACACTTCTTATATTCCAAATTATCTGGGCCACAAGCTGGCCAGTCAATGCCAATCTTTGCTGCTTTCCCTCTTTCTGCAAAGGAAGCAAGAAACTCCAACTTCATTCAACTTTATGAGCAACCAGTGCATCATGATGTTGAGCACTCTGCTGCAACAGATCATTTTTGTTTTCATCCCTCAATTACCAAATGCCAGGAGGAAAGAAGTATTTGAAACAGGAGGACTAATTCAAACTTGCAGAAGCCATTTTAGTCAGTCTGCACAGTTTTATGTAACTATTTCTCGTAAGACTTTTAAATGGTTGCCCATCACTTCTCTGTCTGAGCACCTGCCACGTATAAATCAACAACTGAGCACTGCAGGGATCATCACACAACTATACCCATCACATAACTATTATGAACCAGCCTTCTTTTCAAAGATACCTAGCTGTGGTCTTCATGATTGCTAGCAGTAATACAATTGGTTTAACTTAACTGTCTCCAGAGCAGGTCAAAGCTTATGATATACAAACTTCCCAGCACTGAAGGTGATCTTTGGAGAATGTGTTTTTAAAGTTGGAAAGTATTTCAATCACAACACACACTAAAGGGAACTAATTTTATCATTCTTAAAGTAACACTTGAACAACACAACAGTCACAAGGACCCATTTTCAACTTTAATCTAAAATTCTGGGTAATGCACATATTAGAAGTGCATTAAAATACTCTCAACCTAATTGGATTTTAAAAGGGGATGAAAGGTGAATAAATAGGTAAAGGTGGTACAGAGAAGTCTGAAAATTGAAATTCCAGTTTCTGATTTATGAAAAGTAGCACAGCAAATAAGTTGAGTAGCATTTCTTTTTACCTCGCAAAGTGAATATCGTCAGCAATTTCAACAATTCAAGTTCAAGCCTACCTTTCCGTCAAAGCAACTTTTCACAAACAGACCTCGCACAGCTCTAACATCAAACAAAACACTATACGTAACAAAACTATATCCTTTCATTTGGCATTAGATTTGGATACAGTTCCTTGATAGGGAGAGAGGTCCCCCGCACTACAACCTAGGCAAGAGGATGCCTTGCTGCACAGCTCTGAGAGGAGCCAGCCCCTGGGGGTGTCAGACCACTGAGGAAGACAGATGCCCTGGAGATCTTGGGGGTTTTATGTCAGGTACAGTATCTTCTAGCAGAGCTTTCAGGGCCTCCAACTGCATTGCTCATGGAATTTATGGATCAGTAGTTCCAGGAATGATTGCAACCTGTTTCAAAAACTGTATCTTGAGAATTTCTAGTTTCTGAAAAAGACTTCCATCTGGGACTAGACACATGTGACAAGGTAGTAATCTTTCTTATACATCACCTCTATAGGAAAACATTTTCAAGCAACATATTACCTAAAAATACCATTATTAGTTTGAAGAAAATGCAGGCATTGCTTAAAATGCAATGTCCTATGTAACAATGTGCTTAGTATTTATTCAAGAAAAACTCTGTTTCAATACTTACATTTTTATTCCCTGCTTTAGTACTCGTTTTGTTTACTTTAACATTTCAGCTCCAGTTTGAGCCTTGGCATACTTGTGAAATACCTGTCAGCCTTTTGGCTGGAAGATCATCCAGTACCAGCAAAACATAGTCAAACATCTTCATGTATATTCTACTTCCTCAACAGCAATGCATCCCATAGTCATTATGATAAAGGATCTGTCCCCACTCTACCAGGCTGACCAAATATCCAGTTTCCCAATGTAGTAGCAAAACCAAGTTAAAGAAAAAACAAATTGTTTTAAACATTTCATTTTGATTTAATTGTTTAGCACAGGGAAACATCTAGATTTAGTCAGAATTTATAAAAGAGAAAATGACACCCTACCTTTGACTTAATTGTCAGGTGCTTAGGAGACTTGTCAAAGATGTAAAGAAGGACAGTCATCAAGGAGGTGATTTTTTTTAGAAACAGGTGCAGGAATAGAGTAGACAATCTCCCCCTAAAAATACTCCACTGAATGGGACAGGACAATGGACAAAAATATAGCAAATAAGGCTTCTATAGTAAGTAAAACAATCATCTGGTGATGGTAGAGAAAGCTAGAACCTAAATTAATTAGGAAATAAGTCATGATCTATCAGGAGTGGAATTCAAAAAAATTTTTTGTATGTAGGTAACATAATTGCGAAACCTGAAATACTGTTGCAGGATGCAAAATATTATGAGAATGACAAAATGATAATATATATGATGAGCATATATCCAAGTACTAAAAATATATATATACACACACTAGCCTGTACTGAGAATACAGAAATAAAATGGTAGAGACAAAAGAGTAGATAACTTGCCAGATAGACAAAAGGAGAGCATATTTAAAAGCGTATGTGCTTGGACCAGTATTACTTTGCAAACGGATTATGAAAAGCCCTTTCACCCTTTCTGTTCTGTCATGAACTGTAAATTTTGAAAGCAAGATGTGGTCACAGAAACTGTCTATGAAGTAGTTTGAATAACTGCAGCAAATACTAAACAAATTTGTAAAGTTTAAAAAATATTGTTTTTTAAATATTGTATCAGGCAATCAAGAAATCACTGTAAAAGTTTTGGCTTTCGGGTTTTTTTTTTTGTTTGTTTTTAAACTGTGAACCACTATTCTCCAAAGAGTATTGTTGGCAATTATGATAAAGAAATAACAGCATCTAAAAAAATAGTGCAATTTATAGTACACAAAGCAAGAAGTTTTTAGTCAAACTTTCAGAACATAAAGTAACAGAACAGAACAAATGATCAGAAAAAGTTACAGGTACTACCATGTAAATAAACCCCTTTATAGAGAGCCTATGAAAGAGTAAGGCTCTTTGGGAAAGAAATTTCACACACAAGCTACATTCTCCATTTTGCTCTACTATTTAAAGCCTTATTTTGCAAGAGGAATAACAGGGAAAAAAGTGAACATGTTATGTCATCATGAACTGCAATAAAATCTCTGTAAGCTTTGCTCAAATGCAAGAACTATCGGGTCCTTAGCTATTTAAGATTTTTCATTAAGTTCACTCTAACCAAATTCTGAATTTATTATAAACTACTCAAGTTTCCCATTAGGTTCTGCTATCAGCTCTGGTTACATAAGACCACATTATAGCTACTAGAACAAGCTTTACATATGATACATCAGGAGATAATATATGTAGAAAGAATGACTAGGAAAATAACACAAGACTTGTGATATATGGATTCAGTTCTCCTCAGAAATAGTTTTTGTTCTTGTCAAAAGATAAAAACCCAAATGGATTCTGTCTTGCTTTATTATGGACTCGGATGTATAAATGACCACTTTCTACAGTATTTCAAATGGAAAGGAAAGATCTGTGGACACACCCACAGCAAGAAAGGGACGAGGACATGCAAGGGGAATGCTTTAGAACTAAATATATATTATAAACTAGTGTGACAACCTAAGTAAAAGCTGAGTTAAATGGATTTTCAATATTTGTGGCTAGAGTCTTCTGAATTAGAATACCTCAGTAATTAGCTCAGATGAAATTACTCATAGGATTACCAATGTCTTCATTAGTAACTGGCCCTTTGGTACGGATTATCACATAAATCTTTTTCCATACTGTATCTAATTGAAAGTAAACAAGTCAAAGCTTGGTGTAAAACCATTCAACATACACAAATTAAGCTAGTATTTATGCTAGATCTTATTTTCTCTGAACTCCAATATCCATTTACAGTGCCTAATAAAGAATCAAATGTGACAGTAATGCTTAGCTGGTCCCTTGCCAAAGCGCTTGATGGTGAGTCCCTGCCTAACAAGTATATAAATTGATACAGCAGATCCTCCAGCTCCAAATCTGAGGCAGCTACTTTCCCCTAATCGCAAGCTTCATGTTATGAATTAAACATCAAGACACGTTTTCTTGTATGTGAGCAAGAGAGAGGTTAGGAAGCTCTGAGGTGCAGAGGGGGTGCCAAATGCACAGTCCTCACATGGATGCCACAGTGATAGCAGCCCCATGCTATCACAGGGGAACCACCATACACATGTAGATGTCCTGTTGGGAATGTGGGCGCACTGACCACTGCAGCAAGAGCTAAGTCGCTGCCATGCAGCTTTGGTCTCCTCTGGGAGAGATGGCTTCAGGCTGCTGCCAGAGGGATGCTGTTGTAGCTGAGCAAAGAATCTTCAGTAATTTTGTACTTCTCTACTCCCCCAAAATTAATCAAGAAGCCTACACAACCAATAAAGGAGGGAGCCACACATAATGGCTAGAGATGCCAGCTACAGGGAGCAACAATAATATTCCAGTCTCAGGTACCACAGAAGGTCAACAAGCAAGATGCTTCTGCTTAAGGAGATGGTGCCAGGCACCCAAGTCAGGAGCTACTACTTTCAGACTGATTTGGTTTGAAAGCCTGGGGAACAGAAATGCTGTGCCTTATTTACAACTCAGACAAGTCATTGCAACAGGTACTGGAGCCTTGCTTAAGCAGCATTTCTCTAGTCTCTGTTGTTGTGCATTTGGAAGACAGGACACAGCATTTAGTATCTTCCCAGAAATATGAGCAAGATCATTACTAGTACTCTAACTTTTTAATTATCCTAACTTTACTAAATGAAAGTAACACATACTTGCCTATTATTTCCAGTAGAAGGGCAAGTAAATTCTCTCCAGTGTATTCCTATACATTACACATTGATGGAGTAAGACAGATACATAGGTATTTATATAAAGTTTATTAATAAAATTCTTCCTGTTGCCTCAGCTATCAATACCATTTACAGCAATTGTGCAATACAATAAAATGAATATTGTTTTATTATATGTAGTGTTTCTCAGCATGATACAAAGAAAAGTTTCTCTGAAGAGGGGGCCTGCAGCCAGTCTCCAAGCAGCATGTACCACTACTAAACTTCAGTTTATAATCCAAACATTACTCTCAAGGCAAAAAAATAGCGTTAATCTTTATCATCACTATAGAACTTCTTTTGCCCTCTAAGAGAGGAAAAACCCCAAACAGTTCCTTATACAGAAGGTAGGAGGTATGATAGCTGTTTGCACAACTAACTGGTTGCATCCATTTGCTCATAACCACACCTAAGTTAGTAGGTAGCATAGTAGATTTAGCAAAAAGTCAGTGTAGGAGTCCAGAGCAAAAATGCCCAGGATATGTTGGCATTGAGCCAGCGAGGAAGGCTGGAGTTATATCTTATTGACAGAAGGGTTATAAATCCGTATGACACCCCAGTCCCCCTGAAGGCCTCTTCAAGGCCGCCTTACTCCTGCTTTGAAAGAAGAAAATACTAGACATTAAAGTATCATCAGCTCTGGAAACTATAAAGATGATGTCTGATGATCTAGATCAATGCTTTACAACTCCAGGTGCAAGGACCCACTGGAGATCAGAAAGAAATGCAGATAGATTAATTCCAAGGTATTAGTGGAAAGGGTTTAAACTTTAATATATTCTATATGATCTGTATAACCTAAGTTACACAAATGTATGGATGTGAAACTTGTGTACTTGCACAAGAAGGCTTCTAGGTGTTGCTAAATTGAAAAACTTTAAAAAATTACAATCCTTAATATACATTTCTACTGCAAACATGACTAAATTCTGTCTTGTCTTTACTTACAAAGTATTTGTACCTTCCTTTGATATTAGATTTTTTTTTTGCCTCCTCATCCTTGGAGGAAGATCATCATCACCTCTTAATAGTCTAAGTTACCCTAATATGAGCACTATAAAGGAAATATCTATTTTAGCCTATAACAGTTATTACTGTGAAAACAAGAATTAGAACCATTTGTTCTCATGCTTTTATGGTGACAGCAGACTGCTGCCTTCAGCAACCTTGTACAGCATCCTCACAGAAATGCTTTCTGGATTTTTCTGTGGAATTTAATTAGAACATATTACTTCACAGCATCACCTCAGCAAGAACCACCTCTAGCAACTGCTTATTAATGTATTTAGATAATTTGTATATACGTTAGCACAAACAACCCCCACACCCCAAACTACATGCATCTTAAAATATAGACATTCCTGAAGAAATGTACTAAATGCTATTATTTTTATGTTGATTTTGGAAGTGTTCTATGTATCAGATCTAGAAAATGCTGAGGAATATGCAGTTGCTTCTTTTAGGGAGAAAAAAATACTTCAGAAATGTAATCTATTATCAGAAAGTCACAGGCCTTCTCAGTGGCTGGCCTTGTAAAAAAACAAGGAATCTATTAGACAGGATTCAAGAATGGCAAAATTTATGAGCAGGCTGTGGTAAAGAGCGTAAGTCACAACAGTACTTTCACTTAGAGCTGATGTGAAGTAAGGGGGATAACAGAGGGACTGAAAGTGATCAAATATTTTTCTATTGGATTATGTTCTTATCAGACATGTAGCCAATTTTAAGCACTCGGAATTAAGTTCTTTGCTTGCTTTGTTAATAAACATGAAGCTGGCTATCTTATTTGAGAGCTCACAAAGCTAAACCTTACAGGTGTTCAGTTACACTTGGCCTGTGTGCATGATGCCCCTCATCACATCCACCCTGTATGTCATTCATTTTCAACTTGAAAACACAGGATCCTAAAGTTAGCACTCTTTAAAAGGATGAAGAAAATCAGAGAAGTTGAATAGCTGAAATGATAAAGTTATTTTCCATAGAAGAAATAGGTGCATCAACTGCACACTAAGGTTAATGCCTATTGAAACTGGATTTAATACTTATGCCATGAAAAATAGCGACCCTTAACATGAAGCTGCATGCAATAGAGACCTCTTACATACAGTATTTTTTGTCTTCTGCTTGTAGAGCTTTTGTTGACCAAGCTAAGCCTCTATTAGATAAGGTGCCGGTTCAGCAAAATATTCTTATACTTCACTGCAAAAGTCTTAGCCTTCATAGATTTGAATAGATCTAGGGCACCTAACTCCTCCGCTTTGTTGGGCAGGGGTGTGCTGTATGCGCTATGAATTCAGTGCATTTGGGTACATTGGAAGATAAAACAAAGGATTCCTCACAGCCATCTTACTCCAACATGCAGGGTCTATAAGAGAGAAACACTTGGAGCGGGGGGTAACAATGCTGTCACTGCATTTCAAGTCAGAGATAATGACAATGTGACCTACCAGATTAAGTTAGCAGTTTCACATGAAAACCTGTCATACTTGTGTTTATTTTTCTTAACAGACATGTATAAGATCATGCTGTGTACAGTGGCACTTCAAGCACAGCATCTGCTTTATGATTGCACAAGACTGAACATTTGTTAAACTCATTCTCCAGTTGATGGACAGCCCAGTGAAACTATCAACACAGACTGAGTTTGCCCATCACACACATGCATAAATTAATATGCAAAATTACATCTAGAACTGCAAATGCCCTGCTGCTCATCTTTTTAATATAGTCCAGAGAGCAATAATAATTCAACATCTCAAAAATATTTGTATTGCGCAGGTGTCCACACATGGTCCTGGGCAGCCTGCGCTAGCTGAGCCAGCACTGAGCAGGGACATTGGCACAGATAAGCTTGAGATGACCCTTCCAACCTCAGCCATTTTGAGAAGACCTGACCACTTCCTATATACAACTAAACATCTTACGTATTTTGCTGTTTCAACTTTGATTTTAAGGAAGAATGTGAAATCTGTTTCACACAATCTCGAACCTTTAGATTCAGGTGGACAATGCTAAGTATAAACACTGTGAAACAAAGCCTCATATTTCCCATAAAGTTCCCTTGGAAGATTTATGCTACTCCAAAGTCCTAAAGTTTTATACCAGGTAATTCACAGGTCTGTTACTATTGAAGACAAATTTCCAACATACGTTTCAGGAGCAGACATGTCACGTAAATGGCATTATTAATTCACTTCAAATTAATAAATAAAACATAGGAAAAAGCAGCAGACCTTAAAGGGAAGTGCTTGGAACATACACATGTATCTGCAGTACTAAAATATACATGACAGGATACTTTTCTATAATAAAGAAAATTCATAGGATTTATTACTGGTAATCATCAACGCCAGAGTTTTTGAAAGAATCACCAATTGCAAATAGAACAGAGGATAGCATGCTTTGAACTTTAACTATACAATACAGTATTTCTTAGCAGCCAAATAAAACTTCAACCTTCCTCAATAAGCTTTTCTTGTTAACTTATGTAGTTGAAAAACATATGGTCTGATACTATTTGCCTGAAATTCAGCAATTAAAAAAAGTCTAGTAGATGCTATTTATTTATTAACTTTAATGCAGACTGAGAAAATTGGAAACATTTCACAGCAATAGATTTAACCAGACAAGAAATAATCTGCATTTTCTACTACATATTGAGATAATGGAAACAACATTCTTACTCATGTATTTTTAATGATATGACCCTACAACTATGAAGCATAGTCACAAAGCACTGAAACATCATTTAACAAGATGAGAAATCTGTGACTTATTTTATCTGATCCAGAAATGAGCTGTCAAAGCTGAATTGTTACGTAATTAATTGTGCATTTGCTGGTAATTTTTAAACTGTGAATGAAAGACTGTAGTGGAATTGCAAATCATTGAACACTTTCATGTAATACATTGAAATACATGAAGACCACTTTCCCTGAACAGAGTGTTAATGAGAAACTCCTCACTTTAATAAAATGTCACCTGATAAGTATAACCAAACAACACAATTTTCTTTTAAACAAAAATCTTTTAGATGGCTATTGTTGAATGGATTCCATAACCAGTGTTGAGATACAGAAAGATTTGAGACCTTCAAGAAATCATTCACCTCCAGAACGAGTACCAAAACGGCCTAAGAGAGACTGCACAAATTTCAATTAACTGATTTACTCGCAAGGGACTGCAGAGGACACTCTGCTGTTATATTACTACACACCTGCAGTTAAATAGTCTTCAGATCCTGATAATTTTATTCAAAACACAGCTAGAAGGGCTACTGATGACATTAACATTTTTAATTGTTCATCCCAAGGATGCCACTTCCCAATTCTCCTCTTCCCTCTCCCTGCCCTTTCCATACCTTCAACACAATGCATTAGTTATTGAATATTATTTATGCAGATAGATTTTGACAAAGAGCTTAGCCCAGATTTTTTCTTTTGGAAGTTGAGATTTGGTGTTCTGGTCAGCAATAGTCAAGATATACTTTTGCTGGCTTTTTCAGTCAAGGTCTACCATTTCAAAACCTTTGCTGGGCTGTATTCCTCCTGAGGAACCGAGGATCTAAACACTGAACAAGTGGCAGGAGGAAAAATGAATACATAGGGAATGACACTTTCCCAAGTGTCACCCACTCAACATAGGAGCTTAGTGTGGAGACAGATGAATGCTGAACTTGTAGCGAAGCGGCTATTATTGCTGGAACCCATGGGAAGCTTGCTATTTTCATACTAATAAAGCTTTCACACCACTTGCTTTATGAGGAGTTCTGTTTTTAAAGATGCTAAAATGTCTTTGTTGTTGTGTCTGTTGAAGCTTTTTTTTAAAAAAAATGTTGGAAGAAGTGAACCCCAAACAGCAGCTGAAAAATAAAAGAAATCTTGCTTAAGAACAAATCTTTCAGTTACCAAACAAGCTTGTTTAATATGTTGGAACTATGAGCTTCTTGCCAGAACATCCTTCTAGATGTTCATTTCAACTCACCAAGACCTGAAAGCTTATGGTTATGGTTACTTTTGAAAATAAATTATATTTAAAAGGAGAGACAACCTAGTCCTGAAATACTTTAAATTAAAATGCGACATAAACTCCAAGCTGTATCTCAATAAATATACATTAGGACACTTAGTACTTGTACAGGTTCCAGGATTAAGTGTTTTATGCTGCATGCATTGTATCATTTTCTTTACTGCCAATTTTCATTATTTTTTATGAAGCTTACTACCACAGTGCCTGCCAAGAACATTTTTGAAACCTCATACATTCTGTTAAAACATCAAGAACACCATATTTTCAAAAATGAAAGATTTACTTTAAATTATATCAAGTGAAACTTTGATTGTATCACAGCAGCTTTAGTCACATCCTGTTTTCTAGTAAGTAAATTTATCTTTTGTAAATGAACACAAAAAATTGGGTTTGAGTTTAGTGCTAGGATCACATAAGCATTTTTAATTTCTACATGACAGGGGAGGGTGAGTTCTGGCCCACCTAGAGCAGTGGGTACCACAGCAGCACAACAGTTACCTGCAACATCAAAGCTTGTTTCCAGGAGATGACATCTAACATACTCAATTACATACACATTCATTAGAAAGTTCTCATTCAAAACTAAAACTTCCTGGAAATCAATTCTTGAGGATTTAATCTGTTGCAGATTGAAAACACTGAACCTTCTACATAAAACAAACCAACCACCCCACACAAACCACACACCTGTTACCAGAAGCATTCTTCCTATATATCTACTTACAGCAAATAACTAACCTTTTAGTATCATTCATGTGAAAAAACTTTCCTAGACCTTGAATTGTATTAGACCCTTAATTCAAGAGTTTAAGTGTGATTGCCTCAGTTTCTCTAAATTTTTCATATAATAAAAATATAACATCTACTTTTGTGACAAGTTCTACTAATGTAAAACTATACCCTGTACCCACTCTCTGATATCTCTCACTGATCTTTGGTTTGCTAAGCTAGGAGAATTGAAGATCAACAGAATAACTACACTCTTTGTGTATAGAACATTATACCTGAAGAGTAAAAGATCTCATCTCCTACAACAGGTCTAATTTCCTACGTATCGCTGCCCCATATGGAACAATTAATTTCTTCTTCGCCATAAAACCCTTTCAGAGAAAGCAGGTTTTTCACCTGTCAAGGATGCAGACTAGCAATCCTAGGGAAAACAGCTACAGAAAATGTAGTCCACAGAAAAGGCAGATACTTTTCAGGTCTTAAAAGTCATGCAAATAACCTTAGGCAAATATATGCAAATTACTCATAAGGAAAACATAAATTTACTCCTGGATAGTTCATAGTTTTCATTAGAATTGAAGCTCTTTGTTTACCTCATACCAAAAATATCATGGTTTTGCCACTTCAGTACTAAAACCTCTTTTGTCCTCAGCTACTTAGTACCTGTTAGCTTCATAAACTATTACTACAGATTTTTCTACATCCTCATTAATAATAGGCAGTCTACTCAAGTTATCTCCTCCTGTACTTAATGCTAAACATATTCTTACATTCCATTGTGTGATGAAAATTACATTATAGTGAAAGCTTTAATGAGGATATGCATTATGTTTAATTGTATATTGTTCGACTTATCTCTCTGAAATAGGAATGACATGAAACATTTTCTGATTATTGGCCAAAGCGGTATGTCTGCATGCTTAATAATTTTTTGTGGAAGTCAATGAAGATTAATTCTGAAGAAAAAAAACAGATTGCATTAACTTTGCACAGTGTCTTTGCCTGCAAGGAGGCTTTATAACAAATGGAAATATAATTGATTAAAGCAAAGCATGCTTTCTGTTCAAATTTAAATTCCCCAGCTCACATAGTTCAGCTGCATTCTAAAATGTTACATGCAGTTGCTTTTTTTTAATACTGTGGCTAAATTGAAGCAGGCAGCAAACATTTCACTTTTCAATTAGGCAATACCTGTGGCAGGAACACACACAGAGAGAATAGCTTAAAGTAACTCTATTGGCAGCTTCTTCATCAAGAGTTTCTGCAAAGGGTGCTGCCTAGACAAATGAAGATAAGCAGACCTCTTTTCAAAAATGTAGTACATATTGCTTAAGTTTTTTTTTAAAAAAAAAAAAAACCACAAAACAAAAAGGCTACTCGCCAATTTTAAAGTGGCTCAGATTTACCATTCCATTAAAAACAAACAAATCCTCCCTTCAAAAAGTAGTGTTGTTATCCATTAGCAAAGCTGTATAATGTACAAGAGAGAAAAGGTTAAGTACTAAATCATGTTTGATTACTTAAAAAAACTACTGTTACTTTGAGAGGGTAAATGTACATGCTGATAGTGTGTTTTCAAATGTATTTTGAGAACTTTAGAGACATGCAGCAGTCAACTTTGTATTAAGTCTCAAGCTTCTCTCATTAAAACTGCCCCCACCCCTCCAACACAGACTGCTGAACCAGAAATAAGATTTCTCTTTGAAGTTCAAGATTTTTTTATTCTACACATAGGTATTTACAAACAACTTTTCTCTTCCAACCTATAAAATCATCAAATTTGCATAGGCAGGAGAGAACAGGAGGTTTAGGTGGGTCATTCACACACATGCCTCCTATTCTTTCCAGCACAGTCCACCTGTCTCAACAAAAAAGACCTTGGGCTTTTTGTTTCCACAGAAATCACTGAAATGTCTCTAAATGACTTCACACACCCACAATGAGAGTACAGAAGATGGTTCTAGCCCCATCATCATTCAGTTCCTTCATCACAACTTAAGCATCTACTAGAACTCCACAGTGAGGAGGCAGTAATGAAGGAGCAACTGTAACATAACACAACATGGCTGGAGCACTTTGGTTGTCCTACCCCCAATTATTCTTACTACACCACCTGAATATACAACAGATGGAAGCTTGGATGCACAAGCAGAGATTGCTACAGTTTATCATCTGGGTTAAATCTAAATTTGGATCAAAGAGCAAGTCTGTCAGAGCTTTGATGCAGAATCGCAAGTGAGTGCTCACTGGTTCTCTGCAACAGGATGCTTCACAGGAAAGCAATACAGAGGAGTTTCATTTTGCTGGGATGAGCTTCAGTTTCATTTGAAGGATATGAACCGACTACCTTAAAACAATTTCATGCATTCTACAAAACATTCTGATAATCTTTAGCAAAACATTAGAAGTACATATATATTTCATCAGTACCTACTTACCTAAAAGGAGTTATGAACTGTAGGTAATTATTTCCTTCAAATTAAAGTTTTACAGCATATTTAAGGAGAGTTTGGGGTGCAAGCCGGGGCTACAGAGTGATTTAGAAATGGGTACAGGAGTTCCTGCAGGTAATACCTCTCCCCCCAGTTCTCTTATCCTAAATATTTGCTTTCCAGGAAATATTTTTTCCAGCATAAGTAACATAGAACAGTTAGGGCTCCCATTTTGTTGTGGCTTTTGTGGGCACTGACTTGCCCCACAAGTTTTCTCCTCTTGTGATAGTCCCATTAATACCAGATTAATAATGTGAAACCTACCCTAGTACATGTATTCTCCAAAATGCAATAAGTTTCTAAAATACACATTACATATGTGTAGAAGACACGTTCTAATAGCTCTGCAACTGCATGTATAATTAAGGAACAATCACAACTTTCCCCATTTACATTGCTAGCCAGAAGGAGAAGTTCTATATTTCAGAGTGCCAGCATACAGAGACACTCAAACTAGGAACAGCAATCCAACTTGATCAGTCCAGAAAGTCTGCAAGCCTATTCAGTCTTCTTTTGATTTTTTTTCTTCCAATATCTGAAGGTCTTTATGTTGTATTTGCTGCTTCTAATGAGAGGAAGTGAGGCTACCCAGAGATTCAAGGGGAATCACAACAGAGCTGACACACACACACCCCCAACCACAGTAGGGCATTGCCTTCTCACTGCAATATCAGGAAAGGATCAGCAGACCACCTCCGGGGATAACTGCTGTTCTTGTGTGTGTTCTTGTGTGCCAGATGCAATCTACCGTTACTCCAGTACTGCTGATAGCAGGAATTGCAACAACTTCTCATCTCAGCAAGTTCTGAGTGAGAGCGGAGCTACAGGCTGAGGAAATGCAGATTATCAGAGGTCTGCCAGAAACAATTGAGGTGTGACAATCCTTTTGAGGGAAGATGGTAAGCAATGTTAAGTGTAAACTTGCCCAGCAGCTGATGCTATAATTCACTAATCTGATGACCTTCCTGTAAATTGCAAGCTTGTTTGATATGTTGCTTCTTAAACAGAGAAGAAAAAGCAACTTCTTCCAGACAGTTACCAGGCTAAGATTTTACTGAACTCAGTAACTCTGTAGTTGCTGGGAGTCACATTATATTCCTAGTCTGTTCAGAATCATATATTTTATTTTTAAAAGAAAATTTTTCTGTAGGTAAACATTTTCACATAACCATAGAAAAAAATCAGGTTGGAAGGGACCTTTGAAGGCATACAGATACAACCTCCTGCTCAAAGCTGAGCCAACTTCCAATTTAGATCATGTTGCCCAGGGCCTTGTCCTATCAAGTCCTGAATATCTCCAAGGATGGTGATTCCTGAACCTCTCTGGGTAACCCAGGTCAGTGACTTCAATTGTGATTTTCCTTGCTGCCCCTCATGACCATTCCTCTTGTGCCTCTCTAAGGACAGTCTCACTCCATCTTCCTGCACATCTGTTTTCCAGACCCCAGCGATCTCAGTGGCCTTCAGCTGCACTCACCACACTTTACCAACATGTCTCATATTGAGGGGCCCAAAACTCAATGCAGCATCCCAGATGCAGCCCTGTGTGTGCCAAATATAGGAGCACAGCTGTTACCCTCAGCCTGCCTGCTGTACTCCTGCTAATGCCACAGAGCACATGATTCATTTTCATCACCTCCAGAGCATGCTACCGACTCATATTTGACCCTCTATCCACCAAGACCTCTGTGACCTTTTCTGTAGACCCACATTATATCACACTATACACTTTAAAAAGCATTTCTAGGATACCTATGGCTTTGCACATTTTTTTATTTTTAAGGCTAGTTTGAAAGATTGACAGAAGAGGACTGATTTGCAGATAGTGGAAGTTAGCATTAAAACAAAAACCTGCAAAGTCATCTCACATCAGGCACCCAGAACATATATCGAGTTTCTTTCTCTGAGCATGCAAAATCATCATGGACTGCTAGGTCATGCCACAGGCTTTGGAAGGGCTGGGTGATCTGTTATCTAGCTGACGTCCCTGTGCAAGAGGCTGGCCTGGGCAGCATCCCTCCCCCCAGCCCTGAGGCAACAGTGCCACCTGGGCTCTATTCGATGTCACCAGAACTGCTCATCTTCATGTTGGGAGGCATGAGCCAGGTTACACACATGCACTTGGCAGATTTGGCCATGCTGGAGGCAAGCCATGGCACTACAGCACCAATGGATAGGAAGTATGCAGTTGGAACCAATACTGAGACTCTCACTTTCTCCATAGAGATTTGACTTCTCTTGTGGTTTTTTTTAAACCAAAATCACTAGTCATTTACGACATTAGTGTTATAAAACTGTATATGTATACACATACACACTCCATATATATAAAAATATTTTCCTTACCTTGTCAGACAAGCATACAGTTGAGCAAGAGGAAGCTACTTATACACAAATGCTTTAGCCTCCAACAATGTGCAGTGATTAGAAATAGATACCAAAGCTTTGTCTTTCAATTTTTAAGTAGTTAGAATTGTCACAATATTTCAGCATCCTATCTGTAGTCAAAATGTTTGTGGAAAATCCGAGGTATCCTTAATATGCCTTCCTTCCAACCCATAGAAAAACACAGCAGTCTCAGTATTTCAGGACAGAGAAAAGACATTGTTATTCATTGCTTTTGAAGCTCATTGTGGGGCACATTTGTTTTCCCTTAGCAACACAGACAAGGTATGAAAATAAGGTAATCTGAACGCTTGTTTGCAGCTATAAGCATCAACCTTGTGACTCTCTGAAGTCCAGCAGACTCCCTTTTACTGTTTCTGAACATATATAACACTTGACATACTCCTGAATATTCCAGGTTAGCTTAATGCTGGCTGAACATAACCTGCTTTATCATTGGTTAAAGTTACTAAATGTTAAAACAAAAATATCCCCTACAACGGTTGTTTCAATTCAAAAGTTAAGGTAATTCCCTCCAAATAGGCCTGTGTTGGGGAAAAAAAGATTTCTGCGGGGTGGGGGGTGGGGTGTGTGTCAGAGCTCAGTCAGCCAGCAACACCCACTGCTTTCTAGCACATTCAATCTGAGCTCTGAAGCCTCTTGTCTGTAGCACATTGCACAAGCGTTCATGCTTGATCATTAAAGAAAGCAACCTGTCAACACCGTACGCTGACAGTTCTGAAAAAAGAGATTTGAAAGGATCTTCTTCTGCAAGAAGCATGCATCCCAGAACACCAGCATTACTGCTGTGTTCTTCAGAGTAGACACCATTTTATCCAGCAACTCCAGAGCTTTAGAGAAAGCACCTGCTTACTCTATACAGCAATGAAATTCCACATATTTTGAAACATTCACTTTTTTATAAATCTGAAAGTTATTAGATTCCAGGACTCCTTATTCATCTTCTGTCCTAACAATAAACAGTACTAACACTGAGACTATTACAGAAGAGTAATTGTCTGCTTATTGTTCAAGTAACTTTAGACTTCCAACTATATGATTTCTCTAAGTTTGCCATGAAAAAGAAACAAGTTTAACTGTTTCAAAACATTCTTCAGATACTCATGGATAATAAAAAAATTCTAAAGTTACTTAAGAACATAAAATATAGACCAGGGTTGTTTTGGAGACAGAGAAGTGAAGCTGCAATACTCAGGTAAGTGAGAAAAGCAGAATGGGTGCAAAACTCTAAAAAATTACACATTTGACTTGTGCAAGAGCTCAGAATGAGACACGTTTTCTTCCATACTCCAGTCTCGACACACTAGGTAGACTGAAGTAACTAACTGCAAGCAATGCATAAATAGAGCAAGATGCAGATCCATGGACATCAAAAGGCAGAGAATGGTGTGGATTAATGTGTAAAAAGATACAGCTAGGAATAGCTGTTGAAAAACAAAGGGTTTTTAATTTGAGTTTACTACTCAGATTGGAAATGGAAGCGGAACAAATGTTGGTTTCTCTCTAACTTCCATAGCAACCCACTCACACTGAAGTTATGTGACTCAGAAGCTGTTTTCTTTAAATGTAGCCATATGGCTTTTAAACCCATTTGGTTCAATGCCCAGACACAGAATAACTATTTCTTCATTTTATTGTCCAGATAGACTCCAAATACTCAAACTTTATAATTTTACTCAAATTACTCAAAGGTCTCCTTTATGATTCTCAGGCTCCTGCCAGTCAAGCCCAAAAGGCTTTGGTTTTTACTTTAAAAGAAAACATTAATAGAAATCCACAGCAAAATTAGGGATATATCTGTCAACTTAAAAGAGATTTCACATTTCCCAAATACCCTGCATATGTAATTATACCAAGAAAATATTTGTTCCTTGCTTTTATTTTACTACTTCATTGCCAGACAATTAAAAATTCACATTTCTCAAATGGTT